>NC_088328.1:132500-752500 GCF_036884655.1 Musa acuminata AAA Group
GGGAGCACCAACCCAAACTTCTCCTCCATGTCCAGCACTTGGATGTCATCGACAAGCTTCCAGTTGAACGAGTGCACCAAAGTCCCCAGCACGTACTGTACCATGAGCAGTCCTGCATGCATCCCCACGCAGATCCTTCGCCCAGCACCGAATGGAATCAACTCGAAGTCGTGACCCAGTGGCTCGATGTTGGCGTTCCTACCGCTCAAGAACCTCTCTGGTTTAAACTCCAGTGGATCTTCCCACACATTGGGATCTCTTCCGATGGCCCATATGTTGACCAGAAGACGTGTGCCTTTGGGGATGTAGTAGCCGTCCACCTCACATGCTTCGGGCGTGTAGTGTGGAAGGCTCAGCGGCGTCGAAGGGTGCAATCGTAACACCTCTTTGGATATGGCCCGTAGGAAGGGAAGATTTGGTATGTCAGACTCTTCAAGCCTACGGGTCTTCCCGATTACTCTGTCCATCTCATCTTGAGCTCGCTGCAGGATGGTTGGCTTCCTTAGCATTTCTGCGAGCGCCCACTCGATTATGACGGAGGATGTATCAGTTCCGGCGATAAACATATCCTACAAGATATAAGGAGTTGCAGAGGTAATGGTATTTTGTTAGTCAACTGAATAAGCAGTAAAGAAGGAAAGGATTGGGAAAGAAAGAATAAAGAAGAAATAAACTGTAACCAAAGAACAATAATTTGACCAAAGAACCATAAATGATATAGCAGTCAGTCTCTCTCTATATACTATAGTGATGACGGGGAGTACGGAGAGCTCACAGAGATAAAGGCCTTGATGTTGACGTCAGAAAGCGACACGCCATCGGCGTCCACTCTGTTGGCCATCACAAGATCCACCACGTCCGGCCTCCCCTTGCGCTCGTGCGCCGTCGCCTCGTGCTCCGCCAAGAGAGCCGTGATCAGAGCGTCTATCTTGATATGCAGCTGACGCATGTGCCGCTGCACCCCCTGCACGTCCATCCACGCGATCGCCGGCACGAAGTCGCCGATGTTGAACTTCCCCGACCACGTCAGCAGCTCCGTGATCGCGTCCTTGAACTGGTTCGACTCCTCCCCCTGCGATTCGAACACCCGCCGCGAAAGCAGCACCTGCCCGATGATGTTGGCGTTGGCGCACACCAGTGCCTCCGACACCGCCACCGCCACCGGCCGCGAGTTCCGGCTCGACTCGAGCATGGAGCGGAGGACGCGACCGATCTCGTCGCGGCGAATCGGTGCCCAGTCGGCCAGCGCCTTGCTGCCTAGGAAGTGGAGGTTACAGAGCTTGCGGAAGAGCTTCCAGCGAGGCCCGTAGTTGGCGAACACGAAGTTCTGGCAGTCGTAGGTGACGTCCTTCCGGCTGATGGCGAAGGGGCGGTTGGCGAACTGAAGGTCGAGGCCCTTGAGAAAGGAGCTGGCAGAACTGGCGGAGGAGGCGACCACGACCCCTCCGGTGCCCATCTTGAGGTACATAATGGGGCCGTAACGTACGGCGAGGCTAGCGAGCGAGGCGTGGGGCATGGGGCCGATCTGCGGTAGCGAGCCGAGGATTGGGATGCCCGCTGGACCAGGAGGGAGCGGGAGCCGGCGGATGGATTGGAGTCTGCGGCGGAGGAGAAGGTGGACAAGGACGCTCAAGAGGATGCCGGCGACGAGAACAATATCGAGAGCCATGGAGATGCGCCGGTGGTGCGTCTACTAAGTGGACAGAATGAGAGGAGAGACCGGTGGTTGGGTGTTGTCTTGCAGATTTATAGAGAGAAGTGCACACAATGGGATCTCACCAACAAATCCCACGAAACCACCAAACACTCTCCATATGAAAACAACACGATCTACAAAAGGAGATAAAAATTGCATCATCACTCTAAGAGAGACATTACATAAGTGTCAATTGGTGCGTCTACTAAGTGGACAGAATGAGAGGAGAGACCGGTAGTTGGGTGTTGTCTTACAGATTTATAGAGAGAAGTGCACACAATGGGATCTCACCAACAAATCCCACGAAACCACCAAACACTCTCCATATGAAAACAACACGATCTACAAAAGGAGATAAAAATTGCATCATCACTCTAAAAATTGCATCATCACTCTAAAAATTGCATCATCATCACTCTAAGAGAGATAAAAAAGGACATTGCTTTTAAAAAAAAGCTCCAAGTTTAATCGGTAAGTGCACCCAAATGAAGGTTAGGAGAGAAAAATACTTTTTGTGACTCAGTGTCAATTGTAGGTTCTTTTTCTTGCGTGGTGTCTAATTTGACCTGAGTAAATATAGTTCCAACAGTCCATCCAAAAAAAAAACAAAAACATGCAAATATAGTAACTCCCGAAATTCAGAAAACAAGCGAATTCCTACATAATCCCAAGCTGAGAGGATCGAAATTTGTAATTTGGTACATCCAAACTATATCATCATGCACTGATACAAGTTAAGACTTGGATCAATGCGATATTAGTTCATATCGATGCACCAATACTTGATAAATTAATATATTTTAAAATAAAAAATTAAAATGTTTTTTTTAAAAGGTATTTAATACAGAGATTGTGATGATACCAATCCTATATTTGAGTGATACCCACATTACATCGCATAGTTATATTACCGGACATGGGTTCGATACAGGTATATAGTTCCATTTACCTTAATCTGCATTCAATAAATATCATCCATATAGAATCGTACTTGTCAATATTGCAAACCATAGAAAAGGTTATTCCTTTAATCTCTAGGGCAATCTAAAGGACCATGTTGCAAACCATAGAAAACATTGTTCCTCTTACCTCAGATGCAATCTAAAGGACTCCGTGATCAATTTGTCACGTAATCACATCTTAAATTTAATAAAGAACCAGCATTAGCTAAAAACACAAAATCTGAAATTTTGAACCTAATCATATTTAAAGAGAATATTATATATATGTATATATATATATATGTATATATATATATGTATATATATATAAAACCATTCATCACTTATCAATATTAAAAAAAAAAAAAAAACGCACCACAGTTTAATCAATCTACAACACTTTATCAAATTTGGAAGATGACAACAAACTCTAATCCATATAGTGGAAACAATTGGGAATACACGTAACTCTTAATTTGTCAGTTACAAAGACATAAATAATATATATAGAATATTATGAGAACTTCAAATGCTAATCAAACTACTACTAACTTCGAACAACTTCCCCTCATTGCACCAAAGCGTATGACCCATAGCAAGGAAGAATTATTTATTGATATCTATAAGTTATGTATCTCAAGATTTTGGTGAGTGTCAGAGACACATAGGAAGACACGTTTTAGAGAAGATTTATTAAAGAGTTCTTCAGGGATTAATTTAATAAAAATATTCCTTATATTATTTTCTCATCATATAATATATAATTTGATTCTATTTGTGAAGGTAACGAAAAAGCATAGAACAATATAAATTGTCTATCAACTTTATAATATATTTTTTACTCATTAATTTATGGATTTTTTTGATTTTAAGGTTTTTCTCTCTCCCAATATATTTAAAGGCACACCATCTTGAAACATAAGTCCTATTGTAAACCTCATCAAAAAAGTATAATATTTCTTTCCTCCAAGAAAGCGGCTTGCATGAATTTCTTATTCAATCAATTTGCAGTTGTTTTTGTGATACGTTTGTGTAGGACAGTGAAGCAAAAAAGGGTACAAAATCAGCAAAAGTTGGAATGATTTGTGACTTCAGTAAGTAGAGTTTATTGATCTTAATTAGCAGCTTTACCACTTCTAAAGAAATCCAAAAACAACTGCAGTACTCTCTAATGTTAATTACAGATCAACCAACACTAGAAAGATTCGATGTTGAACCATCTAAATCTAATTCTTGTTCTTTATTTCGAGAAAAAGTTAACCACCATGCCCCACAAATTCTTATCATCAATACTTAGAAAGCTTGACCCAGCCAATAAAGAAGCGTTGACCAGATTTCTATTCGAGAGGATGTGACCAAGCTACCAAGATATGAAAGAAGAATACACATTCATCAGAAAATTCAATTGATCATTATATATATATATATATATATATATATATATATATATATATATATATAGTAATAATAAAAATGAAAATATGGAATCCTACCTTAGTCATTAATGTGAGGTATGAATGAAACTAGGAGTCGGGCGTTTCATTACCTTTGTGATCTTAATCTTTTACCAAGGCTTCATTTTTTATTACCAAGATGATTGATTGAGTTGATCCTTAGCCTTGAAGAGTGAGAAAGGATACGAGTCATTTTGTGTGATTGAAGAGGAAGAAGAGAACTTGAGGAGAGATTAGGAGGAAGAAGGTGAAAGAGGGTTATGAATAAGGTTTAAAGGCAGAAAAAAGAGGGTTAGAGGAGGGAGAAGTCAGTTAGAGGAGGGTAGAGGGTTTTGGTGAGGTGTTAAGAGGGGTTTAGGACAGTTTTACTGCTAACCCTAGACTTAAAGGACTTGGGTCAGGTTGCTGGTGATAGTACCACTAACTTGGGTGGTGCTATTGCCTCTAGATAGAGTGTACTGGCGATAGTAACACTAGTCCAGTAGTGTTACCGTCGTTCCCCTATTTTTTTTATTAACTTCTATACAAAATGATATAAAAAATCATTCATTCAGGTTTAACAAGTCTAATTCCCTTCTAATAAAATTAAATTATTCCTCATTTAATGGTTTAGTAAAAATATCCGCTAGTTGATGTTTTGTATCAATAAAATCCAAAGGTATGTCATGATTATTCATATTATTCATAATGAAATGATATCTAATATCAATATACTTTGAGAATATTGAATAAGATTCTTTGATAAGCAAATTACACTAGTATTGCCATATTTTATATGGATATTTTTTAAGTAGAGTCCATAATCTACTAAAATATTTTTTATCTAAATTATCTATACATAACATACACCAGCCATAACATATTTAAGTTCATCTATAAATAGTGCGATAGAATTTTGCTTCTTAGATGACTAAGAAACAAGTGCATTATCTAGGAACTGACAAATTTCAAAGGTATTTTTTCTATTCTACGTCCTACAAAGTCAGCATCAATATAAGCAATCAAATCAAATTTTTTAGATTTAGAATACTATAATTAGAGATACTGAAAACACAACGTGTTTGGTGGATCGACCTAACACATGCGCCACAAAAAGATCTAGTATTAATTAAAGTTTTAATTTAAATAAAATTAAGGTAAAACATAGGAAGAATAATTTATATTGAGTTGTATTATAAACAACTAGTGTGTGAGGTGAAGAACATAGTTTTTTGAATAATTATCCATAACTTAGTCCTAAACTTGAATACAACAAGGAATTTATTTGAATCCAAGCTATACTAGGAGCTTTAGCTATTAAGGCTTTGTATTTTGAAAAGGTTGCATTGCATGAATATAGAACAGAGAGAGAACATAGTAGAGAGATTTAAGTGTTGTTCAAAATTTGCCTTTTTCTACACTCATCTCCTTTTCTTTTTTATTTTGTTATTGTTGATTCATTAAATTATCTACTTGATATTGATTTAATTTATTTGATCTTATAAGGACTTATGTGATTAAATTCAAATTTTTATTTTTATTTTTGTTTCAAATTGTATCATCTGATATGATTTGACTATTTTTTGTAATGTAACTTGAATAACTTATTTGCAATATAAATAATCTATTCATAAACATTTTATTGGAGTTTAGTTGTATTTGGCAACTTGGAGTACTCTATATTTTACCATTGGATATTCACTCTTGATGAAATTTGTATAGTTAATTTTGGTTACTAATCTAATCATTTTGAATAAAATTAAATTAAAAAATAAAATAGTCTAAAAAATTACTTAAATTAGATAAAATTAAAAAGGACCTAATTTCATATTTTTTTAAGGGTTGAAATAAATATAAAATACCTATTTTAATGGCCCAAAAATATAAAAAGGTCATTTAGGCCTTTTAAAGTTATTTTTAATGTTTCTTTAAAATTTTAAAATTTTTTATACGTTAGACATGAGTTATACATGTTAGGACTATATCAGCACTAAGAGCGTGGGAGAGGGTGAATTAGTGCTTATGAAAAATTACGTCGGTTTGAAAATCTTCGTTCAATAAAGCCCATATCGGAAAGATGAGTTTAACTGAAAACGTTTGTAAGCATAGTAGGAGTAGTAAGCAAGTAAATCAGTTAGCAATATAAATGAAGAGCTTGAAGGAAATGTAAACCGATTTTATAGTGGTTTGGTCGTCGTGACCTATATCATATTACAGACTTAGCTAGAATTGCCTAAGTCGTGAGGCACCATTATGGCAAAGATGCGAACTTAGCTTGAGTTGCCTAAGTCGCGAAGCACCCTTGCGCCAACTTCATGGACTTAGCTGGGATTACCTAAGTCATGAGATGCCCTTGCGATATATGCATCTGCAAAGGTTCAGCCTAGTTGCAACCTCGTACAGGTCCCGAAGGACCTATAAAATGGAAAGTTGATTAGATTGAAAACGAATGATGAACAAGTCCCGGCATCTCGCGAAGAGAGAAGCTTTACAAGTAATTCAGCAAGCACCTTGAGTGCATAAGAGAAAAGAGAGAAAGGAGGAAAATAAGGACTTTAGAAGGTTGAACGAACAGTTGCAAGTTCACAAACAATTGCTCACCGAGTGCCAAGCATGAAAGTAAGTTCCCGTCAAGTTAACATATGAACTTGTGAAGGGTTTTTCAACGCCCAATGATATACCGAAGCCCCATCCAGCCCTGTGCCACCTAAGGGGTTCCAGGGTGCTGAAATGGCTGACGTTTTGGGTGCTACTGCGGGCTGTAGAAAATAGCTCGCGACACGTAAAAACGAAGCCATTTTGGGGCATTTTGGCCCAGTGCGGTGAGCGGTCACACTGCAGCGCTACAACCTATTTGAACATATATTTTTACAAGCAAAACACACAAAACCAAGGTAAAACAGGCTGCCATATTTCTGTTCAAGTATGTAAAAGCAACGAACGGTACGTTGAATGAAGTTGTTGCGAGTGCGTGACGACCGTTCGTGCCTTCTCCCTCACTTAAACTGTCGATGCCCTCATCGACGCTTGTTGGTAATTGTTGATGATTGCTTCTTCATGTCGTTGGGTGTCTTCGGGCTACCAACTGGTTTTAGTTCGAGGAAGCTTTCACCACTTCACCAAGTACTCAGTCTGCTCAACTCCATTGGGTAGCTTTATCTTGCGATTCGCTAGAATGGTTTCAACTCGCTTCTCATAGGAGGCTCTGGTGGGGGGTAGCCGAGTTGGAACACTTCGAGAAGTATCTTGTGGATCTGAGTGGTAGGCTTTCAAGTTGCTGGCATGAAAAACATTATGAATTTTGAGCCATGCCGACAATTGTAACCTGTAGGAGACGTTGCCCACCCTACTGATAATTAGGAAGGGCCCTTCATACTTGTGCACTAATCCTTTATATACTTTGTTCCTAAAGAATTAGAGTGATGCTGGTTGGAGTTTCACCAATATCAAATGGTCGACTTTGAACTCCTACGGTCGCCTTCCCAAGTCGGCCCACTTCTTCATCTTTTTGGCTGCCTTATCCAAGTAGGCTCATGCAATATCTGCATTTCGGTGCCATTCTTTTGCAAAGTGATATGCTGACAGACTACTCCTAGTATACTCGATAGCCAAGGTGTGAGGAGTCGACGGTTGTTGTCCTGTAATGATCTCGAAGGGACTCTTGTTAGACGTAGAGCTCCCCTGCAAGTTGTAGGAGAATTGGGCTATGTCCAATAGCTTCACCCAATCTCGTTGGTTGACACTCACGTAGTGCCGAAGGTATTGCTCGAGGAGTGAGTTTATCCTTTCGGTTTGGCCATCCGTTTGGGGGTAGAGGCTTGTGGAGAAGTATAACTTAGACCTTAACAATTTGAATAGCTAGGTCCAGAATCGTCCTAGGAACCGAGTGTCTCGATCACTAATGATATTGTGCGGGACTCCCTAATACTTCATCACATTCTTCATCATCAGCTTGGCCGCCTCCTCTACTGAACAGTGTAGGGGTGTAGTAATGAAAGTTACATACTTTAAAAATCGATTGACCACCATGAGTATCGATTCGAGTCCCTCTACTACTAGCAAGCTTGATATAAAGTCCAAGGAAATGCTCTCCCATAGCCTCTCTGGTATGAGCAATGACTCCAAAAGTCCCACTGACTTCCGCTGCTCCACCTTATCTTATTGGCAAGTAAGGCACATTCGAATATATTCCTTTACATCAGTCCCCATCTTCGGCTAGTAGAAGGCCCTTTCCACGAGAGCCAAGGTTCTATAAATGCCTGAGTGTCCAGCCCAAATGGAATCATGACACTCTCTTAAGAGTTCACGCCTCAAATTGTCCACTCGAGGGACATAAACCCTATTCCCTTTTATATAAACAAGTCCCTCCTAGACCTAAAATCATTGTGCTTTGCCTTCTTTGATGAGCTGCATTGAGGTTACTGCTTGGGGATCACTATACAATCCATCCCTGGTCCTAGAAAGGAAGTTGGAGTGTAACTAACTTGCTTGGCCTCTACCCTCCAACTGTATTGCATTCACTCGCTCCACTTTCCGGCTCAATGCATCGGCCACGACATTTGCTTTTCCGGGCT
Source organism: Musa acuminata AAA Group (assembly GCF_036884655.1). Classification (NCBI taxonomy): domain Eukaryota; kingdom Viridiplantae; phylum Streptophyta; class Magnoliopsida; order Zingiberales; family Musaceae; genus Musa; species Musa acuminata. Next base: position 141,145 of record NC_088328.1, read on the forward strand.
TGTACTCCATTACCATATCAAATCAGCCAAGAAGTCCTACCATCGTGCTTGCTTTGAGGAGAGTTTCTTCTAAGTTTAGAAATAGCTCAAAGCGATGTTGTCTGTTCTCAGCACAAATCGTGATCCAAGAAGGTAGTGTCGCCAAACTCGTAGACAGTGGACCACTGCTGTCATCTCCTTCTCATGCATCGGATACCGCTGCTCGGTATCATTGAGCTTGCGATTCTCATAGGCCACCCAATGACCCTCCTGCATGAGTACTCCCCCAATAGCGAAGTTTGAAGCATCTGTATAGACTTCGAAGGGCTCCCTATAGTCTGACAATTTGAGCACCGGTTCTTCCAACACAACAGCTTTTAGATCTTGGAACGCAGCTTCACATTTATCAGACCACCTCCAAAGCTGCTCCTTCCTCAGCAACTCTATCAGTGGAGTTGTACGCTTCTAATATCCCGCTATGAAGCGTTGATAGTAGTTGACAAAACCAAGGAAGGATCTCAGCTCTGACACATTATTTGGAGTTCGCCATTCTACAATAGCTTAAACCTTCGATTTGTCCATCCAAATGGAGCCATCACCAATTTGATGCCCCAAGAATAAGATCTCGGTTTGAGTAAAGTAGCATTTCTCCCTTTTTACGAATAAAGTGTTCTCCTTGAGAAACTTGAAAATTGTTCGAAGGTGCTCGACAGGCTCCTCGAGCGTTTGGCTGTAGGCGACCACGAACTTATCCAAATACTCTTTGAATAGTTGGTTCATAAGAGTGTAGAACATAGCTGGATCATTGGTTAAGCCGAAAGGCATCACCAAGAACTCAAACGCTCCATACTTGGTCACGTAGGTAGTCTTCGCTTCGTCAGGTACCAGTACCCCGACCGGAGGTCAAGTTTTGAAAAATACTTGGCTTTGCCCAATTGGTCGAACAAGTCCACGATAAGTGGGATGTGATACTTGTTCTTCATTGTCACTTTGTTGAGGGCTCGATAATCGACACATAGTCGGAGGCTCCCATATTGTTTCTTTTGGAAGAGAATTGAAGCTCCAAAGGGTACTTTATAACTGCAGATGAGACCACCGCTTAGTAGTTCATCTAACTACTTTCTGAGCTCTGCCAACTCTAGAGGGGGCATGCGATAGGGTGGTTTCGCTGGAGGCTTCACTCCTAGCTCCAGCTTGATGTGATGATCCACACCTCTGCGTGGCGATAGAGTCTTCGACAACTCGGGTGGCATAACATCTATGAACTCCTTCAGGACATTTGCCACCACAGCAGGTTCATGAATGACCTTCTCGTCTAGTGGCTCTAGCTTCATAGTGCTAGTCATAGGTGCCCAGCAAGCCAATCACGTGAGTGATGACACGTGTGACTTGATACAGAATCTTTTTGCTTATTATATTTTGGCGTATATCACTTTATAACTATTGCATAAATGCATATATATATATATTGTGATGTCCTTGGATTTGTGCAATGGGAATCAGATCGTGATGAGATCACGATAATGAGATCGATTCACCTTTAAACACATATCCTAAATAATCCCGGTCATAGGTTACTCGAGAGGGACATCGTGATAACCGGACAGACTGGTGTGCTGTATACCCGTCCATATGATGGATGCAGTTGGTCTCATAGCTGCTCGTGTAGGGACACTAGGGATACAGTACAGATGCTCATTGGAGAATGAGTTCACTGATTGATCCGCTTACGGAATGTTGGATAGTTGATGATGCCTTATTGTCAGACAGCGATTTCATAGTCCTAGTGGTGTATCTGGTCCTTAGACTTGAGACACCAAGGATGTCCTGTATGAGTGCTCCACTCTTTGATATCAGACTTATAGGTTTGGCTGTCCCAGATCTAGTACAGCTGGTCATTGGGAGTGGTAGTCGACCTTACGAGGGCTATTGAGTGTCGATAGAGGATCATCCACTCTCGGCGTCATGAGAAGAATATCTCATGTGTTCTTGCTCAGATAAATCCCTGGCCAGGGTCATTCGGGTTGAGAGAGAAAGAGTTCTCCGGGAGAATCCGATTAGAGCGAGACTCGAGTAGAAACTGTATGGGTCTGACAACACCATGCTCGATATACGATCTCTGGGATATTAGATGGATGAGGGACTATAGGTACACGGTAACTGAGGACAGACAGGTCCAATGGATTGGATTCCCCTGTATCGTCTGGGGACTACGGCGTAGTGGCCTAGTACTTCCGTAGTCGATGAGTCAAGTGAATTATTACAGAGATAATAATTCACTAAGTTAGAAGGAGTTCTGACAGGTATGACTCACGGCCAGCTCGATATTGGGCCTAGAGGGTCACACACATATGGTAGGCATTGCGATGAGTAGATGTTCAGATATGAGATATCCGACGGAGCCCTTGTCTTATTGGATGTAGATCCAATACCCACTAGGGGAGGACCCATTAGGGTTTGACAGGGGACCTCTATAAATAGGAGGGATTCAGAGCCTCATAGGCTAGAACCTTTGCTTGCCTTTCCTATTCTCCTCTCCCTCTCCACCTCAGAGCAGGCTTGGAGTTTTGAGGAGCGTCGTCGCAACCCTGCTGTGTGGATCACCGCTAGAGAGGAGGACGCTTGACCTCCTTCACCCTCTCCTAAGGATCTGCAAGGAAATAGGGATATACGATCTCCCTAGGTAACACAATCTACTCTATATGCAGTTTTAAGTTTCGCGGATTTTGCGCACCAATCTTCGCACGACGACGAACATCTCTTTGGGAATCGGGGATTTTGTTTTCTTGTTCTTCCGCTGCGCATATGATGTCACCCCCAAGATTTCCCAACACATAGCAGCCACAAATATTAATTCACCTTTTCGTACCCCTTTCTTTAGTTGTAATGCCGGTATCTATTGGGGGTATTTGGTTCCTCTCCGAGAGATGAGAACCACATAGGAGTCGACACCTCCCATCATGCATAGGGAGTTTAGGAATGACATTGGCACTAACTTCACCACGTGCATAAACACCATTCCAAGAATCACTTGGAAGTCGTCCAATGGCACTGCCATAATGTTCATGCTCCCGCTCTATGTGCGTGCATAAACTCCATTACAAGAATCACTTGGAAGTCGTCCAATGGCACCGCCATCATGTTCGTGCTCTCGCTCCTGCTCCATGTTCCAATGACACCTTGCGACTCCTCATCGTCGTTGCTAGATTCTGAATTGCTTGAACTAAGGGTGATGACTTTGCCCTTGTCTGATTTAGGGGATGGATGGAAGCTATTAAAGTATTGAGTGCCTATTTATGTGGGCACTCCCTCAACATGTGTGGCCCTCCGCACAAGAAGCATCCACCAGGTTTCAAGGCCTTCCCTTTTGAGCTTGTTTTATGGGAACTCTTCTTCCTTTGTTCGCCTTCAGGCTCCTTCCCTCGAGAATATTTTGGAGGGCGATTTCCTGAAGATGGTTTCCTTTTTCCCGAGTCCTTAGAGGAAACCAAGTCGGTGAGTCTTTCTGCGGCAGCAATTGCCCCGATCACATCGGTGACATTCCTTCGATGCAGTTCTTATTGCACCCATGGCTTCAAACCATCGAGGAAGTTGAATAAATTATCCTTCTTGGACATGTCCTGTATGTCCAACATTAGCATAGAAAATTACTTCACGTAGTCTCGGATGGAAGTACTTTGATGAAGTTGTCTCAACTTCCTCCTTGCGACAAACTCTGTGTTCTCAGGTAGAAACTGAGTTCTCAACTCTCGCTTTAAGTTCTTTCATGTGTCCACCCGACACTGACCTTGTTGGATCTCCTCCCAATGGGTTCGCCACCAAAGTTTTACATCCCCATTCAAATACATGGTTGCTATCAAAACTTTGGTTTCTTCAGAATCAGGCCTCGTAGCTCGAAAGTATTATTCCATGTCGAAAAGGAAATTCTCGAGCTCTTTAGCATCTCGGGCACCTCCATAATAATGCAGTTCAGGTGTCCTCAAGTTTTGTGGTGGCATAATGTGGGTGTTGCTTCCTCCCTTATTTAGTTCCCTTGTGAGCATGGTCACCCAGGACGTGAGTTCTGCCATGACTTCCTGTAGATGTTGCATGGAGTCTTTGGTGTCGTCTGATAGTCGATCAACTAGGGCCTCGACCTTGTCGATTCGTAATTCAGCCTTTTCTTGCGAGCTCTCTACCCTAAGAAGCCTTCGTTGGCCTTGGTAGAGTTCCTCCAAGCTCGCTTGAAGAACATCGAAGCGGGTTTCCTCTGCTGTGAGTCTCTCCTTATGGCTCTTCTTCCCGATTGGCACTCCAGATTGCACCTCCTCTACTCACGGAGATTAGCCAATTTCTCGCTCATCATGTTGCTGCTACGATCCTCCAAAAATGGCTCCAATGACATGAGAGCGAGTTTGCACTTGCAGCCCGCCTGCGGCTGCTTAGGGCAAAGGTCCGGCTTACCCCGCCTTGCTTGATTCGTCACGATGCTTTGCCATGGCAAAATTATGAAGTTCCTTCATTGCTCACTCGAATTGCTAGCTTGCTCTAATACTATAATGTCATGGACTTAGTTAGAATTGCCTAAGTCATGAGGCACCCTTGTGGCAAAGATGCGAACTTAGCTTAAGTTGCCTAAGTCGCGACTCACCCTTACGCCAACTTCTCAAAAGTAGCTAGGATTGCCTAAGTTATGAGGCACCATTGCAACATATGCATCCATAAAAGTTCAGCCTAGTTGCAACCTCGTACTGGTCCCGAAGGACCTGTAAAACAGAAAGTTGATTAGATTGAAAATGAGCAACGGACAAGTCCCGACATCTCGCGAAGAGGGAAGCTTTATAAGTAATTTAGCAAGCACCTTGAGTGCACAAGAAAAAAGAGAGAAAGGAGGAAAATAAGGACTTTGGAAGGTTGAACAAACAGCTGCAAGTCTACAAATAACTGCTCACCGAGTACCAGGCGCGAAAGTAAGTTCCCGTCAAGTTAACGTGCGAACTTGTGAAGAGTTTTTCAATGCCCGACGATATACCGAAGCCCCATCTAGCCCTGTGCCACCTTGGGGGTTCTAGGGTGCTAAGATGGCTGATGTTTTGGGAGCTATTGCGGGCTGTAGAAAACAGCCCGCGACATACGAAAATGGAGCCATTTTGGAGCTTTTTGGTCTAGTGCGGTGAGCGGTCGCACTGCAGCACTGCAACCTATTCGAACATGTATTTTTACAAGCAAAACACATAAAACCAATGAAAAACAAGTTGCCATGTTTCTGTTCAAGCATGCAAAAGCGACGAATAGTACGTTGAACGAAGTTATTGCGAGTGTGCGATGACCGTTCATGACAGTCCACTCCCGATTCCTCTTCACTCCAGGCCACCAGCTTTCACTACTGATCTTCTTTTAATAGGTGAAGATCAACTACCCTCTTATAACTCTTTCTCCTTTTCACAGGCTCAGGTGAGAACCTTTACACTTCTCTTTTAGATATTACTTCTCCCTTGTAAAAGTTCTAACTCTAGGAGAAAGAGATACTAAATCCTAAGAGAGTTTCCAATACTTTTTTTCTTAAGTATTTTTTCCCCTTTCCACCGTAATTCTTGCTTATTAAAGCAGGAATAACTGAGGTATTTATATACCCTAAATGACTTCAAAAATATAGGTAAAAAATGTATCATCCGAGGTATCCCGGGTTCTAGCGGTACCACCGCCTACAACACTACCACTGGGCGGTACCATTGCTTAGGCCAACTTTGAGTCACTGAATGAGTCTTCTACTTGGCCCAAAATAGCCCCAATTCGGGCCCAATTGGCCCATAATTGAGTTGGTTTTATTTCACCCCAATACTGACTCAATTAGACCTAAACTAACTCGATCTAAACACAATTGATTACAAACATGAATCCTAGGTTGTTTGACATGTCATTGGTTCATTCGACTCTTCGTCTGATCCTTCAGCACATCGTCCTCTTCTTTGGTGTTTTGCCTAATTGGCATGTTGACACTCGCAACTTTCGATCTCCTTAGTGAAATGTCCAATCCTTCGGCCCGATGCCCAATCTCACGGCACAAAGTCCTTCTGCCGGCACGTCGACCGATTCTCTAGCTCGACATCCGATCTTCTAACATGTTTCAATCCGACATAATGTATGATTCTTCCTACTTCAATCGAATTATCTTTCCTTGATCAAGGTTAGTCCTACGTCACTCAAACACAAATTAGATCATAACTTCGTCAATTGATTTCATCATCAAATGCAGGAGAGAAACTTTACACCTCTTTTTTCGACCTCACTTCTCCCTTAGAAAACTTCTAACTCTAGGAGAAAGAGACACTAAATTCTAAGAGAGTTTTCAATACTTTTTTCCTCAAGTATTCTTTCCCCTTTCCACTATAATTCTTGCTTATCCAAGCAGGAATAACTGAGGTATTTATAGATCCCAAATGACTTAAAAAATAGAGCCAAAAAAGGTCTAATATCAGGTTTCCCGGGTCCTAGAGTACCATCGCTTGTAGGACTGCCACTGGGCGGTACTATCGCTTGACACAGTCTAGGAGACTATGTCTGGGCGGTACCACCACTTGGGCCAACTATGAGTCACTGAATGAGCCTTCCACTTGGCCCAAAATAGTCTCAATTCAGGCCTAGTTGGCCCTTAATTGAGTTGGCATTGTTTCACCCCAATACCAACTCAATTAGACCTAAACTAACTCGATCTAGACATAATTAATTACAAATGTGAATCCTATATTGTCCGACATATCATTGGTTAATTTGACGCTTTGTCCGATCCTTCGGCGCATCGTTCTCTCCTTCGACGTATTGCCTAATCGACATGTTGACTCCTATAACTTCCGATCTCTTTGGTGCAATGTCCGATCCTTTGGCCTGATGCCCAAACTCACGACACAAAGTCCTTCTGTCGGCACGTCGACCGATCCTCTAGCTCGACGTCTAATCTTCTGATATGTTCCACTCCGGCCCAACGTTTGATTCTTCTTGCTTCAATCGAATTGTCTTTCCTTGATCGAGGTTAGTCCCGCGTCACTCAAATACAAATTAGATCATAACTTCATCAATTGATTTCATTATCAAAATCCGAGATTCAATAATCTCTCCCTTTTTAATGATGATAATCAATTGATGATAGAGTTTAAACTAAACTCCCCCTATCAATATGTCACATTGATAGAAACTTTGAATTCAGAAAATCATGACTATTTCATCATTGCATGCATCATGAATATTGAAAGAACCAATTAATCATATCATTTCATGCATATTAAAATCATGAGTAGTTCATGCATAATCATAATTTCAAAACATCAAAATACACCATGCATGATCATCATCATAACTTCTCCCCCTTTATCATCAACAAAAAGAAGAAGTATAACTAGCAAGTTTTCAAGCTAGCAATTTAACAAGATTTACATCACTTTAGGACATACAAGCTAACAAGTTGGCAAGTGTTTCTTCTCTTTGAAGTATGAAGGCCAGCAAGTTTTGCTTCTCTTGAGATGAGTAAGCTAGCACTTTTCTCTTGAGATGTGTAAGATAGCAAGTTTCTGCTTCTTTGAAATATGCAACTTAGTAATTTTACTTTCTTTTATAATGTGCAAGCGGGGGGTGGAGCGGTAAAATCACTTCTTCAAAAACTTTCGTACGATAAAATCTGTTTATGTTGAAAACCGATTTCGGAAACTTAACTTGAAAGCATATGGAAGAGCATAGTGGATATAAAGCAAGTAAAGAGATTTGTAGTTAAAGTAAATTGCACAAAGGAAATGTAAACCAGAGAATACGCCAATTTATAGTAGTTCGTCGTCGTGACATACATCCACTCAGCCGATTCCTCTTCCGTCGAGGCCACTAGCAACTACTATCGATCTTCCTTTAACAAACAAAGATCAACCTCCTTTTTACACCCCTCTTCTTCTTTTCACAGGTTTAGGAGTCAACCTTTACAAGAACTCACTCCTCTCTTACAGAATTCTAACACTTAGACTAAAGGAGGATTCTCACAAGAGATTTCTACAACATTTTTCTACTTTTAAACTCTCTATGCTTGTGTCTTTTAACCAGGGATGAGAGGGGTATTTATAGGCTTTAAGTTAATTCAAACTTGGAGCCTGAAAACATCTTATCTTGGGTTTCCCGGGCACGGGCGGTACCACTACCTGCGTTGGGCGGTACCATTGCTAGTGTCAGTCTGACACTGACACTGCACTGGGCGATACCACTGCCTGACACTAGGCAGTACCACCACATAGACTGGTGGTACCACTGCCTGCAGCCTCTCGGAGGCTGTGTTTGGGCGGTACCATCGCCCAGACCGATGATACCACCGCCTGACACAATCTTGGAGATTGTGCCATGACGGTGCCACCTCTGTTAAGATCAAGAGCACTAGGGGAGGAGGGGGGTGTGAATTAGTGCAACGAAAAAACTTTCGTCGATTTCAAACGACGTTCGTACGATGAAATTGTTTCCGACGTAAAATCGTTTTCGGAAACTTAACTTGAAAGTGAGTTCGTAAAGGAGTGCAACAAAAGTAATGAGGAAGTAAAGCACATATGGAGGTTTGCAGTAAGGTAAACAGCAAGAATAAATGCAAACCAGAGAGCACGGTAATTTTAGAGTGGTTTGGTCAATCTTGACCTACATCCACTTTTGGCTTCCTTCTCCGACGAGGTCACAGACGTCCACTAGAGGCCTTCCTTCAATAGGCGACGGCCAACTACCTTTTATACCTTTTCTCCTTTTGACGGGCTTAGGAGACAACCCTTACAGATTTTCACTCCTCTCTTGAATGATCAAAACTTAGAAGAAGAGAGGGAGAAGAACTTCTAGCATTTTGCAACACTTTTAAGCTCTCAAATTCTCAGAATAAATGCAAACTTTCGATGCCCTTTCATGCAGGAAAGGGTGGGGTTTATATAGGCTCCAACTGGTTTGAATTTGGAGCTGAAAAGTGTCATCTCTCGATTTTTCGGGGTCCTGGCGGTACTACCGCCATAATTGGGTGGTACTATCGCCTGACACCACTCGGAGACTGAGCTCAAGCGGTACCACCGCTTGACAGGGCTGGTACTACCGCTTGACAGGGGTGGTACCACCGCCTTACTTCGCTCGGAGACCGAGCTCAAGCGGTGCCACCGCTTGACAGGGGCGGTACCACCGCCCAGAATTCCAGGAGACCGTCTCTTGGGCGGTGCCACCGTCGACCCTGGAGGTGCCACCATCGGCCAGGAATTCTAGGTCCGAATGGACTGATCCATTTGGCTCAATTTGGGTCTGTCAAGGGCTCAATTGCCCCCAGATTAAGTTAATGGGATCACTTCCCATTCCTAACATAATCTACATGCTAACTACGATATTTAAGACATTAATACCGCAACTTACTCCGGTGCGCCAATCGCTTCTTCCGGCGAGCTTCTGGCGAACTTCCGGCGAACATCCGACGAACCCTCGGTGATGCTCCGACGGACTTCCGACAAACTCTTGGACTTGCGACGATCCACTTGGCGAGTTCTGACAAGCTTCTTTGGCAAGCTCCTGGACTTCTTGGATTTGTTCCCGCAGAACCTCCGATGACCGTTTGAACTTCCGTCGAACTCTTGAACCCCCAACGTGATCATGGTCTTGACTCCGGCGTAACTCCTACTGCATGTCTTACTGCCATCATAGTTAATCCTACACACTTATCTCAACATATGTATTAGATAACAAATGACAATTGACTTCATCATCAAAATCTGAGATTCAACAACCTCATGGGTAACTGTTTGAGCCTATTATTGGGCCCAACATAATCCTTACATAGGCCCAACTGAACCCTAATTGGGTTGACCCAAATCCAAACCCAATTACGTGCTAGCTACGTTCCCTAAGACATATTTTAAGCTAAACAAGTCCATAAGTCTAGTTTCTTCCGGCAAGCTTCCAGTGATCTTCCAACAAACTTTCGATGAACTCTCGGCAATGTTCCAGCAGACTCTGGCAAGCTCCTGGACTTCATGATGATCTTCTTGGTGAGTTCCGATGAGCTTCTCTGGCAAGCTCCGAGACTTCTCAACTGGTTCCTGCAGAACTTCCGACGAACTCTCAAACTCCCAACGAAATCGTGTCCTTGACTTCGGGACTTCATTTTGATTTATACCTTGCTATCGTAGTTAATCTTGTATATGTAAAAACATACTTTGATCTAGACAATTAATACTAAGCATTAATCATGTTGTTCGGCATGTCATTGGTCCCTCGACGCTTCGTCCGATTCTTCGGTGCATCGTCCTCTCTTACAGCCTATTGCCCAATCGGCCAGTTGACTCCGCAACTCCGATATCCTCGGCGCAATATCCACTCTTCTTTGCCTGATGCCCGAATCCATAGCCCGAAGCCTTCTAACGATACGTCGACTGATTCTCTGGCCCTACGTCCAATCATCTAACATGTTTCTCTGGCCCAACATGATTCTTCCTGCTTTAATTGTTTGTCCCTAATCAAAGCATCCTGCGTCACTCAAAATACAAATTAAAACATAAACACTTATCAATTGGTTTCATCATCAAAATCTGAGATTCAATAATCTCCCCCTTTTGATGATGACAATCAATCGACGACGGAGTTAATCTTAACTCCCAGAGTTTAAACAAACTCCCCCGATCAATATGCCATATTGATAGAAACTCTTGGATTCAAAAATCCAAGCAACATGTCATGATCAAATCATGCATAACATTAACATACTTCTCCCCCTTTGTCATCAACAAAAAGAAGAAGTTCAATTATCATGTTTGAGATATACAAATTCAAATCATTGCATAATAAACATAATTTCCAGTTTTATCATTATGCAAGCTAGCAAAAATTTTGATTTTTACAAGTTTATAAATTTTGCTAGATATGTAAGTTTAGCATTTTTTTCTTTTTGAGATAGGCAAGATAACACTTTTTGTAATGTTCAAGATAGCAAGTTCTACATTATGCAAGCTAGCAAATTAGAGATGTTCAAGAAAGCAACTCTTGCTTCTTGAAATATGCAAGTTGCAATCTAGCAAATTTTTGCTTCTTTTGCAATGTTTGAGCTTGTTGAATCTTGGATTTTGATGATGAAGTCAATTATCATTTGTTATCTAATCCATATGTTGAGATAAGTATGCAGGATTAACTACGATGAAAGTAAGACATGCAACAAGAGTTGCGCTGGAGTCAAGACTATGATCACGTTGGGAGTTCGAGAGTTCGACGGAAGTCCGGACGGTCGTCGGAGGTTTTGTGGGAACAAATCCGAGAAGTCCAGGAGCTTGCCAAAAGAAGCTCGTCGGAACTCGCCAAGTGGATCATCGCAAGTCCAGGAGTTTACCGGAAGTCCGCATGAGCATCACCGAGGGTTCATCGGATGATCGACGAAAGTTTGTCGGAAGCTCGCCGGAAGAAGCGATTGACGCACCGGAGAAAGTTACAGTAAATGTCTTAAGAAATATCGTAGTTAGCATGATAATTAAGTTAAAAATGGAGGGTGATCCCATTAACTTAATCTTGGGGCAATTGGGCCCTTGATAGACCCAAATTGGGCCGAATGGATCAGCCCATTCGGACTCAGATTTCTTGGCCAGTGGTGGCATCGCCCAGGGCTCAGTCTCCGAGCTAGGCTGGGCATTGCAACCGCCCCTGACAGGCGGTGGAACCGCCTAAGCTCGGTCTCCGAGCTTTGCCAAGCGGTGCAACCGCCCTTGACAAGCGGTGGAACCGCCTAAGCTCGGTCTCCGAGCTTTGCCAAGCGGTGCAACCGCCCCTGACAAGTTGACACGGACTTAGCTGGTTTTGCCTAAGTCGTGCGGCACCCTTGCGTGTCCGTCCGCAAAGGTCAGCCTCCCCGAAGACTCCCATTGTCCCTTAGGACCAACAAAAGAGAGAACGGGCAAGAGAGAACGCCTCAATCGGGATCCACGAGCAAACATGTCCGAAAAACACTTCATAGACAATGCAAATTACAAACAGACTTTACAAGCTCTGAACAGTGGCACAACAAAGGGTAAAATGGTCCATTTCAGACCGAAAAGCTCTCGCACGTGTCCACATGACACAACCTTTATTTACAAGCCTAAAGAGGCCACCACCCAACTAAAATGGGACTTATAAGCCTTCGGCTGCCCCTCTACACGCTGTACAAGGCATGAACATGCCAACAGACACGGACAGATATAAGCATTACATCAAACATCCTGTTTCAAAGTTTGTCCGTGACATTCTCCCCCACTTATCCCTTCGACGTCCTCGTCGAAGCCTTTGTGAACACTGCAACTCTTCGCCTTTGCTGAGTCTTCAATCTTCTGCTCCAGTTGCAATGCGCCTCCTGGCTCCCAACTGCTCTCCGCTGCTGTTTTTGAGTAGTCGAACTTTGATCCGCTATACTGCTTCAACTCACCAATGACTCTAACTCTGGTGTGGGGTTGGCTGAGTTGTGTTGATCCTCGTTGATTCCTGCGGATCCACCAAATGAAGGAAAAGACCATCCTTACTGTGCCAGTTTCTCAGAATTTCCACATGCTGCTTGAACTGGATGGATGCTTGTTGGAGCTTTAACGAGCATCGCCTCGCAAACTTCTGAAGTTTTGGGTCCTTCCTCCACAAAATCTGCTAATTGACTCTTCTTTCAGTTAGTTGTCACATCCAAGTAGGTTCGCATCACTTTCTCTTTCGATTGGCATTTCGTTGGGAAATGAAGCGGACAATCTACTCTCAGTAGCACTGATCACCGTTGGTGAGGATTTGACAACTATTGTCTTCCATTATCTTCGAAGGGTCTTTGAACTTGTGCAGAGCTCCTCTGCTAGATAAATAAGAGAACTGGGGTACTCGGTTTCGCCCATTCTCTTAAGAGTTGAGAAGGCAAAGGTTACTTGACTTCGCCCCGCCTCCTCGAGGTTGTACTTCATGCATCGAGCTGGTTACTGGCCTTCGCCTGCTCTTTGCTCACACTTCTGAAGCACTTGAAGTGTTTGCACTCCTTGCGTTGAGTTAGCAACTGTGATTCACCTTCTCAATGCCATCGAACTTCTGGAATGAGGGAAGTTTTCACCCCAATTTGGAGTAATTCTCTGATAGATGAGGTCGCCTCTGGGATTGTACCGTCTTCTCCATCAACCCTGCCGCCTACTCCACTGAGTAGCAAAGGTACAGCACCGCGTACTGCCTGCTTCGTTCCTTGGTCGTGCACTCTTGCATGACCCGAAGTCCTTCACTTACGGCTATCTTGATGAGAAACTTGTTGACACTGGTCTTACGAAGTTTCTTGGCCTCTGCCCTTCAGCCTTGTCTCAGTACTTGGAGATTGCCTCTGCATGCTCCACCTCCTCGGCCCCTTTCACGACCAAACGCTCTCCCTCCGTGAGAGCAAGGGATCAATGACTTTCACGGAAGTCCCGCCTCTGCGGTACCATGGCGCTGCCATGCCCATGGCACTACTATCTGTCGCCTCGCCTCTGAATCCCTTTTCTTCACAATCAGTAGAAATGTCTCCGTGGCACTCCTCTGAGTCCACCTCCATTCTGACTGATGCTTGATTTTGGGTAGCTCAGTCCCTCTGGACTCGTCGTCGCTTCCTTGCCCCTTTCGACCTCCTGCTTCAACACCTCTGTGTTCTCCAAGCAGTCTGTTTGGTCGATGGAAAGACAGACCGCAACTCCCATGCATGGCCTCTGCCATCACCTTGTAGGGTTTGCACCGATTCTATTCTCCTTAGCTTCCTTGGTAGCAACGTTCGCTTACTCGACCTTGTCCTCTGACTTGCCGGGCTCCCTTAAGCGAATATGAGCTCTAGAGCAGTCCAACTCTCCAGCTACTTCGATCATACCTCTGCATGATCAAGTCCCTCCCATGGGACTCACTGGTACTTGCATACGAACTTTTCCCTTGGTGGAACCCAGCCCCCATATGCTGATGACCAAGGTTTTCATCCGATGCAAAATTCGATGCACGCACGGAAGACCCGCCTCTACGGTACCATGGCCTTCACTCCTTGAATCCATAGCCCTTCTTGCCGTCGTGTTGTTCACCAAAGCGGAGCTCCCAGTAGCTCCCGATCATACCTCCATATGATCTCATCCCTCACGGGACCATGTCGTGTGTGTCGCATTGCCACGAACTGTTCCACCACAATCCGCTGCACCATGTCGCCTCCTGGTGACATCTCCATTGCATTCTGATCCTTGTGGAATAAACTCGAATTGTGAACCCTCCATGTGTGGCCTCTGCCAATACATCGCAGGGTCTCCTCCACCTTCGATTTTGTTCGCTCTTTTGGCAATCGACCTTCATCCACCCACTCTTGGGTCACACCTAGATGAAGCATCGCTCTAGGACAGTCCGTCGCCTAGTAGCTCCCGAAGTCGACCGACTTCACTGTAATTTGTGCACCATTGTCTGGATCCTGGGACTCTGCCCCTACCAGCACAATCTCCGCTGTGCACTGCTTCCTTCATGGCAACTTGAATGGCAACACTGTGGCATATTCTTCAAGAGTACCCGCCTCTACGTCCTCTTGCCCCGTGCTAAGGTCTTTTGAACTCAACTTCGCCTATGCAAATTGAGTCGCCTTAGTTCCTCCCCCAAATGCTTCTCCGAGATAAGGTGCATGTGCCCCGAAGCTCCCTTCGTCTTTGGCACCATGCAAGATGAGTCCGCTCCGTCAGAAAGAAGGACCCATGGAACAACATGATCCTACTCTTGTCTCTGCAAGAGTTCATGTCCTTGACCTTTGTCTAAGGAAAGCACTGTGCCTCTGATCCACGTTCCAACTTCTATGCTGGCTCCCTTCATGCGGCTTGGGTACTTCGCCAAGTTACACCCAAGTTGCTCCGCTCCTCGTTTTTGCATTGAGTCGATGGTGGCCCTTGTGCCCACCATTCCACGGGTCAGCCCTCCCTTGAGTCCGATCTCCACATCGACTCCAAGTGTGCCTTCATTTGTGTTGCTCCCCCACTTGATCTCGCAATGCATCCACCAATGCATTCTCTCAAGCGAGATCATGCGACGACTCCTCGCCGCTTGCTCAGTCCATCAAGCTTTGTGGAGTTGTTGTTTATTGAGGTACTCCTCCTCAACATGTGAAGTCCGTCTCACATGATTCTCCCTCTGGAGAGCTGAGACTTATCCCTCCTGGATAACTGTCCCATTGGAGCAACATCTCTCTTCGTTTCGGAGACCACTATCCCCTTGGACTACTCCGATCTGCTGAACAAACTGTGCATTGTTCTGCCTCCTGCAAACGCACTTGCTAGATTGCGACTCCCCGTCAATACAGCCCCCACTACACTCCTCAAGGCCTAGCAACATGCTGAACTCGTTGTACACTTCAGCCTCCTACGGACGTATCCTTCACATGCCGAAGAGAAAGTTTCAATGCTCCATGGCGCCGAGTCTCGGCCGCCTTGGGATGGCCACGAACATTCCGTCGTCTGCATACAAGCCCATGCATGAGTACCAAATTCTTCGAGTTAGCAATTCCCCTCACCTCTGTGAGCTTTGCATAACTCTTTTGGTCGTTGAGCAACTCATTCCACCTTGGATGGTCTCATTCTTGCCAAGCGCCTCGCTTGCCTAGAGCACCATCAAGTATAGTTGTCAACGTTGAGCCGTAGCTCAAACTCAGCCATCCCAACCTTTGTGCGCTCCAAATTCTTCCAAGCTTGCCTGTTCTCGTGGTGCCTCTTGCGCGAAGGGTTGGCCATTCCTCTGAATGCCAATCTCAGATGCCCGCTCCTCTGAGCGACTCTTTTCCCTACATCTCTATGCCCGTTTTCCCCCAAACGGTCGCTCGTGTGCTGACTGCCCTCAACGCAGCCCCGCTAGGTCCCCCACGTTTGCATGCTAAGTGTTTCTATGAGTGCTTGTCCCGCTCTGATACCATATGACACGGACTTAGCTGGTTTTGCCTAAGTTGTGCGGCACCCTTGCGTGTCCGTCCGCAAAGGTCAGCCTCCCCGAAGACTCCCATTGTCCCTTAGGACCAACAAAAGAGAGAACGGGCAAGAGAGAACGCCTCAATCGGGATCCACAAGCAAACATGTCCGAAAAACACTTCATAGACAATGCAAATTACAAACAGACTTTACAAGCTCTGAACAGTGGCACAACAAAGGGTAAAATGGTCCATTACAGACCGAAAAGCTCTCGCACGTGTCCACATGACACAACCTTTATTTACAAGCCTAAAGAGGCCACCACCCAACTAAAATGGGACTTATAAGCCTTCGGCTGCCCCTCTACACGCTGTACAAGGCATGAACATGCCAACAGACACGAACAGATATAAGCATTACATCAAACATCCTGTTTCAAAGTTTGTCCGTGACAAAGTGGTGGAACCGCCTGAGCTCGACCTCCGAGCTCTACCAAGCGGTGCAACCACCCCAGTCAGGCAGTGGCACCACTTGGGCTCTGTCTCTGAGTGAGGCTGGGTGGTGCAACCGCCCCTGTCAGGTGGTGGCACCGCCCAAAGGCTCAATCTCCGAGCTGCCACGCGGTTGTACCGCCCTAGTCAGGAGGTAGTACCGCCAGGACCCCGGAAATCCGGGAAAAGACATTTTTAAGCTCTAAATTCAAACCAGTTTGGGGCCTATATATACCCCACCCTTTCCTGCATGAAAGGGCACCGAAAATCCAATCTTTGTGATTTTTAGAGCTCAAAAGTGTTGTAGGCTAGAAGTTCTCCTCCCTCTTTTCTTCCAAGTTTTGAACTTTCAAGAGAGGAGAGAAAAGTTTGTAAGGGTTGTCTCCTAAGCCCATCAAAAGGAGTAAAACTATAAAAGGGTGGTTGGCCTTCGCCTATTGAAAGAAGGCCTCTAGTGGACGTCGGTGACCTCGTCGGTGGAGGAAGCCAAAAGTAGATATAGGTCAAGATTGACCGAACCACTCTAAATCTCAGTTTGCATTTACTTTGAGCATCTTATCTTTACTACAATCCTCCTCAGTAGCTTACTACCTTCTACTCATTTACGAACGTATTTCATAGTTAAGTATTTTCTGAATCGGCGTTAAGATGGAAATCAGTTTTATCGTACGAACATCATATTTCAGTTTGCACTTACATTCTTATTTCCATCATAACTGCAAACTGCCTTTATATCTTTGCTTTAAATGCATCTCGCTTAATCACAAGTTAAAGTGATTTACGAATCGACTTTCATACCGAAATCGCTTTTATCATACGAACGTCGTATTCCAGTTTGCTATTACATTCTGTTGTCTATCTTAACTGCAAATTACCTCTATATATTTGCTTTAACATCTCGCTTAATCACAAGTTAAAGTGATTTACGAATCGACTTTCTTACCAAAATCATTTTTATCGTACGAATGCAGTTTTAATCGTCGAAAGTTTTCCGCTGTACTAATTCACCCTCCCCCTCTTAGTGCTCTGGATCCTAACAATTGGTATCAGAGTGGGGTTAACTCTTAAACGGATTAAAACCCAAGAGAGATGGCATACGCCGGAAACTAAGAGGGCTACTCTATTACACGTCCACCCATGTTCAATGGGACGGACTACACCTATTGGAAGACCCGAATGAGGATCTTCCTTATTTCAATGGATTTTGAACTTTGGAATCTTGTCGAAAATGGATTTTCGAAGTCTTCTCTTCCAATGATCGATTGGAATGAATTAGAGAAGAAGACTTTCGCTCTTAATGCAAAGGCTATGAATGCCTTATTTTGTGCCCTTGATAAAAATGAGTTCAATCGTATTTCGGTTTGTAAAACCGCGTTTGATATTTGGCATACACTCGAAGTGACTCACGAAGGCACAAGTAGAGTGAAAGAGTCAAAAATCAATCTTTTGATACATTCTTTTGAACTTTTCTGAATAAAACCGAGTGAGACTATTGGCGGCGACATGTACACCCGTTTCACGGATGTTGTTAATGGTCTAAAAGGACTCGGTAAAAGTTTTTCGGATTTTGAGCTCGTAAATAAGATTCTAAGATCCCTTCCTAAGAGTTGGGACCCTAAAGTCACTTCTATTCAAGTGGCTAAAGATTTAAATAACTTTCCTCTTGAAGAACTAATCGGGTCATTAATTACCTATGAAATGACTTGCAAGGCTCATGAAGAGCAAGAAGACATCCTTCCAAAGAATAGGAAGGATATGTTTTAGAACCCTTGCAGATTCTAAACTTTGGATTGATCTCTTTAGGGGATCGGCCTCCTTGGAACTCTATAGGGGTTCCTCCCTACAAGTTGCTGCTTAAAGGCTGCAGAAAAGATTCATCTATTACTTATGAAAAGAGAAGGAATACATGGCTATTTATAGGGCTTCTAAACCCTAACTCCTAATAGGACTCCTACTTAAGACTCTTACTTCTAACCAACTCCTAGTAGGACTCCTAGTCAAGACTCCTATTCCCTTACAACTCCTAATTCTTCTATAAGAAAACACCTCCTACATGAATGCCCCTCTCAATTAGGACTCTCCTAGCTAGAGTCCTAACAGAATGTCCCTCTCAATTAGGACTCTCATAGCTAGAGTCCTAACAGTTTTACATGAATGTCCCTCTCAATTAGGACTCTCCAAGCTAGAGTCCTCCGCCCTCTTCAAATCAGCCTTGTTCTCGAGGCTGATGATTCGTGAATTCTGGGAATTTGATCTTCAAGTCGTCATAGTTCTCCCAAGTGGCATCTTCTATTGGTAGGTTCGCCCACTATATTAGCACTTCATTAGTGGGTCATCGTCGTCGAGTCACGATCCGTTGATCAATAATGGCACTTGGCTGGGTCTGGAGTTCTCTTTGGGTAGTCATATTTGGTGGGTGGCTTTGGGCTGTCTCCAAGCACCTATTTAAAACTTTCGTCTGGCCGTCGGTTTGTGCGTGATATGTCATACTCCTTTTCAATTTAGTACCCTGCATATGGAATAACTTTGTCCAAAATCTGCTCGTGAAGATGCAAGTAGAATTCATCGTAAGCACAATGCGTCCCTTATAGTGTAATTCTTTTGAGTCCCAATTGTAATGAGCCATGGGGCTTGGTGCTTCCTCCAATTTTTTTTATAATCTTACTAGTCTCTGAATCTTCCTGCCATTCCATCTTAATATCCTTAAGAAAGTCGCTGGTCGGAAATGAAACGACCGAAACTTCAACTTGCTCGGGTAGCTGCGAAAGCGCATCTGCAAGAACATTCTCTTTCCCCTTTTTGTAAGTTATTTGATAATCAAATCCAAGAAGTTTTATTACCCTTTTTTGCTGCTCAAGGGATGATATTTTTCGCTCCAAAAAGTACTTGAGGCTTTTATGGTCGGTTTTAATTTGAAATCGTCGACCGATCAAGTAGGGTCTCCACCTCGTTGCTGTGCGCATAATGGCGAGCATCTCCTTATCATATGTTGACTTATTTTGATGGGAGGGAGATAATGCCTTGCTAGTGTATATGAGTGGTCGACCATCTTGCATGAGAATGGCTCCAATTCCGACTCCAGATGCGTCGGCCTCAATAATGAAGGGTCGGTTGAAATCTGGTAGTATTAGCACCGGCGTCGTCGTCATGGCTGCCTTAAGTTTGTCGAAGGCAGCGGAGGCTCTGTCCGACCATTGGAAGACATCTTTTTTTAGTAAGGAAGTAAGTGGTGCACTGATCTCTCCATAGTTTTTCACGAACTTGCAGTAGTAGCTTGTTAAACCCAGAAAGCCATGTAGCAATTTTATGTTCCACGGGGTCAGCCAGTTTTGCATTGCTCCAATTTTGAAGGGGTCTACTGCCACACCTTCCTCTGATATGATATAGCCAAGATATTCCACCTTCTTATGAAGAAAGCAAAAATTCATAGTGGTTGTTGTGTGTTCAAAAGGTGGTTTTTGGTATGTCTTCTTCGCATACTCGTATTTGATGATACCCGAATCGAAGGTCCAGCTTTGTGAAGATTTGTGCTCCCTTAGCAACTCATCTACTACTGGAATAGGGTATTTATCCTTGATGGTTATGCCATTGAGAGCTCGGTAATTAACACATAATCGCCATATTCCATCCTTCTTTCGTATGAGGAGCACCGGTGAAGAGTAGGGGCTGCAACTTGGCTGAATAATTCCTGTTTTGAGCATCTCTTTTACAATCCTTTCTATTTCATCCTTCTGGAGATGTGGATATTGATATGGCTAAGCATTTGCTGGAGATTTGCCTGGAAGAATCATTATACAATGATCATGCCGACGGGTAAGAGGTAGGTTGCACGGTTCGTCAAATATATCCAAAAATTCAGCAAGCAAAGGAAGTAGATTTGGATCTTCAAATTTTGTTGGCTCTCCCTTAGTTTGTTGCTCAAGTTGTACCAAAAAGCCGCTGCATGCTTTATGCAAAACCTTCTCCATTTGTTGTGTGCAAATCGTCGTTACGTCGCCCTCACGTTTCCCGTACAGTATCACCTGTTTCTCCTTACTGTAAAATTTTATAATTAGTTGCATAAAATTCCAAGAAATATCACCTAATGTCATCAACCATTTAATTCTGAGTATGGCCTCATGATCATCAAGAGGGAGGAGGAAGAAATATGCAATTATCTCTTGGTCCTACAACAACAGTTTCACCTGCGGGCACCTATGATCACACTTCAAAATCCGTCCGTTGGCAACCTTAACGACAAACCTGCTGCAATTCTCAATAGGTAAGTTCATATAGATAGCAACTTTACTGTTTAGGAAGTTATTAGTGCTGCCCGTGTCGATGAGAACAGTGATCGGTTGTTGTTTGAGAAGGCCTCCAACTTTCATCGTTTGTGGGATTGAGTAGCCAACTAGTGTATGTACCGTAACTTTGGTCGGTTGTGGCTCTTCTTCTGCATCTTCTTCTTCATGTTCAAGGCTCTCTTTTGGATGTTCAATGACCTCTTCTTTTATCGGTTCAATCATAAGAAGTCCCCCTTTACTACAGCGATGCTCACGGCTCCACGGCTCATCACAATGCCAACATAACCCCTTCGCATATCGCTCCCGAAGCTCTTCTCTTGTTAACCTCTTTGGTGTAGGGACTTGGTCGAAAGTAGGGGGGGCTAAGGGCTTCAATATTACTAGTTGAGGAGCGACCCTAGTCCTCCGAGCTTCATGGTTCAATTGCTCCTCTTGATGTCGTGCGAAAGAGATGGCTGCCATAAGTGTATATGGTTGTCACGCTTTAACTTCTCCTCGGATCTCCGGCTTCAAGCCCTCAATAAAGGTCTTCAATAGCTGTTTTTGAGACTAATCAAAAGTTTGATTAGATAACCTTTCAAACCTGGTTTGGTACTCCTGAATGGTGGAGGTTTATCGGATCTTTGCTAGTTGTTCGTCAATATTCTCGTAATCGGTTGGTCTGAAGCGGATCAGCAGTCCTTCTTTGAATTGTTGCCATGAAAGGACTCCATAAGTATGTTCAAACCAGTCAAACCACTGTATAGCATCCCCTTCAAGATGTATAGCTGCAATTTTCACCATAGATGCATCCGCGGTTTTGTGGTACCGAAAATATCGCTCCGCGTGCAAGATCCAACCAATCGGGTCTCCTTCTTCCCATCTAGGGAAGTCCACCCTTATGCGTGGATAGTTGGGATCAATTATAGAGCCTCCCCTCCCTTGGAACTCATCTCTTCGGGCCTGGTACGATTGGGCAAAGCTCTCTCCGTGATATGATTTTTTCGGGCTTAGTAGTTGGCACAATCTGAGTTTGGTAAAGAGCGTCCGAATCTTATCCTCCATTTGCGCCTCCAAGGCTTCGAATTTAGCATCGATTGCCTCCTTAGATGCCATAGTATATGCCTCCAAATCTATGATGTTAAGATCTCTCTTTTGTTGTCAGGTTAAAGGCATGTATAGGTTGAGAGAAGTGATGGTCAAAAGGGTTGGTGGATCGGTGGATGTAGGCTACGATTTAGGCTTGTTTTGTGGTTGTTTTGGGTGCAGTTTGAGGGTGTGGTTTAGTGGAGTTTTAGGGCTGTGGATGAAAGTTTTGGATCTGTGGTAGATGGCAGCAAAGGTTTGAGAGAAATCAGTGGAAGTTGCAGCAAGTATGTGCTGTCTTGTAAGAGCAGAATTGTCGTCGAAGAAACAGCGGTTTCTCGACGTAATTTCCACCAAAAACTTGAGAGAATTGAGGAGGGAATTGATAGAAAAATCACAGTTTATATGACAGCAAGGATGACTAATTTAATCAAGAAAATTTCGGCAATATAACAGCAAGGAAATTGGTGCAAGTTGCGATAGCAGAATTCTCGTCGAAAAATTTCAACAGTCTACGATGAAAATTTATAGCAACACAAAAATCGGTTTTAGAGATGAATTCCTCAATAGATCAATCTTAGATGGAAGCCAAGATGATCTATAAAGTGTATAAGAAATTTCATTCAAAAAAGATTGCAAATAGATGGGTTAAGGCAACAATATGCGGCTGAAATTTTCTGCAGCATAGATTTTTAAGTATAGCAGACTGGACGTAAAAGATCAGAAGTTTATATTGAGAATTTTTTGATGAAACCAAAGGGAAATCTACTATTAGGAAGTGTCAAAGTTATCATAAAAATTTCGTAGAGATTTGGATAGAAACAACGTGGTATCAAGATCAAACAATCAGTGCTATGCGGCTGAAATTTTACGGTGCAGATTTTCAAGTATAGCAGATTAGATGTAAAATATCAATGGTTTATATTGAGAATTTTTTGACAAAACCAAAGGGAAATCTGCTGTTAAGAAGTGTCAAAGATGTCATAAAATTATGTGAAGATTTGGATAGAAAAAACATAGTAGCAAGATCAAACAGACAATGCTATACGGTTGGAATTCTGCAATGTATCTTTCGTCGTAGAGATGAAAACTTTATGACGAAAAGTTTATGCAGCAATATAGGAATAATTTTTTTGGGATTTTCAAATAAAGATAACTAAATTGCAGCAGCAGTAAGGTAGAAAACCAGAACCTGTTGCAATTCACTGGGAGATCAAAGGATGATCCGTGGTGGTGGAGATGATGGCGGAATTCGGCGATAATCTTTTAAGCAATTGTGGGAATTGCTTTGGGAGGTTGTGGAGGGCTGATGGATGGCAATGGAAGGGCAGCGAGATGCCAAGAACGCTGCTCTGATACCAGGTGTTAGAACCCTTGCAGATTCTAAACTTTGGATTGATCTCTTTAGGGGATCGGCCTCCTTGGAACTCTATAGGGGTTCCTCCCTCCAAGTTGCTGCTCAAAGGCTGCAGAAAAGATTCATCTATTACTTATGAAAAGAGAAGGAATACATGGCTATTTATAGGGCTTCTAAACCCTAACTCCTAATAGGACTCCTACTTAAGACTCTTACTTCTAACCAACTCCTAGTAGGACTCCTAGTCAAGACTCCTATTCCCTTACAACTCCTAATTCTTCTCTAAGAAAACACCTCCTACATGAATGCCCCTCTCAATTAGGACTCTCCTAACTAGAGTCCTAACAGAATGTCCCTCTCAATTAGGACTCTCATAGCTAGAGTCCTAACAGTTTTACATGAATGTCCCTCTCAATTAGGACTCTCCAAGCTAGAGTCCTAACAATATGACACTTAGAACTTTAGATGACCACTTGAGAAAAAACTCAAGTGATGAGGACTGTGACAATGACTTGGCATTTCTAACAAGAAAATTCAAAAAATTCATTAAGAGAAATAAGTTTAAAATGTTAGGATCGAGAGCACTAAGAGGGGGGGGGGTGAATTAGTGCAGCGGAAATCTTTCAGCGATTAAAAACGAAAGCTGCGTTCGTTCGATAAAAACTATTTTGATGCAAAAGCCGATTCTAAGATTACTTATGATTAAGTGCAGTTTACGTCTAAACACAGTTTGCTTCTAAACGCAGTTTGCGTCTAAATGCAGATTGCGTCTAAGCTCAGATTGCGTCTAAGCGCAGTTTGCGTCTAAGCGCAGTTTGCGTCTAAACACAGTTTGCGTCTAAGCACAGTTTAAGTAGAAGTATAAAGACAGTGTGCTGCTATTGTACAGCTCAAAAAGTAATCTGCAAAAAGCAGATTTACGTCTAAACGCAGATTTACGTCTAAACGCAGATTTACGTCTGAACTTTGAAACTCGTTTGTAGACTCGCAGAAGGCAGTATGCAGTTGAAATCAAGACGTAAACGTAAACTGAAATCTGATGATTGTACGAGGAAAGCCGATTTACGTCTAAATGCAGTTTTACGTCTAAATGCAGATTTTCGTCTAAACCATGAATCTCGTTCGTAAAATTGCAGAAGACAGTTTGCAGTTATAAATAGAATCAAAACGTAAATGTAAACTGCAAAGAAACTCGTTCGTAAAAGCGCAGAAGACAGTTTGCAGTTACAAAACGTAATCTTAAACTGTAATGTATGAAAACACCGATTTACGTCTGAATGCAGATTCGGAAAGATCAGCACTTAGAAACTTGTTCGTAAAGGCGCAGAGAGCAGTAGCTATGTAGGAGGTTTGCAGTAATGATAAAGTGCTTAAAATAAACGCAAACTAGAGATTTAGAGTGGTTCGGTCATTCTTGACCTACTCCACTTTTGGCTTCCTCCACCGACGAGGTCACCGACGTCAACTAGAGGCCTTCCTTCAATAGGCGAAGGCCAACTGCCCTTTTACAGATTCACTCCTTTTGATGGGCTCAGGAGACAACCCTTACAGGACCTTTCTCTCCTCTCTTTACAACTCAAGACTTGAAGAACAGAAAGAGAACTTTAGGACTTTACACAAATTTGAGCTCTTAGAATCACAGAAAAGATCAAGAATTCGGTGTAGGTCTGTATCTTTTCAGTGCTGAATGGGTGGGGTATTTATAGGCCCCAACCCAATTCAAATTTGGAGCTCAAAACGATCAAATCCCGGAATTTCGCGATCAGGCGGTTGCACCTCCTGACTGGAGAGGTTGCACCGCTTGGCAGAGCTCGAAGACTGAGCCCAGGTGGTTGCACCTCTGTGTCAGGGGCGGTTGCACCTCCTGAGTCTGGCTCGGAGACTGAGCCCCAGGCGGTGCCACCTCTTGACTGAGGCGGTTGCACCTCTTTGCTAGAGCTCGAAGACTGAGCTCAGGCGGTGCCACCTCTCTGTCAAGGAGGTTGCACCGCCCAGTCTAGCTCGAAGACTGAGCTCAGGCGGTGCCACCTCCTGGCTGGGGCGGTTGCACCGCCCAGTCTCGCTGGGAGGCTTAGCCCAGGCGGTGCCACCTCCTCCTGGCCTAGGCGGTTGCACCTCCTATTGCAATCAGGGTCCGAATGGTTAGCTCCATTCGTCCCAATTTCAGTCTTTCAGGGGCCCAATTGCCCCAAGATTAAGCTAATGGGATCACCTCCCATTTTCCAACTTAATCAACGTGTTAACTACGATTAGATCTAAGACAATTTCTGCAGCTTTGCTTCGGTGCGTCAATCGCTTCTTCCGGCGAGTTTCCGGCGAACTTCCGTCGATCATCCGATGAACCCTCGGTGATGCTCCTGCGGACTTCCGGCAAACTCCTGGACTTTGCGATGATCCACTTGGCGAGTTCCGACGAGCTTCGCTTGGCAAGCTTCTGGACTTCTCGGATCTATTCTCGCAGAACCTCCGACGACCGTCCGAACTTCCATCGAACTCTCGAACTCCCAACGTGATCATGAACTTGACTCCGGCGCAACTCCTACTGCTTGTCTAGCTTTCATCGTAGTTAATCCTGTACACTTATCTCAACACATAGATTAGACAACAAATGACAATTGACTTCATCATCAAAATCCGAGATTCAACAATCTCCCCCTTTTTGATGATGACGATCAATTGATAATGGAGTTATCCTTAACTCCCCCTGTCTATATGCCATAGTTGAGATAAGTCAACCTTGAATTCAAGACCTAAGAATTCAAGTGACGTATTGATAAGTTAGATCAGTTAAACTTATCAATACTCCCATCATGATACTCATCATGATGTATCTCTTCAAAGATGATGTCAAGGCTTGACATACATCATCAAGTTTGTATGATTGTGTTTGTAACTATTCATCATGTAGTTTGAACATTATCATATAAAGCTGTGAAGCACTATTACATGATGCACACATTTGAAATATTCTAGCAAGTTTTGCATTTTCTTCACATGATAAGATATCAACTCAAGGCATAATGCAAACTTTAGCACATGTTCATATATCTCTTGGTGATGCAAGGATGGCATAATCATAGCAGTGTTTATAGCATCACTCATAGTATTTTTAATCATGGCAGTGTTTATCAATTCATATATCTCCCCCTTTGTCATCAACAAAAAGCATAGAATTATGATACCAGAAAAATAATAATAGCAAGCTTATAGAGGAATTTTACATAGATTGCTTTAAATACTTTTTCCCATTTTTGTTATATTCCATTGTCTATGTAAAGATTTTGCAGGATGAAATACATACACATGAATCACTTCATCAAATCTATTTCAGAAACTTATTTTTCATGAAAGTGTACAAGAAAATATGTTTTATAGCATTCGAATAAATAAGATGCATTCAGACAAGATTTTGTTACAGATTTTCACATATAATCATAGAAACATGGTAATCAAGTGATTTGATCATTCAATATAGTCTGAAAAATAATTTTAACAAATTTATCTATTCGGACACATCAACATTCCTAATTCTGAATGAAATCAAAGCACAAGGTTTTCAAAACTTTTAGTTTCAAAGCACAACATTCTTAATCACATACCAAACAGTAATGATACCATAAAAATCTGAGATAACTTTTACCACAAGGCGCAAGATAGACGTTTACAGCCAGCACATCAGAAGTGAGTAACATAAGAAGTTTACAACAACAACAGGTGTTCAACAAGTTCATTTATGAGGTGAAAAATTAAAGTGCCTAAACAAGGAGTCAAATTGACTATGAATTTGCTGCAGCTCAGATAGGATTTAATCTTGTCGTTGTTCAATCCGTTCTTGTCTCTATTCGAATCGATCCATTCGAATCCCAATTTCTTCAATGGATGTATGAGTTTGCTCAACTGGATGTGTTTCCTCAAAGGGAAGGGTCGGAGGAGATTGGGTACCCCTAAATACTGGTGGTTCTGGTTCAGGTTGAGGGTGATCAGTCCTTCTAGGGATTCTAACCCAGTTACCGTTTCTATAGTAACATCTTAGTCGGTGAAGTAGATTTTTGTTTATTATGCTGAATCTATCTACTTTCATTACTTCTTCTTCTGGTGGTATTAGAATGTCGTAAGCTTTCATTATTCTTGTGATTATACCACCATATGGGAGCATCATATCTTTCTTAGATAATTCTAACATGTTTTGTTGGATAAGATAACCAAGACAGATGTCATGTCCCTTCATGATTAAGTACATAGTTCCTAATTCTAATTGACTTACTTCATCATGATGGTATTGTTTAGGAAGAATTATACTAGTCATGATATGATGAAGTATCTTAGTGTTCAAAGGCAGTAGATGTTCACAACTTTTAGGAACCAATGCTATGTTAGGATTGGCAAAGATTGTTCCTAAGGCTTCAACATAGGATGTTCCAATACTTTCATCATCCCATGATCCTCTAAAGTAAAGTCCTATGCTTTTTATGAGAATGCCTATCATATCACAAATGAACCTATCAGTGATTGAGATGTGTTGTCCTAAAAGATAGGTGGACATCCTTTCTTCATCATCTATTTGTATGTTATTGTAAAATAATCTAACTAGCCTAGGATAGATGGGTTTGTTAATCTGCAAGATTGGACGTAAATCTAGGTTTGCAAACCATTGGATAGTCTCTAAGTCTCTTAGTTCATTTAGATCTACGTATTTTCCCTTATTGATACTTCTAAGTTCGAAAGAGGGAAATTTTTCAGCATGGTTTTTTGAATCGAAAAGGGTGGAATCAAACTCTTCTACTAATCTCCTCTTTCCCTTGTCCCTTGAGGATCTTCTAAATCACATAACTACTACTCTTTAGAGGGATGATGATGAGCAAGAGTAAATGAAGAACAAAACATAATTTAAGGGTTTATTAGAGAGTACCTTTGTGAAATCTTCAAGAGAAGGAAGGATTCTTGATGTTTTGCTCCGAAATGGGAGGTATTTGGAAAGCTTAGAGGAGTGAAATGAGAATGGAGGAGACTTGGAAGAGTAGAGGAGGAAATGGGAGTGAGTTGGGGTCGGTTCTACCGCCGGCCCTAGCGTGGGTTTAAAAAGGCAGAGTTGCGGGCGGTTGCACCTCTGGCTGGAGCGGTGCAACCGCTGGCAACCCGTGGTAGCTGGAGGTGCCACCGCTAGCTGGAGAGGTGCCACCGCCTACAGCCAGTGAGCACCTAATGTGATTTGATCAGGGAGCCTTTGTCTTGAGGAGAGTTTTTCATTTCAAAGCAATTAACGTTTCTTACGTGATTTCGTATGAGTTTTTATTTAAGGAAGAAGCTCTTGTACGATCAAGATAGATCTTTTAACGTGCGTATGTCGTACGTATGTTGATAGTTTGTTTGGTATCCCTTTTAAGATCATGACATATTTAGTTTCTTCATGATACAAGAATTAATTCGTAGATGATAGAGTTGACGGGTTCGAAGATCAAGGGGATATGTGAATTTGGGAATCATATGTTTCTAATAAGGTTGTATCCAAGTCGCATTTGTGATTTCATAACTTCCACTTGTTACTTAAGCGTTGCGAGTTCCTTTTTGACTCTTGGTTTATGACTATCGAGAATCAAGGAGCAGAATATTATTTCTTGCTCCAGCCTAAAATTTTAATGTTTTTATAGGAAGGGATGATTTTTAGGTACCCATTTGCTTTTGGGTGCCTCACAAATAGATCAACATTTCTTATCATGTTGCATAGAATTTGTCATGGTTCATTTAGGAACCCAAATCAATTTGTTTGGACTTATTTTCTTGAATGGACAACAATGTGTCTTGTGTCCAAATTTACAACAGAAGTTACATTTGTCTTGATGTTGAATATGTAAGATGGAGCCTTTTATGAAGGTGGTTGGATTTTGGTGAGGACTTCTCACGAATCTAATTCCACTTCTTTTGGGAACGTGACCCTTGTTTGTAAGGATCATGTTCAATGACTTGCTACCAACCTCGAATTTCTTCAAGGTGTCCTTAAGTAGCAAGTTTTCTTTTTGGAGAGTTTCTAGATCATGGCATTTTATGCATGGGCTTAAACTATCATGATGTTCAGTATTGAACTTATCGAAATTACAAATAAGAATATCATGCTCCTTTTTTAGCAATTTGTATTTACTACTGATAGTCTTACACTCATCAAACAATTAATGGAAAGCATTTAATAATTCATCGAATGATAAATCTACATCTATTAAATTTGTTACCTCATCTTCGATGGCCATTAAGGCGTAATGAGCAACTTGCTCTGTGTTGGACTCCTCTTCTTCGGATGCGCTCGAGTCATCCCATGTTGCTTGAAGCGCCTTCTTCTTTGATGTTCTCCTTTTGACTTGGGGACAATCACTCTTGTAGTGTCCCGGCTTTTTGCATTCATAGCAGATTACTTGGTCCTTCTTGGGTTCAAGTTTATTTTTTGCATCATTCTTAAACTTGTTTCTTTTAAAGAACTTTTTAAACTTTCTTGTTAGAAGTGCCAAGTCATCATCACAGTCCTTATCACTTGAGTTTTCTCTCAAGTGGCATTCAGAAGTTTTGAGTGCCATATCCTTCCTGTTCTTTGGAAGGATGTCTTCTTGCTCTTCATGAGCTTTACAAATCATTTCGTAGGTCATTAATGACCCGATTAGTTCTTCAAGAGGGAAATTTCGTAGATCTTTTGCCTCTGGAACAGCAGTGACTTTAGAATCCCAACTCTTAGGAAGGGATCTTAGTATCTTATTAATAAGCTCAAAATCCGAAAAGCTCTTTCCGAGTCCTTTTAGACCGTTGACGACATCCGTGAAACGGGTAAACATGTCGCCAATGGTTTCACTCGGTTTCATCCGAAAAAGTTCGAAAGAATGTAACAACAAATTGATTTTTGACTCTTTTACTCTACTTGTGCCTTCATGGGTCACTTCGAGTGTGTGCCAAATATCAAATGCAGTTTCACAAGTTAAAACACGGTTAAACTCGTTTTTATCAAGTGCACAAAATAAGGCATTCATAGCCTTTGCATTAAGAGCGAAAGCCTTCTTCTCCAAATCATTCCAATCGATCATTGGAAGAGAAGACTTCGAAAATCCGTTTTCGACAAGATTCCAAAGTTCAAAATCCATAGAAATAAGAAAAATCCTCATTCGAGTCTTCCAGTAGGTGTAGTCCGTCCCACTGAACATGGGTGGACGCGTAATAGAATGCCCCTCTTGGTTTCCGGCGTATGCCATTTCTCTTGGGTTTTAATCCGTTAGAGAGTTAACCTTGCTCTGATACCAATTGTTAGGATCGAGAGCACTAAGAGGGGGGGGGGGTGAATTAGTGCAGCGGAAATCTTTCAGCGATTAAAAACGAAAGCTGCGTTCGTTCGATAAAAACTATTTTGATGCAAAAGCCGATTATAAGATTACTTATGATTAAGTGCAGTTTACGTCTAAACACAATTTGCGTCTAAACGCAGTTTGCGTCTAAATGCAGATTGCGTCTAAGCTCAGATTGCGTCTAAGCGCAGTTTGCATCTAAGCGCAGTTTGCGTCTAAGCGCAGATTGCGTCTAAGCGCAGTTTGCATCTAAACACAGTTTGCGTCTAAGCGCAGTTTAAGCAGAAGTATAAAGACAATGTGCTGCTATTGTACATCTCAAAAAGTAATCTGCAAAAAGCAGATTTACGTCTAAACGCAGATTTACGTCTGAACTTTGAAACTCGTTTGTAGACTCGCAGAAGGCAGTATGCAGTTGAAATCAAGACGTAAACGTAAACTGAAATCTGATGATTGTACGAGGAAAGCCGATTTACGTCTAAATGTAGTTTTACGTCTAAATGCAGATTTTCGTCTAAACCTTGAAACTCGTTCGTAAAATTGCAGAAGACAGTTTGCAGTTATAAATATAATCAAAACATAAATGTAAACTGCAAAGAAACTCGTTCGTAAAAGCGCAGAAGACAGTTTGCAGTTATAAAACGTAATCGTAAACTGTAATGTAAGAAAACACCGATTTACGTCTGAATGCAGATTCGGAAAGATCAACACTTAGAAACTTGTTCGTAAAGGCGCAGAGAGCAATAGCTATATAGGAGGTTTGCAGTAATGATAAAGTGCTCAAAATAAACGCAAACCAGAGATTTAGAGTGGTTCGGTTAGTCTTGACCTACTCCACTTTTGGCTTCCTCCACCGACGAGGTCACCGACGTCAACTAGAGGCCTTCCTTCAATAGGCGAAGGCCAACTGCCCTTTTATAGATTCACTCCTTTTGATGGGCTCAGGAAACAACCCTTACAGGACCTTTCTCTCCTCTCTTTACAACTCAAGACTTGAAGAACAGAAAGAGGAGAACTTTAGGACTTTACACAAATTTGAGCTTTTAGAATCACAGAAAAGATCAAGAATTCGGTGTAGGTCTGTATCTTTTCAGTGCTGAATGGGTGGGGTATTTATAGGCCCCAACCCAATTCAAATTTGGAGCTCAAAACGATCAAATCCCGGAATTCCGGGATCAGGCGGTTGCACCTCATGACTGGAGAGGTTGCACCGCCTGGCAGAGCTCGAAGACTGAGCCCAGGCGGTTGCACCTCTGTGTCAGGGGCGGTTGCACCTCCTGAGTCTGGCTCGGAGACTGAGCCCCAAGCGGTGCCACCTCTTGACTGAGGCGGTTGCACCTCTCTGCCAGAGCTCGAAGACTGAGCTCAGGCAGTGCCACCTCTCTGTCAGGGAGGTTGCACCGCCCAGTCTAGCTCGAAGACTGAGCTCAGGCGGTGCCACCTCCTGGCTGGGGCGGTTGCACCGCCCAGTCTCGCTGGGAGGCTTAGCCTAGGCGGTGCCACCTCCTGGCCTAGGCGGTTGCACCTCCTGGTGCAATCAGGGTCCGAATGGTTAGCTCCATTCGGCCCAATTTCAGTCTTTCAGGGGCCCAATTGCCCCAAGATTAAGCTAATGGGATCACCTCCCATTTTCCAACTTAATCAACGTGCTAACTACGATTAGATCTAAGACAATTTCTGCAGCTTTGCTTCGGTGCGTCAATCGCTTCTTTCGACGAGTTTCCGGCGAACTTCCGTCGATCATCCGATGAACCCTCGGTGATGCTCCTGCGGACTTCCGGCAAACTCCTGGACTTTGCGATGATCCACTTGGCGAGTTCCGACGAGCTTCGCTTGGCAAGCTTCTGGACTTCTCGGATCTGTTCTCGCAGAACCTCCGCGACCGTCCGAACTTCCATCGAACTCTCGAACTCCCAACGTGATCATGAACTTGACTCTGGCGCAACTCCTGCTGCTTGTCTAGCTTTCATCGTAGTTAATCCTGCACACTTATCTCAACACATAGATTAGACAACAAATGACAATTGACTTCATCATCAAAATCCGAGATTCAACAATCTCCCCCTTTTTGATGATGACGATCAATTGATAATGGAGTTATCCTTAACTCCCCCTGTCTATATGCCATAGTTGAGATAAGTCAACCTTGAATTCAAGACCTAAGAATTCAAGTGACGTATTGATAAGTTAGATCAGTTAAACTTATCAATACTCCCATCATGATACTCATCATGATGTATCTCTTCAAAGATGATGTCAAGGCTTGACATACATCATCAAGTTTGTATGATTGTGTTTGTAACTATTCATCATGTAGTTTGAACATTATCATATAAAGCTGTGAAGCACTATTACATGATGCACACATTTGAAATATTCTAGCAAGTTTTGCATTTTCTTCACATGATAAGATATCAACTCAGGGCATAATGCAAACTTTAGCACATGTTCATATATCTCTTGGTGATGCAAGGATGGCATAATCATAGCAGTGTTTATAGCATCACTCATAGTATTTCTAATCATGGCAGTGTTTATCAATTCATATATCTCCCCCTTTGTCATCAACAAAAAGCATAGAATTATAATACCAGGAAAATAATAATAGCAAGCTTATAGAGGAATTTTACATAGATTGCTTTAAATACTTCTTCCCCTTTTTGTTATAATCCATTGTCTATGTAAAGATTTTGCAGGATGGAATACATACACATGAATCACTTCATCAAATCTATTTCAGAAACTTATTTTTCATGAAAGTGTACAAGAAAATATGTTTTATAGCATTCGAATAAATAAGATGCATTCGGACAAGATTTTGTTGCAGATTTTCACATATAATCATAGAAACATGGTAATCAAGTGATTTGATCATTCAATATAGTCTGAAAAATAATTTTAACAAATTTATCTATTCGGACACATCAACATTTCTAATTCTGAATGAAATCAAAGCACAAGGTTTTCAAAACTTTTAGTTTCAAAGCACAACATTCTTAATCACATACCAAACAGTAATGATACCATAAAAATCTGAGATAACTTTTACCACAAGGCGCAAGATAGATGTTTACAGCCAGCACATCAGAAGTGAGTAACATAAGAAGTTTACAACAACAACAGGTGTTCAACAAGTTCATTTATGAGGTGGAAAATTAAAGTGCCTAAACAAGGAGTCAAATTGACTATGAATTTGCTGCAGCTCAGATAGGATTTAATCTTGTCATTGTTCAATCCGTTCTTGCCTCTGTTCGAATCGATCCATTCGAATCCCAATTTCTTCAATGGATGTATGAGTTTGCTCAACTGGATGTGTTTCCTCAAAGGGAACGGTCGGAGGAGATTGGGTACCCCTAAATACTGGTGGTTCTGGTTCAGGTTGAGGGTGATCAATCCTTCTGGGGATTCTAACCCAGTTACCGTTTCTATAGTAACATCTTAGTCGGTGAAGTAGATTTTTGTTTATTATGCTGAATCTATCTACTTTCATTACTTCTTCTTCTGGTGGTATTAGAATGTCGTAAGCTTTCATTATTCTTGTGATTATACCACCATATGGGAGCATCATATCTTTCTTAGATAATTCTAACATGTTTTGTTGGATAAGATAACCAAGACAGATGTCATGTCCCTTCATGATTAAGTACATAGTTCCTAATTCTAATTGACTTACTTCATCATGATGGTATTGTTTAGGAAGAATTATACTAGTCATGATATGATGAAGTATCTTAGTGTTTAAAGGCAGTAGATGTTCACAACTTTTAGGAACCAATGCTATGTTAGGATTGGCAAAGATTGTTCCTAAGGCTTCAACATAGGATGTTCCAATACTTTCATCATCCCATGATCCTCAAAAGTAAAGTCCTATGCTTTTTATGGGAATGCCTATCATATCACAAATGAACCTATCAGTGATTGAGATGTGTTGTCCTAAAAGATAGGTGGACATCCTTTCTTCATCATCTATTTGTATGTTATTGTAAAATAATCTAACTAGCCTAGGATAGATGGGTTCATTAATCTGCAAGATTGGAAGTAGATCTAGGTTTGCAAACCATTGGATAGTCTCTAAGTCTCTTAGTTCATTTAGATCTACGTATTTTCCCTTATTGATACTTCTAAGTTCGAAAGAGGGAAAATTTTCAGCATGGTTTTTTGAATCGAAAAGGGTGGAATCAAACTCTTCTACTAATCTCCTCTTTCCCTTGTCTCTTGAGGATCTTCTAGATCCCATAACTACTGCTGTTTAGAGGGATGATGATGAGTAAGAGTAAATGAAGAACAAAACAGAATTTAAGGGTTTCTTAGAGAGTACCTTTGTGAAATCTTCAAGAGAAGGAAGGATTCTTGATGTTTTGCTCCGAAATGGGAGGTATTTGGAAAGCTTAGAGGAGTGAAATGAGAATGGAGGAGACTTGGAAGAGTAGAGGAGGAAATGGGAGTGAGTTGGGGTCGGTTCCACCGCCGGCCCTAGCGTGGGTTTAAAAAGGCAGAGTTGCGGGCGGTTGCACCTCTGGCTGGAGCGGTGCAACCGCTGGCAACCCGTGGTAGCTGGAGGTGCCACCGCTAGCTGGAGAGGTGCCACCGCCTACAGCCAGTGAGCACCTAATGTGATTTGATCAGGGAGCCTTTGCCTTGAGGAGAGTTTTTCATTTCAGAGCAATTAACGTTTCTTACGTGATTTCGTATGAGTTTTTATTTAAGGAAGAAGCTCTTATACGATCAAGATAGATCTTTTAACGTGCGTATGTCGTACGTATGTTGATAGTTTGTTTGGTATCCCTTTTAAGATCATGACATATTTAGTTTCTTCATGATACAAGAATTAATTCGTAGATGATAGAGTTGACGGGTTCGAAGATCAAGGCGATATGTGAATTTGGGAATCATATGTTTCTAATAAGGTTGTATCCAAGTCGCATTTGTGATTTCATAACTTCCACTTGTTACTTAAGCGTTGCGAGTTCCTTTTTGACTCTTGGTTTATGACTATCTAGAATCAAGGAGCAGAATATTATTTCTTGCTCCAGCCTAAAATTTTAATGTTTTTATAAGAAAGGATGATTTTTAGGTACCCATTTGCTTTTGGGTGCCTCACAAATAGATCTACATTTCTTATTATGTTGCATAGAATTTGTCATGGTTCCTTTAGGAACCCAAATCAAAAGCTCTTTCCGAGTCATTTTAGACCGTTGACGACATCCGTGAAACGGGTAAACATGTCGCCAATGGTTTCACTCGGTTTCATCCGAAAAAGTTCGAAAGAATGTAACAGCAAATTGATTTTTGACTCTTTTACTCTTCTTGTGCCTTCATGGGTCACTTCGAGTGTGTGCCAAATATCAAATACAGTTTCACAAGTTAAAACACGGTTAAACTCGTTTTTATCAAGTGCATAAAATAAGGCATTCATAGCCTTTTCATTAAGAGCGAAAGCCTTCTTCTCCAAATCATTCCAATCGATCATTTGAAGAGAAGACTTCGAAAATCCGTTTTCGACAAGATTCCACAGTTCAAAATCCATAGAAATAAGAAAGATCCTCATTCGGGTCTTCCAGTAGGTGTAGTTCGTCCTACTAAACATGGGTGGACGCGTAATAGAATGCCCCTCTTGGTTTCCGGCGTATGCCATTTCTCTTGGGTTTTAATCCATTAGAGAGTTAACCTTGCTCTGATACCAATTGTTAGGATCGAGAGCACTAAGAGGGGGGGGGGGTGAATTAGTGCAGCGGAAATCTTTCAGCGATTAAAAACGAAAGCTGCGTTCGTTCGATAAAAACTATTTTGATGCAAAAGCCGATTCTAAGATTACTTATGATTAAGTGCAGTTTACGTCTAAACACAGTTTGCGTCTAAACGCAGTTTGCATCTAAATGCAGATTGCGTCTAAGCTCAGATTGCGTCTAAGCGCAGTTTGTGTCTAAGCGCAGTTTGCATCTAAGCGTAGATTGCGTCTAAGCGCAGTTTGCGTCTAAACACAGTTTGCGTCTAAGCGCAGTTTAAGCAAAAGTATAAAGACAGTGTGCTGCTATTGTACAGCTCAAAAAGTAATATGCAAAAAGCAGATTTACGTCTAAACGCAGATTTACGTCTAAACGCATATTTACGTCTGAACTTTGAAACTCGTTTGTAGACTCGCAGAAGGCACTATGCAGTTGAAATCAAGACGTAAACGTAAACTGAAATCTGATGATTGTACGAGGAAAGCCGATTTACGTCTAAATGCAGTTTTACGTCTAAATGCAGATTTTCGTCTAAACCTTGAAACTCGTTGGTAAAATTGCAGAAGACAGTTTGCAGTTATAAATAGAATCAAAACGTAAATGTAAACTGCAAAGAAACTCGTTCATAAAAGCGCAGAAGACAGTTTGCAGTTACAAAACGTAATCGTAAACTGTAATGTATGAAAACACCGATTTAAGTCTGAATGCAGATTCGGAAAGATCAGCACTTAGAAACTTGTTCGTAAAGGCGCAGAGAGCAGTAGCTATGTAGGAGGTTTGCAGTAATGATAAAGTGCTCAAAATAAACGCAAACCAGAGATTTAGAGTGGTTCGGTCAGTCTTGACCTACTCCACTTTTGGCTTCCTCCACCGACGAGGTCACCGACGTCAACTAGAGGCCTTCCTTCAATAGGCGAAGGCCAATTGCCCTTTTACAGATTCACTCCTTTTGATGGGCTCAGGAGACAACCCTTATAGGACCTTTCTCTCCTCTCTTTACAACTCAAGACTTGAAGAACAGAAAGAGGAGAACTTTAGGACTTTACACAAATTTGAGCTCTTAGAATCACAGAAAAGATCAAGAATTCGGTGTAGGTCTGTATCTTTTCAGTGCTGAATGGGTGGGGTATTTATAGGCCCCAACCCAATTCAAATTTGGAGCTCAAAACGATCAAATCCCGGAATTCCGGGATCAGGCAGTTGCACCTCCTGACTGGAGAGGTTGCACCGCCTGGCAGAGCTCGAAGACTGAGCCCAGGCGGTTGCACCTCTGTGTCAGAGGCGGTTGCACCTCTTGAGTCTGGCTCGGAGACTGAGCCCCAGGCGGTTGCACCTCTCTGCTAGAGCTCGAAGACTGAGCTCAGGCGGTGCCACCTCTCTGTCAGGGAGGTTGCACCGCCCAGTCTAGCTCGAAGACTGAGCTCAGGCGGTGCCACCTCATGGCTGGGGCGGTTGCACCGCCCAGTCTCGCTGGGAGGCTTAGCCCAGGCGGTGCCACCTCCTGGCCTAGGCGGTTGCACCTCCTGGTGCAATCAGGGTCCGAATGGTTAGCTCCATTCGGCCCAATTTCAGTCTTTCAAGGGCCCAATTGCCCCAAGATTAAGCTAATGGGATCACCTCCCATTTTCCAACTTAATCAACATGCTAACTACGATTAGATCTAAGACAATTTCTGCAGTTTTGCTTCGGTGCATCAATCGCTTCTTCCGGCAAGTTTCCGGCGAACTTCCGTCGATCATCCGATGAACCCTCGGTGATGCTCCTGCGGACTTCCGGCAAACTCCTGGACTTTGCGATGATCCACTTGGCGAGTTCCGACGAGCTTCGCTTGGCAAGCTTCTGGACTTCTCGGATCTGTTCTCGCAGAACCTCCAACGACCGTCCGAACTTCCATCGAACTCTCGAACTCCCAACGTGATCATGAACTTGACTCCGGCGCAACTCCTACTGCTTGTCTAGTTTTCATCGTAGTTAATCCTGCACACTTATCTCAACACATAGATTAAACAACAAATGACAATTGACTTCATCATCAAAATCCGAGATTCAACATAAAAGTGACACAAAAAATAAACTTGAATCCAAAAAGGATCAAGTTATTTGCTACGAGTGCAAAAAGCCGGGACACTACAAAAGTGATTGTCCCCAAGCCAAGAAGAGAATATCAAAGAAGAAGGTGCTCAAAGCAACGTGGGATGACTCGAGCGCGTCCGAAGAAGAGGAGTCCAACATCGAGCAAGTTGCTCATTACGCTTTAATGGCCATTGGAGAAGAGGTAACAAATTTAATTGATGCAGATTTATCATTTGATGAATTATTAAATGCCTTCCATGACTTATTTGATGAATGTAAAATAATTAGTAGAAAATATAAATTACTGAAAAATAAGCATGATAGTCTTGTTAGCAATTTTGATAAATTAAAAACTAAATATCATGATAGTTTAGCTCAATGTGAAAAATGCCATGATCTAGAAACTCTCCAAAAGGAAAACTTGCTACTAAAGGACACCTTGAAGAAATTCGAGGTTGGTAGCAAGTCTTTGAACATGATCCTTGCAAACAAGGGTCATGTTCCTAAAAGAAGTGGAATCGGATTTGTGAGAAGTCCTCACCAAAATCCAACCACCTTCATAAAAGGCCCCATCTTACATGTTCGACACCAAAGCAAATGTCACTTTTGTTGCAAATATGGACACAAAACGCATCAGTGTCCATTCAAGAAAATTAGTCCGAACAAATTAATTTGGGTTCCTAGAGGAACTATGATAAACTCTATGCAACATGATAAACAATGTAGATCAGTTTTTAAGGCACCCAAAAGCAAATGGGTACCTAAAAATTATCCTTTCTTGTAGAGACATACATCATCACAAGCTAGGAGCAAGAGATGGTACCTTGATAGTGGATGCTCAAGGCATACGACCAGAGATCCATCTCAATTCTTTAAGCTCACTAGCATAGACGAAGGCTATGTCACCTTCGGAGACAACAACAAGGGTAAAATCATTGGCAAAGGAACCATAGGTAACAAATTCAACTTCTTTATTGAAGATGTTTTGTTAGTTGATGGTTTAAAACATAACCTCTTGAGTATTAGTCAATTATATGATAAAGAATATATCGTTAAATTCGAATCTAATGCTTGCATCATTGAAAAACCACACAAAAACACATCTATGATTGTATTAAAACAGAATAATGTATACACCATTGACATCAATGATCTTTGCAATGAAATGTGTTTCTCGGTTTTGAATGAGGATGCTTGGCTTTGGCATAGGAGATTAGGTCATGCTAGCATGAAACTAATCACTCAAATATTATCCAAAGAACTTGTACGAGGAATTCCTCATATCAAGTTTATCAAAAATAATGTGTGTGATGCTTGTCAATTAGGAAAACAAATTAAGGGTAGTTTCAAATCTAAGAATCAAATAAGCACCTCTAGGCCCTTACAATTGATCCATATGGACTTGTTCAGACCAATCTCTACATCAGGCCTAAGAGATAGCAAATACGCCTTCGTCATTGTAGATGACTATAATAGATACACATGGACTTATTTCTTGAAACACAAAAATGAATGCTTTAGATATTTCACCAAGTTTTGTAAACTTGTTCAAAATGAAAAGGGTTTTATGATTTCATCAATTCGAAGTGATCACGGTGGTGAATTTCAAAACCGTGATTTCTAAGATTTTTGTGAATCTAATGGATACAACCATAACTTCTCTACTCCAAGAAATCCTCAACAAAATGGAATAGTAGAAAGAAAGAATAGAAATTTACAAGAAATGGCAAGAACCATGTTGAATGAACATAGCCTACCCAAATATTTTTGGGCTGAAGCCGTAAACACTACATGCTATAGTTTGAATAGAGTTCTAGTAAGACGCTTACTCACCAAAAATCTCTATGAGTTGTTGGATAATAAAAAACCTAATGTTTCATATTTTAAAGTTTTTGGGTGTAAGTGTTTTATCTTGAATGAAAAAGATGCCTTAGGAAAATTTGATGCTAAATCCGATGAAGAAATTTTTCTTGGTTATTCTTCGGTTTCTAAAGCTTTTCATATCTTCAATAAAAGAACTTTAATTATAGAAGAATCCATTCATGTTGTTTTTAATGATATTTTCAAAATCAAGAAAAATAATTTTGATGATGATGTTAATTTCGATTCTTTGAATTTAAATGAAACCCCTTCTCCAACTAGCAACTTAGATGCATCCACTTCCGAAACACTCTTACCTAAAGATTGGAAGTATGTAGATGCTTATCCTAAGGAGCTAATCCTAGGAGACACATCTAAGGGGTTTCAAACACGTTCTTCTCTTAAAAATTTTTGTGCCAACGCCGCTTTTCTCTCCCAAATTGAACCTAAATATATTGACGAAGCCATGAAAGATGATTCATAGATTATCGCAATGCAAGATGAGTTAAATCAATTTGAGAGAAATAAGGTGTGGAAGCTTATTCCTAGGCCAAATAACCATTTAGTTATTGGTACTAAATGAGTCTTTAGAAACAAGCAAGATGAATCTGGTATCGTGGTTAGAAACAAGGCTAGATTAGTGGCCAAAGGTTTCAACCAAGAAGAAGGTATCGATTACAAAGAAACTGTTAGGACTCTAGCTTGGAGAGTCCTAATTGAGAGAGACATTCATGTAAAACTGTTAGGACTCTAGTTAGGAGAGTCCTAATTGAGAGGGACATTCTGTTAGGACTCTGTTAGAACCCTTGCAGATTCTAAACTTGGGGTTGATCTCTTTAGGGGATCGGCCTCCTTGGAACTCTATAGGGGTTCCTCCCTCCAAGTTACTGCTCAAAGGTTACAGAAAAGATTCATCTATTGCTTATCAAAAGAGAAGGAATACATGGTTATTTATAGGGCTTCTAAACCCTAACTCCTAATAGGACTCCTACTTAAGACTCTTACATCTAACCAACTCCTAATAGGAATCCTACTCAAGACTCCTATTCCCTTACAACTCCTAATTCTTCTCTAAGAAAAAACCTCCTACATGAATGTCCCTCTCAATTAGGACTCTCCTAGCTAGAGTCCTAACATAATGTCCCTCTCAATTAGGACTCTCCTAGCTTGAGTCCTAACAGACCCGCCCTCTTCAAATCAGCCTTGTCCTCAAGGCTGAGATTCCATGAACTCAGGGAACCGGGTCTTCAGCTCCTCATATGGTTCCCATGTGGCGTCTTCAAGTGGTAGATTATTCCAATGCACTAGTACTTCAGTAGAGGGATGTCGGCGACGCATCACGATCCTGCGATCGAGGATGGCTTGTGGTTGGGCTTGAATAACTCCATCCTCAGTTGTGTTGGGCAGTTGGATCTGGGGTGACTCGTGTTCTCCCAACTTGGGCTTTAGGCATGATACGTGGAAGACAGGGTGAATTTTGGCATCCTCGGGTAATTTAAGTTTGTACGCCACGGCTCCAATACGCTTTGTGATCTGATAGGGCCCATAAAAATATGGGGATAGCTTCATGGAGGCTCGAGTGTTGATAGAGAGTTGCTTGTATGGTTGTAGGCGAAGATAAACCCAATCTCCCACTAAAAATTCTCTTTCACTTCGTCGTTTGTCGGCTTGCTGCTTCATTCTGGCTTGAGCGGTAGAGAGATTATCTTTTAATAGTTGTAAGAGTTTGTCCCTATCAATCAATTCTTGGTCAACCTGATCTACCTTGGCCGAGCCAATTACATACTTTGGAATCACAGGGGCTGGTCGACCATACAATGCTTCATAAGGGGCATGTTTTGTAGATGAATGATATGTAGTATTATACCACCATTCGACCCAGGGAAGCCATTTTGCCCACTCTTTTGGTCGGTCGCTAGCAAAACACCAGAGGTACGTCTCTAAGCACCTATTTACCACCTCTGTTTAGCCATCAGTTTATGGATGATACGCTGTGCTCATCTTGAGTTTGGTGCCTTGTAACTGAAATAACTCGGTCCAAAATTTACTAGTAAAGATCCTGTCACGATCACTTACGATGGACCTTGGCATCCCATGCAGTTTAAC
Source organism: Musa acuminata AAA Group (assembly GCF_036884655.1). Taxonomy (NCBI): domain Eukaryota; kingdom Viridiplantae; phylum Streptophyta; class Magnoliopsida; order Zingiberales; family Musaceae; genus Musa; species Musa acuminata. The sequence goes on from NC_088328.1 coordinate 183,282, forward strand.
AATATTTTCTATGAAAATCTAGGCAATACTAGCAGTAGTGTAGGGATTTCTCACAGCACAAAAATGAGCATATTTCGTAAGTCGATCAACCACTACGAGAATCGTGCTTTTACCTTTGGAAGATGGCAGCCCTTCAATGAAGTCCATGGAGATGTCAGTCCACACTGAGTCTGGTATGGGTAGTGGTTGTAGCTTCCCTGGATTTGCCACAGTTTCACCCTTGTGCTGTTGACATACATCACATTGTGCCATATATTCAACAATAATTTTTTTCATCCCTCTCCAATAAAAATTTTGCTTCACTCTTTTGTAGGTTCTTAGGAATCCAGAGTGCCCTGTTGAAGGTATGGAGTGCATTTCATGCAAGATGATTGCGATGCAAGGGGAGTCAAGTATAAGCACAATGCGACCTTTGTAGTGTAGATCCCTCGAATCCCAAGTGTAGCGGGCTATTGCACTTGGATCCTCCTCCAATTTTTTTATATGTTGCTGATCTCTAGATCCTTCTTCCATTCTTCCCTAATGTCCCTGAGGAGACCGGTGGTAAGAAGGGAGATGGCTAAAACCTTAGCTTGTTCAGGTAGCCGTGAGAGTGCATCTACAACAACGTTTTTTTTCCCCTTTTTGTAAATAATTTCATAATCAAATCCAAGAAATTTGGTTACCCATTTTTGCTGCTCAAGGGATGATATCTTTTGCTCCAAAAAGTACTTGAGGCTTTTATGGTCAGTTTTAATTTGAAATCGCCGGCCGATCAAGTAGGGTCTCCACCTCGTTACTGCGTGTACAATGGCAAGCATCTCCTTATCATATACTGACATATTTTGATGGGAGGGAGATAATGCCTTGCTAGTGTATACGAGTGGTCGACCATTTTACATGAGAATGACTCCAATTCCGACTCCAGATGTGTCGGCCTCAATGATGAAGGGTCTATTGAAACCTGGTAGCGCAAGCACCGGCATCGTTGTCATGGCTGCTTTAAGTTTGTCGAAGGCAGCAGAGGCTTTGTCCGACCATTGGAAAACATCTTTTTTCAGTAAAGAAGTAAGTGGTGCACTGATCTTCCCATAGTCCTTAACAAATTTTCGGTAGTAGCCCGTTAGTCCAAGGAACCCCCACGGTAATTTCATGTTTGTAGGTTTCGACCAGCCTTGCATTGCCTCAATTTTTGTTGGGTCTACCGCCACTCCTTCTTCTAATATTATATGCCCAAGGTACTCTACTTTTTGCTGGAGAAAGCTGCACTTTAGTTGCTTAACAAAAAGAGTATTCTCCTGAAGGATCGTCAAAACAATCCGTAAATGCTGAAAGTGAGTCTCAAGAGAAGGGCTGTAAACGAGAATATCATCGAAAAATACCAGCACAAATTTACGAAGAAAGCTCCGAAAAATATCGTTCATGAGACTTTGAAAGGTTGAAGGAGCATTAGTGAGTCCAAAAGGCATTACCAAGAATTCATAATGGAGTCCTACTAGGAGTTGGTTAGAAGTAAGAGTCTTAAGTAGGAGTCCTATTAGGAGTTAGGGTTTAGAAGCCCTATAAATAGCCATGTATTCCTTCTCTTTTCATAAGCAATAGATGAATCTTTTATGCAGCCTTTGAGCAGCAACTTGGAGGGAGGAACCCCTATAGAGTTCCAAGGAGGCCGATCCCCTAAAGAGATCAACCCCAAGTTTAGAATCTGCAAGGGTTCTAACACCTAGTATTAGAGCAGCGTTCTTGACGTCTCGCTGCCCTTCCACAGCCATCCATCAACCCTCCACAACTGCCAAAAGCAATTCCCACAATTGCTTAAGAGATCGTTGTCAAATTCCGTGGTCATCTCCACCACCACGGATCATCTTTTGATCTCCCCGTGAATTGCAACAGGTTCTGGTTTTCTACCTTACTGCTGCTGCAATTTAGTTATCCTTATTTGAAAATAAAAAAAAAATTATTCCTATATTGCTGTATAAACTTTTCGTCATAAAGTTTTCATCTCTACGACGAAAGATACATTGCAGAATTCCAACCACATAGCACCATCTGTTCGATCTTGCTACTGTATTTTTTCTATCCAAATTTCTATGAAATTTTTATGACATCTTTGACACTTCCTAATAGCAGATTTTCCTTTAGTTTTTTCAAAAAATTCTCAATATAAACCATTGATCCTTTACATCAAATCTGCTATACTTGAAAATCTGCACTGTAAAATTTCAGCCGCATAGCACTGTTTGTTTGATCTTGATACTATATTGTTTCTATCCAAATCTTTACGAAATTTTAAAGATAGCTTTGACACTTCCTAACAGTAGATTTCCCTTTGGTTTCATAAAAAAATTCTCAATATAAACTACTGATCTTTTACGTCCAATCTGCTATACCTAAAAATCTGTGCTGCAGAAAATTTCAGCCGCATATTGTTGCCTTAACCCAACTATTTGCAATCTTTTTTGAATGAAATTTCTTATACACTTCATAGATCATTTTGGCTTCCATCTAAGGTTGATCTATTAAGAAATTCATCTCTAAAAACAATTTTATGTTGCTGCAAATTGTCGTCGTAACCCGTTGAAATTTTTCGATGAGAATTCTGCAATCGCAACTTGCACCAATTTCCTTGCTGTTATACTGCAGAAATTTTCTTGATTAAATTAGATATCCTTTCTGTCATATAAACTGTGATCTTGCTATCAATTCCCTCCTCAATTCTCTTAAGTTTTTGGTGGAAATTATGTCGAGAAACCGTTGTTTCTTCGACGACAATTCTACTCTTACAAGATAGCACATACTTGCTGCAACTTCCACTGATTTCTATCAAACCTTTGCTACCATCTACCACAGATCCAAAATATTCATCCATAGCCCTAAAACTCCACTAAACTACACCCTCAAACTGCACCCAAAACAGCCACAAAACAAGCCTAAATTGTAGCCTACATCCATCGATCCACCAATCCTTTCGACCATCACTTCTCTCAACTTTACATGCCATTAACCTGACAACAAAAGAGAGATCTTAACATCATAGATTTGGAGGCATATATTATGGCATCTAAGGAGGCAATCAATGCAAAATTCGAAGCCTTGGAGGCGCGAATGGAGGATAAGATTCGGACGCTCTTTACCGAACTCAGATTGGGCCGACCACTAAGCCCGAAAAAATCATATCACGGAGAGAGCTTTGCCCAATTGCACCAGGCCCGAAGAGATGAGTTCCAAGGGAGGGGAGGCTCTATGATTGAACCCAACTATCCATGCATGAGAGTGGACTTCCCTAGATGGGAAGAAGGAGACCCGATTGGTTGGATCTCGCGCGCGGAGCGATATTTTCAGTACCACAAAACCGCGGATGCATCTATGGTGAAAATTGCAGCTATACATCTTGAAGGGGATGCCATACAGTGGTTTGACTAGTTTGAACATACTTATGGAGTCCTTTCATGGCAACAATTCAAAGAAGGACTGCTGATCTGCTTCAGACCAACCGATTACGAGAATATTGATGGACAACTAGCAAAGATCCGACAAACTTCCACCATTCAGGAGTACCAAACCAAGTTTGAAAGGTTATCTAATCAAACTCATGATTGGTCTCAAAAATAGCTATTGAGGACCTTCATTGAGAGCTTGAAGCCGGAGATCCGAGGAGAAGTTAAAGCGCGACAACCATATACGCTTATGGCAGCCATCTCTTTCGCACGACATCAAGAGGAGCAATTGAACCATGAAGCTCGGAGGACTAGGGTCGCTCCTCAACCAGTAATATTGAAGCCCTCAGCCTCCCCTACTATTGACCAAGTCCCTACACCAAAGAGGTTAACAAGAGAAGAGCTTCAAGAGTGATATGCGAAGGGGTTATGTTGGCATCGTGACGAGCCGTGGAGCCGTGAGCATCGCTGTAGTAAAGGAGAACTTCTTATGATTGAATCGATAGAAGAAGAGGTCATTGAACATTCAGAGGATAGCCTTGAACATGAAGAAAAAGATGCAGAAGAAGAGCCACAACCGACCGAAGTTACGGTACATACACTAGCTGGCTACTCAAACCCGCAAACGATGAAAGTTGGAGGCCTTCTCAAACAACAACCGATCACTATTCTAATTGACACGGGCAGCACTAATAACTTCCTAAATAGTAAGGTTGCTATCCATATGAACTTACCTATTGAGAATTGCAGCAGGTTTGTCGTTAAGGTCGCCAACGGACGGATTTTGAAGTGTGATCATAGGTGCCCGCAGATGAAACTATTGCTGTAGGACCAAGAGATAATTGCAGATTTCTTCCTCCTCCCTCTTGATGATCATAAGGCCATACTCAGAATTAAATGGTTGATGACATTAGATGATATTTCTTGGAATTTTATGCAACTATTTATAATTTTACAGTAAGGAGAAACAGGTGATACTGCATGGGAAACGTGAGGGCGACGTAACGATGATTTGCACACAACAAATGGAGAAGGTTTTGCATAAAGCATGCAGGGGCTTTTTGGTACAACTTGAGCAGCAAATTAAAGGAGAGCCAATAGAATTTGAAGATCCAAACCTATTTCCTTTGCTTGCTGAATTTTCAGATATATTTGACGAGTCGCACAACCTACCTCTTACTCGTCGGCATTATCATTGTATAATGATTTTTTCGGTCAAATCTCCAGCAAATACTCAGCCATATCGGTATCCACATCTCCAAAAGGATAAAATAGAAAGGATTTTAAAAGAGATGCTTGAAACAGGAGTTATTTGGCCAAGTTGCAACCTCTACTTTTCATCGGTGCTACTTGTACGCAAGAAGGACGGAACATGGCGAATATGCGTTGATTACCGAGCTCTCAATGGCATAACCATCAAGAACAAATACCTTATTCCAATAGCAGATGAATTGCTAGATGAATGGGAGCACAAATCTTCACAAAGCTGGACCTTCGATCCGGGTATTATCAAATACGAGTGTATGAAGAAGTCATACCGAAAATCGCCTTTCGAACACACAACGGCCACTACGAATTTTTACTTTCTTCAACAAAAGGCGAAATATCTTGGGCATATCATATCAGAGGAAGGTGTGACAGTGGACCCCTTCAAAATTGAAGCAATGTAAAACTGGCCTACCCCGAGGAACATAAAATTGCTACATGGCTTTTTGGGTTTAATAGGCTACTACCGTAAGTTCATGAAAAACTATGGAAAGATCAGTGCACCACTTACTTCCTTACTGGAAAAAGATGTCTTCCAATGGTCGGACAGAGCCTCCACTACCTTCGACAAACTTAAGGCAGCCATAACGACGACGCCGGTGCTAGCGCTACCATATTTCAACCGACCCTTCATCATTAAGGCCGATGCATCTGGAGACAGAATGGGAGACGTTCTCATGCAAGATGGTCGACCACTCACATACATTAGCAAGACATTGTCTCCCTCCTATCAAAACATGTTAACATATGATAAGGAGATGCTCGTCATTATGCATGCAGCAACGAGGTGGAGATCGTACTTGATCAGGCAATACTTTCAAATCAAGACTGACCATAAAAGCCTAAAATATCTCTTGGAGCAGAAGATATCTTCCCCCGAGCAGCAAAAATGGATGCGCTTTCGCAGCTACTTGAGCAAGCTGAATTTTCGGTCGTTTTACTTCCAACCAGCGACTTCCTTGAGGATATTAAGATGGAATGGCAGGAAGATTCGGAGACCAGTAAGATAAAAAAAAAAAATTAGAGGAAGCACCAAGCTCCATGGCTCATTACAATCGGGACTCAAAAGAATTATGCTATAAGGGACGCATTGTACTTGTGACAAATTCTACTTGCATCTTCAAGAGCAGATTTTGGACAAGGTTATTCCATATGCAAGGTACTAAATTGAAATGGAGTACGATATATCACCCACAAACCAACAGCCAGACGGAAGTTTTAAATAGGTGCTTGGAGATAGCCCAAAGCCACCCACCAAATATGACTACCCAAAGAGAACTCCAGACCCAGCCAAGTGCCATTATTGATCGACGGATCGTGACTCGACGACGATGACCCACTAATGACGTGCTAATATAGTGGGCGAACCTACCAATAGAAGATGCCACTTGGGAGAACTATGACGACTTGAAGATCAAATTCCCAGAATTCACGAATCATCAGCCTCGAGGACAAGGCTGATTTGAAGAGGGCGGGTCTGTTAGGACTCTAGCTTGGAGAGTCCTAATTGAGAGGGACATTCATGTAAAACTGTTAAGACTCTAGCTAGGAGAGTCCTAATTGAGAGGGGCATTCATGTAGGAGGTATTTTCTTATAGAAGAATTAGGAGTTGTAAGGGAATAGGAGTCTTGACTAGGAGTCCTACTAGGAGTTGGTTAGAAGTAAGAGTCTTAAGTAGGAATCCTATTAGGAGTTAGGGTTTAGAAGCCCTATAAATAGCCATGTATTCCTTCTCTTTTCATAAGCAATAGATGAATCTTTTCTGCAGCCTTTGAGCAGCAACTTAGAGGGAGGAACCCCTATAGAGTTCCAAGGAGGCCGATCCCCTAAAGAGATCAACCCCAAGTTTAGAATCTACAAGGGTTCTAACAGAAACCTTCGCTCCTGTGGCTAGATTAGAAGCCATAAGGATGCTCCTTGCCTATGCTAATAATAATAATTTTAAGTTATTTCAGATGGATATTAAAAGTGCTTTTCTTAATGGCTTTATTTCTGAAGAAGTTTATGTTAAACAACCTCCTGGATTTGAAAATAATAGCCTCCCTAATCATGTATTTAAATTAACTAAAGCTCTCTATGGTTTAAAATAAGCCCCAAGGGCTTGGTATGATAGACTTAGTACTTTTTTTATTGAAAATAATTTCACAAAAGGCAAGGTCGATATTACATTGTTTATCAAAAAATTTGAAAATAATTTTCTCATTATTCAGATTTATATTGATGATATTATCTTTGGTTCTACGAATGAATTTCTTTATGAATCTTTTGTTGAAACCATGAGTCTCGAATTTGAAATGAGTTTGATGGGAGAATTAACTTTTTTCTTAGGCTTACAAATTAAGCAACTAAGCAATGGCATCTTTATTAGTCAAACTAAATATGCCTTAGATCTGCTAAAAAGATTTAATATGAATAGCTCAAAAGCTATTAACACTCCTATGAGCACCTCCACTAAGTTAGAAGTTGATGAAAGTGGAGAAAGCTTCGATCAAAAAACTTATAGGGGTATGATAGTAAGTTTACTTTACCTCACTGCAACTAGACCAGATATCATGTTCAGTGTAGGACTTTGTGCTAGGTTTCAATCGAACCTAAGATATCTCATCTTAAAGCGGTTAAAAGAATACTTAGATATCTTAAAGGTACCATAAATTTAGGATTATGGTATCTAAAATCTGAGAATTTTGAGTTAATTGTGTATGCTGATGCAGATTTTGCTGGGTGTAGATTAGATAGAAAAAGCACATCAGGATCATGTCAATTTTTAGGACATTCTCTTGTTTCCTAGTCATTTAAGAAACAAAACTCGGTTGCACTATCAACAACCGAAGCTGAGTATATTGCAGTGCATGCAGTGCACAAGTTGTGTAGATGAAAAACACCTTAGAAGATTATAAAGTCCATCTTAAAAACATTCCCATTAAATTTGATAACACAAGTGTAACATGTTTAACAAAGAATCTCATTCAACACTCAAGAACAAAACATATTGATATTAGACATCACTTTATACGAGATCATGTCACTAATCATGATGTAATTATAGAGTTCATTGATACTAAGCATCAACTAGCTGATATTTTTACAAAACCTCTAAGAAAAGAACAATTTGATTTCATTAGAAGAGAATTATGAATGTTAATGTGTCCGAATGCATAAACTTGTTAAAATTATTTTTTGGACTTTATTGATTGAATGATCAAATCACTTGATTGCCATTACATGCCTAAAATTACATGTTGAAAATTATGTGTTTTGGATACAAAAATTTTCATAACAATGAGCATGTTTTGTCTTCATGATTGTATTTGAAAATATATAGTATAGTCTTGTCCGAATGGATGAAAGTGTTAATTTCATTTTCGGATTCTCTTAACTAGTGGTATCCTAATAATCAGATTTTCTCGATACATTATTCTCTTCTGAACTTAATAAGCATATGTCATATCGAGTTTGATTCTCATCATTGATTTTTGACATATGAAATCAACTAGCAAATACATCTCTTATACACTTATCATGTGAAAAATATTTTTTGAGAAATGGATTTGATAAAATGATTTCTGCTTGTAAATTCCTTCTTGAAATATGGATGATAGTGTTTTTACTTGCAAGGATTTGTTTCACATACATATCTTGATCCTTGTAAAAATGAAGTATGATTTAATCTCTCATCGATTTTAACTTCATTCAAAGTAAACTCACAAATAGCTGGTATCATAAATAGCCTTCCTCCTTCATGCAAAAAGATAATAACAAATAAAAAGAAAGAAGTATTCAATGCTATCTCCATGTCATGTTTTCCTTGAGATGTTTGCATAATTGGTATCCTATCACTCACTGTTGGAAAATGACATGAACCTAGTTATGACATGAATAATTATCGCACTTATGCTTAAAATTTGCTTATATTGTTCTCCTTTTTGTTTATGACAAAGGGAGAGAAATATATGAACTGATATTATGAGTGCCATATTTGAATGAGAAATATATGAATTGATGTTATGAGTGCCATATTTGTACTATGTTATTGCCATATCATGATAAAATATCAAGAACTTACATAGCAACTTTACTTGTTGATATCTTGCCATGTGATACTACGATTGCTAAACACTTAAAATGTTTGTTTTACGTTAAGATATCAAAAGCTTAAATTATAAATTTACATGTTGATATCTTATGTTGAACTGCTATCATCATTCATATTTGAAATGTAAAACTTAAGAATGGATGTCGAGTCTTGACATCATTTTTAGTAAGATACATCTTGATAGGAATCATGATGGGAGTAATTGATAAGGTTAAGAGTTCTTAACTTATCAATAAGTCTATTGAATTCAAAGGCCTTGAATTCAAGAATGACTTATCTCAAGTATGTCATATAGATAGGGGGAGTTAAGGTTAACTCCATTATCAATTGATTGTTATCATCAAAAAGGGGGAGATTGTTGAATCTCGGATTTTGATGATGAAGTCAATTATCATTTGTTATCTAATCCATATGTTGAGATAAGTATGCAGGATTAACTATGATGAAAGTAAGATATGCAGTAGGAGTTGCGCCGGAGTCAAGACTATTATCACGTTGGGAGTTCGAGAGTTTAACGAAAGTTCGGACGGTCGTCGGAGGTTCTGCGGGAACAAATCCGAGAAGTCCAGGAGCTTGCCAAAAGAAGCTCGTCGAAACTCGCCAAGTGGATCGTCGCAAGTCCAGAAGTTTACCGGAAGTCCGCAGGAGCATCACCGAGGGTTCATCGGATGATCGACGGAAGTTCGCCGGAAGCTCAACGGAAGAAGCGATCGACACACTAGAGCAAGTTGCAGTAAATGTCTTAAGAAATATCGTAGTTAGCACGATAATTAAGTTAAAAATGGGAGGTGATCTCATTAACTTAATCTTGGGGCAATTGGGCCCTTGACAGACCTAAATTGGGCCGAATGGATCAGCCCATTCGGACCTAGATTTCTTGGCCAACGGTAGCACCGACCAAGGCTTAGTCTCTGAGCTAGGCTGGGCGGTGCAACCGCCCCTGACAGGCGGTGGAACCGCTTGAGCTTGGTCTCCGAGCTCTGCCAAGCGGTGCAACCGCCCCAGTCAGGCGGTGCCACCACTTTGGCTTAGTCTCCCAGTGAGACTAGGCGATGCAACTGCCCTTGTCAAGCGGTGGCACCGCCCAGAGGCTCAGTCTCCGAGCTTCCAGGCGGTTGTACCGCCCCAATCAGGAGGTAGTACCGCCAGGACCCCGAAAATCTAGGAAAAGACATTTTTGAGCTCTAAATTCAAACCAATTTGGGGCCTATATATACCCCACCCTTTCCTGCATGAAAGGGCACTGAAAATCCAATATTACTCTGTGATTTTTAGAGCTCAAAAGTGTTGTAAAGGCTTGAAGTTCTCTTCCCTCTTTTCTTCTAAGTTTTGATCTTTCAAAAGAGGAGAGAAAAGTTTGTAAGGGTTGTCTCCTAAGCCCATTAAAAGGAGTGAAACTGTAAAATGGTGGTTGGCCTTCACCTATTTAAGGAAGGCCTCTAGTAGACGTCGGTGACCTCGTCGATGGAGGAAGCCAAAAGTGGATGTAGGTCAAGATTGACTGAACCACTCTAAATCTTGGTTTGCATTTACTTTGAGCATCTTATCTTTATTGCAATCCTCCTCAGTAGCTTACTGCCTTCTGCTCATTTACGAATGTGTTTCATAGTTAAGTATTTTCTGAATCGGCGTTAAGACGGAAATCAATTTTATCGTACGGACATCATATTTCAGTTTGCGCTTACATTCTGATTTCCATCATAACTGCAAATTGCCTTTATATCTTTGCTTTAACTACATCTCACTTAATCACAAGTTAAAGTGATTTACGAATCGACTTTCATACCGAAATCGCTTTTATCGTACGAACGTCATATTCCAGTTTGCTATTACATTCTGTTGTCTATCTTAACTGCAAACTACCTCTATATATTTGCTTTAACTGCATCTCGCTTAATCACAAGTTAAAGTGATTTATGAATCAACTTTCTTACCAAAATCACTTTTATCGTACGAATGCAGTTTTAATCGTCGAAAGTTTTCCGCTGCACTAATTCACCCCCCCCCCCCCCCCCCCCCCTCTTAGTGCTCTTGATCCTAACAGAGCTAGCAATTTTGCTTTTGTTGCAAAGTGCAAGTTAGCATGTTGCATCTTGAGCTAGCAATATTTCTCCCCCTTTGTCATTATTAAGAAGGGAAGAATATAATTTTGTATCTTTTTTTCCCTTTATATCAATTTCTAAATCATGACAAAGGTAAATAATCATTCTTATTTCAAAATGCCATAATTAACATAATCTTGAATTCAAATCAAAGCAATTTTAATCATGATTTACATCATATGCAATATATCACATACATCATCATAATAAAAAGTATAAGTATTGCTTTCATCATTCCAAATCATTAATATTTCACATCATGATGGTATCAATTTGTCAAATCTCATCCTACCGTGCATTGTCATAACTTTTCATTTGTATGCATCAAAATAATATCAAGAGTATTTCATGCATAATTTCATATCATCACATGAAAAATATCAAGAGAATTTTGGTAATGAGATACACATTTCGTGAATACAAGAAATTTTACATAATAAAATTCAAGTCATAAATTATCAAGATATCAAGTAGCATATCATGGTTAATTTGAATACATCATTTTTAGTGAATATCAAGAAGAATCATAGTATGAAAAATCTTGATTCATAGAAAAATCTCATATATCGAATATCGAGAAATCAAGATGATGATTTATAAAAAAATATCATAAGTTATATTCAAGAGAAAAATCATCATTCATTTTCAATTCATTCAATTTGTCAAATCAACATTTCTTGGGTATACATGATATCAAAACATGGTTTCAAATCTTCAACATATAACATGCATAATTTCAAAAATCGAAAGGAGAAGGGAAGAATTCAAAGGTACAAAGATTTCAACCATCTCACAAACAAATGAAGGATCAAGTCATGAATCCAAAATTCTATGAATCATTTCAACAAATCTCCTTTTAAATAATCAAAATGATCATCAAAAGAAATCTCATATTATTCCAAGAAATCAAGATCATGATTTTGATAAAACTCATTTTAAATTCAAATCAACAAAATCATCAAAATCTCAACATTACTTTCAAGAGATTCAAAATGGCATAAATAATTTTATTGATCTCTTAGTGAAAAATCAATAAGGTAGGATTTGAGAAGTTTTCAAGAAAAATACTTTCCTCTTTTTGTTTCAACTGATTGATTGATTTCATACGTGCATGTTCTTTTCTTTTATGCCAAATCTATGCAGAAAAAGAACTTTCGAAAGATCGCAAAGTTCGATAATCACAAAAATCATCATGCATAGTTTCGAAATATAAATTTATTAAGCATGCTTTCAAATTATCATTACATTTTCATTAAGACATCAAGCTTGGTTTCGTTGAACATAATGTTGAATGATTCTTAAAGATATCTAAACTTCTTTAGTTTCAATTTGTGTGATAGATTTTATATTAGCATGCTCAAATATTTGTTCTTATCTCAAAACCATGCATCAACATTTATAATCGGAAGGCAATAAGAAAATCATTAAGATATATATTATTACTTCTTAAACACATACATAAGATTAATCATATTTAGTATACAAGCATTAAATTAATATTTTATTGTATTTTCATAAAACATATAATTTTCATGATCATTTTCACACAAAAAAAAATTACTAGAAGGATAAACATGATTCCTAATTTTTATGTTTTCATTACATTATTAAACATGTAATTTTCATGATCATTTTAAAAATTACTAGAAAGATAAGCATGATCCTTAAACCCTTTTAATTTTTTTAACATTTTCATTTAAACATGTAATTTTCAAGAAAAAATTATATATAATTTTATAAACAAAAAAAAATAACTTCATGAAAAGCATTATGTAATTTCAAAGTAAATTAAAGGTATTTTGATTTCCTCATCGTCGAAAGCCGTTAAGGCATAGATTGTCACCTTGCCTTTGTTGATTTTCTCCTCGTCTTCGGAGGAGCTCGATTCATCCCAATTTGTGTTCTTCTTTTTGCGTTCAAAGCAAGTAGTTACATCCTTTTTATTCTTTAATTTACATTTCATGAACTTTTTAAATTTCATGAGGAGTTCAAGTTCACCATCACTTGAGCATATGCTCGAGTGGTTTTCATGTGTTCTAAGTCTGAAATCTTTTCTATCCTTTGGAAGGTAGTTCTCATATTCGTCAAGTGCCACATTAGTCATTTCATAGGTCATCAAAAACCCAATTAGTTCTTCAAGTGATAGGTTGTTTATGTTTTTAGCCTCTTGTATTGCGATTACTTTCGGATCCCAACTCTTATTAAGAGAACGTAAAATTTTGTTTACAAGTTCAAAATCCGAAAAACTTCTACCAAGTACTTTTAAATCATTGATGACATCCATAAAACGGGTGTACATGTCAATAATGATTTTACTTGGCTTCATTCAAAAAAGTTTAAAATCATATATTAAAAAGTTGATTTTTGAATCTTTTAATCTACTTATGCCTTCGTGAGTGGTTTCAAGAATATGCCAAATGTCGAAAGTCGTTTCGCAAGTAGAAACCCGATTAAAAAGTTGATTTTTGAATCTTTTAATCTACTTATGTCTAAGGTGCAAAATAAGGCATTCATAGCCTTTGCATTTAGAGAAAAGGCATTCTTCTCCAAATCATTCCAATGGTTCATTGGAAGATAAGACCTTTGAAAATCGGATTCGACTATGTGCTATAAATCGAGATTCAATGAAAGCAAGAAAACTCTCATTCGAGTTTTCCAATAAGTGTAGTCCGTCCCATTAAAAAAGGGAGGACGAATGAGAGAGTGACCCTCTTGAAAGCCGAAAAGAGTCATTTCTCTTTGGGTGTTAAACCAAATTAGAAAACGAGGCTCTGATACCAATTGTTAGGAATGGGGTCGGCACTAAGGGGGGGGGGGGGGGGGGGGGGGTAAATTAGTGCAGCGGTAAAATCACGTCTTCAAAAACTTTCATATGATAAAATCTGTTTACGTTGAAACCGATTTCGGAAACTTAACTTGAAAGCATACGAAAGAGCATAGTGGATGTAAAGCAAGTAAAGAGGTTTGCAGTTAAAGTAAATTGTACAAAGGAAATGCAAACCAGAGAACACGCCAATTTATAGTGGTTCGGTCGTCGTGACCTACATCTACTCTCGATTCCTCTTCTGTTGAGGTCACTAGTATCTACTATTGATATTCCTTTAACAGACGAAGATCAACCTCCTTCTTACACCCCTCTTCTCCTTTTCACAGGTTTAGGAGTCAACTTTTACAAGTACTCACTCCTCTCTTATAGAATTCTAACACTTAGACTAGATGAGGATTCTTATAAGAGATTTCTACAGCATTTTTCTACTTTTAAACTCTCTATGCTTGTGTCTTTTAACTAGGGATGAGAGGGGTATTTATAGGCTTCAAGTTGATTCAAACTTGGAGCCTAAAAATATCTCATCCCAGGTTTTTCGGGCATGTGCGATACCACCGCCAGTGTCAGTCTAACATTGACATTACATTGGGCGGTGCCACCACCTAGTCTAGCGGTACCACCGCTTGACACTGAGTGGTACCACCACCTAGTCTAGCGGTACCATCGCTTGACACTGAGCGGTACCACCACCTACAACCTCTCAGAGGCTGTGTCTGAGCGGTACTACTGCCTAGACCGATGGTACCATCGCCTGACATAGTCTCGGAGACTATGCCACAACGGTGTCACCTCATGAGTCACTGTTTGGGCCTCTCATTGGGCCCAACACAGTCCTTACATAGGCCCAACTATCTCCTAATTGGGTTGGCCCAAATCCAAACCCAATTACGTACTAGCTATGTTTCCTAAGATATATTCTAAGCTAAATAAGTCCATAAGTTTAGTTTCTTCCGGCGAGCTTCTGACGAACTCTCGGTAATGTTCCAGCGGACTCCCGGCAAGCTCCTGGACTTTACGATGATCTTCTTGGTGAGTTCTGACGAGCTTCTCCGGCAAGCTCCGAGACTTCTCTACTGGTTCCTGCAGAACTTTCGACGAATGTTTGGACTTCCAACGAACTCTCGAACTCCCAACGAAATCGCATCCTTGACTCCGGGACTTCATTTTGCTTTATGCTTTGCTATCGTAGTTAATCCTACACTTGTAAAAACACACTCCGATCTAGACAATTAATACTAAGCATTAATCATGTTGTCCGGCATGTCATTGGTCCCTCGATGCTTCATCCGATTCTTCAACGCATCATCCTCTCTTGCGGCCTATTGCCCAATCGACCAGTTGACTCCGCAACTTCGATATCCTTGGCGCAATATCCGCTCTTCTTGGCCTGATGCCCGAATCCATGGCCCGAACCCTTCCATCGATACGTCGATTGATCCTTCGGCTCGACATCCAATCTTCTAATATATTTCTCTGGCCCAACATGATTCTTCCTGCTTTAATTATCTCTCCCTGATCGAAGCATCCTGCATCACTCAAAATACAGATTAAAACATAAATACTTATCAATTAGTTTCATCATCAAAATCCGAGATTCAATAGCTTCCTTTTGCAATGTGCAAGCTAGCAAGACTTTCTCGCCCTTTGTTATTATCAAACAGAAGGGAAGAATATAATAGTGTAATTTTTCTCATTTTTATATCAATGATTCAATCATAACATGAGATATACAAGTCATAAATACAAGGCAATTGTACATAATAAAATTCAAGTCATAAACATCAAGAAGTCAAGTGACATATCATGGTTAATTTGAATACATCTCTTCTTTAGCAAATACCATGAAGAATTGTAGGAGGACAATTAATGAAAAAATTTAATTCATAATAAATCTCAATTCATAAATATCAAGTGAAAGAATCAAGATTTGTTTAGATGAAACTCTTTTTTAGTGAAAGGAAAAAATCTTGATTCATAAAATAATTTCAAGTTGTAATCAAAAGAACAATCATGATTCATTTAGATAATTTTCTTCTTTAGTAAATGGCAAAAAGAAACAAAATAGATCAAATAAGAGATCTTGATTCAAAAAAAAATCTCAAGTATCAAATATCAAGAAATCAAGATCATGATTCATAAAAAAATTTCAAGTATCAAGTGTAAGATTTGGACAAAATTCATTCAAATTCAAATCATCAAATTATCATAATCACTTTAAAGATAGTCAGAATGATATAAATAGATTTTTCAATCTCTTTTTTGAAAACTAGATAGGATAGAGAATTAAGAAAACAATGTATTTCCTTTTTAATTTCAATTTGTGTGATGCCCTAGTCTTTCGTACAAAAGCATTACATCATCATTTGAAACCGAAAGGCAATATACAAATCATGAAGATACACATTATTGCTTCTTACAAGGTGTTAACATGTAATTATCATGATCAATTTTTAATTTTTTAAAATCACTAGAAAGAGAAGCATAATCCCCTTTTTTTATATTTTATATTTCTTACTAATTTAAAAATAACTCATGAAATGTATCAAGTAATTTCATAGTAAAGTAAAAGGGTTTTGGTTAAGTCACTTACTTCGTCGTCCAAAGCCACCAAAATGTAGTTTGCAATCTTGTACTTGGATGCACTCATTATGTCCCATGTCACCTTGAATGCTTTCTTCTTTTTTGACAACTTCATCTTCAGTTTTGTACACTCATCTTTGGAGTGCCCCAGCTTATTACATTCATAACAAGTGGATGTGTCATTTTTTAGTTCATTTTTATATTCTTATTTTATGAATTTTTTAAATTTCTTGTCAAAAGTTCAAAGTCATACTTGAATGGTCTTCTTTTGTTCTAAGTATCAAATCCTTCCTATTTTTTGAAATATTATTTTCTAGTTCGTCATGTGCCATACAAGTCATTTCATATGTTATTAATGAACCGATGAGTTCTTCTAGTAAAAAAATATTTAAGTCATTTGCCTCTTATATTGTAGTTACTTTCAAATCCCAATTTTTAGAAAGAGATCGTAAAATTTTATTAACAAGTTCAAGATTTAAAAAAACTTTTATTAAGTGCTTTCAAATCATTGACGACATCCGTAAAACAGGTGTACATATCTCCAATGATTTTGCTTGGTTTCATTCGAAATAACTCAAAACTATGCATCAAAAGATTACTTTTAGACTCTTTAACTCTATTTTTACCTTCATGAGTTACTTCTAATGTGTGCCAAATTTCATGTGCAGCTTCACATAAAGAAATACGATTAAACTCATTTTTGTTTAAAGTGTAAAATAGAGCATTCATAGCTCTAGCATTTAAAGAAAAAGTCTTCTTCTCCTAATCATTCAATTCATTCATTCGTTTGAAAGACTTTTGAAAACCTCTTTCAATAATATTTTATAAATCATAGTTCATAGAAAGTAAGAAAATTTGCATTCGAGTTTTCTAATATGTGTAGTCCGTTCCATTGAATATTGGAGAATGAATGATAGAGTGACCCTTTTGATTGTCGATAAAAGCAATTCTCTTATATGTTAAATCAATCGAGAAAAACCTGGCTTTGATACCAATTGTTAGGACCGTACCGGCACTAAGAGGGGGAGGAGGGGGTGGGGGGTGGTGAATTAGTGCTTATAAAAAATCATGTCGGTTTGAAAATCTTCATTTGATAAAGCCTATAATGGAAAGATGAGTTTAATTTAAAACATTCATAAATATAGTAAGAGTTGTAAGCAAGTAAATCAGTTAGTAATATAAATGAAAAGCTTGAAGGAAATACAAACCAATTTAATAGTGGTTCGGTCGTCGTGACGTACATCCACTCTCGATTCCGCTTCACTTGTGGCCATCGGCTTTCACTACCGATCTTTTTTCAATGGGCGAAGATCAACTACCCTCTTATAACTCTTTATCTTTTTCACAGGCTTACGAGAGAACCTTTATACCTCTCTTTTAGACCTCACTTCTCCCTTAGAAAACTTCTAACTCTAGGAGAAAGAGACTCTAAATCCTAAGAGAGTTTGCAATACTTTTTGCCAAGTATTCTTTCCCCTTTCTACTGTAATTCTTACTTATCTAAGTAGGAATAGCTAAGGTATTTATAGACCCTAAATGACTTCAAAAATAGAGCCAAAAAATATATCATCTCGGGTATCCCAAGTCTTGGTGGTACTATCACCTATGTTGGGCGGTACCGTCGCTTACAGCATTGCCACTAGACAGTACCACCGCTTAGGTCAGTTATGGGTCACTGAATAGGCATTCTACTTGGCCCAAAACAGCCCCAATTCGGGCCTAGTTGGCCTCTAATTGAGTGGGTATTATTTCACCTCAATACTGACTCAATTAAACCTAAACTAACTCAATCTAGACGCAATTGATTACAAACGCGAATCCTATGTTGTTTGGCATGTCATTGGTTCATCCGACGCTTCGTCCGATCCTTCGGCGCATCGTCCTCTCCTTCGACGTATTGCCTAATCGACATGTTGACTTCTGCCACTTCTGATTTCCTTGACACAATGTCCGATCCTTCAGCTCGATGCCCAAACTCACGGCACGAAGCCTTCTGCCATCACATCGATCGATTCTCCGGCTCAATGTCAAATCTTTTGACATGTTCCACTTCGGCCAAACATTAATTCTTTCTGTTTTAATTGTCTTTCCTGATCGAAGCTAGTCCTATGTCACTCAAAATACAGATTAGATCATAATATTATTAATCGGTTTCATCATCAAAATCTGATATTCAACACATTTTTTAGAATATGTTCAATGTGAGTTATATTATTTTTATATATGGTCATAATATTTTTTTAAAAGTGCCCAAAAATAGTTTAACCAAGTAAAAAACAATGTAATTTAGGCCTTAGATATTTTTTGTTGGTGTCTATAAAACTTCAAAAAATCTTCAATAATTATATTCAAGTGGTTTTTGAACCAAAGTTATGGTAAATTAACTTTAAATTGGGTAAAATTAAAAAAGACCCAATTTCATATTTTAAAGGATTGAAATAAATAAAAATAGTAATTTTAATGACTAAAATATAGGAAAAATGGTTCTTTAGGCCTTTGTAATTTTTTGTGCAAGGTTTTTTAAAAGTTTTAAGAATTTTTGGAAAAGATGGAATGTGAATTACAGTTTTTAAATAGGGTCCCAAAAGCAATGTATCTCATTCAAAAATAGTGTAACATGGGTCTTCAAAAAATTTTTGAGGCCTTAAGATCTTAGAGAAACTTCTATAATAATATTCAAGTGGTTTTTATACTAGAGGAGAGGTAAATTCACCTTGAACTTGGTAAATAAAAAAAAACAAAATTTTGTATTTTTAAAGGGATATAATATAAATAAAAAGATAATATTTTAATGACTCAAAAATAAAAATATTAATCATTTAGGCCTTTATAAGTTATTTATAAAGTTTTCTGAAAATTTAAAAATTTTTAGAATCAATATTTATCATCTGTTGATATATTTAATGACTTTAATGTAATTCATCTAAAATATACAAACAGTATCATTATATTATGTTTTAATATTTAATAATATTAATTTTTAATTATAATTTTATATAATATTTTATTTTTAAGATTAGTTTTATAATTAAATTATAATTTTAATATAAATAATGATATATTAAAATTATTTGATTTTATTGACTATTATTAGTTTAGGACCCGTCTAATATTTAAATAGATCGGTGTAATGTACGTTTCGTTTGGGTTTGGTTTAGAGGAAGGAGAAAAAAATGAGCTTGGGGGAAAAAATAAAGATAGGGGCGTTCTGTGTGAAATAGTAAAAAAGATAAGGGTTTTTCTAGGAAATTAACCCAAATATAATTCCCACACAAAGTTGGTGATATTGTTAAAAAAATTCCAAAAATCTCCAAGTATAGGTTTAAGAATAGAGCGCAAAGCTCGAGTCAGCTTCATATTCCTCGGAGTCAATCGGGTATATCTCAAAAATTTCACAAGTTTGGGGTCAATCTCCTCATTCTTAAGCATCCTCCAACGACCAGATCAAATCCCTGCAAATGTAGATCCATGTTCTATATATATTTTGAAATCAAATGTTTGTTGAGATAAAGTTCTGATTCTTGTCCAAGTTTGAAAATAGATATTTCATCTTGAAAAAAATTCTACTATGTGTTGGGATAAATTCTTTACTCATAAGTTTCCAATGTGATGATCCAAACAAAAGGATGCATCAATGGTAAGTCACGCTTGACTAAATTATTTATATTCCAAGACGTGATCGTCCTCAATCTTGTACGTGTTCAAGATATGCCTCTAGCAAAGCGAGAGAAAATTCCTCTTATAAGTTGAATTTGACGGGAGATAACTCTGATCAAACATATCTTCATCGTAAGTCACCACAAGGGACATATAGAAAACTTCACAACTGTTCTTTTAATTTGATCGCAACATGATAAAAATACATCAGCAGAAAGTTTTTATTCTGATCAACTGCCTTTACTAATGAGACCATGATAATAAGCCTTCTTCTATGTCAATTCACCGACATGCATATATCATCCCACCTTATTTTTTAGGTTGTGTATAATATACCTAATGCATATTATACATGTTTAACCTACACAGATCACATATAGGCACTTTCGAGGAGGCGTGGGCTAACTACAGCCTCGAGAGGCACTGCCTTCGGAAGCGCGGCGCCAAATTTCTCCTTCATGTCGAGCTCCTCGACGTCATCGGCAAGCTTCCAATGAAATGAGTGCAACAAAGACCCGAGCCCATATTGTAGCATGATGAGACCTGCATGCATTCCCACGCAGATCCTTCTCCCGGCGCCGAAAGGTATCAGCTCGAAGTCGTTCCCCAGTGGCTCAATCTTGGCGGTTCTACCGCTTAAGAACCTCTCCGGGTTGAACTCCAGGGGATGCTCCCACACGTCGGGGTCTCTCCCAATGGCCCATACGTTGACTATGAGCCGTGTGTTTGGGGGGATGTGGTAGCCGTCCACCTCGCATGCTTCGAAGGTGTAGTGTGGGAGGCTGAGCGGCGTGGAAGGGTGCAATCGTAATGCCTCTTTGCAGATGGCTCGTAAGTAGGGAAGGCTTGGTATGTCAGACTCTGCAAGCCTACGGTTCTTCCCGATTACTTGGTCCATCTCATCTTGAGCTCGCTGCAGGATGGTTGGGTTCCTTAGCATTTCTGCGAGCGCCCATTCGATTATGATGGATGATGTATCAGTTCCGGCAATAAACATATCCTGCCAGGAGAAGAAGTTGCTGAGGTATTTGTGTGGTAGCAAACATGCATGAAGAACTTATTAAACAGGAGAGCCTCCAATAAAGTGCGCATTAGGTAATATCTTTTCCCCTCCAGGGAGAATCTTATCTGACTCGAATAATGGTGCCATAATCGAGCAGACAACGTAGGAATTCATGCGGAACTCATCTGTTTACGTTTTGTAGCTCTCTATCTATATGTATATTTAGTGCTGGTTTGGTTGCAGGATCCAACACCTGTTCTGAGAGGGTATCGACCATCATTCTTGGTCAAATGAGAACGATGACTGATACTAAGAGAAAACAGGAGGACCGTTTTGGAGATGGAGGTCAATAGAATTCGCGGACGTCGCTAATTGGCTGTCCGTAGCGAAGAAGTGGGGGAAGGAGAGAGAGGGAAAGAGAGCTCACAGAGATAAAGCCCTTTATGTTGACATCAGAAAGCGACACCCCATCAGCGTCAACCCTATTGGCCATCACAAGATCCAGCACGTCCGGCCTCCCCTCGCGCTCGTGCGCCGTCGCCTCGTGCTCCGCCATGAGCGCCGTGATCAGAGTGTCTAACTTCACATGCACCCGGCGCAGCTTCCGCTGCACTCCCTGAAGGTCCATCCACGCGATCGCTGGCACAAAGTCGCCGATGCTGAACTTCCCCGACCAAGCCAGCAGTTCCGTGATGGCGTCCTTGAACTGCTTTGATTCCTCTCCCTGCGATTCAAACACCCGCCGCGAGAGCATTACCTGCCCGATGATGTTGGCGCTGGCGCACACCATTGCCTCCGACACCATCACCGGCCGCGAGTTCCGGCTCGACTCGAGCATGGCGCGGAGCATGCGACCGATTTCGTCGCGGCGAACCGGCGCCCACATAGTCAGCGCCTTGCTGCCGAGAAAGTGGAGGTTAGTGAGCTTGCGGAGGAGGTTCCACCGAGGCCCGTAGTTGGCGAACACGAAGTCCTGGCCGTCGTAGGTGACGTCCTTCCCGCTGATGGGCGAGGGGCGGTTGGCGAACTGAAGGTCAAGCGCCTTGAGAAAGGAGCGGGCGGCGCCAGCGGAGCACGCAACTACGACCCCCGTAGTGCCCATCCTGAGGTACATGATGGGGCCGTAACGCGCGGCGAGGTTAGCGAGGGAGGCGTGGGGCATGGGACCGATTTGCGGCAGCGAGCCGAGGATTGGGATGCCCGCTGGACCAGGAGGGAGCGGGAGTCGGCGGATGGAATGGAGTCTGCGGCGGAGGAGAAGGTGGACAAGAACGCTCAAGAGGATGCCGGCGACGAGAACAATATCGAGAGCCATGGAGATTGTGGTGGTACGTAGACGATGGTGTCAGAAGTGGGTTACTGATGCGTATATGTAGACAGAGAGCTAAGCACGGCAAGGAAATGCCTACGAATAGGCTGATGTCATGTTTGGTGGGTTCAGCGACAAACAGTTGCTTGATTGAAACCCACAAGCCACAAATTGTAGCATGAGAAATTGGTTCCAGCATAAATTATTAGATTGCTAGAGACATAAAATTTCAGAAAAAGGTAATATTGAATTTTAATTATTTTAATCACCTTCAGATTATAATGTTTTGCATCATACAAAAGACAATGAAAACAAAGAAAATACTATTAAAGATGAATTATTTGGGTTAAAAAGAGAGTTAGATAGAGATTTCTTAGTCCATCGTTATGTTTTTTGGTTGACTTTGTGGCCTTTGCTGTTGCATTTAGTTTGGTCTTTTTTTGTATGATGACTTAAATAAATGATATGAAGATTACAAATGACAAGCTATGGAAGATGGATTCAACCAAACTAAAACAGCAACACAAAATATACACAGTTCATAAAATGTTCAGTGTTCTCATTGAGTTGGTCAAATTTATCTGGTAATCAATTTCTATACATGACAATGGAAGTTATAGGTCAAACTTTGGAAGAGTCTCCACTGAGGTCAGCATCGTACTAAGCAGTTACCAACAGCCATTTCTTTCCATTGGTGCTGACATTTCCAAATCCAAAAAATATTTTTCCAAGATTTTATGTTTTGTTTATAGAGAGAATATTCCAACTGAAAAATTTCTCATAACTTTGTACGTTTCACTTTATACATTATGTCGATTCAAAGCTACAAAAAATACATTGACAATCGTAAGGATGACTTTTCCTCTTTACCTCAACGAAAGGTGCCGCCACTGTTTTGTTTTTGAGTGACTTTTCTACTTAGACGGATAATTTTTTCTTTAGATCGTGCATTGACCAAGGATTCAGCTAAATCAAGTTTCTTTTAGTTGTTTTTAATAAAAGTTTTAAGTTTTTCAATATCTCTTACTTATTTCTTGTAAAAATTACAAGACTTTTTTATTATATTATGTCTAGTGTAACTTTTCCTATATATCCCAATTTTTATGATCTGATCAATTAATAACATATAACTATAATTAATAAAAAATTTATTAAATATGATATTTATTATTGTTTATTAAATAATAATTATACAAATGCTAAAAGATTGCCAGCTACTCCGTATCAATCACATCATCACTTTCGAGGAAACATTATACACATAAATTTTTCATAGGATTATGCAGCGTGACATCGAAAGAATTATATTTAAAGCTAGAAACTTGAATATTCTTTTTTTTGGGGGCTATTAGCCTCTTGTCCTGTTGAATTTAGATGATCAAACTTACATTTTGGAAACTAAACTTTGTTTTGGATTACAAGTTGGCAAGTTGTGTTGGTCCAAGTAGAAAGATTTGTTGTATCAAATTTATATTTTTTACTAAAATTTAAAATTACATAAAATGATGTATAAGACTTCTCATGTATAAACTCAAACAAGTTAAGATCCATCACTTATACTATAATAAACTAACCAACTTTGATGCCTCAACAAAGACTCAAATTTGGATTGTTGAACATGACAAAAATAATAATAATTTATTTAACTCATCTATTTCTATATTACTCGACAAAAATGAGCAATTATGAAACTACAATATATAACATATGATGAATAAATTGATAGAATGAAGTGTAAAAGCAAAAGCACACATCAATTAGTTTGATACAGTGTCTATTTATACATGTTGAAAGAGAGGATTTTTCTCAACTAAGCAACAAGATTTCTTTATGCAGTTGGAGAAATCTCTTCTGCTATGCGGTTGGGAAAATCTCATATAGTATCATTGTAAAGAATTAAACAAAGAAGATAGAAAAATAAAAATTGTAGAAGAAACTATAAAATGTATGAGATGTAATTGCTTAGTTCATTTAGATAGTGAACTCTTGATAGCTATTTATAAACATTCAGCATGGAGGTTATACATATTAGGAGGATTTTTCTCAACTGTTTAGAAATTTTCTCAACTACCTTGAGGAATCTTATCTGCTTATCATGCCCCCGCAAGATTGAGCTTCCATCAAGGATGCCGATCTTGGACCGATGAGATGAAAAAAGTTTGCGGGCGAGAGGCTTTCTGAATGAGTCTGCTAGTTGATCAACTGTATGTATGTGAGAAACACGGAGTTGATGTTTGACAACTTGATCTTGCACGAAGTGGAAGTCGATGGCAATGTGTTTCATACAGGAATGGAACATTGGATTGGCACATAAGTAGGTAGTTCCAACATTATCACAATATATTGTAGGAATAACCATGGAGTTGACGTTGAGTTCCTTGAGCAGATTTGTGACCCAATTGAGTTCAGCAGTGGCGGTGGCGATGGCACGGTATTCAGCTTCAGTTGTAGATCGTGCAACCGTCTTTTGTTTTTTAGAACTCCAACTGATTGGAGTAGCTCCAAGGAAGACAATGTACCATGATGTAGATGTTCTATCATCAAAGTTCCCTGCCCAATCTGCATCAGCAAAGGCATGGAGATGAAGTGAAGTATTGTTGCGAAGAAAAATACCATGAGTAAGAGTCCCTTTAAGATACCGCAAAATTCATTTGACCGCATACCAATGCGTAGTAGATGGTCGATGCATGAATTGTGATAATTTATTGACGGTAAATGAGATATCTGGACGAATAAGAGCCAAGTACTATAAGGAGCCAAGGACTTGTCGATATTGAGTTGAATCTGTAGTAGGACTTCCATTACATAATTTAAGTGATTCACTAGTAGAGAGAGGAGTTGTAACCTCTTTCGCATCCTGCATGTTTGTCTTTAATAATAAATCTTGAATATACTTTCTTTGTGATAGGAAGAGACCTAAAGATGTAAATGTTACTTCCACTCCCATAAAGTAGCTTAAAGTTCCTAAATCTTTGAGGGAGAATCGATCGGCCAAGTGCTTTAGAAATGCTTGAGTCTTCAAAGGATCATTTCCTGTGATAATAATATCATCCACATATACTAAAAGATATATTATGCTTCCATTGTGCTGGCAAATGAATAACGAGGTATCAGACTTGGAATTAATGAAGCTAATTGAGGTAAAAAACGAGCCAAGCTCGGTATGCCAAGCCCTTGGAGCTTAACGAAGTCCATAAATAGCTTTTTGAAGTTTGCAGACATGCCTCGGATACTGAGGATGAATGAAACCAGGAGGTTGCTGCATAAAGACATCTTTAGTAAGTGACCCCTGTAACAAGGCATTGTTAACATTCAATTGTTATATGTGCCAGCCCTTTGAGATGGCCAAACTCAAGATAAGACGGATTGTTGTGGGTTTAACAACGAGACTAAATGTCTCTATGAAGTCGACACCAGGTCGTTGATGAAACCCTTTGGCGACTAGACGTGCTTTATATCTGGCAACGGATCCGTTTGGGTTTCGCTTAAGCAGATAACCTCCCTACTAAATGTGTATAAATAGCTATCAAGAGCTCACTAAGTAAATGAACTAGGTAATTACATCTCATACATTTTATAGTTTCTTCTACAATTTTTATCTTTCTATCTTCTTCGTTTAATTCTTTATATCTTTCTATCTTCTTCGTTTAATTCTTTACATGGTATCAGAGTAAGAAATGGAGGTTGTCCCAAAAGGTAATTTATGACTTTTATTGCAAAGACAAGCATCGCAATGATTGACAGTGCTATTGATTTTCAAGGTAGGAAGAGAATAACGAGAAAGTAATTTTTGCTGGATAAAAGGGGAGGGATGGCCGAGACGACGATGCCATACATCAACTGGAGCTGCGACTGAAGAGTGAGCAGTAGGAAGGGTAATTTACGAAGCAGATGGCTACTCATAATGTTGTCTTTGTTCTGGCCCTGGACTAAAGATGCCCCCATGCTCAAATTCTTGACAAGAAAAAAGTTAGGAAAGAATTCAATGGAGGTATTATTTTGTTTACAGAATTGAGAAACAGAAATAAGGTTTCTTTTAATGTTAGGTGCACACAGAACATCATCGAGTGTAAAAGTTGTGGTAAGTGAACTAAGCGTTGAGGAACCAGAATGAGTAATAGGAATTCTTTTACCGTCACCGATGATAATATCTTCATTTTCGTCATAGTTGTTGTGGATGTACATGTTTTGAAGATCAGAGGTGATGTGATAAGAGGCGCCCGAGTCCACAATCCAATTAGGTTGGGTAGGACTTGGAGTAGCCATGAAATTCGCGTGAGGCCATTGTGATGGAGCATGGAGTCTGAGGCGAGATCGACAGACTTTTGCGGAGTGTCCGACTTTATCACATAGTTGGCAAATGACTCGTTGGTGGCTTGTGAAGTCAGGACGCGACGGCTGAGGATTATGAAAGTTACCACCTTGATATGGATAAGGGGGGTTTGGTCTAGGCCCTATAGGGCTAGGAGGCAGCTTAGCCAGATCGTTGTTGACGTGCTTATTGTACTAGTTGCTTCTTCCTCTTGAATTTTTGATTGACTTGAGCTGTAATAGGTGATCCGGGCAACCTATCATCACACTTCAAGTACATCTCATAGTCAATCAACTTATCATAAAGTTCTTCGAATGATATTGGGGAGTCGCGTGCCCGAAGTGTTGCTGTCAGTTCTTTGTACTCGCCTCCTAGGCCATTAAGGGTATGGATTACGACTTCTTTATCACTGAGAGAATGACCTATCAAAGCTAAGTCATCGATGATAACTTTGATATTTTGTAGATAATCAGCAATATTATTTCCCTCTTGTTTCGTTTTAATCAGATTTGAGAGAAGTCCAAGCATGCGAGTACGCGAGCGATTTACCAAAGTTGTTTGTAACTTGCACTATGCTTCTGCAGCAATCATACATGAGGATATCAGCGGGGCAATGGATCCAGCAACGGAAGCTTGAATAGCTTGGAGGATGAGGCAATCTTGACGTAACTATAGTTTGTGGGCTGGATTTGGCACTGGACTGGGTTCGCTTGGGATGTTGATCATTTCAGGTGGACACTAGAGAGAGCCATCAATGTAACCTAGGTGATCATAGCCAAATAGAAGATTAGAAAGTTGTGCCCGCCAAGATGCGTAGTTGCCGCCTTTGGATAATTTGAAGGGAATGAGTGCTGCAGCATTGACGGTGATAAGACTTTGAGAAGTGCTCAGAGTCCCTGTAGAAATAGGGGCAGGAATATCAGAAGAGGAAAATAAAGACATCCCAAATATTTTGTGGTAGTTTATGTGATCTTTACAGAAGATGTAAAGATATAGGAGGGAGGGAAGAGGAGAAAAGCAGATTGATGCGCTGTAGAGGAGGCTGCAGCGATGCACTGCAGAGGAGGTTACAGCGATGGGTGAGGAAGCTGCAGAGGAGGCTGTAGTGATGCACTATAGAGGAGGTTGTAGCGATGGGCGAGGAAGCTGCAGTGATGCACTGCAGAGGAGGCTACAGCGATGCACTATAGAGGAGGCTATAGTGACGAGTGAGAAATCTGCAGCGATTAGGTGAAAAAAAAAAATCTACAGCAGTTACAACTGTTGAAGCTTGCTATGGTAGTAAAGATTGCTTTGTTGCTTTGGATTAATGTTGCCGAGGTGCACCGAGGTAGAGGAAATGACAGGCGGCTGCCAGCTCAGGTAGGAGAACACTACAAAACAAGGTAAGTAGTGTCGGCATCGAGCACCTTGACGAGGTTGTGCGGCAAGGATGGCGGCAGCAACACTTCTTGCTCGAGTGAGATGTGGGAACGAGGAGGAAAGGTCGCTGGTCGGGGAGCAGTTACGAGGACGGCGACCACCACGATAATGTAGGCGAGGTTCTTGTGAGGGCAGGAGATGGCCGAGCAATCTCCGACTTCGGAACAGGAAGCAGCGATGCCAGAAGAGAGGTAAGCAGTAGCACTGCCCTTTCCAACTGAATAGAAAAGAGGAGCAGTAGAAGGCTTCGGCAGAGCTGCCTACATCCGCAAGGAAGAAGGCTCTGATACCATGTAAAAAATTAAACAAAGAAGATAGAAAGATAAAAATTATAGAAGAAACTATAAAATGTATGAGATGTAATTGCCTAGTTCATTTAGATAGTGAGCTCTTGATAGCTATTTATACACATTCAGTAGGGAGGTTATACACATTGGGAGGATTTTTCTCAACTACTTAGATATTTCCTTAACTACCTTAAGGAAATCTTATCTGCTTATCAATCATGCCCCTACAAGATTGAGCTCCTATCAAGGATACCGATCTTGGACCAATGCAATGAAAATAGTTTGCGGGCCAGAGGCTACGTGAGTGAGTCCGCTAGTTGATCAACCAAATATATATAAGAGACATATAGTTGATGTCTGACAACTTGATCTCGCACGAAGTGGAAGTCAATGATAGTTTGTTTCTTGCGTGGGTGGAGCACTTGATTGGCATATAAGTAGGTTGCTCCAACATTATCACAATATATTATAGGAGTAAAGGTAGAGTTGACATTGAGTTCCTTGAGGAGATTTGTAACCCAATTAAGTTTAGCAACAACGATAGCGATGACACGATATTTAGCTTCAATTTAGACCGTACGACTATCTTTTGCTACCTAGAACTCTAACTGATTGGATTAGATCCAAGGAAGACAATATACCCTGATGTATATATTCTATCATCAAAATTCTCCGCCCAATCAGCATCAGCAAAGGCATGGAGATGAAGTGAGGTGTGTTTGTGAAAAAAGAGGCCATGATTGAGGGTCCATTTAAGATACTGTAAAATTTGTTTAACCGCAGACCAATGTGTAGTAGAAGGTTGATGCATAAATTGTGATAATTTATTAATTGCAAATGAGATGTTTGGACGGGTGAGAGCCAAGTACTATAAGAAGCCAAGTACTTATCAGTATTGAATGGAATCCGTAGTAGGCCTTCTATCACATAACTTGAGTGATTCACTAGTAGAGTGGGGAGTTGTAACCGCTTTTGCATCCTACATATTTATCTTTGATAATAAATCTTGAATATACTTTCTTTGTGATAAGAAAAGACCTGAAGATGTAAATTTTGCTTCCACTCCTAGAAAGTAGCTCAAAGTTCCTAGATCTTTGAGGGAAAATCGATCGGCCAATTACTTTAGGAATACATAAGTCTCCAAGGGATCATTAGCCCATTACAATAATATCATTCATATACACCAAAAGATATATTGTGTTTTCATTTTATTATCGTAGGAATAATGAGGTATCAGACTTGGAGTTGATGAAACCAGTTGATGTCAGAAATTATCCAAGTTCAGTATACCAATCTCTTGGAGCTTGACGGAGTCCATAAATGACTTTTTGTAGTTTGTAGACATGTCGTAGATAATGATAATGAACGAAGCCAAGGGATTGCTCCATAAATACATCTTCAATTAGAGTCTCATATAGAAAGGTATTATTAACGTCCAGTTGTAATAAGTGCCAGCTTTTTGAGATGGCCAAACTTAGGATAAACCAAATTATTATGGATTTAACAACGGGACTGAAAGTCTCTATGAAGTCAACTCCAGGTTATTGATAAAACCCTTTGGCTACTAGACGTGATTTATATCTAACAACAGACCTGTTTGGGTTCCGCTTAATTCGAAAGTCTCATTTACACCCGATGATGTTTTATGTAGGATGAAAGAGTACAAGGGTCTATGTAGAGTTATGGAGGAGGGCATCATATTCTTCACACATGGCTTTATGCTAGTGTGGAGATTTTTGGGCTTGAGTAATTGTGGTAGGTTCACTGGTCTTAGGAGAGGATTTTATGATAGCATGTAGGTCGAGAACTTGACGTGGTTTATAGATACCACTTTTGGAGCGTATTGTTATTGGATGTCCAAGGGTTGTAGGTTGTTTTATTAGTATGGGTGGTGGAGAGGTATTGACACGAGTTAGGGCAGGCTGAGGTACATTAGTATCACTAGGTCCAAAAGAGGGTAAAGATGATGGTTGTGTTTCCGAGGATGTTACTTCAATGGTAGGTGAAGCTTATGAAGAAAGGAGATGAGAAGCAATGGAGGGAGTGAGGAGTTGTTGAACCAGGAGAATAAGAGAGTGCAGATCCTTAGGAAAATGAATTGATGGTGTCGTGAGAGGCTCATTTAAGGGGATCGACGGTATACTTCAATGATGTATATTTGTTAGAATAGCTTGCATGGCAAGAGACTCATGGTTATAAAATGGAAAGATAGACTCCACAAAAATAACATGACATGATATAAAGACTTTTTAAGTTTTTGGTTTGTAACATCAAAAAGCATTATGTTCAAGAGAGTATCATATAAAAATGCAAGGCTTAGATCTTGATGTTATCTTGTGTGAGACATAAGGACGTAGCCATGGATAACATAAATAACCAAATACTTTAAGTTTTTAAAAATTTGAGAATTTAAAAAATAGTTTTTTAAATGGTGACTAGTATTGGAGGACTGGAGTAAGCATATAATTAATAAGATATACGGTAGTTTGAAAAGCTATGGACCAAAAGATTACTGGTATGGAGGCTTGATGTAGAAGTGTGAGACTAGTATCAATTATATTTCGATGTTTGCATTTAGCAGAGCCAACTAGCTGAGGAGTATGTGGGGGTAACTTAAGGTATTGGATACCACAAGCTGAGAGGTAAGATGTGAGAGCTTGATATTCACCTCTGTCATCAAAGTGAACTATTTTAATTGTAGACTGAAAAAAGTTCTCAACCAACATTTTAAAGTTGGTGAAGATTGTTGAAACTTCAGATTTATGATGGAGAGGGTATATCCATGTGTACTTGGTGAAATATTCTACGAAAATGACATAAAATCTAAACTTGTTAAAAGAAGTAATTGAGTAGGGCCCCAAACATTAGTATAAATAATTTCAAATGGATTAGAATAGGATATAGAGCATATTCCAAAAGGGAGTCTATGACTTTTATTATTGAGACAAGCATCGCAATGAGTTATAATGCCATTGTTTTTAAGAGTAGGAAGAGAATAATGAGAAAGTAATTTATATTAGATAGAGGGTGAGGGATGACTAAGACGATGATGCCACACATCAAGTAGAGCTGCAATTGAAGAGTAAATAATGGATTAGGTTATTTGTGGAATTGATGGCCATTCATAAACATTGTCTTTACTCTAGCCTCAGACCAAGGATGCCCCCGTGCTCAAATCCTTGACAAGAAAAGAGTTAGGAAAGAATTCAGTTGAGGTATTATTTTGTTTACAAAATTGAGAAACAGAAATGAGATTTCATTTAATATAAGGTACACATAGAATATCATCGAGTGTAAAAGTTAGATAAATTAAATATTGTGAAACCAGTGTGAGTAATAGGGATTCCTTTACCATCACTGATGGAAAACTTGGAAAACAAGGACGAACTACACTTATTGGAAAACTTAGATAAGAGTTTTCTTGCTTTCGTTGAATCTCGATTTATAAAATATTATCGAAAATGGATTTCAAAAGTCTTCTCTTCGAATGAACGATTGGAATGATTTGGAGAAGAAGAATTTCTCTTTGAATGCCAAAGCTGTGAATGCTTTATTTTGTGCTTAGGATAAAACTAAATTCAATCGAGTTTCTATTTGCAAAACAGTTTTTGACATTTGGCATACACTTGAAATCACACACAAAGGCACTAGTAAAGTTAAAGATTCGAAAATCAATTTTTTGATGCATAATTTTGAATTGTTTCGGATGGAACCAAGTGAGACCATTGGAGACATGTACACCCGGCTTATGGATGTTGTCAATGGTCTAAAAGCGCTTGGTAAACGTTTTTCTAACTTTGAACTCGTTAATAAAATATTGAGATCCCTTCCAAAGAGTTGAGACCTTAAAGTAACAGCCATTCAAGAGACCAAGGATTTATACTACTTTCTACTTGAAGAACTTATCAGGTCTTTAATGATCTATGAAATGAGTTGTATGGCACAAAACGAATATGAGAATAACCTTCCAAAGAATAGGAAGTATTTGACATTTTGAACAATAGGATACCACTTAGAGTGATAACTCAAGCAATAATGATGATGACTTTGAACTTCTCACTATAAAATTTAAAAAGTTCATGAAACAAGAATTAAAGGATAAAAATAAATTTAAAAAGAAGTTGTCAAAGAAAAAGAAGGCACTTAAGGTGACTTGGGATGAAATAAGTGCATCCAAAGACGAGGAGCAAACCGATGAAGATGAAGTGACGAACTTATCCTTGATGACTCTAGACAATAAGGTAAACAACTCAAACAAAACTCCTTTACCTTATTTTGAAATTACTTGATGCTTTTCATGAGTTATTTTTAAATTAGTTAGTAAAATAAAATAAAAAATATATCATGCTTCTCTTTCTAAGTGATTTAAAAAAATTTAAAATTTGGGCATGACAATTGCATATTAATTCGTAGCACTGAGTATGAAAAGTTAGATTCACTTAAAAAAGAAAAATACATTACTACAACAAACAAAATGATTTTGACAATACTTTATGTTTGATAAAATCAATTTTGATGATTTAATAATGTATAATGATGTAATGAAAATATTAAAAGTTTTGGTACAATTGATGATTTTATTCTATGCATGAGATTTTGAAGTTATACATGATGATTTTTATGATTTATTGATCTTGATGATTTTTGTGATAAATCTTGCACTTTCATCTTAAATGATGATGCATGTTTTGATTTCGCAAAAAAAACTTGGGCATACTTGTGTGAAATAAATCAAACAAAAAAGGGAGGAAAATATTTTTCTTAAGAATATCTCAATCCCTATCTTATCAAGTTTTCAAAAAGGAGATTGATGAATCAATTTGTATGAATCTCTTGGACTATGAAAAAAATTTGATGATTTGAATCTAAATGAGAATTTTCCAATCGAAGCATGAACTTTCTCTTGAGATAACTTCTATTTTATGCGAATCAAGATCTCTTCTTTGTTCTTTTGTATTTCTTCTTACCATTTACTAAAGAGGAGATTTTCTATATAAATCATAAGATTTCATATGAATGAG
The DNA here is from genome assembly GCF_036884655.1 of Musa acuminata AAA Group. Classification (NCBI taxonomy): domain Eukaryota; kingdom Viridiplantae; phylum Streptophyta; class Magnoliopsida; order Zingiberales; family Musaceae; genus Musa; species Musa acuminata. The sequence continues at coordinate 216,578 of NC_088328.1, forward strand.
TTGAAATCTTTTCTCCTATGTTTTTTTTGTGATTTATTAAAGATAATATCTTTTTCAAAATTCATGACTTAAATTTCTTTTGAAGATCTTTTACTATTTGATCTCCTAAGATTTCCTTTTGATTATTTAAGAGGAGATTTGTTAAAATGAATAATGTCTTTTGGTATTCACATGATCTCATCTTTCATGATATAATTTTTCTTTGTATAATTCCTTGTATTCATGAAGTATATATCATCACCAAATTTTTCTTGATATCTTCCATGTGATGACTTGAATATTTATAGTTTTGTGCTATTCTCCTCTTTTTCCCTATGAGAAAGGGGGAGAAAATAAATAATGAATGTTTGGTATCATGCATGAAGAGATAAATGCTTAAAAATTTTAATGTCTTAGTATCATGTATGATATGCCCATAGTGATAATTGATTTATTTTTGGTATCATGCATGAAGTAATGATGATATATAAGGTTTTGAAATTGTGTATATTTTAATTTGAAACTATAATGTTGCACAAACATATTGAAATAAGATTGATACTTTATCTTTGTCATAATTTAAAAATTGATGTAAAGGGAAAATAATTAGAACATTGTATTCTTCCCTTCTTTATGACAATGACAAAGGGGGAGAAAGAATTGCTAGCTCAAGATGCAAAATGTGGAAACTTACATATTGCAAAAGGAAGAAAAACTTAATAGCTTGCTCATCTCAAAAGATGCAAAAATTTTACCAACTTTCATATATGAAAGAACTTGCTAGCTTGCATGTTCTACTATGATGTAACACTTACTAAATTTGCTAGCTTATAAATTGCAAGGAGAAAAACTTGCTAGCTTGCACTTCTCAAAAGAGAAGAAAGAACTTGTTATCTTGAACATCACCAAGAATTGCTAGCTTGCAATATCAAGAGATGCAAAAGTGTTATCTTGTCTATCTTAAAAAGCAAAATATGCTAACTTGCACATCTAGCAAAATTTATAAGCTTAAAAAACTCAAAATTATTGTTAGCTTGCATGCTGTAAAATGATATAAAATTTTGCTAGCTTGTGCTTTGCCAAGGAAGCAAAAAATTACACTTCTCAAAAGAGAAAAAAAAAAATTACTAACTTGCAAGATGATAAAACTTGAGATTATATTTATAATGCAATGATTTGAAATTATATATCAAAAAATTTCCGGTTGTACTTTTCCTTTTTGTTGATGACAAAGGGAGAGAAGATATGATGATATGATTATCATATATGGTAGGATGTAATATACTTTGATATTTTGATACTATCATGATTTGAATGATGCATGCAAAACTTATGATAATGATGCATGCAATGCAGTGATATGCATATACCGTGTTGCAAATATTCATGATGAAATATTATTTTGACTTGAATTAATTTGAATTCAAGGTTATATCAATATGACATATTGATAGGGGGAGTTAAGGTTAACTCCATCATCAATTTGTTGTCATCATAAAAAATAGAGAGATTGTTGAATCTCAGATTTTGATGATAAAACCAATTGATATGTTTATGATCTGATATGCATTTTGAGTGATATAAGAAGCTTCGATAAAGGAGAGACAATTAAAAGTAGGAAAAATCATGTTGGGTCGGAGTGAAACATTTCAGAAGATTGGATGTCGAGCCGAAGGATCGGTCGGCATATCGACAGAAGGTTTCGGGCCATGGGTTCGGGCATCGGGCCAAGAAGAGCGAAAATTACGGCAAGGAAATCGGAGTTGTGGAGGTCAACTCGTCGATTGGGCAATAGGCTACAAAAGAGGATGATGCACCGAAGATTCGGATGAAGTGCTGATGAACCAATGACATGTTGGATAATATTTAATTAGCTTTGTAATAATTATCTAGATCAAAATAGGTTTTAGACGTAATTGGGCCAACTCAATTAGGGGTCAATTAGGCCTAAGTTTGGGCTGTGTTGGGCCAAATGAAAGGCTCCAATAGTGACCCAATAAGTGGAACCGTCATGACATAGTCTCTGAGACCGTGCCAAGCAGTGGTATCATCCAATATCAATGCTGCAAGCAGTGGTACCACCTAGCACAAGGGGTGGTACCGTCAGTACCATGAAAACTGAAGATAAGACACTTTTAGACTCCAAGTTTGAATCCACTTGAGACCTATAAATACCCATCTCATCCTTGGTTAAAAAACACAAGAATTGAGAGAAAAAAGTTAAAAAATGCTGTGGTAATCTTGTGAGAACTCCTCTCAAACTCTATGTGTTAGTGTGGTTTAAGAGAGGAGTAAGTGGGGGTGTAAATATTCTCTTTTGAACTTGTCAAAAGGAGAATCAAGTGTAAAAAGGTAGTTGATCTTCGTCCATTGAAAGGAGATCGGTAGTGGAAGCCAATGGCCTTGAGTAAAGAGGAATTGGGAGTGTATGTAGGCCACGATGACCAAACCACTATAAATCGGTGTGCATTTCTATTATTGTCATTTACTTACTTTGCAATTGCTTCACTTTCTCCTTACTTTACTTTCACTATGCTTATGAATAAGCATTTAATTTCAAGTTATCTTCCGAGATTGGTTTTTATCGTATGAAAAATTTTTAAACTGATGTTTTTATCCGCTACACTAATTTACACCCCCTCTTAGTGCCGACTCGATCCTAATAAGGGAAACACTATTGCTCAACTATAGTATAGTTCCAGGGAATGATTGCAGAAGAGGGAGATTCAGCTACTTAGTGTAGAGTAGGCGATGATAGTTGCAATCAGTGCAGATCGCAACGTTTGACAGAGATGCGATGGCGAAAAGATATGGCAATTGATCCAGAGGAGGGGAAGGAGGGGTGGCGGTCAGCAGCTTGCTGCAGATTAGATGAGGGAGAAGGGGGAGCAGTGCTGGCCCTGGGAGGGTGATGCAGCACCTTTACTTTACGTGGGAGATTATGTTTGGGATCTCACTTCACCTTCTATCTATTTGATATGATATCTAGAGCTTTGTTTATATGCTTATATATGTGCTTTGTATAAGAATGAAATATATGCAATGTCATATGCGACGTTTGAGCTTCTGTTTCATATTTGTTCTTTGATATGTTCCGAAATATTTCTTATGCTTCTGAAACATTTCATACATTATTGATTTGCTCCGAAATGGTTCCTATGCTATTGATATACTCCAAAATACTTCATATGCCATTGATATGTTCCGAAGCATTTCATCCATCATTAATATGTTCCGAAATGTTTCATTTGTTATTAATATACTCCGAAACATTTCATACGTCCTTGATATGCTCCAAAATGTTTCATATGCCATTGATATACTCTAAAATGCTTCATATGCCATTGATATGTTCCGAAGCATTTCATCTGTCATTGATATGTTTCGAAATGTTTTATTTGTTATTGATATACTCCAAAACATTTCATACGTCCTTGATATGCTCTGAAATGCTTCATATGTCATTGATATGCTCCGTAACATTTCATATGCCATTGATATACTTCAAAATGCTTCCTATACCATTGATATACTCCGAAATGCTTCATATGCCATTGATATGTTCCGAAGCATTTCATCCGTCATTAATATGATCTGAAATGTTTCATTTGTTATTGATATACTCTGAAACATTTCATACGTCCTTGATATGCTTCCAAATGCTTCATCTGCCATTAATATGCTCCGTAACATTTCATATGTCATTGATATGCTCCGAAATGCTTCATATACCATTGATATACTCCAAAATGCTTCATATGCCATTGATATGTTCCGAAGAATTTTATATGTTATTGATATGTTCCAAAATGTTTTATTACGTCAATGATTTGCTCCAATTAGTCTTTACTCCCTTGTTATGAACAAAACATGCTTCAAATAAAATGACATTATAATTCTGCATTCGTTGAGCAACTATCTATGAACTTTTGTATCTGCCTTATATTTGGTTTCTTATTTGCTTTGAAACTGACCTTTTTTAACCATTACTATGTTAGTCGCTTGCTGAGCTCTATGTGCTCACCCCGTTGCTACATAAATTTTTTAGGATAGCTTATCGTTCGCTAAAATGTTTAAATTGGGCTGAGATTGTAGAAAGCTAGAAGACTTTGGGCAAACCCTTTACTGGATGATATGTTTTTGTTATATAAGTACACTTGGTGTCTAATGTTATGTTGATGGTAAATATGAACTCATGAGTTTTGTAAAAGTTTAAAGAACCTCTCATGTTAGGATTTTGGAGTGCTAAGTTAATTTATATATTGATATGAACATGTGGTAAATATCAGTTTTTGTGATAATGTAGAATCCTACACTTGTGAAATTATGAGGTAGTTATTGTCTTGGTGAGTTGGTTTCATATTTTATTATTTATAGAGTGATATGGTATATGAATTTAAACTGCACAGGTTTTTTAAATTGAGAAATTATGGATATGAATGGCTTGAATGTTTTCTCAGTATCCTCAAATGCGTGATTAGATCCTGGAATGGATTATTATTGAATTATAATATTATCGATTTGAGAGGGGCGTGACAAGATAGCATCATAGCATGATTTGAAGATCTCTAAGATATTTGATATGTTTGATGTGCAAAATATATTGAGGTTTAGTGAACTATAGTGATCGATGAAAAATTTTTTTTATACATTTTAAGAATCTATGATGACGAGGACCTTTGGTCCTCCTACTTTATCTACTTTTGATTAATTAAGTGAGATGAAAGGGTTGAACGGGGATATCAAATCAGAGTAGCGCAGCGGAGGCGTAGTGAGCCTAATCCAATGGTAGTAGAATAATGAAAGTTATTAGAAGAAAATTTTAATTTGAATATTATGAGAAAAGAGCAAGACTCAATGACATTGATAGCCTCTATCCAGATATAATCTTGATCTCAATTTTTTGTCGAAGGAGGTATGACAAATTTAGAGGACTAAAATTTTCTTTCAAGGAGGGGAGAGTGTAACATCCCTCATTTTAAAAAATTTTTGTAAGGGTCTATTTGTAATGTAGGGACTTAATTATAAATATTAAAAATATGATATGATTTGTGAAAGATTCACGTTAGGTTTTAACAAAAAAAAATGTAAGACATGTGTCACTAGCTAACCTAAGAAGGGTGTCATCTATGTTTGTTCTAAGAATGATACATAGGCTTCTTTCATGCATACTTGCCACCTTGAAATCTTCAAATTAGTCGAATCAAATGCTTTAAAAGAGAAACTAAATGTAAACTTAAGATGCTACAACATAAGTTTGAGAAGAGAAGGAAGAGGAAGAAAAAGTTTTGCTTTGGCTTGAGATTTTACATCAATTCCACACCTTTGGGACTCAAATTTATTTAAGGCAAGTGTTCTAACCCCTTCCTACATAACTCTTGATCTTTGATTTCATCTTAGTCCTGAAAATTTTGGAAGATTTTGGCTTCATACATGATATTTCTTTCCTTTGGGAACAAAATTGTGAATATAGAATTTTTTTAAAGATTTGACCTTTCTGTATTATTCTAGCCATAACTTTCTACACCGATTTTGGACTCAAACAAAACTAAATTTATCCAAAAATATATTTCTTTCTTTTAACACTTGAATTGTAAATTAAGAATCTATTTTCCTATTCAAACTATTATTTCAATTGACCCTATGAAATCTATAAGATAGAGACTATCAGTTTTGACCTTTCCATACTCTGTTGCTTATAACTCTCTATTAAGAACTCTGATTTATGCAAAATATGATTTATCAAAAACTAGACTCATAGATCTTTCTGCGTATATCTGATTTGAATGATTTGGAGCATAAATTCCTATTGAATCATCTATTCAAATTAACTCTATGAATTCTGTAAAACAAAGATAATGTTCTCTGACCTATGGTTACTAAACCGTTGATAACTCAATGTTGGAATCTCCAATTCATACAAAACTTGATTTATATAAATATAAATTGATACATATTTTGAATGATCCCTATTTTGGGCAAATTGGAGTATAATTGGTTATCCAAATAATTTATGCAATGTGGCTCTCAAATTCTATCAAAATTCGAGCTTTGATCGATTTCGCCTATTCTTATTTCATCTCTTTGAAAATTGATTTTAGCCAACATCCTTACTTTAGTTGAGCTTTATATTATTGTTTTGAATTCCTGTATATCTTGTCCTTCAATTATTTGTATACCTGAATCTATTATGTAAAGTTTATGTTTGTATCGCAATGTTTCGTATAGGCACATGCATTACGTTGTTCCGCATGTGTTTCCGATATGCTCTAATTTATTATTCACAATACCCTTTGATACTCTGGTGTTTGTGAGATTATTTGGACCTTTGCCAAAAATGGAAAAGGGTATATGCTTAAAGCCCGCGATGCTCTTCCGGCCCTCTCTGACTTCATCCAAACGTGGATGGATGACGCTCCCAAACATGGGAGATTATGTTTGGGATCCCACTTCACCTTCTATCTGCTTGATATGATATCCAGAGCTTTGTTTATATGCTTCTATATGTGCTTTGGATAAGAATGAAATGTATGTAACGTCATATGCGACGTTTAAGCTTTTGTTACATATTTGTTCTTTGATATATTCTGAAATATTTCTTATGCTTTTGAAACATTTCATACATCATTGATATGCTCCAAAATGCTTCATATGCCATTGATATATTCTGAAGCATTTCATCCATCATTGATATGTTTCGAAATGTTTCATTTGTTATTGATATAATCCAAAACAGTTCATACGTCCTTGATATGCTCTAAAATACTTCATATGCCATTGATATGCTCCAAAATGCTTCATATGCCATTGATATGTCCCGAAGCATTTTATCTATTATTGTTATGTTCCGAAATATTTTATTTGTTATTGATATACTCTGAAACATTTCATACATTCTTGATATGCTTTGAAATGCTTCATATGTCATTGATATGCTCCGTAACATTTCATATGCCATTGATATGCTTTGAAATGCTTCCTATGCCATTGATATACTCCGAAATGCTTCATATACCATTGATATATTCCGAAGCATTTCATCCGTCATTGATATGTTCCGAAATGTTTCATTTGTTATTGATATACTCTGAAACATTTCATACATCCTTGATATGTTCCGAAATGCTTCATATGCCATTGATATGCTCCATAACATTTTATATGCTATTAATATGCTCTGAAATGCTTCCTATGCCATTGATATACTCTGAAATGCTTCATATGCCATTGATATGTTCCGAAGCATTTCATCTATCATTGATATGTTCCGAAATATTTCATTACGTTAATGATTTGGTCCAATTAGTCTTTACTCCCTTGTTATGAATAAAACATACTTTGAATGAAATGACATTGTAATTCTGTATTTGTTGAGCGGTTATCTATGAACTCTTGTATCACTGCCTTGTATTTGGTATCTTATTTGCTTTGAAACTATCTGTTTTCGCTATTGATATGTTAGTCATTTGCTGAGCTCTATGTGCTCACCCCGTTGCTATATAAACTTTTCAGGATAGCTTAACGCTCGCTAAAATGTTTAAATTGGGCCGAGACTATGGAAAGCTAGAAGACTTTGAACAAACCCTTTAGTGGATGATATGTTTTTGTTGTATAAGTACACTTAGTGTCTAATGAAATATTGATGGTAAATATGAACTTATGAGTTTTGTAAAAGTTTAAAGAATCTCTCGTGTTAGAATTTTGGAGTGTTTAGTTAATTCTTATGTGATAATATAGAATCCTATACTTTTGGATTTATGAGGTGGTTATTATCTTGGTGAGTTGGTTAGGGTCAATTCTTTGACAATAGTATTGCCAATTCTTAGGGTCAAAGCTATCTTAGTCTTCTCTAGATACTATTGGCAATTCTTTGACAATAGTATTGCCCAAAACTATCTTCAGTCATTTTGGTTGGTTTTGTATTGTGATATGCATATATAGAAAACAATGCAATATTAAGAAATGGGATGGTTAGAGTTTATTGACATTAAATCAATGTAAAGTCATCTAAATCTGCTGGTTTTTTCTTTTTAGGTCATGCTATGATGGCATTTTAAATGACTTGCTGTGCAATCTTCATGTCCTTATCATCACTACGTATAACTGGAAACGGTCAATGAGACAGCGTTGACAACAATTCCATTCGAGATAAGTGATCAAGTACAAAGCTTTCAAAGAAGTTCACACATTAAACCAGCTATGAATTGCCATCATCAAAGGACAACATGCATGTAGTTGGTAAGAGTTGACAAAAGCTAAGACGATTGCTAGTTTCTCTTGAGCGATTTAACAGCTATTTTACTTGCGTCATTTTGCTGCCAACATTTCAACTAAAGAAGTTCTCACAAGCATCTTTTACAAATCATGTGAATGTAGTTGGCAAGAGTTGACAAAAGCTAAGACGATTGCTAGTTTCTCTTGAGCGATTCAACATGCTGTTTTACTTGGGTAATTTTGCTTTTAACATTTCAAGTAAAGTGGTTCTCACAAGCATCTTACAAATCATGTGAATACAAGAGGGAGAGAGAGAGAGACGCAAAAACTACACTGGAGAAGAACGACAAAAGAGATTATTTGAAGGATTACGTAGGGCAACACGCATAGATTTGATAAGAGTTGACAGAAGATAAAGGGCTGACCATGAAGAGAGAGAGAGACTAAAAACTACAATGGAGAAGAACGACAAAAGAGATTATGTGAAGGATTACGTAGGCAACAAGCAGAGATTTGATAAGAGTTGACAGAAGATAAAGGGATGACCATTGAAATCCATTGCAAGTTTGTCTAAAGCGACCCATCAACGTGCTGTTACTCCGGTCTTTTTGCTAACACTTCAAAGTCAAGAAACACTCATCACTATATTTTATAGATTATATGAAGACAAAGAAAAAAAGAAAGAAAGAAAGAAAGAAAGAGAGAGACTCAAAGTTAGCTTTTCTTTGCGCCGTAATATATCTTGCGCCGGGAGACGAACGACAGGAGATGTTGCTCATATGTTATTTGCGCCGTAATATATCTTTATGAACATACACAATCGATAATATATGTCTCAACATTATTGCAACTTTTCTTTTGTGTAATTGATTAGATGTTGGTCAACGTATGCTGAATTGGTATTGCTTTGGTAATATGAATCTTGACATTGGATGCTTATCTTCTTGGTGACTAATAATTGATATTACTCAATGGTTGTGATTTGTGTTGGCCAAGTTTTATACTAAAAACTGTAGCATTCCTTCTGGAGGATATGACCAAGTAATCAACGTATTATATAGCTCGGTTTATCTAACGATCTCTAAACCTGATTGTTAATGTTTATTTCGTATGCAATTTCAGTAACATTTAGAAACTGTGGTTCGACTTCTGCATCTCCACTTGACAGTATTTGAAACAGCCATTATCATATCAGTTTATGTGGTGTGTGCTAGGGATGATGTTGAAGCCTTTGTGATCTTGGAAAGAGTTCGGTTGGCTAGGGATTGATGAATTTCTCGATTGTACGTTATAATAGATTTGATGATTATGATTGATATATTTGTTAAAAAATATTTATGTATGAGAAGAGAATAAAAAGATGATTAAAGGAATAATTTCACATGGTAAACATTGAGAGTCGAGTAACATATATTGAGCTTGACTTAAATTTATCATTAATAAACTTTTGGCATGGTATCAGAGCCAAATGTTCATATTGAAAAAAGTTCAATGCATATATTGAGTTTAGTCCACAACTTACTAGTTAAAGCTTAACCCTAACTAGTTTGACTCGACTCATGGATTTGTAATAATATTGATGAAGAACTCTCTTCTACTTGGCCCATCTTGAATACTATTGTGAACATCTTGTTATTTAGATTGGTCAGTTGAGTTGGATGATGTGAAATACAGTCTTCCTAGCCTTTTCTCAAATTTTTTTTTTTTTTTTAGATGATCAAGATAAAGATAAACCATAGATTAACACTCTTTGGTTATAGTCTTGTAAGAGTATTTATACAAGAGATGTATATATTTCTATAGAGCTATAAGAAAAAGTCCATCATTCCAGAATCTGTTCTTGACAAAGCTGTTGCTATCCTATCATATAATTGTTGATTCAGAAAATTTGATATTGTTACTGTACTCGTCAAAGGTTACTAAACTTCTTCCCATCGTATAGTTTCTTTTTCTACTATCTTAATTTTCTTGGATATTTTCTTGTTTTCTAGATGTTAGGGTGGGATTCTTTTAATCCTACATGTATCGTTTCGGTGTGGCGAGAGAGAGAGAGAGAGATAAATGATACAAATGTTGACAGAATTGAATGGTATTGCAAGATGACGTTTTCGGTGTGGAGGGAGAGAGAAATAAATGCAGCATATGGTGGCAGAAATGAATTGTATTGGAAGATGACGTTTATTTGGAATTATCTTAGGTTTTTTTTTTTCCAAAGGATAAGCGGTAAAGACATAATTTTTTATTATAAAAAACTATTAAGATTTTTACTATCTAAACTAACTGACACCTTCATAAAATATATTATTTGAAATCTCAACCTTTCATTAAAAGTCTTGGAAACCATCATCGCCACTAAACCATTATCACAAGAAAGTTGCTAAAGTAATGCCTGTTAATCATAAGCTACAACACTTTTGAAGTCGATTCTAAGAAATAATAGTTCAAATTGATTTTCTAAAAAAGGAAACTAGTAGATTACAATTTCACATACTTGAATATTTATCAGACACTCAAAACGGATAGGGTTAGAAAAAGTGGGAATGATGCTATGTATCAATGTTTAGGTTGGAGGAGCCTTTGATACCAAATAATAATTGAGCAATCAATAACGCAAAACATAAAATTAAAAATTATTGAATATAAGATTTATATGGTCCATTTGTCTGCGTTGGATGAGAAAATCTTTTTTTTTTTTTTTACTTTTGATAAAACAAGGTTAAGTTAATACTTAGCATGTTATAGATCCTTTTGAATAAATTCCTAAAACCTTAGATACTTAAAGTATTTTCTTTAAGCATAAAAGTCTTGATTATATTAATATTATATAAAAAATTTTAATATCAAAAATTAAAATCAAATAATAATAGATCAAATATATAATTCGATGCTACTTAGAGAGCCTTAATCTAATCTATAAGTGCATCATCGTCGGATCCGAAGGCTTTAACGATATCGATTTGTAAGGAGAACCAGACTCTTCTTCTCTTTTTCTTATCCTTAATCTTTAAATGACTAGTTCATGTGACTAAGGAGAAGAGATGAGAAAATATCTATTATCTCTCAATAATATTATGTATCCATGTATCATCATTGAGTCCTTAGGAGATTCTATCTATTTATAGGCGAAAACAAAGGTCTAGGATAAATAATTAGGAGAGTCCCTACCTCATGAGGAATCCTATCTAATTGAACTTTCTTTTTATTAGATAATAATCATAATCAAAATCTAATCATATCTATAATATATTTTACCTAGTTAGAGAGGGTCACATAATCAAATATTTTCTAACTTGACGCATTAAATGATAATATATAAATAAATTTAAAATAAAAATAAATAAAATAAGATAATTTATTTTTAAAAAAAATACTTAATTGGATTTTGAAAATTTTAAAAAAATTTACGCATGCACACAAATTTTATAAAATAGGCCAATAAATTCAATAAATAAAATACTATATTAAATTTGACTATCAATACAAATCATAGCAATTATATATCATCAATGTCATACTTTTTTCTATATACTATAGCACGGTTAGCCCTTCCTAATATAGTCCAAAATAACTCTTGTAATTTGATTTGTTAAGATAATCTTGTTATACATATTCAACCTATATACATAAATATAAATAGGATAACATAAATAAAAAACCTTAAGTACGTAAATAAAGATATCAATTATAATATCCACCAAAACATGCATCATCATCGTATCTTTTATGAGTTGCTCATAAATCCAATCATAAAAATATACTCTTTTAAACAATCTATGTTGTAAGTTCTAAATGAATGGATCACCAATCGATATAATAGAACTTAAGTTTTTAATTGACTTTAATTATTTTTGGACTCTTTTCTATTAAATCTTGGATTTTGATGATGAAATCAATTGATGAAAATATGATTTAATGTGCATTTGAGTGACGCAGGACTAACCTCGATCAAGGAAAGATAAATCGATTGTCGTAGAAAGAATTAGACATTGGGTCATAGTAGAACATGTCAAAAGATTGGACGTTGAGCAGAAAGACTAGTCGACATGCCGAAAGGACTACGAGCCATGAGTTCGGGCATCGGATCGAAGGATTGGACATTGCGCTAAGGAGATCGGACGTTGCGAGAGTCAACATGTTGATAGACAAATACGCCGAAGGAGAAGACGATGAGACAAAGGATTGAACGAAGCATCGGATGAACCAATGACATGCTAAACAATATAGGATTCGTATTTGTAATTAATTGTGTTTAGATCGAGTTAATTTAAGTCTAATTGAGTCAGTATTGGGATGAAACAATGCCAACTTAATTAGGGGCCAATTGAGCCCAAATAGAGACTGTTTTGGGCCAAGTGGAAGGTCCATTCATTGACCCATAGCTAGCCCAAGTGGTGGCACCACCAGATTGGGCAATGGTATTGCCCAAACATAGTATCCCAAACTATATCAAGCAGTGGTATCACTAGATTGGGCGGTGGTACCATCCATACAGAAGCTCCCAGACTGGATGGTGGTATTGCCCAAACACAGTCTCCTAGATTGTGTCAGGCGGTGGTATTGTCAGACTAGGTAATGGTACCGCCCAGTATTAGTGCTATAGGTGGTAGTACCACTAGGACATAGGAAACCCGGGATGAGACCGTTTTGACTCCAAATTTGAATCCATTTGGAGTCTATAAATATCCCATTCATCACTGCTCGGTTTACACATGAAAAGTAGAACAAAACTCTGTGATTCTAAAGTTATAAACCTTATTAGAAAGTTGAGTTCCCTCCTCCATATACTTAGAGGCTATTTTAAGGGAGAGTGTGAGGGAATACTTGTAATAGAGGGATATAAAGGTTCTCTCTTGAACCTGTGAAAAGGAGCAAGAGTTGTAAAAGTTGATGGCCTCGAGTGAAGAGGAATCGGAAGTGGACGTAGGTCATAACGACCGAACCACATTCGAAGACAAGGAGCAAACTTTAAAAGAAAATTTAAAAAATTTATAAAACATGAAACTAAGAACAAAAACGAACTTTAAAAGAAGAAACTGTCAAAGAAAAAGAAAGTATTTAAGGTGATATGGGATGAATCGAGTACATTCGAAGACAAGGAGCAAACTAATAAAGATGAAGTGGTGAACTTCGTTTTGATGGCCTTCTACGATGAGGTAAATGACTCGACCAAAACTCCTTTACCTTACAATGAATTATTAGATGCATTTCATAATTTGTTTGATGATTTTAAATTAGTTGATAAGAAATATAAAATGCTAAAAAAAGATCATGCTTCTCTCTCTAGTAATTTTAAAAAATTAAAAAATGAGTGTGATAATGGCATGCTAAACTCTTGCACTAAATGTAAAGAATTAGATTTATGAAGAAAGAAAAAATTGTTATTACAACAAATGTTAGATAAATTTAAAATTGGTAGCAAATCTTAAATATGATTTTTGGCAATAAGAGTCATATTGATCTTGATGATTTTTGTGATGAATCATGTTTTTTAGTTTTAAATATGATGCATGGTTTTGACATAAAAAGAAAAAAGACATGCTTATATAAAATTGTTAGGATCAAGAGCGGCACTAAGAGGAGGGGGTGAATTAGTGCAGTGAAAAAAAAGCGTTGATTCCGAAAAATATTCGTTTCGATTCAATTCGTTTTGGAAAGAAACTAAACTTGAAAGCTTTCATAAGAGTGCAAAGAGAAGGTTAAGGAAGTTTGCAGTAATATAAATTGTACAAATAGAAAATCAAACCAGAATTTAGAGTGGTTCGGTCGTTATGACCTACATCCACTTCTGATTCCTCCTCCGTCGAGGTCACCGATGTCCACTACTAGTCTTCCTTCAATAGGCGAAGACCAACCACCTCTTTACAGCATTTTCTCCTTTTCACGGGTTTAGGAGATAACCCTCACAAGTCTCACACTTATCTTGAATGATCTCAACACTTAGAAAGGGAGGAGGAGGACTCTAGTACTTTTACAATACTTTAATACTTCAAAGATTCAAGATTATGCTAATACTTTCATGCCCTTTCATGCATAAAAGGGTGGGGTATTTATAGGCCCCAATGACTTCAAAATTGAAGCCAAAAAGTGTCTCATCCAGATTTTTCGGGGTACTGGCGGTACCAGCGCCATACCACCGCCATTACTGGGCAGTACTACCGCTTGACTCTTGACACTAGGTGGTACCACTACCCAATCTAGGCGATACCATCGCCTGATAGAGCTCAGAGACCGAGCTTTGGCGGTACCGCCGCTTGACAGGGGCGGTACCACCGTATTAACTACCGGCGGTACCACCACCCAGAACACTTGGGAGACCGGGTCTGCAAGGCGGTGCCACCGCCGGTCATGATTTTAGGTGCTGAATGGGCTGTTCAATCTGGCCTAATTCAACCCTATTAAGGGCCCAATTGGCCCATGACCGAGTTAGTAGAATTACCTCCCGTTCATAACTCAACTAATGTTCTAACTACGATTAAGGCAAGCAATTAGTCCGTATGTCAATTTTTCTTTCGGCGAGCTTCCAGTGAACTCCTGACGAACTCTCGGCGATCTTCTGATGAACTCTCAGTGATCTTTTGACGAGCTCTCGGCGATCTTCCGATGAGCCTCCGGTGAACTTCCGACGAACTCTCAATGAGCTCCCAACACACTTCTGGTACATCGTCCGAATCTTCGACTCCAGCCCATCATTTGCTTTATACCTTACTGCTATCATAGTTAATCCTACACACTTGTGTCAATACATATATTAGGTCAAACAATTCATCAATTGATTTCATCATCAAAATATGAGATTCAACAATCTCTTCCTTTTTGATGATGACAACCAATTGGTGAAGGAGTTAACCTTAACTCCCCCTATCTATATGTCATATTTTGAGAAAAGATACTTTTGAATTCAAGGCTTCTGAATTCAAGCATCAAACTGATAAGTTATTATTCAATCATGCACAATATAATACTTATCATGATTCACCGATTCAAAATATGATACCACGTATCCATTTTCAAATTTCGAAAGATGATACGAATGATAAGTCTGTTGGGAAATCTTGGGGGCGACATCACATGCGCAGTGGAAGAACAAGAAAACAAAATCCCTGATTCCCAAAGAGATGTTCGTCGTCGTGCGAAGATTGGTGCGCAAAATCTGCAAAACTGAAAAACTGCGTATAGAATATATTGTGTTACCTAGGGAGATCGTATATCCCTATTTCCTTACAGATCCTTAGGAGAGGGTGAAGGAGGTTAAGCGTCCTCCTCTTTAGCGGTAATCCACATAGCAGGGATGCGACGACGTCCTCAAAACTCCAGGCCTGCTCTGAGGTGGAGAGGGAGAGGAGAATAGGAGAGGCAAACAAAGGCTCTAGCCTATGAGGCTCTGAATCCCTCCAATTTATAGAGGCCCCCTGTCAAACCCTAATGGATCCTCCCCTAGTGGGTATTGGATCTGCATCCAATAAGACAAGGGCTCCGTCGGATATCTCATATCTGAACCTTTACTCATCGCAATGCCTACCATATGTGTGTGACCCTCTAGGCCCAATATCGAGCTGGTCGTGAGTCATACCTGTCAGAACTCCTTCTAACTCAGTGAATTATTATCTCTGTAATAATTCACTTGACTCATCAACTACGGATGTACTAGGCCACTACGCCGTAGTCCCCAGATGATACAGGGGAATCCAATCCATTGGACCTGTTTGTCCTCAGTTACCGTGTACCTATAGTCCCTCATCCAACTAATATCCCAGAGACCGTATATCGAGCATGGTGCTGACAGACCCATACAGTTTCTACTCGAGTCTCGCTCTAATCGGATTCTCCCGGAGAACTCTTTTTCTCTCAACCTAAATGACCCTGGCCAGGGATTTGTCTGAGCAAGAACACATGGGATATTTCTCTCATGACGCCGAGAGTGGATGATCCTCTATCGACACTCAATAGCCATCGTAAGGTCGACTACCACTCCCAATGACCAGCTGTACTAGATCTGGGACAACCAAACCTATAAGTCTGGTATCAAAGAGTGGAGCACTCATACAGGACATCCTTGGTGTCTCAAGTCGAAGGACCAGATACACCACTAGGACTACGGAATCGCTGTCTGACAATAAGGCATCATCAACCATCCAGCATTCCATAAGCGGATCAATCAGTGAACTCATTCTCCAATGAGCACCTGTACTATATCCCTAGTGTCCCTACACGAGCAGCTATGAGACCAGCTGCATCCATCATATGGACGGGTATACAGCACACCAGTTTGTCCGGTTATCATGATGTCCCTCTCGAGTAACCTATGACCGGGATTATTTAGGATCTGTATTTAAAGGTGAATCGATCTCATTATCGTGATCTCATCACGATCTGATTCCCATTGCACAAATCCAAGGACATCACAATATATATATGCACATATGCAATAGTTATAAAGTGATATACGCCAAAATATAATAAGCAAAACGATTCTATATCAAGTCACACGTGTCATCACTCACGTGATTGGCTTGTTGGGCACCTATGACTGGCAAAGTCATCGTGGTATCAATTGTAAATAGCAAGTCAAGCTCATGATACCTCATCATAATAATTTGATACGAAATCAAGCATGATACAAGGAATGAAACATTTAAAAGTAATCATGCCACATAAGTAATTATGCCACATTACAGTATATTTCAAGTAAACATTTGATATTTTTCAAGTATTTGTATTTGATGATACGATACCTATCATATTTCAAGCATTTATGATAAGATACAAGCATATTTATGATAAGATACATTGCATCTATTTACAATGCCAATGCCAATTGGTCATCAATTTTGCCGGTATCATTTCTCCCCCTTTATCATCAACAAATAGGAGAATAATTCAATAATGCAAGTATGATAAAAATTCAAGCAAGTTTCACACTAATTTATCCAATCGATATTGCATCGTTGCATGGTAACATTCAAAAGTTCTTAACATCAAAATTTATCAACATTAAAGCTATCATAGCAACATCAGAAGTTATCAACATTAAAGAGATAGATTCTCCCCCTTATCATCAAAACTTTGTATGAAGAAGAGGAAGGAAGGTAAGGAGGGAATCCATTAAGAATCAAATTTGTGAAATGATTTGATTCAAAATATCATGTGAAATCAAATCGTCATTCATGCAAGTAATCATCACACACTAATATTCATCTTTCAAGGATCAAGATATTCATCGGAATTCATAAAATTCATCTTTCATGAGAAGAATAAGAAAGAATTCATGGGAGAGGAGTATCACATGAAAAAAGAAATTCATGAATAAAACTTCATAATTCAAAATCATTTCTTATTAAAAATTCACAAGAGTTAAACCCGTGAGAGATGTATTTGTCAATAAAATCAATGAAGTGATTAAGTGTATCAAAAATCATTAAGTGATGGAGCAAGGGTATGAAGTAAACTTGATACCAAGGAAGATAAAAATGAAATAGATTCATAAAAGCCCCATTCATGAAATACATTAAGAGAATAATAGTCCGGAAAAGAAATACAACAAACTCATGCATTCGGACAATTTAACATTCCTAACTCCCTTCTAACGAAATCAAATTGTTCTTCATTTAAAGGTTTCGTAAAGATATCGGCCAATTGATGTTTTGTATCAATGAATTATAAAATTATATTATGATTATTAACATGATCTTGTTAGGAATGAGTCGGCACTAAGGGGGGGGGGGGGTGAATTAGTGCAGTAATAAAAATTACGTCGGTTTGAAAATCTCGTTGCGATTAAACCTGTTTCGGAAGATGTTAACTTGAAAGCATATGAAAGGTGTAGTGGATGTAAAGCAAGTAAAGAAGGGCAGTTTACAGTAAATGTAAATTGCAGGAAGTAAATGCAAACTGAGTTATAGTGGTTCGGTCATCGTGACCTACATCCACTCCACCAATTCCTATTCCGTCGAGGCCATCGGCATCCACTAACGATCTTCCTTTAATAGGCAAAGATCAATCTCCTTCTTACAACTATATTCTCCTTTTGTAGGCTCAGAAGAGAACCTTTACACCCCTTTCTACAAAGCTTTCCTCACACTCTCCCTAAGAATGGTCTCTAAAATTTAGGAGGAGGCATTCTATACTTTACAAGGGTTTTCAACTTTAGAAATATGGAGTTTTTGTTTACTTTTCTTCCTTCTCTATACAAGAATAGCTAGGTTATTTATAGACCCCAAATGGCTTCAAAAATGGAGCCAAAATTCAAATCCCTTAAATTTCTAGGTACGGGCGGTACCACCACCTGCACTAGGTGGTACCACCGCCTGCAGTTTGACATTGGGCGGTACCACCACCTAGAAGAAGACTATGTCTGGGCCATGGTACCACCTAGACCGGTGGTACCACCACCTGACATAGTCTCGGAGACTGTGCCACGACAGTTTCACCTGTTTGGTCACTATTTGATCCTTTTTCTTGGCCCACACAACCCAAACTTGGCCCAACTATCTCCTAATTGGGTTGGCCCAATTCTAATCCTAATTATGTGCTAACTGTAAATTTTAAGACATTTACTAAGCTAAACAAAGTTCATAAGTCTAGGTATCTTCCGGCGACTTCCGGCGATCTTCCGGCGAACTTTCGACGATCTCTCGGCAATGTTCCAGCGGACTTTTGGAAAGCTCCTAGACTTCACGATAATCTTCTTAGCGAGTTCCGATGAGCTTCTTTGGCAAGCTCCTGGACTTCTCGATCAATTCCGAAGAACTTCCGACGAACGTCCGAATTTCCGATGAACTCTCGAACTCCCAACGAAATCGCGTTCTTGACTCCGGGACTTCATTTTGCTTTATGCCTTGCTATTATAGTTAATATTACATATATAAAATATACTTCAATATAGACAATTATTACTAAGCATGAATCATACTGTTCGGCATGTCATTGATCCATCAACGCTTCGTCTGATTCTTCGACGCATCATCCTCTCTTGCGGCCTATTGCCCAATCAGTCAGTTGACCTCCGTAACTCCGATATCCGTGGCGCAATATCCGCTCTTCTTGGCCCGATGCTTGAATCCATGGCCCAAAGCCTTCTGTCGATACATCGACTGATCCTTTGGCTCGACGTCTAATCTTCTGATATATTTTCCTCTTGCCCAACATAATTCTTTCTGCTTTAATTATCTCATCCTGATCAAAGTATCCTGCGTCACTAAAAACATAGATCAAATCATAAACACTTATCAATTGGTTTCATCATCAAAATATGAGATTCAACAATCTCCCCTTTTTTTATGATGACAACCAATTGATGGTGAAGTTAACCTTAACTCCCAGAGTTTAAACAAACTCCCCCTATCAATATGTCATATTGATAAAACTCTTGGATTCAAAAATCCAAGTAACATGTTATCATGAAACTTATGCATAACATCATACTTCTCCCCCTTTGTCATCTACAAAAAGGAGAAGTTCAACTACCAAGTGTTTGAGATATAAGTTCAAATCATTGCATTCTAAACATAATCTCCATTTTAATTATTATGTAAGCTAGCAAATTTAGCAAGTGCTACATCATAATAGAACATTCAAGCTATCAAGTTTTAGAAATGCAAGGTAGTGAGATAGCAAGTTTACAACATACAAGCTAGCAAATTTTTTTTTTTCATTTTAGAAGGTGTAAGCTAACAATATTTCGAAAGCAAATGCAAGATAACTTTCTTGTTGAAGTGTGTAAGCTAGTGATTCTTGCTTCCTTTTGTTGAATCTCATATTTTGATAATGAAACCAATTGATATATATTTATGTTTTAATCTGTGTTTTGAGTGATGCAGGATGCTTCGATTAGGATGAGACAATTAATGCAGGAAGAATCATATTGTTCCGGAGGAAAACATGTCAGAAGATTGGATGTGAGACCGGTGGATCAGTTGACGTATCGACAGAAGGCTTCGGGCCGTGGATTCGGGTATCGAGCCAAGAAGAGCGGATATTGCACCAAGGATATCAGAGTTGCAGAGTCAATTGACCAATTGGGCAACAAGCCTCAAGAGAGGACGATACGCCGAAGAATCGAACGAAGCGTTGAGGGACCAATGACATGCTGGACAACTTGATTAATACTTAGTATTAATTGTCTAGATCAAAGTATATTTTTACATGTGCAGGATTAACTACGATAGCTAGACATGATGCAAAATGAAGTCTCAGAGTCAAGGACGCAATTTCGTTGGGAGTTTGAGAGTTCGTCGGAAGTTCGGACGTTCGTCGGAAGTTCTGGTGGAAGCAACCGGGAAGTCTCAGAGCTTGCCAGAGAAGCTCATTGAAACTTGCAAAGAAGATCGTCGGGAAGTCTAGGAGCTTGCCGGGAGTCCGCCAGAACATTGCCGAGAGATCGTCGGAAGTTCGCCGGAAGCTCGGCGGAAGAAACCAAGACATAGGGACTTATTGAGCTTAGCAAATATCTTAGGAATCATAGTTAGCACATAATTGGGTTTGGATTTGGGCTAACCCAATTAGGAGCCAGCTAGGCCCATGTAAGGACTGCGTTGGGCCCAATAAGAAGCCCAAATAGTGCCATAAGAAGTCTCATCGTTGTGGCACAGTCTTCGAGACTGTGTCAAGTGGTGGTACTGCTAGTTTGGGCGGTTATACTGCCCCTGCCAGGGTGCCAGGAGATGGTACTACCAGTCTGGGTGGTGGTACTGCCCAGCCTTGCCTCCCAAGTGGTGGTACCGCCAGACTTAGGTGATAATACCGCCTAGGGCAGTGTTAGTGTCACACTAACACTGAGCGGTGGTACCGCCCATGCCCGGGGAACCCAGGATGGGAAAGTTTTAGGCTCCAAGTTTGAATCAACTTGAAGCCTATAAATACCCCTCTCATCCTTGGTTAAAGCACACAAGCTCAAAGAGTTTAAAAAGAAAGAAACACTGCTAAAATCTTATGTGATCTCCTCTCCCTCTTCTAAGTGTTAGACTAGTTTGAGAGAGGAGTAAGTGAGTGCTTGTAAGGGTTATCTCCTAAACCTGGTAAAAGGTGAAGAGGGGTGTAAAAGGTGATTGGTCTTCGCCTATTGAAGGAAGGTCTGTAGTGGACGCTGATGACCTCATCAAATGAGGAAGCCGAAAGTGGATGTAGGTTACGTTGATCGAACCACTCTAAAAATCTAGTTTGCGTTTCTTTGAGTAATTTATCTTTACTGCAAACCTCTTTAATTGTTTACTGCCTTCAAGCTATCTTTACACATTTACTTTGCCTTCGAAGTTAAGCATTTCCAAGTTCAGTTTTCAACGTACGAAAAGATTTTCTTAAACCAATATTTTTATCCGCTGCACTAATTCAGCCCCCCTCTTAGTGCCAACCCTGATCCTAACAATTGGTATCAGAGCCTCATGATTTCTCAGTTGGTTTAACACCCAAGAGAAATGACTCTTTTCAGCTTTCAAGAGGGTTACTCTCTCATTCGTCCTCCCTTTTTCAATGGGATGGACTACACTTATTGGAAAACTCGAATGAGAGTTTTCTTGCTTTCATTGAATCTTGATTTATGGCATCTAGTCGAATCCGGTTTTCAAATGTTTTCTCTTCCAATGAGCCATTGGAATGATTTGGAGTAGAAGACGTTTTATCTAAATGTAAAAGTTATGAATGTCTTATTTTGTGCCTTAGATAGAAATGAGTTTAATCGTGTTTCTACTTGCGAAACAGCTTTTGATATTTGGCGCACTCTTGAAATCACACATGAAGGAACTAGCAAAGTTAAAGATTCAAAAATTAAGTTTTAATGCATAATTTCGAGCTTTTTCAAATGAAGCCGAGCGAAACCATTGTTAACATGTACACCCGTTTTACAGATGTCATCAATGGTTTAAATGTTCTTGGTAAATGTTTTTCGGATTTTGAACTTGTAAACAAGATTTTGCGTTCTCTTAATAAGAGTTGGGATTCAAAAATAACGGCTATTCAAGAATCAAAAAACTTGAACCAATTTCCAATTGAAGAATTAATAGGGTCCTTGATGACCTATAAAATGACGTGCAATGCATGTAAAGAACTTGAGAACCACCTTCCAAAGAACAGAAAGAATTTCGAACTTAGAACATTTGAAGACCACTCGAGCATAAGCTCAAGTGATGGTGAACTTGAACTACTCATGAACTTTAAAAAATTAATGAAACAAAAATTAAAGAATAAGAAGAACGCAACTACTTGCTTTAAACGCAAGAAGAAAAAAGAACTATGAGATGAATCGAGCTCCTCCGAAGACAAGGAGAAAATCAAGAAAGGCGAGGTGGCAAACTATACCTTAACGGCATTCGACGATGAGGTAATCAAAACCCCCTTAATTTATTTTGAAATTACTTGATGCTTTCCATGATGCATTTTCCTTTTTATTTAGTTTAGAAAAATTATTTTTTGAAAATTACATAGTGTAATGAAAATGTAAAAAATTAGGAATCATGCTTGTCTTTCTAGTAATATTTAAAAATAATCATGAAATTGTATGTCTTATGATAAACAAACAAAATGATTTTGAATTCCTTATAAAATCATGCTTGATATTTTAATGATGTATTAATGCAATAATGCTTGATGTTTTAAAGACATAATGATATAAGATGTAATGAAAATGTTAAACGACTTTGTATCTTGCTTGATAATTTTATATAATGCATGGCTTTTGGATGGAAAACTAAGCATGAAAAGCTAGATTCACCTAAAAAGAAAAATGTATGTGCTTTATGTTTGATAAAATCAACTTCGATGAAGCATAATGATGTAATTATGAAATGAAAATATTAAATACTTTGAAACTATGTTTTGATGTCATGCATAATGATCATGCTTAATAAATTTCAAAATTATA
This sequence comes from Musa acuminata AAA Group, assembly GCF_036884655.1. Lineage (NCBI taxonomy): Eukaryota > Viridiplantae > Streptophyta > Magnoliopsida > Zingiberales > Musaceae > Musa > Musa acuminata. The sequence goes on from NC_088328.1 coordinate 239,622, forward strand.
CATGATGATTCTTGAGATTTATGGATTATCGATTTTTACGATAATAAAAGTGGCTTTTTCGGTTTTTAAACTTTGATGCATATTTGGCATAAATGAAAAAGGAATGTTTCAATGAAATAAATCACATAAATTGAAACAACTAAAAAGAGAAAAGCGTTGTTCTTGAAAATTCTTTTTCTCTATCTTACTGATTTTTATGAATCTCTTGAAAATAATTTTGATTTGACGATTTGAATTTAAATGAGTTTTATTCAAATCATGATCTTGATACCTTAAAATTATTTGAGATTTTTTTTTAAATTAAGATCTCTTTTTTGTACTCCTATGTTTCCTTTTACCATTTACTAAAGAGGAGATCTATAAAACTAACCATGATCTTGATAATTATGTTTTGAAACTTTATGTAAATCAAGATCATTCATCATGACTTCTTACATTTTATTAAAGAAATTATTTAAGAATCATGTCTTTTGATATTCAATTGGTCTTAACTTTCATGACATGATGTCTTTGTATTTATGGCTTGTATGCCTTGAAATGATTGAAATATTTTACACTATTTTTTTCTTCTCTTATTCTTTCTTGTTTACAATGATAAAAGAGAGAAAAGTTATGATCATGCATGGTAGGATGCAATTTGACAAACTAATACCATCATGATTTGAAACATTTATAATTTGGAATGATGCATGCAATACTTATGCTTTTATTGTGATGATATATGTGATGCATATGATGTGTATCATGAATGCTTTAAATGATGAATATTTGGCATCATGATTAAAATATTGATAAATGCTTAATATATATGATATGCTCATAATGATGTTTGATTTATTTGGTATCGTGTATGAAAAATTAAATGTAAGGTTTTTAAAAATATGTATGTTTTAATTTGAAAATATAATGATGTACAAATAAGATTGATACTTACCTTTGTCATAATTTGAAAATTGATGTAAAGGGTCTTCCCTTCTTTTTGACAATGACAAAGGAGGAGTAAAATTTGCTAGAAAGAAAATTTGCTAGCTTGCACAATTCGAAAAGAGGCAAAATTGCTAGCTTGCTAATCTAAAAAAGAAAGCAAGAAGTGCTATCTTGCAAAATCTCAAGAGAAGCAATGTTTGCCAAGTTACACATTTCAAAAAGAGGCAAAATAGTCCATCTTGCACATCTCAAAAGATGTAAAATTTTGCTAACTTTTTTATGTGTAAAATTTGATAGCTTGCATACTATAAATTGCTAGTCATAGGTGCCCAGCAAGCCAATCACGTGAGTGATGGCACGTGTGACTTGATACAGAATCTTTTTGCTTATTATATTTTGGCGTATATCACTTTATAACTATTGCATATGTGCATATATATATTGTGATGTCCTTGGATTTGTGCAATGGGAATCGGATCGTGATGAGATCACGATAATGAGATCAATTCACCTTTAAACACATATCCTAAATAATCCCGGTCATAGGTTACTCGAGAGGGACATCGTGATAACCGGATAGACTAGTGTGCTGTATACCCGTCCATATGATGGATGCAGTTGGTCTCATAGCTGCTTGTGTAGGGACACTAGGGATACAGTACAGGTGCTCATTGGAGAATGGGTTCACTGATTGATCCGCTTACGAAATTTTGGATGGTTAATGATGCCTTATTGTCAGACAGTGATTCCGTAGTCCTAGTGGTGTATCTGGTCCTTAGACTTGAGATACCAAGGATGTCCTATATGAGTGCTCCACTCTTTGATACCAGACTTATAGGTTTGGCTGTCCCAGATCTAGTACAGCTGGTCATTGGGAGTGGTAGTCGACCTTACGAGGGCTATTGAGTGTCGATAGAGGATCATCCACTCTCGGCGTCATGAGAGGAATATCCCATGTGTTCTTGCTCAGACAAATCCCTGGCCAGGGTCATTCGGGTTGAGAGAGAAAGAGTTCTCCGGGAGAATCCGATTAGAGCGAGACTCGAGTAGAAACCGTATGGGTCTAACAACACCATGCTCGATATACGGTCTCTGGGATATTAGATGGATGAGGGATTATAGGTACACGGTAACTGAGGACAGACAGGTCCAATGGATTGGATTCCCCTGTATCGTCTTGGGACTACGGCGTAGTGGCCTAGTACTTCCGTAGTCGATGAGTCAAGTGAATTATTACAGAGATAATAATTCACTAAGTTAGAAGGAGTTCTGACAGGTATGACTCACGGCCAGCTCGATATTGGGCCTAGAGGGTCACACACATATGGTAGGTATTGCGATGAGTAGAGGTTCGGATATGAGATATCCGACGGAGCCCTTGTCTTATTGGATGCATATCCAATACCCACTAGGGAAGGACCCATTAGGGTTTGACAGGGGACCTCTATAAATAGGAGGGATTCAGAGCCTCATAGGCTAGAGCCTTTGCTTGCCTTTCTTATTCTCCTCTTCCTCTCCACCTTAGATCAGGCCTGGAGTTTTGAGGAGCATCGTCGCAACCCTGCTGTGTGGATCACCGCTAGAGAGGAGGACGCTTGACCTCCTTTATCCTCTCCTAAGGATCTACAAGGAAACAGGGATATACGATCTCCCTAGGTAACACAATCTACTCTATACGCAGTTTCATGTTTCGCGGATTTTTGCACACCAATCTTCGCACGACGATGAACATCTTTTTGGGAATCGGAGATTTTGTTTTCTTGTTCTTCCGCTGCGCATGTGATGTCGCCCCCATGATTTCACTAACAGTGGTATCAGAGCCAGGTTGTTCGTTCGAATGATTGGTTTTGAACTGCGTGTGTTATGTTTAGGAAGAATTTTGACGTCAAAATCGTTGACGCAAAAGCGAGAAAGGGCAGCATCAGTTGCTGCCCTCGATCTGCGTGCGTGAAGCGCAGCCGAAGGCGGGCAGCACAGGGGCTGCGTCTGCAGCAGCCGGCCGGCGGCCTGCTAGCAGCGGGCTTGCGTCCGGCGGGGCTGGCAGCCCGCGGGCAGAGGCGTCTACGGCCGCTTCTCCCGCGGGGTGAGGCGCCGCAGGGCAGCAGCGCTTGCCGCCGCTGCTCCCGCGGGCGAAACCCTCGCCCCCCCCACAGGGGCGGCCGCCCGGCGGGACAGCACCCCCTGCGGAGGCACTGGCGCCCGAAGGGGGCGCCCACCCGCAGCGGTAGCGCCGCCAACGGGCGTGCCGCCTGCAGGCGAGGGCAGTGCCCTCATTCACCGCACAGGCCGCCGCCGGCAGGGTGGCGACGGCGGCACCAGCGAAAGGGGGAAAGGGCATTAGGGTTTTCTGGGCAAAAGATAGTTTTGCCCCTTGGAATTTCAGAAATTCCAGTTTCTGTCTTTTGTCCAAATTACGAAAATACCCCTATAAATTCCGAAATTCCCTACATGTCCCTGATTTCAGAAAATATTAATTAATTAAAAGGTTTAGTTAATTATTATTTTTATTATTATCTAGTAGTCCTACATGATGATGATTATTTATACATGTGATGTATGATGTGTGGACGGATGATCATGGACCGTGTGATGTGTGTACTTGTGATTATTATTATTGAGGTCTGCGAGCCTCCATTATATTTCTTGTTTATTGTCGGGCCTGCGTGCCTATGATTAAGTTGTAATCACATGAGGAGGCATAGCGGGAGCGTGGATGCGATAGCGGGACCCACGAGACGGACGATCGCGATGCATGAAGATGCATCAAGATGTCGACGGAACCGACGAGGACGAGATAGACGATCACAGGGCATGGAGATGCACCGTTTGTGGTCCATGATCATCTGGTGTGATTGCTTATACACATACTAGATATGTATATATATTTGCATGCGATGTAGATATATATTAATTATGTATATATATGACATGTCATATTAGGAGACCAAATCATAGAAACATCTCTCGATAATATTAAGTCGGTAAACGTGAGGCAATTAGATTGACCCACGTGGCCTTCCATCGTTATGAGTAGGAACCGATTCCCGGTGTAGGTTGAGTTGGTCGAGTCCCTCAAGACTCACCTATATCGCGATTCGCTATCTTGCTTACGACATAGAGATGTCACCGGTGACCTGAGGGCATGGTATACTTGGTCGAGTCCCTCGAGGGTATATCATCAAATCAGACTCATCTTGTAACGAAGGTGTTGACTTAACCGAGCATCATGGTTGGTCGAGTCCCTCGAGGCCATGGTGATTCGGAGGTCGAACAGGACGGGAATCACAAGGAGTTGTGATCGGCAAGAGTTGCCTACCTTTTAGGCTTAGTGTGATTGGTTGAGTCCCTCGAGGTTATACTAAGACGTTGATTGGATCCTGATCCCCACTAGAAGTCTGCCGGAGACTTCTGTTTCACGTGTTGAGGGTGTCGCGTGACTCGTTAGTAAAATAGTGGGAGCATATTAAGATAGAAGTCCATATCTTGATAGTTTATTTCTTGCAAAATCTGCATGTTATTCATTTCTGCTGCATCTTCATTTTCAGAAAATGTCGCTTTCAAATCCCGTACGTGGCATACTTGATGTCAACCGCCTCACTAGTCCAAATTATACGGATTGGCTCCATAACTTGAGAATTGTTCTCATAGCGGAGAAAATCGTGTACGTCCTTGATACAGTGATACCTACGCCCGAAGAAAGGGCAAACGAGGATGAGATCGCTCGCTACGTGAAGTACATTGATGACTCCACTCTTGCTCAGTGCTATATGTTGGGCTCTATGACTCCTGAGTTACAGAGACAACATGAAAAGATGGATGCCAGATCCATTCTCCTACATGTTCGTAAATTGTTTGGGGAACAGGGAAGGACTCAACGATATGAGATATCCAAGAGTCTTTTCCGCGCTAGGATGACTGAGGGGACACCGGTTCAGAACCATGTCCTAAAGATGATTGAGTGGATAGAGAAACTCACAGGTCTAGGAATGGTCCTAGAGGATAACTTGTGAGTGGACATTGTGCTTCAGTCCCTACCAGATTCCTTTTCACAATTCATAATGAATTTTAATATGAACAAGCTTGAGGTGACTCTCCCAGAGCTCCTCAATATGTTGAGGGAAGTAGAGAGTACTATTAAGAAAGAGAAGCCAGTTCTCTATACTGGTGAGACTAGAAAGAAAAGGAAAGCAGAAAGGTCCCTTAAGAAGGGAAAGGGCAAGGGCAAACTAGGTAAAGCAAAGGTTGCTAAGAAAGACCTAGTAAAGGACAAAGGCCAATGCTTCCACTATGGTAAAGATGGGCACTGGAAGAGGAACTGCAAAGAGTACCTTGCAGAAATGGCGAAATAAGAAGCTTGGTGAAGCTTTAGGTACATTCATGATCAATCTCCAATTGTTAGATTTTTGTGATAGTGCATTGGTATTGGATACCAATATTGCTTATCACATCTACAATTTATTGTAAATTCTAGCAAAGTCGAGGGGAGATTGGCGAGAGGAATATTGCATAAAGGTTTGTTTATGCTAGACACTACTCTACATATCATGAATGTAAATATGTCCAAAAGGAAACGAGATGAGTTGAACAATGCAAACCTGTGGCATTGTAGGCTAGGTCACATCCATGAAAGAAGGATTCAAAAGTTACTAAATGATGGATATCTAGATCCATTCGACTACGTGTCATATGCAACTTGTGAACCTTGCATTCGTGGAAAATTGACTAACTCTCCATTTAGTGGAACTGGAGAGAGAGCCACTGAGTTGTTGGAACTCATACATAGTGATGTATGTGGACCCATGTCAACTCATGCCATTGGAGATTACTCTTACTTCATTACATTTACTGATGATTTCTCAAGGTATGGATATGTGTACTTAATGAAGTACAAGTCCGAGGCCTTTGAGAAATTCAAAGAGTATAAGAATGAGGTGGAGAACCAGACTGGAAAGAGTATCAAAACTCTTCGATCAGATCGAGGAGGTGAGTACTTAAGTACATAGTTTACTCAGTTCCTCAAGGACCATGGGATATTATCCCAATGGACACCTCCTTACACACCTCAGCTCAATGGTGTCTCTGAAAGTAGAAATCGTACGTTATTAGATATGGTACGGTCCATGATGAGTTTTGCTGACCTACCCATCTCATTCTGGGGATATGCCTTAGAAACCGCAGCTTACCTTCTGAATAGAGTTCCAACTAAGTCGGTAGTGTCTACACCATATGAGATATGGAAAGGGAAGAAGCCTGATCTTAAGGTTGTTAAAAGACACAACCCCGATAAGTTAGAATCAAGGACAGAGCGATGCAAATTTGTGGGACACCCCAAGGAAACTTGTGGGTATTATTTCTATCATCTCGAGGACCAAAAGGTCTTTGTAGTTAAGAGAGCAGTGTTCCTTGAGAAGGAACACATTTTTGGCAGAGATAGTGGGAGAATGATAGAATTGAGCGAGGTTGGAGAACCAAGCTCAAGCACCACTCTACAGCCCGAGTCTGTTCAGGTACCTAATACACAATTTTCAACTTTACGCAGGTCTGATAGAGTATCTCATCCTCCTGAGAGATATGTGGGACATATTAGAGGAGAGGATGTTGAGGATATTGATCCTCAGACCTACAAGGAGGCTATTATGAGTATAGACTCCGGGAAGTGGCAAGAAGCCATGAATTCTGAGATGGATTCTATGTACTCCAATAAGGTTTGGAACCTAGTTGATGCGCCCGAAGGTATTGTACCCAACGGTTGCAAGTGGATCTTTAAGAAAAAGATCGGAGTAGATGGAAAGGTAGAGACCTATAAAGCAAGGCTAGTGGCTAAGGGGTATCGTCAAAGGCAAGGTGTTGACTACGACGAAACCTTCCCACCCGTAGCAATGCTAAAATCCATCAGAATTCTATTGGCTATTGCAGCACACTATGATTATGAGATCTGGCAGATGGATGTGAAAACCGCATTCCTCAACGGGAACCTCGAGGAGGAGGTGTATATGATGCAACCTAAGGGATTCATGTCCAAAAACTGCCCAGATAAGGTGTGTAGGTTGCTTAGATCCATTTATGGACTAAAGCAAGCTTCCCGAAGTTGGAACATAAGATTTGATGAGGCAATCAGATCTTATGACTTCGTTAAGAACAAAGATGAGTCTTATGTGTACAGGAAGGTAAGTGGGATCGCTATCACCTTTTTGGTGTTATATGTGGATGACATCCTCATCACTGGGAATGACGTAGGAATGCTATCCACAGTAAAGGCTTGGTTATCTAGACACTTCTCCATGAAGGACTTAGGGGAAGCATCCTATATCTTGGGGATTAGAATCTATAGAGATAGATCCAAGAGGATGCTTGGCTTGTCCCAGTCCAGGTACATAGAAACCATTATCAAAATTTTTGGCATGGAATATTCCAAGAAAGGGCAAACATGGATATGATACCTTATGCCTCAGCAATAGGATCTATCATGTATGCCATGCTATGTACTAGGCCTGATATAGCGCATGCTCTGAGTGTCACGAGCAGGTATCAGGCGGATCCAGGCTTGGAGCACTGGAAAGCAGTAAAGTGTATCCTTATGTACTTGAGAAGGACTAAGGATCTTTTGCTAGTATATGGAGGTAATAGCCTTAAGGTTGAAGGCTACACTGACTCAAGTTTTCAGTCTGATGTCGATGATAGCAAGTCGAATTCAAGGTATGTGTACACCTTAAATGGAGGAGCAGTATGTTGGAAGAGTTCCAAGCAAGATACCACTGTTGACTCGACCACAAAGGCGGAGTACATTGCTGCATTAGATGTAGCAAAGGAGGGAGTCTGGTTGAAGATGTTCATCACAGATTTGGGAGTCGTTCCGGATAGCAAGAAGTCAACTTCCTTATATTGCGACAACTATGGGGCGATTACTCAAATAAGGGAACCCGGGTCTCATCAGAAGTGTTCTGAGGAGGTTCCAGCTTATCAGAGAGATCGTAACCCGAGGAGATGTAGCAGTGGAAAGAGTTTCATCCGAAGATAACATTGCAGATCCACTGACAAAGCCGTTGTCTCAGATTGTCTTTGAGCGTCACAAGGGTCTGATGGGGATCAGACACAAAGGTGATTGGCTTTAAGTCAAGTGGGAGATTGCTAGTCATAGGTGCCCAGCAAGCCAATCACGTGAGTGATGGCACGTGTGACTTGATACAGAATCTTTTTGCTTATTATATTTTGGCGTATATCACTTTATAACTATTGCATATGTGCATATATATATTGTGATGTCCTTGGATTTATGCAATGGGAATCAGATCGTGATGAGATCACGATAATGAGATCGATTCACCTTTAAACACATATCCTAAATAATCCCGGTCATAGGTTACTCGAGAGGGACATCGTGATAACCGGATAGACTAGTGTGCTGTATACCCGTCCATATGATGGATGCAATTGGTCTCATAGCTGCTTGTGTAGGGACACTAGGGATACAGTACATGTGCTCATTGGAGAATGGGTTCACTGATTGATCCGCTTAAGGAATGTTGGATGGTTAATAATGCCTTATTGTCAGATAGCGATTCCGTAGTCCTAGTGGTGTATCTGGTCCTTAGACTTGAGACACCAAGGATGTCTTGTATGAGTGCTCCACTCTTTGATACCAGACTTATAGGTTTGGCTGTCCCAGATCTAGTACAGCTGGTCATTGGGAGTGGTAGTCGACCTTACAAGGGCTATTGAGTATCGATAGAGGATCATCCACTCTCGGCGTCATGAGAGGAATATCCCATGTGTTCTTGCTCAGACAAATCCCTGGCCAAGGTCATTCGGGTTGAGAGAGAAAGAGTTCTCCGGGAGAATCCGATTAGAGCGAGACTCGAGTAGAAACCGTATGGGTCTGACAACACCATGCTCGATATACGGTCTCTGGGATATTAGATGGATGAGGGATTATAGGTACACGGTAACTGAGGACAGACAGGTCCAATGGATTGGATTCCCTTGTATCGTTTGGGGACTACGGCGTAGTGGCCTAGTACTTTCGTAGTCGATGAGTCAAGTGAATTATTACAGAGATAATAATTCACTGAGTTAGAAGGAGTTCTGACAGGTATGACTTACGGCCAGCTCGATATTGGGCTTAGAGGGTCACACACATATGGTAGGTATTGCGATGAGTAGAGGTTCGGATATGAGATATTCGACGGAGCCCTTGTCTTATTTGATGCAGATCCAATACCCACTAGGGGAGGACCCATTAGGGTTTGACAGGGGACCTCTATAAATAGGAGGGATTCAGAGCCTCATAGGCCAGAGCCTTTGCTTGCCTTTCCTATTCTCTTCCTCTCCACCTCAGATCAGGCCTGGAGTTTTGAGGAGCGTCGTCGCAACCCTGCTGTGTGGATCACCGCTAGAGAGGAGGACGCTTGACCTCCTTTACCCTCTCCTAAGGATCTGCAAGGAAACAGGGATATACGATCTCCCTAGGTAACACAATCTACTCTATACGCAGTTTCATGTTTCGCGGATTTTTGCGCACCAATCTTCGCACGACGACGAACATCTTTTTGGGAATCGGGGATTTTGTTTTCTTGTTCTTCCGCTGCGCATGTGATGTCGCCCCCATGATTTCCCAACATAAATTTGCATACCAAAAGTGCTATCTTGCCTATCTCAAGATGCAAAACATGCTAACTTGCACTTTACAACGGAAGCAAAATTGCTAGCTCAAACATTGCAAAGGAAGCAAAAATTTGCTAGCTTGCAACTTACATATTTCAAGAAGCAAGAGTTGCTTTCTTGAACATCTCTAATTTGCTAGCTAGCATGATGTAGAACTTGCTATCTTGAACATTATAAAGAAATGCTATCTTGCACATCACAAAAAAAAAGCAAATATGCCAACTTGCACTTCTTTAAATTTGCTAGCTTGTATGTTGTAAAATGTGCATATCTAAAACTTGATAGCTTGAATGTTCTAAGCATAATGTAACACTTGCTAAATTTTCTAGCCTCATATTTCATGATGATAAAACTTGATATTATGTTTTTCATGCAATGAGTTGAACTTATATTCCAAACACATGAATAGTTAGACTTCTCCTTTTTGTTGATGACAAAGGGGGAGAAGTATGTTGATGTCATGCATGATTTGATCATGACATATTGCTTGGATTTTTGAATCCAAGAGTTTCTATCAATATGACATATTGATAGAGGGAGTTTGTTTAAACTCCGGGAGTTAAGGTTAACTCCATCATCAATTGATTATCATCATCAAAAAGGGGGAGACTTTTGAATCTTATATTTTGATGATGAAACCAATTGATACGTGTTTATGTTTTAATCTGCATTTTGAGTGACACAGGATGCTTCGATCAGGATGAGACAATTAAAGTAGGAAGAATCATGTTGTGCCGGAGGAAAACATGTCAAAAGATTGAACGTCAGACCAATGGATCGGTTGACATATCGATAAAAGGCTTCGGGCCGTGGATTCAGGCATTGGGCCAAGAAGAGTGGATATTGTGCTAAGGATATTGGAGTTGCAGGGTCAACTGACCAATTGGGTAATAGGCCGCAAGAGAGGATGATGTACCGAAGAATCCGACGAAGCGTCGAGGGACCAATAACATGTTGGACAACTTGATTAATGCTTAGTATTAATTGTCTAGATCAAAGTATATTTTTACATGTGCAGGATTAACTACGATAGCAAAACATGAAGCAAAATGAAGTCCCAGAGTCAAAAACATGATTTTGTTGGGAGTTCGAGAGTTCGTCGGAAGTTCGGACGTTCGTCGGAAGTTCTGGCGGAACCAACCGAGAAGTCTCGGAGCTTGCCAGAGAAGCTTATCGGAACTCACCAAGAAGATCATCGTGAAGTCTAGGAGCTTGTTGGGAGTCCACCGGAATATTGCCGAGAGATCAACGGAAGTTCGCTAGAAGATCACCGGAAGCTCGCTGGAAGAAACCAAGACATAGGGACTTATTTAGCTTAGCAAATGTCTTAGGAATCATAGTTAGTATGTAATTGAGTTTGGATTTAGGCCAACCCAATTAGGGGCCAGCTAGGCCCATGTAAGGACTATGTTGGGCCTAATAAGAAGCCCAAATAGTGCCCTAAGAAGTCTCACCATCATGGCATAGTCTTCGAGACTATATCAGGCCATGGTATCGCTAGTCTAGGCGGTTGTACTGCCCCTAGCATGGTGCCAGGCGGTGGTACCGCCAGTCTGGGCAGTGGTACTGCCTAGCATTGCCCTCTAGGCGGTGGTACCGCTAGACTTGGGTGGTAGTACCACCCAGGGCAGTGTTAGTGTCAGAGTAACACTAGACACTGACATTGGGCAGTGGTATTGCCCATGCTCGGGGAACCCAGGATGGGAAAGTTTTATGCTCCAAATTTGAATCAACTTGGAGCCTATAAATACCCCTCTCATTCCTGGTTAAAGCACACAAGCATAAAGAGTTTAAAAAGAAAGAAACACTGCTAAAATCTTGTGTGATCTCCTCTCCCTCTTCTAAGTGTTAGACTAGTTTAAGAGAGGAGTAAGTGAGCGCTTGTAAGGGTTGTCTCTTAAACCCAATAAAAGGAGAAGAGGGGTGTAAAAGGTAATTGGCTTTCGCCTATTGAAGGAAGGCCTCTAGTGGACGTCAGTGACCTCATCGGAGGAGGAAGCCGAAAGTGGATGTTGGTCATGTTGACCAAATCACTCTAAAAATCTAGTTTGCATTTCTTTGAGCAATTTATCTTTAATGCAAACCTCTTTAATTGTTTACTACCTTCAAGCTATCTTTATGCTCTTACTTTGCCTTCAAAGTTAAGCATTTCCGAGTTTAGTTTTTAACATATGAAAAGATTTTCTGAAATCAATATTTTTATCCGCTGTACTAATTCACCCCACCTCTTAGTGCCGACCCCGATCCGAACACCTTTTGCAATGTGCAAGTTGTAAGTTTTGCTTCTTGAGATAGGCAAGATAGTACTATTGCTTCTCTTAAGATTACAAGATTGTATTTCTTGCTTTTAAGATGAGCAAACTAAAAAGTTTTGTCTCTTTTTGCGATATGTGTGTTTGTAATTTTTACTTCTCTTTAGATATGCAAGCAAGCAAGTAAGCAAGCTATCTCTCCTTTTGTCATTGTAAAAAAGAAGGGAAAAATATAATTTTGTATCTCTTTTTCCCTTTATAATAATTTTTAAATCATGACAAAGATAAAGTGTCATTCTTATTGCAATAAGTCATAATTGAGATAAACCTTGAATTCAAGTCAAAGCAATTTTAAATATGATTCACATCATATGCAATACATAATATCATCATAATAAAATCTAAGTATTGCATGCATCATTCCAAATCATAAATATTTCACATTATGATGGTATCAAATATCAAGAAATCAAGATGATGATTCATATAAGAAGTATCACAAGTTATAATCGAGAGAAAAAAAAATCATCATTCATTTTCAACTCATTTAATTTGTCAAATCAACATTTCTTGAGTATTCATGATATCAAAAAATGTTTTCAAATCTTCAACATATAACATGCATAATTTCAAAAAATTGAAAGGTACAAAGATTTCAACCATCTTATAAACAAATGAAAGATCAAGTCATGAATCCAAAATTCCATGAATCATTTTGACAATTCTCCTTTTAAATTATCAAAATATCATCAAAATCACTTTTTGGAAAATTCAATAAAGGCAACATAGATAGATTCACACGAGAACTTCATTCATACATAATGTCTTAATTTTTCATGAATCATAAAAAATTTAGAGTATCAAGTGATGAAGTTATGTTTCGTGTGACAAAAAAATTGTCGATTCATGCATTCAAACCATTACTACTTCAACTCATCATGCATAGTTTAAAAAATGTAAAATCATCAAATATGATACAAATATTTATTTTCAAAATGCATTCCCTTTATGATTGTATCATTTTAAGTTGTTTGCTTCATAGAAGCATGCCATTTTCATTTATGCCAAATCGAAGCATATATCATCATTTAAACCAAAAACTAAATTTCCTCATCACGACCAAAAATATAACACATTAAACATAAGGCTTCTTTAAACAAGTGATTTGGTTTATCATTTTGATTCCAATGATAATACAATTTTCTTTTTATATATTTCATTTTGTGTGATTGATTTCATATTAGGATCCTCAAGTTTTTGGTATGAAAATCATACATCATAGTTTAAAATCGAAAGAGCACGAAAAATCATAGAAATCATCAAGATCAATAAAAATCATTATGATACAAATTATTACGTCATTACATCATTAAAACATCAAGCATGATTTCATAAAGCATTTTCCATCAAAATCATTTTGTTTGTTGTAGTTATACATTTTTCTTTTTAGGTGAATCTAACTTTTCATGCTTAGTTTTCCATACAAAAGCCATGCATCATCATTTATAATCGAAAGGCAATATGAAAATCATTATTGCTTCTTAAAATATGCATAGAATTATCATTTTGTTATATTTTCATAAAAAATATAATTATCATGATTATTTTTTCAAAATAAGCTAGAAAAAGAAAAGCATGATCCCCAATTTTTTGCATTTGTATTACAACATTAAACATGCAATTTTTAAGAAAAATTTATATATAATTTTTCTAAACTAAATTAAAAATAACTCATGCTAAATCATCATTTAATTTTGAAATAAATTAAAGGAATTTTGGTTACCTCATCGTCGAAAGTCGTTAAGGCATAGTTTGCCACCTCGCCTTTGTTGATTTTCTTGTCTTCGGAGGAGCTCGATTCATCCCAAAGTGCTTCCTTCTTCTTGCGTCTATAGTAAGTAATTGCGTTCTTTTTGTTCTTTAATTTTTGTTTCATGAACTTTTTAAATTTCATAGTGAGGAGTTCAAGTTCACCATCACTTGTGATAAGACCCAACGTCTTATCGTAAAAAAAAGAAGAAGAGAAAGGGATGATCACTTCAAGGAGATTGGTCTCCTTGATCGCTTGGAAGGGATTGGCCCTCCTTGATCACTTTGAGGGGATTGGCCTCCTAGGGTTTGTCAAAAAACATAATAGTATTTTTCATAGATAACTGAAAAGAAGTAGTTACATCCCTATTTATAGAGTTCCACCCAAAGTCCATCAAGACTTGAACTCTAATAATAAATAAATATTAAATAAACCTCTACTTGACTCTAACTGAACCAAACCAACTCAATAAATAACTGGACTAAACAGACTCAATAAACATTATTCAAAAGCTCAGAAAAAGGGTCCTAATAGTTTCTCCCTCTTCAAATCAACCTTGTCCTCAATGCTGAGCAGCATCAATCTCGGGGAGCTTCTCTTTCAACACTTTAGCCATAGACTATCTGCAATGCATCACAACCCGTTGATCAAGTAAATATGGTCTCCACTTTTTGATAGTGTAAGCAACAAGTTGGTCTTTCAGTGTAGTAAACGTTCCATGAAACTTCTGGCCCTATATAATCAATTTTATCTTTGAACCTTTGCTATCACAAGTGAAAATCCATCCATCAACGATCTTTACTTCGAATCTGTCATAGTCTTCAATGTGGTGGGCTAATCGGTAAACAATCTCATTGTCCATAAAATTGTTAGTGCTACACGTATAAATCAAAATAGTGACAGATTGATGCTTCAAAGTTCCTCTGATTTTCATAGTTTGTGGGTTAGCATAGCCAGCTAATACATGCACTGTATGTGTGATGGCTTCAATATCTTCATTAGTTTCCACACCTTCATAATCAGAGTCTAACTCTTCTGCATTCGATTCCTCTCTAATTGGTTGAATCATTAGATATTGCCCTTGTTTACATTGGTGCTCCATACTCCACTTTTCATCATAGTGCAAACCCCTTGCTGATCTTTCCTTGCTAATTTTTTTCTCATGTAGATGTGCAAATGAGATCGCAGCTATCATAGTGCGGGGTTGATAAGCCTTAACTTCACACTGGATCTCCGGATTAAGCCCTTCAATAAATGTATTCAAAAGCTATCGTTCCGACCAATCTCTAGCTTGATTTGACAATCTTTCAAACCTACTATGATATTCCAACATTGTAGAAGTTTAAAAAATTTTGGTGAGTTGGCCATCAACATTCTCATATTCGGATGGGCCAAATCGAACAAGAAGCCCTCTTTTGAACTTCTCCCATGAAAGAACTCCGTAAACAGTTTCATACCAATCGTACCACTGGAGTGCATCTCCATCGAGCTGTATTGAGGCTATTTCCACCTTGGATTCTTCTGGAGTTCTGTGAAAATGGAAAACAATTTTTGCCCTAGAGATCCAACTAGTCAGATCTCCATCTTTCCATCTCAGAAATTCTACCTTCATATGTATGTAGTTTGTGTCACAATCTTGGGGCTTTTTTCTTGTATTTTCAGATCTGTGCAATGTAGAACTTGAGCTCCCATTTTATTGAAATTTGCTGAGGCTCTCCAGTAGGCTCTTTTTGAAATCATTAAGTGTTTCTTACAATCGATTCTCAATTTTGATTTCCAATGCTTCCATTTGTGCTTTCATCGAGTTATCAGTGGTCATTGCGTAAGACTGCAAATCTGTAATCTCAACTCCTATTTTTGGTGTCGGTCAAGGGCATCAACACTGTCGATGCAAAGTTGCCGAGGAGATGGACGCTGAGGGCAGTGCTATGGTCATTACGTTGGAGGAAGAGTTGCTACCCTGTTTCTATCGCTGCGTGGGGTGGGAGCGCCGGAGTTGGAAGGTGACTGCATTGATGTGGCTACAGCTGCTACGACCCAAGGGGCGATCGTCGAGCAATAGGATTGAGGCGGCGGTGATGGCAACCTATGGTGATGGCAACCTGTGGTTATGGCAGAATATGCTAAGCAAGGGGGAGGTGGCGTGGAAGCGGCCAAGGTTGAGAAGAGGGATCGGTGTTGCGTGCATTGCTAGGGTTGAGGAAGGGCAGCGTACTTGCTGCGGTTGCTGCGTTCGCTATTAGAGGGCGTTGTTGCAGAACGAGGGGTTGGTCATTGGCCGGGAGTGACGACGGTGGTTACAATGGGCGGTTGAGGCAACAAAGGGTGCCATTGTTTTTGTTGCTGCATGGTGGTTGCTGCATACTCTGTTTTTGTTGCACCACTGAAGGAGTTGGCCGGAAGGATCACAAGCAGTTGAGGAGAAGGCTACAGTGACTGGCAGCAGCAGTGGTCGCTGGCCGTACCGCAGCATTGGCGGTGGAGAAGGAGGCAGCGAGGGTCGCGGCCGGGATCGACGGGGGCTGCAGCAACAGAGGAAGCTCTGTTTCTGCAACCGTTGCAACGAGGGCTACAGCAACCGGCGGCTGCGGTAGTGACCCAAGGGGGGGTGGTGGGGGGGGGGGTGTGGTGAATTAGTGTAGCGGTAAAAATTACATCGGTTTAACAATCTCGTTGCGATTAAACCCATTTCGGAAGATGTTAACTTGAAAGCATACGAAAGAGTGTAGTAGATGTAAAGCAAGTAAAGAAGGGCAGTTTGCAGTAAATGTAAATTGCAAGAAGTAAATGTAAACCCAGTTATAGTGGTTCGGTCATTGTGACCTACATCCACTTCACCGATTCCTTTTCCGTCTAGGCCACCGACATCCACTAACGATCTTCCTTTAATAGGCAAAAATCAACCTCATTCTTACAACTCTATTTTCCTTTTGCAAGCTCAGGAGAAAACCTTTACACCCCTTTCTACAAAGCTTCCCTCGTACTCTCCCTTAGAATGGTCTCTAAAATATTAGGAGGAGGGACTCTATACTTTACAAGAGTTTTCAACTCTAGAAACATAGAGTTTTTGTTCACTTTTCTTCCTCTCCATGCAGGAATAGCTAGGGTATTTATAGACCCCAAATGGCTTAAAAAATGGAGCCAAAATTTAAATCCCCAAAATTTCAGGATACGGGCGGTACCACCACCTACAGTCTGACACTGGGCGGTACCACCATCCAATCTAATGGTACCACCACTTAGAAGATTGTGTTTGGGTGGTATCACCACCTGACATAGTCTCGGAGACTGTGCCATGACGATTTCACCTGTTTGGTTACTATTTGGGCCTTTCTCTTGGCCCAACACAGCCTAAACTTGGCCCAACTGTTCCCTAATTGGATTGGCCCAATTCTAATCCTAATTATGTGCTAACTATGAATTTTAAGACATTTACTAAACTAAACGAAGTCTATTAAGTCTAGGTTTTGCCGACGAGCTTTCGACGAACTTTCGGTGAACTTCCGACGATCTCTCGGCAATGTTCCAGCGGACTCCCGGCAAGCTCCTGGACTTCACGATGATCTTCTTAGCGAGTTTCAATGAGCTTCTTTGGAAAGCTCCTAGACTTCTTGGTCAATTCCGGTAGAACTTTCGATGAACGTCCGGACTTCCGACGAACTCTCGAACTCCCAACAAAATCACATTCCTAACTCTAGGACTTCATTTTGCTTTATGCCTAGCTATCATAGTTAATCCTGCACACATAAAACATACTTTGATCTAGATAATTATTACTAAGTATGAATCATGTTGTCCGACATGTCATTGGTCCATCGATGCTTCGTTTGATTCTTCGGTGCCTCATCCGCCCTTGCGGCCTATTGCCCAATCGGCTAGTTGACCTCTGCAACTCCGATATCTTTAGCGCAATATCTGCTCTTCTTGGCCCAATGCCCGAATCTATAGCCCGAAACCTTCTATCGATATGTTGACCGATCCTCCATCTCGACGTTCAGTCTTCTAACATGTTTTCCTCTGGCCCAACATGATTCTTCCTACTTTAATTGTTTCATCACTCAAAATGCAGATCAAATCATAAACAATTATCAATTGGTTTCATCATCAAAATCTGAGATTCAATAGATCTCATATAAAGTGATGCTTACTGTCAATATGTTTAGTTCTAGAGTGCTGAATAAGATGTTTCGTTTAACATATTGCACTTGTGTTATCACACTTTATAGGTATATTCTTCAGGTGAATTCTATAATCCTCTAAAATGTTTTTCATCCATATAACTTGAGCAAAGAATGCATATGCTGTAATATACTCAGCTTCGATTATGGATAATGCAACCGAGTTTTATTTTTTAGAAGACCAAGAGGCAGGTGCATGTCCTAAAAATTGACATGTTCCGGATGTGCTTTTTCTATCTATTTGGCAACCAGCAAAATCAGCATCAACATAACCAATCAATTCAAAATTTTTAGATTTTAGATACCATAATCTTAGTTTAGGAGTTCCTTTTAGGTATCTAAAAATCCTTTTGATAGCTTTTAAATAAGATTGAAATCTAGTATAAAGTCCTATGCTAAACATGATGTCTAGTCTAGTTGCAGTGAGGTATAGTTAACTACCTTTCATACCCCTATAAGCTTTTTTATCAAAGCTTTCTCCACCTTCGTCAATGTCTAACTTAGTGGAGGTACTCATAGGAGTATTGATAGTCTATGAATTATCCATATTAAATCATTTTAGCAAGACTAATGTATATGCATATTTTGTTTGACTCATAAAAACGTCATTATTAAATTGTTTGATTTGCAAGCCTAAAAAGAAATTTAATTCACCCATTAAACTCATTTCAAACTCTTAGTTCATACTTTTGACAAATGATTTGCATAAAGATTTATTCGTGGAACCGAAAATAATATCATCAACATAAATTTGAACAATAAGAAAATTATTTTCAAAATTTTTAATAAATAATGTAGTATCGACCTTGCCTTTAGAGAAATTATTTTGGATAAGAAATGAGCTAAGCCTCTAATACCAAGCCTTTGGGGCTTCTTTCAATCCATAGAGAGCTTTTGTCAATTTAAATACATGATTAGGGAAATTATCATTCTCAAATCCAGGATGTTGTTCAACATAAACTTCTTCAGAAATAAAGCCATCAAGAAAAGTACTTTTAACATCCATTTGAAACAACTTAAAATTATGGCTTCTAATCATGCCACAGGAGCAAAGGTTTCTTCATAATTGATACTTTCTTCTTAGTTGAAACCCTTGACCACTAATCTAGCCTTGTTTCTAACCACGATACCAAATTCATCTTACTTATTTCTAAAGACCCATTTAGCCAATAACTAAATGGTCAATTGGCCTAGGAACAAGCTTCCACACCTCATTTCTCTTAAATTGATTCAATTTTTCTTGCATTGCGATAACCCATGAATCATCTTTCATGACCTCGTCAATGTATTTAGGTTCAATTTGAGAAAGAAAAGCGACGTTGGCATAAAAATTTTTAAGAGAAGAACGAGTTTGAACCCCTTTTGATGTGTATCCTATGATTAGCTCCTTAGGATGAGTATATACATACTTCTATTCCTTAGGTAAGGATGTTTCAAAAGAAGATGTATCCAAGTTGCTAGTTGGAGGAGAGGGTTTATTTAAATTCAAAGCATCAGAATTAAGATCATCATCAAACTCATTTTTCTTAAATTCAGAAACTTCATTAAAGACAATATAAATAGACTCTTCTATAACCAAAATTCTTTTGTTAAAGATATGAAAGACTTTAGAAATAGAAGAATAGCCAAGGGAAATCCCTTCGTCAGATTTTGCATCAAACTTTCCTAAGGCATATTTTTCATTCAAGATAAAATATTTACAACCGAAAACTTTAAAGTATGAAATATTGGGTTTTTTGTTATTCCACAATTCATAAAGAGTTTTGGAACATAATGGTCTTACTAGGACCCTATTCATGACATAGCACGCCGTATGAACGGCTTCAGCCCAAAAGTATTTGGGTAGGCTATGTTCATTCAACATGGTTCTTGTCATTTCTTGTAAATTTCTATTTTTTCTTTCTACTACTTCATTTTATTGAGGATTTCTTATAGTAGAGAAATTATGGTTGTATCCATTAGATTTACAAAAATTTTAGAAATCATGGTTTTGAAATTCACCACTGTGATCACTCCGGATTGATGAAATCATAAAACCCTTTTCATTTTGAACAAGTTTACAAAACTTAGAAAAATACCGAAAACAATCACTTTTTTGTACCAAGAAGTAAGTCCAATTGTATCTACTATAATCATCCATGATGATAAAGGCATATTTGCTATCTCCTAGGCTTGATATATCAATTGATCCGAACAAGTCCATATGAATCAATTGCAATGGTCTAGAGGTGCTTATTTGGTTCTTTGGTTTGAAACTACCATTTTTTTGTTTTCCTAGTTGACATGCATCACACATATTGTCTTTAATGAACTTAATGTGAAAAATTCCTCTTACAAGTTCTTTAGATGAGATTTGAGAGATTAGTTTTATACTAGCAAGAACTAATCTCCTATGCCAAAGCCAAGCATTGTCATTCAAAATTAAAAAATATATTTCATTACAAATATCATCAATATATTATTTTATTTTAGGGCAATCATAAATGTGTTTTTGTGTGGTTTTTCAATAATGCAAGTATTGAATTCAAATCTAATGATATATCCTTTATCACATAATTGACTAATGCTCAAAAGGTTATGCTTTAAGCCATCAACCAATAACACATCTTCAATAAAGAAGTTAGATTTGTTACCTATGGTTCCTTTACCAATGATTTTACCCTTGTTGTTATCTCCGAAGGTGACATATCCTTCGTTTAGGCTAGTGAGCTTAGAGAATTGAGATGGATCTCCGGTCATATGCCTTGAGCATCCAATGTCAAGGTACCATCTCTTGCTCCTAGCTTGTGATGGTAAACATTTCTACAAAAGAGGGTGATTTTTAGGTAGCCACTTTGGGTACCTAAAAAATCGATCTACTCAACTTATCATTTTGCATAGAGTTCTTTATGGTTCCTTTAGGAACCTAAATCAATTTATGTGGACTATATCTCTTAAGTGTACATTTATAGGCAACATGTCCAAGTTTGCAACAAAAGTTACATTTACTGTGGGGTGATACATGCAAGGTAGGGCCTTGATCAAAGGTGGTTGGATTTTTGTGAGAGCTACTCACAAATCTGATTTCGCCTCTTCTATGAACTTGACCCTTATTAGCAAGGATTATGTTCAAGGACTTGCTACCAACCTCAAACTTTTCTAAGGTTTCTTTGAATAGCAAGTTTTCCTTTTTATGCGTTTCTAATTCATGGCATTTTGTACAAGGAGCTAAACTATCATCTCGCTCAATTTTTAGTCTATCAAAATCACTAACAAGAGAAGTATGCTCCTTTTTCAAAGAGTTATACTTTTTACTCAAGGTTCTACATTCATCAAACAATTCATGAAAAACACTTAAAATCTCATCGAAAGATAAATTTGCATCTAATGAACTACTTACCTCATCTTTGATAGCCATTAGTGCGTAGTGAGTAACTTGCTCAGTGTTGGTTGGCTCATCTTCTTCGGATGTACTTGAGTCGTCCCATATTGCTTTAAGAGCATTCTTTTCTTTGGTTGCTTCTTCATTGCTAGGGGACATTTGCTTTTGAAATGTCTCGGCTTCTTGCATTCATAGCATATTACTTGTTCTTTCTTGGGTTTAAATTTATTTTTAGTGTCATTTTTAAATTTATTCCTTTTTATGAATTTTTTGAACTTTTTTGTCAAGAGTGCCAAGTCATCATCAAAGTCCTCATCACTTAAATTTTCTTTCAAGTGGTCTTCTTAAGTTCTTAGTGCCATATCCTTCCTATTCATTGGAAGGTTGTTATTAAGCTCTTCATGAGCATTACAAGTCATCTTATAGGTCATTAGTGGCCCAATTAGTTTTTCGAGAGGAAAGTTATTTAAATCTTTGGCCTCTTGGATGACCATTACTTTAGGGTCCCAACTCTTTGGAAAGGATCTTAAAATTTTACTAACAAGTTTAGAATTTGAAAAACTTTTACCAAGTCCTTTTAGACCATTGAAGACATCCATAAATTGAGTGTACATGTCTCCAATGGTCTCACTTTGTTTCATTCCAAACAACTCATAAGTATGGACTAAAAGATTAATTTTTGACTCATTTACTCTACTAGTGTATTCGTGAGTAACTTCGAGTGTATGCCAAATATCAAAAGTCGTTTCACAAATAGACACTCGATTGAACTTGTTTTTATTCAAAGCACAAAATAAAACATTCATAGCCTTGGTATTTAAAGTGAAAGTCTTCTTCTCCAACTCATTCCAATCACTCATTGGAAGAGAAGACTTCTGAAAATCATTTTCTACAAGATTCTATAACTCAAAATCCATTGAAATTAGAAAAATCCTCATTCTAGTCTTCCAATAGGTATAATCTGTTCCATTGAACATGGGCGGACATGTGATTGAATAACCCTCTTGGTTGCCAGAAATTGCCATCTCTCTTGGTTTTCAGACCAAATGAGAGTGACCGAGCTCTAATACCAATTGTTAGGATCAAGAGCAGCACTAAGAGTGTGTGTGGGGGGGGGGGGGGGGGGGGGTGTGATTTAGTATAGCAAAAATGAACGTTGATTCCGAAAAATATTTGTTTCGATTCAATCCATTTTAAAAAGAAACTAAACATGAAAGCTTTCGTAAGAGTGCAAAGAGAACGTTAAGGAAGTTTACAGTAATGTAAATTGCACAAATAGAAAAGCAAACCAGAATTTAGAGTGGTTCGGTCATTGTGACCTACATCCACTTCTGATTCCTCCTCCGTCGAGATCATATGTGTCCACTAATGGTATTCCTTCAATAGGTGAAGACCAACTACCTCTTTACAGTGCTTTCTTCTTTTCACGGGTTTGGGAGATAACCTTTACAAGTCTCACACCTCTCTTGAATGATCTCCACACTTAGAAAGGGAGGAGGACTTTGACACTTTTACAATACTTTAACACTTCAAATATTTAAGATTATGCCAACACTTTCGTGCTCTTTCATGTAAAAAAGGGTGGGGTATTTATAGGCCCCAATAGCTTCAAAATTTGAGACAAAAAGTGTCTCATCTCGATTTTTCGGGGTACTGGCGATACCACCGCTTGACACCTGACACTGGGTGGTACCACTGCCTAGTCTAGGCGGTACCACCTCTTGACAGGGGCAGTACCACCGCTGGTAGCATTAACTGCGGGCGGTACCACTGCCCAGAACACTTGGGAGACCAGGTCTGCCAGGCGGTGCCACCGTCGTCCGTGATTTCAGGTGTTGAATAGGCTATTCAATCCAGCCCAATTAAGCCCTGTTAAGGGCCTAGTTGGCCCATGACCGAGTTAGTGGGATTACCTCCCGATCCTAACTCAACTAATGTTCTAACTACGATTAAGGCGAGCAATTAGTCCGGTATGTCGATTTTTCTTTCGATGAACTTCTCGGCGAAACTTCTGGTGAGCTTCCGGCGAACTCCCAACGAACTCTCAACGATCTTCCGACGAACTCTTGACGATCTTCCGACAAGCCTCCGAGGAATTTCTGACGAACTCTCGGCGAGCTCCCAACACACTTCTGATACATCGTCTAAATCTTCGACTTCGGCCCATTATCTGCTTTATGCCTTATTGTTATCGTAGTTAATCCTGCACACTTATCTCAACATATAGATTAGGCCAAATAATTCATCAATTGATTTCATTATCAAAATCCGAGATTCAACAGAAATTAATCACATAACTTGAATAAGAAAAAGGGAATGCATTTTTCTTGAAAATGTCTTTATCTCAAAAAGGTTACCGAAACTTTCAAAAAAAGAAATTAATGAATGTCTTTATGTTATTAGGAATCCCTTGAACTATGAAAGTGATTTTGATGATTTAAATTTTAAATGAGTTTTATATAAATCATGATAATGATATTTATAATTTGAGATTTTTTTATATGAATCAAGATCCCTTACTTTTTATTCTCGTACGATTCTTATATTTTATAAAAGAGAATATTTATCCAAATGAATTATGATATTTCTCTTAATTTTTCTATAATAGGATGAACTTTCAGTTGAAGTAGGTCAGAGAGTGAGCCCGTGTCCTCCTCAGGGAAATGCAAGCCATCTAGTCTTGCAAATAATACCCTACATTAATATACCCCATTGTTTTAGAAGTGTGTGTGTTGCTATTTGCATTTCATCCATTGGGAATTCCCTGCCATCTAGAGTCGAGTTGAAGTGCCTTTTACTGCCTTTACAAGTAGAAGTCCCTTCCTGTTCGAGTGTCTAGATATCAGACTAGTTATCCAGTTCCCGAGTCACATCTATTTTCTTGGCTTTGGATGGGTTACACCTAAGGAGTAAGTCTGCTTTTAAGCATTAGATGAGTAAGCAAGGACTGTAGCTAACAAGATGAAGCATTAGATGAGTAAGCAAGGACTGTACCTAACAATATGAAGCATATAAGCGGGGACATCCGCCTCTTCAGATGCCATAGCTATAGCATTATTTAACAGATAAAGATGAGTCTAGAACATCTGTCTGTCAGTCTCCTTAAAAGAGCAAGAGCCCTTCCTTGCTTATCTCGTATATTGACTAGAGTCATATTCGATTGCAGTTGATTCTTTCGGGCATCTTAGTCAATCAGGTTAATCCCGAACAGCTAGTCCTATTTCTTATTTATTGAAGATAATCACAAAGCAGGCAGATGAGAAGGTAAGGTGCCAAGGTAAAGGCTAAGCTTAGTCTCTTTCAGACCCTAGGTGAACCACCTTTCGCTAAGGAATTCATTTCAGATCGCTGGGGAACTTATATTCGAAAAAATAGAAGCGGGGGTGTCCCCTGTATTTCTCCTAGAGTTCTGTTCTATAAACTATTAGAAACTAGAGTTCTATTCTAGAAACTATTCTCAAGTATTTTACTAGGCTTTCCCTTGCTTTCTATAGAGCAGGGGAATCCTCCTCATTTAGGTTTTAGGGAAGGAAGAAAGAGATCCAATTCTCTTTGGTCAGTTATTGCTAATCCTGCATCCTTCCGTGGATCCCTTGCTTATTATGGGAGTTCTATTCAAATGGTAAGAGTCCATATGGGAAGTGACCGTTTGTTTGTTTTTACTCAAATAGTCAACTTCACGGCGAATAAACAAGCTAGGGCAAGGTTCAACGTAGCAGATTGCCTCTTTAACGCTTGCTTTCGCTCTATGCATTATTGTTGCTAACAATCTCAAGAAAGACAACCTAGGCAGCGGGCGATAACACCTCTTTTTCAACTGATATAAATCCTTTCTTTCTTGATTAGCCTCTAATCGATAACACGGGAACATATTGGTTGCCTTAATCTCATTTATTTGTATTCAACTCTGACTTTTTGAGCGTATAATTTGCACCTTCACAGTCAACTTCACAAAGCAGGTTATTATGCTTTGATTCTTCCATCTTTCTAAGTCTTGATTTCCACTTTTTAGCAGCTGTATTCCCCCTTTGTTTGAAATGACACGTTCATCAAAATTACATGCTACCGAAATTGACATTAGGATCTCCTATCTCCTATAATAAGAAGGTGTTATCCTATCTCCTATAATAAGGTGTTATTAGGGCGAAATGCTATTTCAAACACTAATCTACTATACGAGGGTACTAGTCCAAATACGAATTGATGAATATGGCTCTAATGAAAAAGAGACTGAATTAGGCCTGTTTCCGTTCTAGAGCTGAACCTGGATAATGCACCAATTACCCTAAGGAGAATCGATACCTCTGTCAACTACTACAAGTACCAATTACCCGACCTCAACTCTCAGGTCACTTATTGTCTCCCTTTCTTACTACTAAGTAATAGACAAGTATTAGTAAGTATATGACTACTAAGTAATAGACAAGTATTAGTAAGTATAAGAATAATATAACTAACAGAATAGTAATAGTAATAATAAGTAATAAATAATAATATTTTTTCTCGTATCAAAATGGTTCCTCATCAAAATATCAACTTGTTACCAAAATGTAAATATTAACTAGAACAACATAAACAGCAGAGCAATGAATCAATCACATAGTGAGATCAAATTTTTAATGTGGAAAACCTAATGCGGGAAAAACTACGGGACCGTAGTCTATCTCAAACTTCCACTATCAATAGTAATGATAATAGGTTTACAATAAATCTTCTCTAAAATAACCAAAGGATCACAATAACATCAAAACCACATATCTTGGCTCAAGAATAGTATATCATCATCACATGGATGGATCTCATCAAAAGAAGAATTATAGGTCTTACAAAGTGGATATAACAGAAAAGTACATCAAAGAGGATAAACTATATATCAGCACCATTAGGATTATAGAGCTTGTTGCAAGGATTCTCAACATATAATTTTGGCCAAAACTGACAACGTTTGACCACTGATTGTTAAGCAAAAAAACTTAAGATCCTAATTTTTCTTCTCTTCTTTTTCTCTCTCTGTCTTTTCTCTCATCGTGCGCCACCACAGTTCACTACGCGTTCGCTTCTCTCCGTTGTACTCAATTGCATGCCTTTCTTATTTTTCTTTATTTTTTTTTTAATTATTGATTTGAGCTCAAAAGGCCCAATTGTCCAAGCCCACATATGGGCTGGACCCAATAATTCTCTCCCTCCAACTCATATGGTGGACTGTACTAAGCCTGCTCTTTGTCCACATGCATCAAGCTTTTCCTTAGGCAAAGACTTTATCAATATATCTAATCCATTCTCATTGATATGTACCTTTTCCAATTGTAATTCTTTCATCTCAAGCACATAACGAATCTAGTGATATCTCACATCAATTTGCTTGGATCTAAAATGATATATTGAATTCTTAGAGACGTGAATCACACTCTAACTATCATAGTAAACAGTATATCCTTCCTATTTCAAGCCCAATTCCTAGAAAAACTTTTTCATCCATAAAGCTTCCTTGCATACTTCAGTAATTGCTATATATTCTGCTTTTGTGGTTGATAGAGCAACATAATTCTGTAACTTAGACTACCAAGAGATTACTCTCCCTAAAAATGTCATCAAGAATCCCGAAATGGACTTCTTGGAATCAGTATCGCTTGTCATGTCTGCATCTGTGTATCCTTCTAACATAGGTTCATCATTACCAAAACATAAACATAACATAGAAGCACCTATTAGATATCTTAATATATATTTCACTGCTGCCCAATATTCCTTACTAGGATTAGAGAGAAATCGGCTGACAACTCCAATTGCATGAGCTATATCTAGCCTAGTACAAACCATAGCATATAACAAACTACCTATTGCAGATGAGTGAGGCACTTTGGACATTTCTTCTTTTTCTTTCTCACTTATTAGATATTATTTCGAACTAAACTTGAAATGACCTGCAAGTGGAGAACAAACTACTTTGGCTTTACTTATATTGAATCTTTCAAGAACCTTTTCAATGTAAGTCTCCTGAGATAGCCAAATCTTTCTTTTTTTTCTATCACGAATAATCTTAATGCATAGTATTTGTTTCACCGATCCCAAGTCTTTCATGGCAAAAGACTTAGCTCTCTTTTAAGCTTTTCAATTTTACTAGCATCATGGTCAAAAATCAGCATATCATCAACATATAGCAAGAGAATAATGAAATCATTATATAAAAATTTCTTAAAAAACACATAATGATCAGATGTGGTTCTATTATACCCTTGGCTCATCATAAAGGAATCAAACTTCTTGTACCACTATCTAGTTGCCTGTTTGAGTCTATATAAGCTTTTCCTAAGCTTACACACCAGATTTTCTTTTCCCTTGACTTTGAAACTTTTTGGCCGCTCCATGTAAATTTCTTCTTCTAAGTCACCATGAAGAAATGTTGTTTTCACATCGAGTTGCTCAACTTCTAAATTTAAGCGGGCAGCCAAACCAAAAACTTCTTAAATAGAGGATATTTTCACAACTGGAGAAAATATTTCTTTAAAGTCAATACCTTTCTTTAGACTGAATCCTTTCACAACTAGTTGTGTATTGTATCTTTGTTGTGAGCTATTATTTTCAGTCTTCAATTTGTAAACCCATTTATTCTTGAAAGCTTTCTTCTCTTTAGGTAACTTTACCAAGTCAATGTTAGGATCAAGAGCGGCACTAAGAGGGGGGGTGATAGTGCAACGGAAAATTTTTACGATTTCAGAAAATATTTCATACGTTCAAAGGAAATAGATTCGGAAAGATAGTAACTTTAAAACGTAAGAGAGCGTAAGTGTAGTGAAAGTAAGATGAGGAGAAGAAGCACTTTGCTATGAAATGATTTACAATTAAAGAAAATTGCTCAAACCGAAATGTAAACCATATTTAGAGTGGTTCGGTCAATGTGACCTACATCCACTATCAGATTCCTCCTTCGTCTGTTGAATCTCGGATTTTGATAATGAAATTAATTGATGGGTTAATTGATCTAATCCATATTATTGAGTTAAGTGTGTAGGATTAACTATGATAGCCTGAAAACATAAAGCAAGTCTACCGGAGTCAAGTTCGATGGGTGTTCAAGAGTCCGAAGATTCGTCGAAGATGTTGCCAAAACCAACCGAGAAGAAATTGGGGACTTGTCGAAGCTTTCGGAAGTCCATCGAAAAGATCATCCGAGGTTCGTGGAGATCACCAAGAAGGCTCGGCTACTAGCTGAACTCGCCACAAGATCGGGAGCCTGCTGGGAGTCCGTCGGAAGAAATTCGAGGGTGTATCGGAAGTCCGTCGGAAGATCGCCGAAAGGAGACTCGACGTTTGCCGGTTAAAAACTTGCTTAGGATTATGTTTTTAGTTGCGTAGTTTGCATGTAATTAGGGTTAGGATTAAGAGATAATCCTATATCCTAGTTAGGGACCAATCGGGCCTGAATATGATCAGGTTTGGGCTAGTTTTGAAACCCATCTAGTGACCCATAAGGTCGGGCGATGGAACTGCCAGACCGGGCGGTGGCACTGCCTAGAACCCGAAGGACCGAGTGGTGGCACCACCCAGCACCCGAATGGTCGGGCGGTGGCACCACCACCGACAAGCAGTGGCACCGCCAGTAAACGGTCAATATGACATTGACAGGCGATGGCACCGCCAGCTTCGGGAACCCAAGAGAATTCAAATTTGGAGCTTAAATTTGAGTCCTCTTGGGGTCTATAAATACCCCTCAATTCTCAGCGGAGAAGACAACTTTTTGAGAAGTAATAGATTGAGATAAAAGCCTTAGTAAAGTCTTTAGCAAGCCTTGTTTTCAATTGCTTGAGTGTTCACCTCCTTCCTTTTCGTTGAAAATTTGTAAGAGTGTGAACCACATGTGAAAGGTGGTAAGAGGGGTATTTGTCCTTCTCCTTCAAAGTGATTTGCTAGTGGAAGTTGGGAGCCTCATTGAAGAAGGCTTCGCAAGTGGATGTAGGTCATTTGATCGAACCACTTTAAATTGGTATGTTCCTTGAATGTGTGAATACTTACCTTTCTGAAATTATCATTTACATTGCAGCAAGCTTTCGTTTTCATCTTCTCACTTTACTCAAGTTACTGTCAAATCGAAATCTTCTCGCATTTACGAATTCACTTTCAAACTTACAAGTTTTAATTCGCTACACTAATTCACCCCTCCTCTTAGTGTCGCTCCGATCCTAACAATTGGTCTCAGAGCTAGGCTCACTCTCATATTTAGTTTAATACCCAAGAAAGATGGCTTAATCCGGCATGTATGAGGGTCATTATATTACACATCCATCTATATTTAATGGATCGGATTACAAGTATTGGAAAACTTGTATGACGATCTTCCTCATTTCTATGGATTTCGAGCTTTGGACTATTGTCGAAAATGGATTTCAAAAATCCTCTCTTCCGATAAGCGAATGGGATGAATCAGAGATGAAGGTTTTTGCTTTAAACACAAAGGCTATGAATGCCTTATTTTATGCATTAGACAAAAATGAATTTAATCGCATTTTAATTTGTGATTCGGCTTTTGATATTTGGAGAACTCTTGAGGTCACTCATGAAGGCACTAGCCGAGTGAAAGAATCCAAAATCAATATTCTTGTGCACTCTTATGAACTTTTCTGAATGAAACCAAGTGAGTCCATCGGAGACATGTACACCCGTTTCACGGAAGTCATCAATGGACTCAAAGCTCTTGGTAAAGATTTTTCTAACTTTGAACTTGTAACTAAAATCTTAAGATCTTGGAATTGGTTTTGTTAGAGGATCTCACCAAAATCCTACCACTTTCATTAAAGGACCCATATTATATGTTTTTCCTTGTTTGAAATGCAACTTTTGTTGTAAATTTGGACATATTGCTTACAAATGCCCATTTAGAAAAATTAGTCCACATGAATTAATATGAGTTCCTAAAGGAACTATAAATAGTTCAATAATGAATAACCAAATTGGTAGAACAATTTTTGAGGCACCCAAAATCGAATGGTTACCTAAAAACTATCCTCTTTTGTAGACAAACCCACAAGCTAGGAGCAAGAGATGGTATCTCGATAGTGGATGCTCAAGACACATGGCTGGAGATCCATCTTATTTCTCTATGCTCACTAGCAAAGAAGAAGGGTACGTCACCTTTGAAGACAACAACAAAGGCAAAATCATTGGCAAGGGAATCATATGTAACAAATTAAGTTTTTCTATTGATGATGTATTACTAGTTGATAGATTAAAATAAAATCTTTTAAGTATTAGTCAATTATGCGAGATAGGTTATATCGTTAGATTTGAATATAATGTATGCATTATTGAAAAACCAAATAATAATATGTCAATGATTACTTTGAAACAAAATAATGTCTACACCATCAACCTTGATGAACTAAGTAATGAAATGTGCCTCTCCGCTCTAAATGATGATGCTTGGCTTTGGCATAGGAGATTAGTCCATGCAAGTATGAAACTAATATCTAAGATCTCAATTAGAGAATTAGTACGAGGGATTCCCAATAGTAAGTTTGTTAAGGATAAAGTATGCAATGCATGTCAATTAGGTAAACAAATAAAAACTAGTTTCAAACCAAAAAATCAAATTAGCACCACTAGACCATTACAATTAATCCACTTAGACTTATTTGGACCAATTGACATGACAAGTCTAGGAGGAAGCAAATATGCCTTTGTAATTGTAGATGACTATACTAGATACACTTGGACCTATTTTTGGCTCACAAAAGTGATTGTTTCAAATGTTTTTCTAAATTTTGTAAACTCACTCAAAATGAAAAAGGCTTTATGATTTCTTCAATTCGGAGTGATCATGGTGGCAAATTTCAAAATCATGATTTCCAAAGTTTTTGTGAATCTAATAGATATTACCACAACTTCTCCACTACAAGAAATCCTCAACAAAATGGAGTAGTTGAAAGAAAAATCAGAAATCTACAAGAAATGGTAAGAACTATATTGAATGAACATAGTCTACCCAAGTATTTTTGGGCCGAAGCCGTTAATATGGCTTGCTACTTCATGAATAGGGTTTTAATAAGACCGTCTCTATTAAAAACTCCTTATGAATTATGGAATAACAAAAAACCAAATATTTCTTATTTTAAAGTTTTCGGTTGCAAATGCTTTATTTTGAATGAAAAGGATGCTTTAGGAAAATTTGATGCTAAATCCGATGAAGGCACCTTTCTTGGTTACTCTTCCGTTTCTAAGGCTTTTCGTGTTTTTAACAAAAGAACCTTAGTTATAGAAGAGTCTATTCATGTAGTTTACAATGAAATTTCCGAGTTAAATAAAAATGATTTTGATGATGATCTTAGTTTTGAAAATTTGAATTTAAATGAACCCCCTCCTTAAAATAGCAACTTGGATGCATCTTCTTCCTTACCTAAGGAATGGAAGTATGTGGATGCTCATCCAAAGGAGCTAATTTTAGGAGATAGATCAAAAGGGGTTCATACTCGTTCTTCCTTCAAGAATTTTTATGCTAACGCTGCCTTCCTTTCTCAAATCGAACCTAAATGCATTGACGAGGCATTGAAAGATGATTCTTGGGTCATTGCAATACAAGAGGAATTGAACCAATTTGAGAGAAATGAGGTATGGAAGCTTGTTCCTAGACCTAGTGACCAGTTAGTCATTGGTACTAAATGGGTCTTTAGAAACAAGCAAGATGAATGCTATATCGTGGTTAGAAACAAGGCTAGACTAGTGGCCAAAAGTTTCAACCAAGAAGAATATATCGACTACGAAGAAACCTTCGCTCCTGTGGCAAGATTAGAAGTCATTAGGATGCTCCTTGCCTATGCTAGTAGTAATGCTTTTAAACTATTTCAAATGGATGTTAAAAGTGCCTTCTTGAATGGTTTTATTTCCAAAGAAGTATATGTCGAACAAACTCCCAGATTTAAGAATTCTCTTCTTCCAAATCATGTATTCAAATTGACTAAAGCTCTCTATGGCTTGAAATAAGCTCCTAGAGCTTGGTATGAAAGGCTTAGTTCCTTTCTTATTTCAAATAATTTTACCAAAGGAAAGGTTGATACTACATTGTTTATCAAACACTTTGAAAATAATTTTCTTATTGTATAAATTTATGTTGACGATATTATTTTTGGTTCTTTCGATGAATCACTATGTGAATCATTTGCCAAGTGTATGAGTCATGAATTTGAAATAAGTTTAATGAGTGAATTAACCTTTTTTTTAGGATTACAAATTAAACAACTTAGTGATGGTATATTTCTTAATCAATCTAAATATACATTAGAATTGTTGAAACGATTTAACATGGATGGTTCAAAAGCGATAAATACTCCTATGAGTACTTCAACTAAGTTAGATAGAGATGAAAATGGTGAAAAGTTTGATCAAAAAATGTATAGGGGGATGATAGGTAGTCTACTTTACCTCACTACGATTAGACATGATATCATGTTTAGTGTAGGACTTTGCGCTAGGTTTTAATCTACTACTAAATTATCTCATCTTAAGAGTGTTAAAAAAATTTTCAGATATCTTAAAGGAACTCCCAATTTAGGATTGTGGTATCTGAAATCTGATAAATTCGATTTAATAGCTTATGCAGATGCCAATTTTGACGGATGCAGGATAGATAGAAAAAGTACATCCGGAATATGCTAATTTCTAGGACATGCACTTGTTTCTTGGACTTCCAAGAAACAAAATTCAGTTGCACTATCTACGGCGGAAGCTGAATACATTGCTGCAAGTGCATGTTGTGCACAAGTTGTTTGGTTGAAGAATACATTAGAAGACTGTGGAATTTCCTTGAAAAACATACCTATAAAATGTGATAATACAAGTTCCATTTGTCTTACCAAAAATCTAATTCAACACTCTAGAACTAAGCATATCGACGTTAGACATCATTTCATATGCGATCATATCTTTAACAATAATATCATTCTAGAGTTTATTGACACAAAACATAATTTAGCAGATATTTTTACAAAAGCCTTAGATGAAGACCAATTTGACTTCATTAGAAGGGAACTAGGCATGTTAAATTGTCCTTGAGAAAAAAGCTTGATTGAATGTATTTTCCGAAGAGATTTTCATCCTCTTTCCATTTTTTCGTGGATTTGATTTCTACCTTCTCTTTCGATTTCAAATGACATCTTAAAGCGCAATCCAAGATCCTATCCTATTTTGAACCAAACACCTCTGAAAAACAAAAAGGGGGAGGAAAGAAATTTTTTTTTTCTCTTTTTTGGCACGCCAGTGATGGCACCGCCTGAACGGGCAGTAGCAACGCCTGAGCGCTCGGTCGCCAGGTGGTGGCACTGCTCAGATTGGCGGTGGCACCACCCAAGAACTCCCTTATAAGAGAAGGGGTTAGGGCCGATTGTGGAACCACCCCTAAGCCATGAGAACTCTCCCTAAAACTCTCACAATACTCTCTAAACCTCTCTAACACTCATTCTAACCTTGAGAAGCCTAAGAGAGAGATTCTTGTTGGTTCAAGCTCTCTATCTTCCAAGGAATTCTCTATAAGGTAAAATCTGAAATCTTCTCTTCCTCTTCTCATTATTTTGACTACTCTTCACAGTTTTATATTTTTGATCTATTATCTTGTTTAGATAATGGCACCTAAGAGATCAACAAGGACAAAAGAGAAGAGGGTGGAAGGAGATTCATATGACCAAAATCTTTCTAGATCTAATGAAGTAGCTCTTAGATTTCTAAATTTCGAAACAAGAACTATACATAAGGGCAAACATGTTGATCTAGATGAACTCGGAAATCTAGAACCCATTAGATGATTTACACATTTAGATGTCTTACCTCTCCTACAAATCAATGAACTAATTTATCCTAGGTTAGTTAGGTTATTTTATGCAAACTTATGTGTGGACAACGATAGCCTAAGTACCTACTTTTTAGGAACATAAATTCAAATATTTGATAGTACTATTTGTGAACTAATTGGAATTACTGAAAAGGATAGGGGCTGTTACTTTAGAAATAAATGGGATGTCAATGTTACCAAAAGGGGGGTTAATCACTTGATTAATACTTGCCCATGATATTTGTGTCTCGCTTGATGAAAAAATAATTCAAGTTGATCGATTTAACACCATCTATAGAAATATACTGAAAAGACTAAGGTGCACATTTTCGAATGGTATATGGGTTAGACAACCTAGAAGAATCGATCCAATTCTCCCACCAATAGAACACCCCGAAACACCAATTTTTAGGGGAAATGAATCTCCTCCTCCTAGTCCCTTTGGTATAGCACCTTTAGCTCCTACTTTATCTTCTGAAGAACTCATTATGGCAGAATTATATCAGATCAAATCACAACAAGAACAACTCAAATCACAGCAAGAGCAAATTCAAATTCAGTAAATTGAAATTTTGAAGGAACTACGACAAATGAATCAAAAAATAGATGTCATGTATAAGAACTATGAATTTCTTCCTAAGGATTAATTGATATGCCTTTTTATTCTTTTACCTTGACATACGATCCTTGTATGATTACTCTTAATGCCAAGTTAAAATTTTGTCATTTTCTTTCTTTTGTTTGAAAGCCATGCTGTTTTAAATGAATGCTGAATTTTTCAAATATGATGAATTTTCAATGAATGCTGATTTCTTTCTACTAAGATGAATTTTGGATTTTGTTTAATAAGTTGAATTTTGTATAATCTTATGAATGCCGAATGATCAATCTTCATGGTGAATTTTCAATCACAAATTGTATACTTAAAAGTCTCAATCTCCTTTTTGTTGATGATAAAGGGGGAGAAGAATGAGTAAAAGATTGATGAATTGTATGCCAATATGATAGCATGACTTATATGACTTACAAAAGCTTGTGTTAATGCTAATGTCTTGTATGCATCGATAGCATGACTTATATCAATTGCAAGAGCCTGTATTAATGCGAGAAGAATGAGTAAAAGATTGATGAATTGTATGCCAATGTGAAAGCATGACTTATATAAGTTGCAAAAGCTTGTGTATTGTGAAGGTCTTATATGAATTATATGCATCGATAGCATGACTTATCTGAATTGCAAGAGCCTGTGTAAATGTCCTAAATACATCACAAAACTCCTTGAGAATATTGCAAGTTTTTAGATTGCTTGATCATGCCTTACATTTATATCATAAGATTCATGTTGAAAGTTCATATCTCTTGTTGAAATGATAATTGTCTTTTATTATTCGACTTGAAAATAATCCTTATAGCTTGAAATTATGAGAAATACGAAGTTTCATATTCGACTTGAAAATAATACTTAAATTCAATCTCTTTGAATTCAAGCCTAAGACGATAAGTTTTATCCGTTAAACTTATCATTATTCTCAAGTCGGGCGGTGGTACCGTTGGATTGGGCGGTGGCACCGCCAGTTTCGGGAACCCAAGAGAATTTAAATTTGGAACTCAAATTTGAATCCTCTTGGGGTCTATAAATACCCCTCAATTCTCAGCAGAGAAGACAACTTTTTGAGAAGTAATAGATTGAGATAAAAGCCTTAGCATAGTCTTTAGTAAGCTTTATTTTCAATTGCTTGAGTGTTCACCTCCTTCCTTTTCATTGAAAATCTGTAAGAGTGTGAACCACTTGTGAAAGGTTGTAAGAGGGGTATTTATCCTTCCCCTTCAAAGTGATTTGCTAGTGGAAGTTGGGAGCCTCATCGAAGAAGGCTTCGTAAGTGGATGTAGGTCATTTGACCGAACCACTTTAAATTGGTGTGTTCCTTGAATGTGTGAGTACTTACCTTTCTGAAATTGTTATTTACACTGCAGCAAGCTTTCGTTTTCATCTTCTCACTTTACTCAAGTTACTGTCAAATCGAAATCTTCTCATATTTATGAATTCACTTTCAAACTTACAAGTTTTAATCCGCTACATTAATTCACCCCCCCCCCCCTCTTAGTGTCGCTCTGATCCTAACAATTGGTATCAAAGCTAGGCTCACTCTCGTATTTGGTTTAATACCCAAGAGAGATGGCTTACTCCGGCATGCATGAGGGTCATTATATTACACATCCATCTATGTTTAATGGGTCGGATTACATGTATTGGAAAACTTGTATGAGGATCTTCCACATTTCCAAGGATTTCGAGCTTTGGACTATTGTCGAAAATGGATTTCAAAAATCCTCTCTTCCGATGAGCGAATGGGATGAATTGGAGATGAAGGTTTTTGCTTTAAATGCAAAGGCTATGAATGCCCTATTTTATACATTAGACAAAAATGAATTTAATCGCGTTTCAATTTGTGATTTGGCTTTTGATATTTGAAGAACTCTTGAGGTCACTCATGAAGGCACTAGCCGAGTGAAAGAATCCAAAATAAACATTCTTGTGCACTCTTACGAACTTTTCTGAATGAAACCAAGTGAGTCCATCGGAGACATGTACACCCGTTTCACGGATGTCATTAATGGACTCAAAGCTCTTGGTAAAGATTTTTCTAACTTTGAACTTGTAACTAAAATCTTAAGCTCCCTTCCTAAAAGTTGGGATATAAAAGTTATGGCCATTCAAGAGGCCAAGGACCTTAAAACATTTCCTCTTGAAGAACTTATTGGGTCTCTAATGACCTACAAAATGACGTGTCATGCTCATGAAGAGCTCGAGAACCCCCTTCCAAAGAATAGGAAGAATATGACGCTCACATTATAAGAAGACCACTTGAAAGGAATATTAAGTGATGAGGACATTGACAATGATGTTGCACTTTTAACTCAAAATTTTAAAAACTTTATAAGAAAGAACAAATTTAAAAATAACACCAAAAACAGACTTGAACATAAAAAGGACCAAGTGATATGTTATGAATGCAAGAAGCCGAGGCACTTCAAAAATGAATGCCCCCAAGCCAAGAAGAAGCAACCAAAGAAGAAGAAAGCTCTAAAAGCGACTTGGGATGATTCAAGTGATTTCGAAAGTGAAGAAGCTAGCAACAAAGAAGAGGCAAACTTCGCGCTAATGACTTTAGGAGAAGAGGTATGTGATTTAATTAATGAAGATTTATCTTTCAATGAACTTTCTATCACTTTTCACGAATTATTTGATGAGTGTAGAACTATTAGTAAGAAGATTAATATCTTAAAGAAAGTGCATGCCTTACTACAAAATAAGTTTGATAGTCTTCAAACTCCTCCATGCTCTAAGTGTTAACATTTAGAAGTAATAAAAAATGAAAATTTGCTACTTAAGACTTTAAACAAGTTTTAGGTCGGTAGCAAGGGATTGGACATGATCCTTGCAAACAAGGGTCACATTACAAATAGAAGTGGAATTGGTTTTATGAGAGGATCTCACCAAAATCCTACCACTTTCATTAAAGGACCCACATTACATGTTTCACCTTGTTTGAAATGTAACTTTTGTTGTAAATCTGGACATGTTACTTACAAATGCCCATTTAGGAAAATTAGTCCACAAAAATTAATATGGGTTACTAAAGGAACTATAAATAGTTTAATAATAAATAACCAAATTGGTAGATTAATTTTTGAGGCACCCAAAATCAAATGGTTACCTAAAAACCATCCTCTTTTGTAGATAAACCCACAAGTTAGGAGTACGAGATGGAATCTCAATAGTAGATGCTAAAGACACATGATCGGAGATCCATCTCATTTCTCTATCCTCACTAGCAAAGAAAAGGGTACGTCACCTTCGGAGACAACAACAAAGGCAAAATCATTGGCAAGGGAACCATAGGTAACAAATTAAGTTTTTCTATTGTTGATGTATTACTAGTTGATGGATTAAAACATAATTTTTTAAGTATTAGTCAATTATGCGATAAAGGTTATATCGTTAGATTTGAATCCAATGTATGCATTATTGAAAAACCAAACAATAACATGTCAATGATTGCTTTGAAACAAAATAATGTCTACACCATCAACCTTGATGAACTAAGTAATGAAATGTACCTCTCTGCTTTAAATGATGATGCTTGGCTTTAGCATAGGAGATTAGGCCATGCAAGTATGAAACTAATATCTAAGATCTCAACTAGAGAATTAGTATGAGGGATTCCCAATATGAAGTTTGTTAAGGACAAAGTATGCGATACGTGTCAACTAGGTAAAAAAATAAAAACTAGTTTCAAACAAAAAAATCAAATTAGCACCAGTAGACCATTACAATTAATCCACTTAGACTTATTTGGACCAATTTGTTGAATCTCGTATTTTGATGATGAAACTACTTGATATATGTTTATGATTTAATCTGCGTTTTGAGTGACGCAGGATGCCTCAATTAGGATGAGACAATTAAAGCAGGAAAATCATGTTGTGCCGGAGGAACATGTCAGAAGATTGGACGTCGGGCCGGTGGATCGGTCGACGTATCGACAGAAGGCTTCGGGCCGTGGACTCGGGCATCGGGCCAAGAAGAGCGGGTATTGTGCCAAGGATATCGGAGTTGCGGAGTCAACTGGCCGATTGGGCAATAGGCTGCAGGAAAGGACGATGCGCCGAAGAATCGGACGAAGCGTCGAGGGACCAATGACATGCCGGACAACATGGTTAATTGCTTAGGATTAATTGTCTCGATCGAAGTTTTTGTTTTGAGTGTGCAGGATTAACTATGATGAAAGTAAGATATGCAGCAGGAGTTGCGCCGGAGTCATGACAATGATCACGTTGGGAGTTCGAGAGCTCGACGGAAGTTCGGACAGTCATCGGAGGTTCTGCGGGAACAAATCCGAGAAGTCCAGAAGCTTGCCAAAGGAGCTCGTTGGAACTTGCCAAGTGGATCGTCGTAGTCCAGGAGTTTGCCAGAAGTCCGCAGGAGTATCACCGAGGGTTCATCGGATGATCGACGGGAGTTCGCCGGAAACTCGCCGGAAGAAGCGAGTGATGCACCGAAGCAAGCTGCAGAATATGTCTTAGGAAATAATCATAGTTAGCAATTTGATTAAGTTAGAAATGGGAGGTGATCCCATTAGCTTAATCCTGGGGCAATTGGGCCCCTGAAGAACTCCAAATGGGTCGAATGGTTCAACCCATTCGGACCCAGGTTGCTGTGGGAGGTGCAACCGCCCAGGCAGGGAGGTAGCACCGCCCAGGCTATGTCTCCCAGCGAGCCTGGGCGGTGCAACCGCCCCAGCCAAGAGGTGCAACCGCCCAGGGCTCAGTCTCCGAGCGAGACTGGGCGGTGCAACCTCCTCTGTCAAGAGGTAGCACCGCTAGAGCTCAAGTTTCGAGCTCTACCAGGCGGTGCAACCTCTCCAGTCAGGCGGTGCAACCGCCTGAGCTCGATCTTCGAGCTCTGGCAGAGAGGTGCAACCGCCCTTGATAGAGGTGGCACCGCCTAGAGGCTCAGTCTTCGAGCTCTGCTAGGCGGTGCAACCTCTCCAGTCAGGAGGTGCAACCGCCTGATCCCGAAATTCCGGGATTTGATCGTTTTGAGCTCCAAATTTGAATTGGGTTGGGGCCTATAAATACCCCACCCATTCAGCACTGAAAAGATATAGACCTACACCGAATTCTTGATATTTTTTGTGATTCTAAGAGCTCAAATTTGTGTAAAGTCCAAAAGTTCTCCTCTTTCTGTTCTTCAAGTCTTGAGTTGTAAAGAGAGGAGAGAAAAGTTCTGTAAGGGTTGTCTCCTGAGCCCATCAAAAGGAGTGAAACTGTAAAAGGGCAGTTGGCCTTCGCCTATTGAAGGAAGGCCTCTAGTTGACGTCGGTGACCTCGTCGGTGGAGGAAGCCAAAAGTGGAGTAGGTCAAGACTAACCGAACCACTCTAAATCTCTGGTTTGCTTTTATTTTGAGCACTTTATCATTACTGCAAACCTCCTACATAGCTACTGCTCTCTACGCTTTTATGAACAAGTTTCTAAGTTCTGATCTTTCCGAATCTGCATTCAGACGTAAATCGGTGTTTTCATACGATCTTTACATTGCAGTTTACATTTACGTTTTGATTCTATTTATAACTGCAAACTGTCTTCTGCGCTTTTACGAACGAGTTTCTTTGCAGTTTACGTTTACGTTTTGATTCCATTTATAACCGCAAACTGCGCTTAGACGCAATCTGCGCCTAGACGCAAACTGCGCTTAGACGCAATCTGAGCTTAGACGCAAACTACGCTTAGATGCAAACTATGCTTAGGCGCAATCTGCATTTAGACGCAAACTGCGTAAACTGCGCTTAGACGCAAACTGTGTTTAGACGTAAACTGCACTTAATCATAAGTAATCTTAGAATCGGCTTTTGCATCAAAATAGTTTTTATCGAACGAATGCAGCTTTCAATTTTAATCGCTGAAAGATTTCCGCTGCACTAATTCACCCCCCCCCCTCTTAGTGCTCTTGATCCTAACAATTGGTATCAGAGCGGGGTATTTCTCATTTCGGATTTACACCCAAGAGAAATGGCTCTTCAAGAGGGCTTTTCGGTCTTTCGTCCACCGTTCTTTAACGGATTGGACTACACTTATTGGAAAACTCGAATGAGAGTTTTCTTGATTTCTCTAAATCTGGATTTATGGAATATCGTTGAAAACGGTTTTCAACTTCCCTCTAAACCGATGAACGAATGGTCGGATTTAGAAAAGAAATATTTTTCTTTAAACGCAAAGGCTATGAATGCCTTATTTTGCGCTTTGGACAAAAATGAGTTCAATCGGGTTTCTTTGTGCGAAACGGCTTTCGATATTTGGCGCACTCTTGAAATCACGCACGAGGGAACTAGTAGAGTCAAAGACTCGAAAGTTAATATTTTACTGCATGATTTCGTGCTTTTTCATATGAAACCAAGCGAAACCGTTGTTGACATGTACACCCGTTTTACGGATGTCGTCAATGATTTAAAATCACTTGGTAAAAGCTTTTCGGACTTTGAACTCGTTAACAAAGTTTTGCGCTCACTATCTAAAACTTGGGATTCAAAAGTAACTGCTATTCAAGAATCGAAAAACTTGAACCAATTTCCACTTGAAGAACTAATTGGTTCATTGATCACATATGAAATGACGTGCAATGCACGTGAAGAACTTGAGAACCACCTTCCAAAGAACAGGAAGGATTTGGGACATAGAACATTTGAAGACCACTCGAGCATAAGCTCAAGTGATGGTGAACTTAAACTACAAATGAAACAAAAATTAAAAAGTAAAAAGAACGGAACTACTTGCTTTGAACGCAAGAAGAAGAACAAAAATTGGGATGAATCGAGCTCCTCCGAAGACGAGGAGAAAATCAACAAAGGCGAGGTGGCAAACTACGCCTTTACGCCTTTACGCCTTTCGACGCTGAGGTAATCAAAATGCCTTTAATTTACTTTGAAATTACATGATTCTTTTCATAAAGCATTTTCCTTTTTATTTAATTTTCTTGAAAATTACATGTTTAATAATTTTATAATG
Organism: Musa acuminata AAA Group; assembly: GCF_036884655.1. NCBI lineage: Eukaryota > Viridiplantae > Streptophyta > Magnoliopsida > Zingiberales > Musaceae > Musa > Musa acuminata. The sequence continues at coordinate 281,193 of NC_088328.1, forward strand.
AAAATACAAACAATTAGGAATCATGCTTATCATTCTAGTAATTTTGAAAATAATCATTAAAATTGCATGTTTATGATAAACAAAATGATTTTGATTAAAAATACCTTATGAAATCATGCTATATGTGGTTGAGAAGTAATAATGTGTATCATGTTGATTTCCATTGTTATTTCTCGATTTTGAGTATATGAAATCATGATTAATGAGTATATATTTTTGAAATTATGTATGATGATTCTTGATATTTATGGATTATCGATTTTCATGATAATAACAGTGGCTTTAAAAAAATTGATGCATGTTTTCATAAATGAAAAGGCATGCTAACATTAAATCGACCACTTAAAATGAAACACTTAAAAAGGGGGAAAATATATTATCAATGAAATCATGAATCTATTTATGTTATAAATTTTGTGAGCCATAAAAATGATTTTGATGATTTAAATTTATCAAAATCATGATCTTGATTTATCAAATTGAATGAATTGAAAATGAATGATGATTTTTCTCTTGAATGATTGTAACTTGTATTCCTTGTATTCATGAAATATTTATCTCATCACCCAATTATTTCTTTTCAATATTCCTCAAGTGATGATATGAATGCATGAGATATTCATGAATTTATTTTGATGTATGCAAATGAGAAGTTTCGATCATGCATGGTAGGATGCAATGTGACAAATTAATACCATGATGATTTGAAATATTTATGATTTGGAATGATGCATATGCTTTTGTATGATGTGTGTCATGAATGCTTAAAAAAATTAAATAAATAAATGTTTATATCATGTTAGATGGTTTTACATATTATGCATGATAAGCTATAGTGATGAGTGAAACAATGATTCAAATAATATGAATGATGATTTGGAATCATGCATATAATAATGAGTTTATATGTTTTGAAAATGTGCATGTTTTAATTTGAAAATATAATGATGCACAAATGAGATTGATACTAACCTTTGTCATGATTTAAAAATTGATGTAAAGGGTTTTTCCCTTCTTTTTGACAATGACAAAATGGGAGATAGCTAGTTTGCACAATTCAAGAAGAAAGCAAAAATTGTACTTCTCAAAAGAGAAGAAATTGCTATCTTGAACATCACCAAGAAGTGCTATCTTGCAAGTCTCAAGACACACAAATGCAATCATGCAAAATTTGTAATTTTGCACATTATTAAAATTTATGATGCTTTGGTGATTATGCATGTTCTAAAATGTTATAAGATTCACTTGCTTGCATGATGTAGAACTTAGCTATATTGAACATCACCAAGGAATGCTATCTTGCCTATCTCAAGAAGCAAAAAGTCAACTTGCACATCTAGCAAAACTTATATTTCAAGAAGCAAGAGTTGCTTTCTTGAACATCGTAAAATTGCTAGCTTGCGGGCCTTAAAATGTAGAAATTTTTTGCTAGCTTGTATATGGTAAACTTGCTATCATACTACCATGATGATGAGCATGTCTTATCTTCATGATTATATTTGAAAAACTATGGCAAAAATATGTCCGAATGATTAAACGTGTTAAAATTATTTTTCAGACTTTTTTGATTGAATGATCAAATCACTTGATTGCCATAATGATTTTACACAATTACTTGCCATGATTACATGTTAGAAATTATGTGCTTGAATACAAAAATTTCCATGATAATATGCATGTTTTACCTTCATGATTGTAATTGAATATCTCTAGTAAAACCTTGTCCGAATGTATGAAAGTGTCAAATTTCATTTTCGGATTTTCTTGATCCTAACAATTAGATTTTCTTGATACATTATCCTCTTCCGAACTTAACAAGCATATGTCATATCAAGTTTAATTCACATCATTGATTTTTTACATATGGAATCATCTAGCAAATGCACTTATCATGTGAAAAATATTTTTCGAGAAACATATTTGATGATTCCCTCTTATAAAAAGATGATATTTTTATATACAAGGATTTGACTCACTTACATATCTTAATCCTTGCAAAAATGAAGTGTGCTTTAATATCTTATCGATTTGAACTTCACATATGGCTTTCCTCCTTCATGTAAAAAGATAACAAATAAAAAGGAAGAAGCAATAAAAGCTATCTCCATGTCATGTTTTCCTCGAGATGTTTGCATTACTGGTATCCTATCACTCACTGTTGGAAAATGACATGAACCAACTTATGGCATCGCACTTATATTTAAAATTTGCTTATATCGTTCTCCTTGTTGTTGATGACAAAGGGGGAGAAATATATGAATTGATATGTTTGCTATCACTAATGGTTGCTATCACTGATGCTGATATGTTTGCTATCACTAATAATGATATGGTTGCTATTACTGATGCTAATATGTTTGCTATCACTGATGTTGAAATGATTGCTATCATTGCTATGATTAGGCCATACGTGCATCACCAAGTAATATATGATTGCTATCATTGCTATATGCCCTGTATCAAGATATCAAACAAAAATTTGCATCGTACGAGCTGATATCTTACCATGTGATGCAATGCTACACTTGCTAAAATATTTGAAATGTGTATATCATGAAATGATATCAAAATCTTGCTTCATAGCTTTACATGTCGATATCATGCAATATGATGAAATGCTACAATTGATAAACACTTGAAATAGTTGCATTACGATATCAAAAGCTAACACTGCAAAGGAAGCAAAAATTTGCTAGCTTGCAACTTGCATATTTCAAGAAGCAAGAGTTGCCTTCTTGAATATCTCTAAACTGCTAGCTTGCAAGTTCTAAAATGTTGTAACATTGCTAGCTTGTATGTGCTATCTTGTATGCCGTAAAACTTGCATATCTAAAACTTGATAGCTTGAATGTTCTAAGCATGATGTAACATTTGCTAAATTTTCTGGCTTCAAACCTGCATGATGATAAAACTTGATATTAAGTTTTTCATGCAATGAGTTGAACCAATATCATAAACACTTGATTGTGGTACTTCTCCTTTTTGTTGATGACAAAGGGGGAGAAGTATGTTGATGACATCACATGTTATGCATAAGATTATGATGACATGTTGCTTATATTTTTTAATCTAAGAGTTTCTATCAATATGGCATATTGATAGGGGGAGTTTGTTTAAACTCTGGGAGTTAAGTTTAACTCCGTTATCAAGTGGTTGTCATCATCAAAAAGGGGGAGATTGTTGAATCTCGTATTTTGATGATGAAACTACTTGATATATGTTTATGATTTAATCTGCGTTTTGAGTGACGTAGGATGCCTCGATCAGGATGAGACAATTAAAGCAGGAAAATCATGTTGTGCTAGAGGAACATGTCAAAAGATTGGACGTCGGGCCGGTGGATCGATCGACGTATCGACAGAAGGCTTCGGGCCGTGGACTCGGGCATCGGGCCAAGAAGAGCGGGTATTGTGCTAAGGATATCGGAGTTGCTGAGTCAACTGGCCGATTGGGCAATAGGCTGTAGGAAAGGACGATGCGTCGAAGAATCGAACGAAGCGTCGAGGGACCAATGACATGTCGGACAACTTGGTTAATTGCTCAGGATTAATTGTCTCGTTCGAAGTTTTTGTTTTGAGTGTGCAGGATTAACTTCGATGAAAGTAAGACATGCAGCAGGAGTTACGCCGGAGTCATGACAATGATCACGTTGGGAGTTCGAGAGCTCGACGGAAGTTCGGACAGTCGTCGGAGGTTCTGCGGGAACAAATCCGAGAAGTCCAGAAGCTTGCCAAAGGAGCTCGTCGGAACTTGCCAAGTGGATCGTCGCAGTCCAGGAGTTTGCCGGAAGTCCGCAGGAGCATCACCGAGGGTTCATCGGATGATCGACGAAAGTTCGCCGGAAACTCGCCGGAAGAATCAAGTGACGCACCGAAGCAAGCTGCAGAATATGTCTTAGGAAATAATCGTAGTTAGCACTTTGATTAAGTTAGAAATGGGAGGTGATCCCATTAGCTTAATCCTGGGGCAATTGGGCCCCTGAAGAACTCAAATTTGGTCGAATGGTTCAACCCATTCGGACCCAGGTTGTTGTGGGAGGTGCAACCGCCCAAGCAGGGAGGTAGCACCGCCCAGGCTATGTCTCCCAGCGAGACTGGGCGGTGCAACCGCCCCAGCCAAGATGTGCAACCACCCAGGGCTCAGTCTCCGAGCGAGACTGGGCGGTGCAACCTCCTCTGTCAAGAGGTAGCACCGCCAGAGCTCAAGTTTCGAGCTCTGCCAGGCGGTGCAACCTCTCCAGTCAAGCGGTGTAACCGCCTGAGCTCGGTCTTCGAGCTCTGGCAAAGAGGTGCAACCGCCCCTGACAGAGGTGGCACCGCCCAGAGGCTCAGTCTTCGAGCTCTGCCAGGCGGTGCAACCTCTCCAGTCAGGAGGTGCAACCGCCTGATCCCGGAATTCCGGGATTTGATCGTTTTGAGCTCCAAATTTGAACTGGGTTGGGGCCTATAAATACCCGACCCATTCAGCACTGAAAAGATACAGACCTACACCGAATTCTTGATCTTTTCTGTGATTCTAAGAGCTCAAATTTGTGTAAAGTCCAAAAGTTCTCCTCTTTCTGTTCTTCAAGTCTTGAGTTGTAAAGAGAGGAGAGAAAGGTTCTGTAAGGGTTGTCTCCTGAGCCCGTCAAAAGGAGTGAAACTGTAAAAGGGCAGTTGGCCTTCGCCTATTGAAGGAAGGCCTCTAGTTGACGTCGGTGACCTCGTCGGTGGAGGAAGCCAAAAGTGGAGTAGGTCAAGACTGACCGAACCACTCTAAATCTCTGGTTTGCTTTTATTTTGAGCACTTTATCATTACTGCAAACCTCCTACATAGCTACTGCTCTCTGCGCTTTTACGAACTAGTTTCTAAGTTCTGATCTTTCCGAATCTGCATTCAAACGTAAATCGGTGTTTTCGTACGATCTTTACATTGCAGTTTACATTTACGTTTTGATTCTATTTATAACTGCAAATTGTCTTCTGCGCTTTTACGAATGAGTTTCTTTGCAGTTTACGTTTACGTTTTGATTCCATTTATAACCGCAAACTGCGCGTAGACGCAATCTGCGCCTAGACGCAAACTACGCTTAGACGCAAACTGCGCTTAGAAGCAATCTGAGCTTAGACGCAAACTGCGCTTAGATGCAAACTGCGCTTAGGCGCAATCTGCATTTAGACGCAAACTGCATTTAGACGCAAACTACATTTAGACTCAAACTGCGTAAACTGCGCTTAGACGCAAACTATGTTTAGACGTAAACTGTACTTAATCATAAGTAATCTTAGAATCGACTTTTGCATCAAAATAGTTTTTATCGAACGAACGTAGCTTTCGATTTTAATCGCTGAAAGATTTCCGCTGCACTAATTCACCCCCCTCTCTTAGTGCTCTCAATCCTAACACAATTGACACGACTAGTTTAGGAAGAAGCAAATATGTCTTTGTAATTGTATATGACTATACTAGATACAATTGGACCTATTTCTTGGCTCACAAAAGTGATTATTTCAAATGTTTCTCTAAATTTTGTAAACTCACTCAAAACGAAAAAGGCATCATGATTTCTTCTATTCGGAGTGATCACCGTGGTAAATTTCAAAATCATGACTTCCAAAGTTTTTGTGAATCTAATAGATATAACCACAACTTCTCCACTCCAAGAAATCCTCAACAAAATGGAGTAGTTGAAAGAGAAAACGAAACCTACAAGAAATAGCAAGAACTATGTTGAATGAACATAGTCTACCCAAGTATTTTTGGGCGGTGCAACCTCTCCAGTCAAGCGGTGTAACCGCCTGAGCTCGGTTTTCGAGCTCTGGCAGAGAGGTGCAACCGCCCCTGACAGAGGTGGCACCGCCCAGAGGCTCAGTCTTCGAGCTCTGCCAGGCGGTGCAACCTCTCTAGTCAGGAGGTGCAACCGCCTGATCCCGGAATTCCGGGATTGGATCGTTTTGAGCTCCAAATTTGAACTGGGTTGGGGCCTATAAATACCGCAACCATTCAGCACTGAAAAGATACAGACCTACACCGAATTCTTGATCTTTTCTGTGATTCTAAGAGCTCAAATTTGTGTAAAGTCCAAAAGTTCTCCTCTTTCTGTTCTTCAAGTCTTGAGTTGTAAAGAGAGGAGAGAAAGGTTCTGTAAGGGTTGTCTCCTGAGCCCGTCAAAAGGAGTGAAACTGTAAAAGGGCAGTTGGCCTTCGCCTATTGAAGGAAGGCCTCTAGTTGACGTCGGTGACCTCGTCGGTGGAGGAAGCCAAAAGTGGAGTAGGTCAAGACTGACCGAACCACTCTAAATCTCTGGTTTGCTTTTATTTTGAGCACTTTATCATTACTGCAAACCTCCTACATAGCTACTGCTCTCTGCGCTTTTACGAACAAGTTTCTAAGTTCTGATCTTTCCGAATCTGCATTCAGACGTAAATCGGTGTTTTCATACGATCTTTACATTGCAGTTTACATTTACGTTTTGATTCTATTTATAACTGCAAACTGTCTTCTGCGCTTTTACGAATGAGTTTCTTTGCAGTTTACGTTTACATTTTGATTCCATTTATAACCGCAAACTGCGCTTAGACGCAATCTGCGCCTAGACGCAAACTGAGCTTAGACGCAATCTGAGCTTAGACGCAAACTGCGCTTAGATGCAAACTGCGCTTAGGCGCAATCTGCATTTAGACGCAAACTGCATTTAGACGCAAACTGCATTTAGACTCAAACTGCGTAAACTGCGCTTAGACGCAAACTATGTTTAGACGTAAACTGCACTTAATCATAAGTAATCTTAGAATCGGCTTTTGCATCAAAATAGTTTTTATCGAACGAACGCAGCTTTCGATTTTAATCACTGAAAGATTTCCGCTGCACTAATTCACCCCCCCCTCTTATTGCTCTCGATCCTAACACAATTGACACGACAAGTTTAGGAGGAAGCAAATATGTCTTTGTAATTGTAGATGACTATACTAGATATACTTGGACCTATTTCTTGGCTCACAAAAGTGATTATTTCAAATGTTTCTCTAAATTTTGTAAACTCACTCAAAACGAAAAAGGCATCATGATTTCTTCTATTCTGAGTGATCACCGTGGTAAATTTCAAAATCATGACTTCCAAAGTTTTTGTGAATCTAATAGATATAACCACAACTTCTCCACTCCAAGAAATCCTCAACAAAATGGAGTAGTTGAAAGAGAAAACGAAACCTACAAGAAATAGCAAGAACTATGTTGAATGAACATAGTCTACCCAAGTATTTTTGGGCCGAAACCATTAATACGGCTTGCTACATCATGAATAGGGTTCTAATAAGACCGTCTCTATCAAAAACTCCCTATGAATTATGGAATAACAAAAAACCAAATGTTTCTTATTTTAAAGTTTTCGGTTGTAAATGCTTTATTTTGAATGAAAAGGATGCTTTAGGAAAATTTGATGTCAAATCCGATAAAGGCACATTTCTTGGTTACTCTTTTGTTTCTGAGGCTTTTTGTATTTTGAAGAAAAAAACATTAGTTATAGAAGAGTCTATTCATGTAGTTTTCAATGAAATTTTTGAGTTAAATAAAAATTATTTTGATGATGATATTGGTTTTGAAAATTTGAATTTTAATGAACCCCCTCCTCAAAATGGCAACTTGGATGTATCTTCTTCCTTACCTAAGGAATGGAAGTATGTGAATGCTCATCCAAAGGAGCTAATTCTAGGAGATACATCAAAAGGGGTTCAAACTCATTCTTCCTTCAAGAATTTTTGTGCTAACGCCGCCTTCCTTTCTCAAATCGAACCAAAATGCATTGACAAGGCCTTGAAAGATGATTCTTGGGTCATTGCAATGTAAGAGGAATTGAACCAATTTGAGAGGAATGAGGTATGGAAGCTTGTTCCTAGACCTAGTGACCAGTTAGTCATTGGTACTAAATGGGTCTTTAGAAACAAGCAAGACGAATGCGGTATCGTGGTTAGAAACAAGGCTAGACTAGTGGCCAAAGGTTTCAACCAAGAAGAAAGTATCGACTACGAAGAAACCTTCACTCCTGTGGCAAGATTAGAAGCTATTAGGATGCTCCTTGCCTATGTTAGTAGTAATGCTTTTAAACTATTTCAAATGGATGTCAAAAGTACCTTCTTGAATGGTTTTATTTCCAAAGAAGTATATGTCGAACAACCTCCCGGATTTAAAAATTCTCTTCTTCCTAATCATGTATTCAAATTGACTAAAGCTCTCTATGGCTTGAAATAAGCTCTAGAGCTTGGTATGAAAAGCTTAGTTCCTTTCTTATTTCAAATAATTTTACCAAAGGCAAGGTTGATACTACATTGTTTATCAAACACTTTGAAAATAATTTTCTTATTGTGCAAATTTATGTTCACGGTATTATTTTTGGTTCTTTCGATGAATCACTATTTGAATCATTTGCCAAGTGTATAAGTCATGAATTTGAAATGAGTTTAATGGGTGAATTAACCTTCTTTTTAGGATTGCAAATTAAACAACTTAGTGATGATATATTTCTTAATCAATCTAAATATACATTAGAATTGTTGAAACGATTTAACATAGATGGTTCAAAAGTGATAAACACTCCTATGAGTACTTCGACTAAGTTAGATATGGATGAAAATTGTGAAAAGTTTGATAAAAAAACGTATAGGGGAATGATAGCTAGTCTACTTTACCTCACCGCGACTAGACTGGATATCATGTTTAGTGTAGGACTTTGTGCTAGGTTTCAATCTAATCCTAATTTATCTCATCTTAAGAGTGTTAAAAGAATTTTTAGATATCTTAAAGGAACTCCCAATTTAGGATTGTGGTATCCGAAATCCGATAAATTCGATTTAATAGCTTATGTAGATGCCGATTTTGGCGGATGCAAGATAAATAGAGAAAGTATATCCGGAACATGCCAATTTCTAGGACATGCACTTGTTTCTTGGACTTCCAAGAAATAAAATTCAGTTGCACTATCTACGGTGGAAGCTGAATACATTACTGCAAGTGCATGCTGTACACAAGTTGTTTGGATGAAGAATACAATGGAAGACTATGAAATTTACTTGAAAAATATACCCATAAAATGTGATAATACAAGTGTCATTTATCTTACCAAAAATCCAATTCAATATTCTAGAACTAAGCATATCGACGTTAAGCATCATTTCATACACGATCATGTCTTTAACAATAATGTTATTCTAGAGTTTATTGACACAGAGCATCAATTAGCAGACATTTTTACAAAAGCCTTAGATGAAGACCAATTTACCTTCATTAGAAGGGAACTAGGCATGTTAAATTTTCCCTGAGAATAAGCTTGATTGAATGTATTTTCCGAAGAGTTTTTCATCCTCTTTTCGTTTTTTCGTGGATTTGATTTCTTCCTTCTCTTTCAATTCCAAATGACATCTTAAAGCGTAATCCAAGATCCTATCCTATCTTGAACCAAACACCTCTGAAAAACAAAAAGGGGGAGGAAAGAAATTTTTTCTTTCTCTTTTTTAGCACGCCAACGGTGGCACCGCTAGAACCGATGGTAGCACCACTTGAGCGCTCGGTCGCCAGGCGGTGGCACCGCCCGAGAACTCCCTTATAAGAGAAGGGGTTAGGGCCAATGGTGGAACCGCCCTAACCTGTGAGAACTCTCCCTAGAACCCCCACAATACTCTCTAAACCTCTCTAACCCTTATTCTAACCTTTAGGTGTCTAAGAGAGGGATTCTTGTTGGTTCAAGCTCTCTATCTTCCAAGGAATTCTCCATAAGGTAAAATCTGAAATCTTTCCTTCCTCTTCTCATTATTTTACCTACTCTTCACAGTTTTATATTCTTAATCTAACATCTTGTTTAGATAATGGCACCTAAGAGATCAACAAGAACAAAAGGGAAGAGGGTGGAATGAGATTCATATGACCAAAACCTTTTTAGATCTAATGAAGTAGCTCTTAGATTTCCAAATTTCGAAACAAGAACTATACATAAGGGCAAACATGTTGATCTAGATGAACTTGGAAACCTAGAACCCATTAGATGGTTTGCACATTTAGATGCCTTACCTCTTCTATAAATCAATGAACCAATTTATCCTAGGTTAGTTAGGCTATTTTATGCAAACTTATGTATGGACAATGATAGCCTAAGTGCCTACCTTTTAGGAATACAAATTCAAATATTTGATAGTACTATTTATGAACTAATTGGAATTACTGAAAAGGATAAGGGCTTTGACTTTAGAAATAAATGAGATGTCAATGTAATCGGAGTAACTTACTCATAAGCCTTCGAAACTACTTTTGAAAATTCGAACCTAGGCACGATACCCAAAAGTTACGAGCACTTACTACCCTTTAACTCTAAAATTCTGGATCTAAAAGCCACCTATCTCCTTGGTTATCTTATAAACCTATATCCTATAATTTACTACTTTCTATACATCATATCATGAGTAGCATACTACTTCCCAAGCAATTTCATCTTTATAAAATGAGTCAAATAGAGCTAAGCACCATGTATTGGATTATGACTGTACAACATAATTGTTTTGGATACTTGATCTGACAACACATACAGGATATAATAGCTAAAGACACTATGTTACCATATGGGAGATTAATCACTCGATTAATACTTGCCCGTGATATTTGTGTCTCGCCTGATGAAGAAATAATTTGTTAGGATCCTTTTATTTTTCCTTTTATTTTTTGTGCTTTTCTTTTATTTTCTGCGTATTTATTAAGTCTGTTTAGTTTAACTAAAGTCGGAACTCTATAAATAGGGATGTAACTACTTCTTTTCGATCATCTATGAAAAATACTATTTTTGTCTTTTGACAAACCCTAGGAGGCTGATCCCCTCGAAGCGATCAAGGAGGGTCGATCCCCTCGAAGCGATCAAGGAGGCCGATCCCCTCGAAGTGATCATCCCCTTTCTCTTCTTCTTTTTTATGATAAGACTTTAGGGTCTTATCATTTGGTATCAGAGCGACGATCCTTGGCGTTCTCGCTGCAACGAAGCTATCAAAAAAAAAAAAAAAAAAAAAAACAAAAGAAAGAAAGAAAGAAAGAAAGAAAGAAAGAAAGAAAGAAGAAGAAGCAGCAACCGCACCACGCACCCCTACTTCCGGCCAGTCCACCCACCGCCCGTCGCTGCTCTCCAGCCAGCAACCGGCTCTGCCCCACTTCCGGCCAAAGTCCACCGCCGCCTCCCACCCGAGCCACCACCGCTGCCAGGAGACGACGCTGCCAGCGTCCCACTCCACCGCAGCCCTGCTCGTCTTCTCTACCGCCACTGCAGGGCAACTCCTCCACCGCCGCCGCTGCTTCCCGGCTGATCGATCACCACTGCCCGCCTCCTAGCTGCAACCCTAACCGTGCCCCGCCCCTTGGGTTGCAGCTGCAGCCGCCGGTTGCCCCCCTCCTCACGGCGACCGAAACAGGGCAACTCACTGCTGCTGCCCTTGTTTCCAACTGCGCCTCCTCCAGCACTCCTCTACCCCTCGAGCACCGTCGCCACCCAGCCGACTCATCACCGCTGTGGGCCACCGTGCGACGACCGCCGCTCGCCTCCCAGCTGCCGCAGCTCCACCTAGCTCTGCATCTAACCGAAACAGAGCACACTTGCTTTGCCCTAGTTTTCAACCGCGCCACAGCCGCGTGGGGTCGCTTGCTGCTGCCGGCTGTCGCCACCGTCACTACTACTGCCAGCTACTATGCAGATGCCCTTGACTAGACATCAGAAACAAGAACTGGGGATTACCGACTTGCAATCGTATGCAATGGCTACCGATAACTTAGTGAAGGCACAAATGGAAGCGTTGGAAACCAGAATTGAAAATCGGCTACAAGAAACTCTTCATGATTTCAAAATGAGCTTGTTGGAGCACTTTAGCAGGTTTCAACAAGATGGGAGCTCAAGTTCTACGCTGAACAGATCGGGAGATATAGGAAAAGGGCCCCAGGATGGTGACACACACTACCCACGTATCAGGGTAGAATTTCCACGATGGGAAGATGGGGATCCGACCAGTTGGATCTCTAGGGCAGAAATTTTTTTTCGTTTTCACAGAACCCCAGAAGAATCCAAGGTAGAAGTAGCCTCAATCTAGCTCGATGGAGATGCAATTCAGTGGTATGATTGGTATGAAACTTGCCATGGAATTTCGTCGTGGGAGCAATTTAAAAGAGGACTTCTTGTTTGCTTTGGCCCATCCGAATATGAGAATGTTGATGGCCAACTCGCCAAAATTCGTCAGACTTCTACAGTGTTGGAGTATCAGAGTAGATTTGAAAGATTGTCTAACCAAGCTAGAGATTGGTCATAACGACAACTTCTGGGTACATTTATTGAAGGGCTTATTCCCGAGATCCGGTGCGAGGTTAAGGCTTGTTAACCCCGCACTATGATGGCTGTGATTTCATTTGCATGCCTATATGAAGAAAAAATCAGTGTGGAATATCGTCGAAACAGAGGTGCCAATAAACAAGTGATTAGTAGGCAACCTACTTCATCTACTCCTAGTCGAAACCACAACAATAGCAGACTAACCCGAGAGGAACTCAAAGAAAGGTTAGCGAAGGGTTTGTGCTGGCATTGCAATGAAAAGTGGAGTAAGGAGCATCGATACAAACAAGGAAGACTTTTGATGATTGAACCGATCGAGGATGAACCGGAAGTAGAAGTATCAGATTCCGATCATGAAGAAGTGGAGACTAATGATGATGTTGAAGTCGTCACACATACATTGCATGCATTGGCTGGCTACTCTAATCCACAAACTATGAAAATTGGGGGAACTCTGAAACACCAGTCTGTCACTATTTTGATTGATATGGGTAGCACTAATAATTTAATGGATAGAAAAGTTGCAGCCCGATTAGCTTACCACATCGAATGTTGTGACAAATTTGAAGTCAAGGTCGCCAATGGACGGATTTTAACTTGTGACAGCAAGTGCTCAAAGATAAAACTAATTTTGCAAGGTCAAGAATTATTTATGGATTTCTTTTTATTGCCCTTGAAAGACTATGAAGTGGTGCTTGGAATTGAATGGCTATCAACCCTAGGTGACTCTCAAAGGAAGACGTGGAGGTAAGGTTACAACTATCACTAGCCATCGGATGGAGCGGGTCCTTCGGAAGACACACACCAGATTTTTGGTGCAATTGCATAACATTGAAAAGGAAATGACAGTGGACATTCCGACTGGAAATATTGAATCATTGCTAATAGAGTTTGCGAATATATTTGCAGAGCCACATGGACTTCCGCCTCTTAGATGTCATGATCATCGGATCCCACTATTACCCGAGAAGGTACCAACCAATGTCCGACCCTATAGATATCCACATTTTCAAAAGGCAAAGATAGAGAGGATTGTCACTGAGATGCTCAAAACAGGAGTTATACGAGCTAGTGTTAGCCCATATTCTTCCCCAGTCTTACTAGTCAGAAAGAAGGATGGCTCATGGTGGATGTGTGTCGACTATCGAGCACTTAACAACATTACAGTGAAAGATAAATATCCTATTCTAGTAGTGGATGAACTGTTGGACGAATTGGGAGGAGCTCAGGTCTTCACTAAATTGGACCTACGATCGGGCTATCATCAAATCAGAGTACATAAAAGGGATGTTCAGAAAACTGCCTTCAGGACACATAATGGCCATTATGAGTTTCTAGTAATGCCTTTCGGGTTAACCAATGCACCCTCTGCCTTCCAGAGTTTAATGAATGATATATTTCGGGCTCATCTCCGTAAGTTTGTTTTGGTTTTCTTTGATGATATTTTAATATATAGTCATTCCCTAGAAAGTCATTTATTAGATTTACGAATTGTCTTTAATATTCTTCGTGAGCATGGTCTTTTTGTCAAGAAATCCAAGTGTAGTTTTGGGCAACCTGAGGTTGAGTACCTCGGCCATGTCATATCTCAAAAGGGTGTTGTAGTTGATCCTTCAAAAATCCAAGTGATGACAGACTGGCCAATTCCAAAGTCAATCAAAGCTTTAAGGGGGTTCTTGGGACTAACAGGCTATTATCAAAAGTTTGTGAAGAATTATGGCAAAATTAGTGCCCCCTTGACATCACTTCTAAAGAAAAATGCATTCAGATGGTCAGAAGAGGCAACTCAAGCATTTCAATTCTTGAAAACTGCAATGACTACTACACCCGTGCTGGCTTTACCCGATTTTAATAAGATGTTTGTGATTGAATCTGATGCTTCTAGAGCTGGAATAGGGGCTGTATTAATGCAGGAAGGTCGGCCTATCGCTTATGCAAGTAAGGCTCTTTCCCCTTCCCATTTGAGTTTATCTATTTATGATAAGGAGATGCTAGTTATAATACATGCAGCCACAAAATGGAGACCCTACCTAATTGGTCGACGGTTTCAAATACGCACCGATCACAAAAGCCTCAAATATTTTCTAGAGCAAAAGATTTCTTCTCCAGAGCAACAGAAATGGGTCACAAAGCTACTGGGATTCGATTATGAGATCATTTATAAAAAGGGAAGTGAGAATTTAGTAGCAGATGCCCTCTCACGCCTTCCAGAACAAGTTGAACTAGTAGCTATTTCTATTCCTATTTGTGAGACTTTGGAAGTTATCAGAAGGGAATGGATAAATAATCCTGAGATTCAAAACATCATTAAAAGATTAGAAGAAGCCCCAGGTTCTGTCTCAAATTATAGTTGAGATTCGGTGGACTTACGCTATAAAGGCCGAATAGTGGTTGCCCCACATTCTTCTTGCCAGACAATAATTCTGAAGGAGTTTCATTCATCACCAATTGCTGGTCACTCGGGATTTCTCCGCACTTATAAGCAAGTTCGACAACTTTTTTACTAGAAAGATATGAAATATTTTATCAAGAAATTTGTTACTGAATGTGATATTTGCCAACATCACAAAAGTGAGACAGTAGCCACCCTAGGCTTACTATAGCCCCTCCCTATTCCTGATGCTACTTGGATCGACATATCCATGGATTTCATTAACGGTCTCCCATCATCTCAAGGAAAGAGTACTATACTTGTAGTTGTGGATATACTTACAAAGTATGCTCATTTCTATGCTTTACGACATCCTTATACTACTGCAAGTGTTGCTCGTATTTTTGTGGAAAACATAGCTAAATTGCATGGGAGTCCCCATTCCATTGTTAGTGACAGAGACAAGATTTTTACTAGCTCCTTCTGGACATAACTTTTTCGTTTACAAGGTACTTAGCTGAATATGAGCACTGCTTATCATCCACAAATAGATGGGCAAACTAAAGTGGTAAACATGTGCCTAGAAAATTACCTCCGATGCTTTACTAGCGGTAGGCCAAAGGAATGGGTCAAATGGCTTCCCTGGACAGAGTGGTGGTATAATACCTCTTACCATTCTTTTATTAAAATGACTCCTTTTGAAGCAGTTTATGGTCAACCCCCACCTACAATTACAAAATATGTACCCGGCTCTTCTAAAGTTGATCAAGTGGACAAGGAATTGATGGATAGAAATAAGATTATTCAGCTTTTAAAGGATAACCTCATAGTCGCACAGGCAAGAATGAAACAACAAGTTGATAAATACCGAAGTGAACGAGAATTTACTGTTGGTGATTGGGTTTTCCTTCGTCTTCAACCCTACAAGCAAACTTCCATAAAGGTCCGATCTTCCATGAAGCTATCTCCTCGATTTTTTGGGCCTTATAAGGTATTAGAACGCATTGGACCAATTGCCTACCGCTTGGATTTGCCTACTAGCTCTAAAATACATCCAGTCTTTTATGTTGCATGCCTTAAAAGGAAATTGGGTGAAGATGCAATAGTGCAGTGCCATTTGCCGGACACTTCTACTACTAGAGAAGTTCAAGCTCAACCACAAGTCATACTTGATCGACGAGTTGCAATGTACCGCAGACATCCTCTAACTGAAGTGCTGGTGCAATGGGCCAACTTACCAAAGGAAGATGCCACTTGAGAGTCCTACAGCATGCTAAAGGAGAAGTTTCCAGAATTTGATGCTGCTTAGCCTTGAGGACAAGGCTGAATTAAAGGAGGCGGGATTGTTAGGATCCTTTTATTTTTTGTACTTTTCTTTTATTTTTTGCGTATTTATTAAGTCTGTTTAGTTTAGCTAAAGTCGAAACTCTATAAATAGGGATGTAACTGCTTCTTTTCGATCATCTATGAAAAATACTATTTTTGTCTTTTGACAAACCCTAGGAGGCCGATCCCCTCGAAGCGATCAAGGAGGGCCGATCCCCTCGAAGCGATCAAGGAGGCCGATCCCCTCTAAGTGATCATCCCCTTTCTCTTCTTCTTTTTTCGATAAGACTTTAGGGTCTTATCATAATTCAAGTTGATCGATTTAACAACATCAATAGAACTCTACTGAAAAGACTAAGGTGCATATTTAGCAATGGTATATGGGTTAGGCAACCTAGAAGGACTGATCCAATTCCCTTACCAGTAGAACACCCCGAAACACTAATTTTTAGGGGAAATGAATCTCTTCCACCTAGTCCCTTTGGTGCAGCACCTTTAGCTCCTGCTTCATCTCCTGAAGAACTCATTATGGCAGAATTACATCAGATCAAATCATAACAAGAATAACTCAACTCACAGCAAGGGCAAATTTAAATTCAGCAAATTGAAATTTTGAAGGAACTACGACAAATGAATCAAAAAATAGATGTTATGTATAAGAACTATGGATTTCCTCCTAAGGATTAATCGATATGCCTTCTTATTCTGTTACGTTGACATGCGATCCTTATATGATTACTCTTAATGCCAAGTTAAAGTTTTGCCATCTTATTTCTTTTGTATGAAAGCCATGCTATTTTAAATGAATGCTGAATTTTTTAAATATGATGAATTTTGAATGAATGCTGATTTCTTTCTACTAAGATGAATTTTGGATTCTATTTAATAAGCTGAATTTTGTATAATCTTATGAATGCCGAATGATCAATCTTCATGGTGAATTTTCAATCACAAATTGTATACTTAAAAGTCTCAATCTCCTTTTTATTGATGATAAAGGGGGAGAAAAATGTGTAAAAGATTGATGAATTGTATGCCAATATGATAGCATGACTTATATGACTTACAAAAGCTTATATTAATGCAAATGTCTTGTATGCATCGATAGCATGACTTATATCAATTGCAAGAGCCTATATTAATGTGAGAAGAATGAGTAAAAGATTGATGAATTGTATGCCAATGTGAAAGCATGACTTATATAAGTTGCAAAAGCTTGTGTATTGCAAAGGTCTTATATGAATTATATGCATCGATAGCATGACTTATCTGAATTGCAAGAGCCTGAGTAAATGTCCTAAATACATCACAAAATTCCTTGAGAATATTACAAGTTTTTAGATTGCTTGATCATGCCTTACATTTATATCATGAGATTCATGTTGAAATTTCATATCTCTTATTGAAATGATAATTGTCTTTTATCATTCGACTTGAAAATAATCCTCATAGCTTAAAATTATGAGAAATACGAAGTTTCATATTTGCTTATGCTTATTGAGAATAACGATATGTTCAACGGATAGAACTTATCGGCTTAGGCTTGAATTCAAAGAGATTGAATTCAAGTGTTTTTATCTTCTCATAATATGGCATATAGATAGGGGGAGTTATGTTTAACTCTGTCATCAATTGATTGTCATCATTAAAAAGGGGAGATTATTGAATCTCAGATTTTGATGATGAAATCAATTGATGGGTTAATTGATCTAATCCATATTATTGAGTTAAGTGTGCAGGATTAACTACGATAGCCTGAAAACATAAAGCAAGTCTACCGGAGTCAAGTTTGATAGGTGTTCGAGATTCCGAAGATTCGTAAGAGATGCTACCGGAACCAACCGAGAAGAAATCGGGGACTTGTCGAAGTTTTCAGAAGTCCACCGAAGAGATCGTCGGAGGTTTGCGGAGATCACTGAGAAGGCTCGGCTACTCGCCACAAGATTGGGAGCCTGCTAGGAGTCCACCAGAAGAAATCCGAGGGTGTATCGGAAGTCTGCCGGAAGATCGCCGGAAAGCTCGCCGGAAGGAGACTCGACATTTGCCGGTTAAAAACTTACTTAGGACTATGTTTTCAGTTGCGTAGTTTACATGTAATTAGGGTTAAGATTAAGGGATAATCCTATATCCTGGTTAGGGGCCAACAGGGCCTGAATATGACCTGGTTTGGGCCAGATTTGAAGTCCATCCAGTGACCCGTAAGGCCGGGCGGTGGTACCACTAGACTAGGCGGTTGCACCGCCTAGCACATGAATGGTCGGGCGGTGGCACCGCCACCGACAAGCAGTGGCACCGCTAGTAAACAGTCAATATGACATTGATAAGCGGTGGCATCGCCACCGATAAGCAGTGGCACCGCTAGCTTCGAGAACCCAAGAGAATTCAAATTTAGAGCCCAAATTTGAATCCTCTTGGGGTTTATAAATACCCCTCAATTCTCAGCAGAGAAGATGACTTTTTGAGAAGCAATAGATTGAGATAAAAGCCTTAGCAAAGTCTTTAGCAAGCCTTGCTTTCAATTGCTTGAGTGTTCACCTCCTTCCTTTTCGTTGAAAATTTATAAGAGTGTGAACCACTTGTGAAAGGTTGTAAGAGGGGTATTTGTCCTTCCCCTTCAAAGTGATTTGTTAGTGAAAGTTGGGAGCCTCATCAAAGAAGGCTTCGTAAGTGTATGCAGGTATACTATCGAATCGAAATCTCCTCGCATTTACGAATTCATTTTCAAACTTATAAGTTTTAATCCGCTATACTAATTCACCCCCCCCCCCCCCTTAGTGCCACTCCAATCCTAACATCGTCGAGGTCACCAGTATCCACTATAGGCCTTCCTTCAATAGGTAAAGACCAATCACCTTTTACAACTCTTTCTTCTTTTGTCAGGTTTAGGAGAGAACCCTTACAAGTCTCACACCTCTCTTGAATTATCTCAAAATTTAGAAAGGGAGGAGGAGAACTCTAGCACTTGTTTACAACACTTATACACCCTAATAACTCAAGATTATAATCACACTTCGGTGCTTTTTCATGCTGAAAAGGGTGGGGTATTTATAGGCCCCAATGACTTTCAAAAATGAAGCCAAAAAGTGTCTCATCCCGGATTTCTGGGGTACTGGCGGTACCACTGCCATTATTGGGCGATACTACCGCTTGATAGTTGACACTGGGTGGTACCATCGCTCAGTTTGGGCGGTACCACCGCTTGACAGAGCTCGGAGACCGAGCTTTAGCGGTACCACCGTTGGCAGTAACTGCTGGCGGTGCCACCGCCCAGACCACCTGGGGTGCTGTTTTCCAAGCAATGCCACCACCGGCCCTAGCGGTGCCACCGTCGGCCAGGAATTCATCATCCTGGTTGGGCCTTGACTCCAACCCAAACCAGCCCAACTCTGAGCCTAATTGGCCCATAACAGAGTTGATGGAATTACCTACCAAATCAACTATAATTATCGTTCTAACTACGATTAAGGCAAACATGGTTCGGTACGTCGATTTTTCACTCGGCGATCTTCCAACGAACTTTTCGGCGAGTCTTCCCGCGAGCTTCTGGCAAACTCCTAACTAACTCTCGGCTAGTCTTTTGGCGTGCTTTCAGTGATCTTCCGAAAAGCTTTCGATGAGTCTTCCAACGTGCTTTCGATGATCTCACGATGAACTCTCGGCGAGCTCCCAGTGTATCATCCGAATCTTTGACTCCGGCCCATCATCTGCTTTACGCCTTACTACTATCGTAGTTAATCCTGTACACTTATCTCAACACATGGATTAGATCAAATAATTTATCAATTGATTTCATTATCAAAATCCGAGATTCAACAATCTCCCCCTTTTTGATGATGACAACCAATTCGTTATGGAGTTAATCTTAACTCCCCCTATCTATATGCCATAATTGAGAAAAGATACTCTTGAATTCAACGGCTTTGAATTCAACATTAAATTGATAATTTAGACTTATTATCATTATACACATTATGATTTACCAAATCTATAGATGATACCATGTATTCATCGATAGAAATGATGTCAAGACATGACATCCATTTTTGAGTCAAAATCACATAAATTTTCAGCATTAAAGTAAGAATGATATTGATAGAAATTTTCAGCATCAAGGTAAGCATGATATTGACAGAAATTTTCAACATCAAGGTAAGCATGATATCATACTAATCATTTGAAGAGATAACATGGAAATCAAAGCACAGAATTGTAATCTTCAAAGTAAGTAACATTTTGAGTTTACAACATCAATGTAAACAACATAAGATTACAACATCAAAGTAAGCAGAATAAAAGAAGGGGATTTCATCTATTTCTCCCTCTTTATTATCAGCAAAAAGTCACAATTAATTATTCAGGTGGTGGCCAGTCAAAATGTCGAAATAGAGTATTCAGTTGTTGATGAATCTGCTGTAGCTCAATCAAAATTTGATCTTGGCGTTGTTCAAGTCGATCTTGTTGTTATTCAAATTGATCCATCCGAGTCCTTATATCGGCGATAGATGAAGGAGGTGCTTGCTCTACTAGAGGTGATTCCTCATAGGGACCAGTTGGAGGAGATAGATTACCCCTAAAAATTGGTATTTTCGATTCTGGTTCAGGTTGGAGGGGATCAGTCCTTCTAGGTAGTCTAGTCCATATACCATTTCTGAATATACATCGCATCCGTCGAAGTAGATTTTTATTTATAATACTAAATCTTTCTAGTTTTATAACTTCTTCATCGGGTGGAATGGCAATATCATAGGCATGGAGTATTCTTGTGATTAAGCCACCATATAGAAGCATCATGTCCTTTTTTGATATTTCAATCATGTTTTGTTGGATTAGATAACCAAAACAATTATTATGTCCCTTCATAATCAAATACATGGTATCTATTTCCATTTGGCTTACTTCATTATGATGATATTACTTTGGGAGAATAATACTTATCAGGATATGATGAAGTATTTTGGTGCTTAAGGGTAGTTAAGGTAGTTAATGTTCACAGCTTTTTGAAAGAATCATTAAGTTAGGATTGCCAAAAATTGTTCCTAAGGTATCAACGTAAGTAGTCCCAACTGTTTCATCATCTCATTGTCCTCTAAAATAACACTCTCTTTCTTTTACTGGAATTCCTTTGATGTTGCAAATTAATCTACCTGTAATGGGTATATGATGTTCTAATAAATAGGTAGATACCCTTTCTTCTTCATCTACATGTAAATTGTTGTAAAATAGCCTAACAAGTCTAGGGTAAATAGGTTTACTCATTTGAAGAATTGAGAGAATGTCTAGATTAGCAAACCATTGAATAGGTTCCAAATTAATTAATTTATCTAAATCAACATATTTACCCTTATGAACATGTCTAAACTCTATTGATGGAAATTTTAGGGCATATTGATTAGAATCGAAAAGTAGGGAGTCATAATTTTCATCTAATCTCCTCTTCCCTTTGTCCCTAGAGGATCTTCTAGAAGCCATAAGACTAAACACATAAATGATGAGAGAGCTACACATAAGAGGCAAGATCTATAAATAAATTGAGAGAAGAGGTTTGAGAATTACCCTTGCAGTAATCTTCTTGAAAGGTTGAGATTGATCCTTGAATTTGAAGGAGAGGATGGTTTTCTTGAGTTTCTAGAGGAGGATCAAGAAGAATGATGGGTGGAGAGGTGTTTAGAGGTGTGAGAAAGGAGTTTAGGAGGGTTTCCTTGAGTTTCTAGAGGAGGATCAAGAAGAATGGAGGGTTTCCTTTAGTTTAGGAGGGCTTGGAGTCGGTTCTACCACCGGCCCTAATTCACTTTTTATAGGACAGAGGTTGCGGGCGGTGCTACCGCCTGCCACCCGAGACAACTAGCGGTGCTACCGCCTGCCACCCAAGAAAACCGATGATGCTACCGCCAGTTGGGCGGTGCCATCGCCTACGGGCAGTAAGCACCTACTCACACTGGTGTGTGGTGCTATCACAAGTGATTCCAATTTTGCAAGATTTTTATTATTGTGAATCACACAACCTTATTTACTTCATCATGTAAAATTCGTATCATAGGAGGAGAAGATTCGTATTGAAGATTGTACGTTCATGATTCATCGTATAAAATGCATACCATAATCAAACATTGTGTAGAACTCGAAAAAAAATTACACATTGTGATTTCATGATTTACCATATAAAATTTGTACGAAAGCATCGTAACAACTCATATGGAAAAATGCATATGGCTCATTGCGCATACTATAAGATCATGATTCAGGTGAGTGATCAAG
Source organism: Musa acuminata AAA Group (assembly GCF_036884655.1). Lineage (NCBI taxonomy): Eukaryota > Viridiplantae > Streptophyta > Magnoliopsida > Zingiberales > Musaceae > Musa > Musa acuminata. The sequence continues at coordinate 303,467 of NC_088328.1, forward strand.
AAAGTCCGAAAATGAAAATTTAATAAATTCATGAATTCAGACAGTTTAACATCCATAATTCCCATCTAATGAAGTCAAATTGTTCTTCATTTAAGGGTTTTGTAAAGATATCGGCTAATTGATGTTTCATATTAATAAACTCTAATATTACATCATGATTATTAACAAGATCTCGTATAAAGTGATACCTAATGTCAATGTGTTTAGTTATAGAGTGTTGAATAGGATTTTTGGCTAAGCATATTGCACTAGTATTGTCACACTTTATAAGTATATTTTTAGGTCAATTCCATAATCCTTTAAGGTGTTTTTCATCCATATAACTTGAGCACAGCATGTACCTACAGCTATGTACTTAGCTTCGGTTGTAGATAATGCAACCGAGTTTTGTTTCTTAGAAGATCAAAAAACAAGTGCGTGTCCTAAAAGTTGACACGTTCCGGATGTACTTTTTCTATCTAAACTACGTCCAGCAAAATCTGCATTAGCATTACCAAGCAATTCAAAGTTCTTAGTTTAGGATACCATAATCATAGTTTAGAAGTTCCTTTTAGGTATCTAAATATCCTTTTAATAGCTTTTAAATAAAATTACTTAGGGTTAGATTGAAATCTAGCATAAAGTCCTACACTAAACATAATGTTCGATCTAATTGCGGTGAGGTAAAGCAAACTACCTATCATACCCCTATAAGCTTTTTGATCAAAGCTTTCTCCACTTTCATCAATGTCTAACTTAGTGGAGGTACTTATAAGAGTATTGATAGCCTTTGAACTATCCATGTTAAATTTTTTTAGCAAGTTTAAAGCATATTTTGTTTGATTAAGAAAAATATTATTGCTAAGTTGTTTAATTTGTAAGCCTAAAAAGAAGCTTAGTTCCCCCATTAGGTTCATTTCAAATTCTAGACTCATGTTTTTTATAAATGATTCATATAATGATTCATTTGTATAACAAAAAATAATGTCATCAACATAAATTTGAATAATAAAAAAATTATTTTTAAAATTTTTAATAAATAATGTAGTACCAACCTTGCCTTTAGAGAAATTATTATGAATTAGAAATGAGCTAAGTCTCTCAAATCAAGCCCTTGAGGCTTGTTTCAATCCATAGAGAGCTTTAGTCAATTCAAACACATGATTAGGAAAATTATCATTCTCAAATCTGGGAGATTATTCAATATAAACTTCTTTGGAGATAAAGCCATTAAGAAAAGCACTTTTAACATCTATTTGAAATAATTTAAAATTATTGCTACTAGTATAGGCAATGAGCATCCTTATGGCTTCTAATCGAGCCACAAGAGCGAAGGTTTCTTCGTAATCGATACCTTCTTCTTGGTTGAAACCTTTGGCTACTAATCTTATCTTGTTTCTAACCATGATACCATATTCATCTTACTTGTTTCTAAAGACCCATTTAGTACTAATAATTAAATGGTCATTTGGCCTAGGAACAAGCTTCCACACCTTATTTCTCTTAAATTAATTTAACTCATCTTGCATTGTGATGACCCATGAATCATCTTTCAAGGCCTCATCAATGCATTTAGGTTCAATTTGGGAGAGAAAAGCGGCGTTTGCACAAAAATTGTTAAGAGAGGAACGAGTTTGAACCCCTTTAGATGTGTCTCTTATGATTAGCTCCTTTTAGGATGAGTATCTACATACTTTCAGTCCTTGGGTAAAGATGTTTCGGAAGTAGATGCATCCAAGTTGCTAGATAGAGAAGGGGTTTCATTTAAATTCAAAGCATCAAAATTAACATCATTAACAAAATCATTTTTCTTACCTTCGGAAACTTCATTGAAAATAACATGAATAGAATCTTCTATAATTAAAGTTTTTTTATTAAAGATACAAAATGCTTTAGAAATAAAAGAATAACAAAAAAAAATTCCTTCATCAGATTTTGCATCAAATTTTCCTAAGGCATCTTTTTCACTTAAGATAAAGCACTTACACCCAAAAACTTTAAAATATGAAACATTGGGTTTTTTGTTGTTCCATAACTCATAAGGAGTTTTGGTGAGTAAGGGTCATATTAGAACTCTATTCATGACATAGCATGTCGTGTTTATGGCTTTGGCCCAAAAATATTTGGGTAAGCTATGTTTATTCAACATGGTTCTTGCCATTTCTTGTAAGTTTCTATTTTTTCTTTCTACTACTCCATTTTGTTAAGGATTTCTTGGAGTAGAGAAGTTATGGTTATATCAGTTAGATTCATAAAATTCTTGGAAATCACAGTTTTGAAATTCACCGCCGTGATCACTTCGAATTGATGAAATCATAAATCCCTTTTCATTTTGAACAAGTTTACAAAACTTAGAGAAACACCTAAAGCAATCACTTTTGTATGCCAAAAAGTAAGTCCATATGTATCTACTATAATCATCCATGATGACAAATGCATATTTGCTTCCTCTTAGGCTTGACGTAGCAATTGGTCCGAATAAATCCATATAGATTAATTACAATGGCCCAGAGGTGCTTATTTGGTTCTTTGGTTTGAAACTACTTTTTATTTGCTTTCCTAGTTGACATACATCATATACATTATATTTGATGAACATAATGTGAGGAATTCCTCTCAGAAGTTCTTTAGATGAAATTTGAGAGATTAGTTTCATGCTAGCGTGACCTAATCTCCTATGCCAAAGCCAAGCATCGTCATTCAAAATCAAAAAACATATTTCATTGCAAAGATCATTAATATCAATAGTGTATATGTTATTTTGTTTTAGTGCAATCATAGATGTGTTTTTGTATGATTTTTTAATAATACAAGCATTAGATTCAAATTTAATGATGTATTCTTTATCACACAATTGACTAATATTTAAAAGGTTATGCTTTTAGACATCAACTAACAACACATCTTCAATAGAAAAGGTGGATTTGTTACCTATGGTTCCTTTGCCAATGATTTTACCCTTGTTGTTGTCTCCGAATGTGACATATCCTTCGTCTATGCTAGTAAGCTTAGAGAATTGAGATGGATCTTCGGTCATATGCCTTGAGCATCCACTATCAAGGTGTTAGGATTGAGAGCACTAAGAGGGGGGGGGGGGGGGGGGGGTGAATTAGTGCAGCGGAAATCTTTCTGCGATTAAAAACGAAAGCTGCGTTCGTTCGATAAAAACTATTTTAATGCAAAAGCCAATTCTAAGATTACTTATGATTAAGAGCAGTTTATGTCACAGTTTGCGTCTAAGCGTAATTTATGCAGTTTGCAGTTTACGTCTAAATGCAGATTGCGTCTAAGCGCAGTTTGCATCTAAGCGCAGTTTGCGTCTAAGCTCAGATTGCGTTTAAGCGCAGTTTGCGTCTAAGCGCAGTTTACATCTAAACTCAGATTGCGTCTAAGCGCAGTTTGCGTCTAAGCGCAGATTGCGTTTAAGCGCAGTTTGCGTCTAAGCGCAGTTTACGTCTAAGATCAGATTGCGTCTGAGCGCAGTGCAGTTTGCGTCTAAATGCAGTTTTACGTCTAAACACAGTTTTACGTCTAAACGTAGTTTTACGTCTAAACGCAGTTTTACGTCTAAACGCAGTTTGCGTCTAAACGCAGTTTTACGTCTAAACGTAGTTTTACGTCTAAACGCAGTTTGCGTCTAAACGTAGTTTTACGTCTAAACGTAGTTTTACGTTTAAAAGTAGTTTACGTCTAAAACACAGTTTTACGTCTAAGCAGAATCAAGACGTAAACGTAAACTGCAAAGAAACTTGTTCGCAGAAATCAGTTTGCAGTTATAAACAGAATCAAGACATAAACGTAAACTGCAAAGAAACTCGTTCGCAGAAATCAGTTTGCAGTTATAAACAGAATCAAGACGTAAACGTAAACTGCAAAGAAACTCGTTCGTAAAAGCGCAGAGAGCAGTAGCTATGTAGGAGGTTTGCAGTAATGATAAAGTGCTCAAAATGAAAGCAAACCAGAGATTTAGAGTGGTTCGGTCAGTCTTGACCTACTCCACTTTTGGCTTCCTCCACCGACGAGGTCATCGACGTCAACTAGAAGCCTTCATTCAATAGGCGAAGGCCAACTACCCTCTTACAGATTCACTCCTTTTGACGGGCTTAGGAGACAACCCTTACAGAAGTTTTCTCTCCTCTCTTTACAACTCAAACTTGAAGAATAGAAAGAGGAGAACTAGCAGTTTTGAGCTCTAAGAAACACAGAAAGATAGCAAGATTTCGAGTGTGTGTTCTGTGCTTTCAGTGCTGAATGGGTGGGGTATTTATAGGCCCCAACCCAGTTCAAATTTGGAGCTCAAAACGATCAAATCCCGGAATTCCGGGATCAGGCGGTTGCACCTCCTGACTGGAGAGGTTGCACCGCTTGGCAGAGCTCGAAGACTGAGCCCAGGCGGTGCCACCTCTTGACTGAGGCGGTTGCACCTCTCTGCCAGAGCTCGAAGACCGAGCTCAGGCGGTGCCACCTCTCTGTCAGGGAGGTTGCACCGCCCAGTCTTGCTCGAAGACTGAGCTCAGGCGGTGCCACCTCCTGGCTGGGGAGGTTGCACCGCCCAGTCTCGCTGGGAGGCTTAGCCTAGGCGGTGCCACCTCCTGGCTGGGGCGGTGCCACCTCTTTCACTATTTCAGCTCACTTGGTTTGGCTCTAAACTTGGCCCAAACCAGTCCGAACTTGGGCCTAATTGGCCCTACTTGGGTTATAGGATTAACACCTAATCCTAACCCTAATTAATGTACTAACTATGATTTTAAAGACATTTTCTAAGCTATTACAAAGTCCACAAGTCAAGACTTCTTCTGGCGAGCTTCCGGCAAACTTCCGGCAGTCTTCCGATGAACTCTCGGAAACCATTCTGCGGACTCCCGGCAAGCTCCTAGACTTCACGATTTGTTCTTAGCAAGTTCCAACGAGCTTCTTCGGCAAGCTCCGATCTTTCTCGGCGAGCTCCGCGAACTCCCAACGAACCTTCCGGCGAGCTTCCGAAAAACCCTTCAACAAGCTCCCAACTCATTCTCGGCTAGTTCCGGTAGCATTCCCGACGAACCTTCGGACTTCCGTCGAACTCTCGAACTCGCGACAAATCCTTCGCGCTTGACTCCGACACTTTGTTTCGCTTTATGTCTTCATCGTTATCATAGTTAATCCTGCACAATTAAAACAAAACTTTGATCGAGACAATTAATCCTAAGCAATTAACCAAGTTGTCCGGCATGTCATTGGTCCCTCGACGCTTCGTCTGATTCTTCGGCGCATCATCCTCTCCTGCGGCCTATTGCCCAATCGGCCAGTTGACTCCGCAACTCCGATATCCTTGGCACAATAACCGCTCTTCTTGGCCCGATGCCCGAGTCCACGGCCCGAAGCCTTCTGTCGATACGTCGACCGATCCACCGGCCCGACGTCCAATCTTCTAACATGTTCCTCCGGTACAACATGATGTTCCTGCTTTAATTGTCTCATCCTGATCAAAGCATCCTGCGTCACTCAAAACGCATATTAAATCATAAACATATATCAAGTAGTTTCATCATCAAAATACGAGATTCAACACAAGGTACTATCTCTTGCTCCTAACTTATGATGATACATTTTTCTATAAAAAAAGATGATTTTTAGGTACCCATTTAACCTTGGGTGCCTTAAAAATTGATCTACATATCTTATCATGTTGCATTAAGTCATTTAAGGTTCTTTTAGGAACCCTAATCAATCTATGTGGACTAAATCTTTTAAGTGGACATTTTTAGGCAATATGTCTGAGTTTACAACAAAAGTTGCATTTAGTGTGAGGTGAAACATGCAAGGTCGGGCCTTTAACAAAAGTGGTTGGATTTTGATGAGAGCTACTCACAAATCCGATTTCACTTCTGCTATGAACGTGACCCTTATTGGCAAGGATAATGTTCAAAGACTTGCTACCAACCTCAAAGTTTTCTAAGGTTTCTTTTAATAGCAACTTTTCATTTTTAAGTATTTCTAGTTCATCACATTTCGTACAAGGAGTTAAACTACTATTATGCTTAATCTTTAATATATCAAAATCACTAACAAGAGAAGCATGCTCCTTTTTAAAAAAATTATATTTTTTACTAATTTATTTACATTCATCGAATAAATCATGAAAAACATTTAATAGTTCATCAAAGGATAAATTTGCATCAAATGAACTTGTTACCTCATCTCCAATGGCCATTAATGCATAGTGAGCAACTTGCTCGGTGATGGTAGGCTCCTCTTCTTTGGATGCACTTAAGTCATCCCATGTTGCTTTGAGAGTCTTCTTTTTTTGTTGCCTCTTGTTGGTTAGGGGACATTCGCTCTTGTAATGTCCCGGCTTCTTGCATTCGTAGCATATTACTTGATCTTTCTTGGGTTCAAATTTATTTTTAGTATCATTTTTTAATTTATTTTTTATGAATATTTTGAATTATCTCGTTAAGAGTGTCAAATCTTCATCAAAGTCTTCATCACTTGAGTTTTCTTTCAAGTGGTCTTCTTGGGTTCTTAGTGCCATATCCTTCCTATTCTTTGGAAGGGTATCCTTTAGTACTTCATGAGCTTTACAAGTCATTTCATAGGTCATTAGTGACCCAATTAGTTATTCGAGAGGAAAATTATTTAGATCTTTGGCCTCTTGAATGACCGTTAATTTAGAGTCCCAACTCTTTGGAAGGGATCTTAAAATTTTATTAACAAGTTCAAAATCTGAGAAACTTTTACCAAGTCCTTTTAGACCATTGATGACATCCATAAATCGGGTGTACATATCTTCAATGGTCTCACTCGGTTTCATCCGAAACAACTCATAAGTGTGCACTAAGAGATTAATTTTTGACTCCTTCACTCTTTTAGTACCTTTATGAGTCACTTTGAGTGTGTATCAAATATCAAAAGTCATTTCACAAATCGACACTTGATTAAACTCATTTTTATCTAATGTGCAAAACAAGGCATTCATAGCCTTGGCATTTAGAGTGAAAGTCTTCTTCTCCAACTCATTCCAACCGTTCATTGGAAGAGAAGACTTTTGAAATCCGTTTTCAATAATGTTCCATAGTTCAAAATCTATTGAAATTAGGAAGATCTTCATTCTAGTCTTTCAATATATGTAATCTGTCTCATTGAACATGGGCGAACGTGTAATTGAATGACCCTCTTGGTTGCCGGCAAATGCCATCTCTCTTGGGTTTTAAACCAAATTAAAGTGAATCTCGATCTGCTACCAATTGTTAGGATCAAGAGCAGCACTAAGAGGGGGGGTGAATTAGTGCAGCGAAAAACTTTTACGATTTCAAAAAATATTTCGTACATTCGAAGGAAATCGATTCGGAAAGATAGTAACTTTAAAACGTCAGAGAGCGTAAGTGTAGTGAAAGCAAGATGAGGAGAAGAAGCACTTTACTATGAAATGATTTGCAGTTAAATAAAATTGCTCAAAATGAAATGCAAACCAGATTTAGAGTGGTTTGGTCAATGTGACCTACATCCACTATCGGATTCCTCCTCCGTCGAGGTCACCGGCGTCTACTATAGGCCTTCCTTCAATAGATGAAGACCAATCACCTTTTACAGCTCTTTCTCCTTTTGTCGGGTTTCGGAGAGAACCCTTACAAGTCTCACACCTCTCTTGAATGATCTCAAAATTTAGAAAGGGAGGAGGAGAACTCTAGCACTTGTTTACAATACTTATATACCCCAATAACTCAAGATTATAATCACACTTCGGTGCCTTTTCATTCTGAAAATGGTGGGGTATTTATAGGCCCTAATGGAATTCAAAAATGGAGCCAAAAAGTGTCTTATCCCAGATTTTTGGGGTACTGGCGGTACCATTGCCATAACTGGGCGGTACTACCGCTTGATTATTGACATTGGGCAGTACTACTGCTTAATCTGGGCGGTACCACCGCTTGATAAAGCTTGGAGACCGAGCTCTAGTGGTACCACTGCCTAACAAGGGCGGTATCACCATTGGCAGTAATAACTGCCGATGGTGCCACCACCTAATCTGGGCAATACCACCACTGAAACCACCTAGGGTGCTGTTTTCCAAGCGATGCCACCACCAGCCCTAGCGGTACCACCGTCGGCCAGGAATTCAGCATCCTGGTTGGGCCTTGACTCTGACCCAAACCAGCTCAACTCCGAGCCCAGTTGGCCCCTAACAGAGTGTAACATCCCTCATTTAAAAAAAAAATAGTAAATGCTTGTTTGTAAATATGAGGATTATTTAATAATTTTTTTATTAAATAATATTATATTAAAGTTTATGACTAAGGACCTAAGAGTAAATATTAAAATTTTGATATGATTTATAGAATATTCAGAATTGAGTAAATAAAAATAAAATAAAATGGAGGACATGTGTCATTAACAAGGATGAGCCACTTACATTTATTCTAAAGTTGACACCTAAACCCCCATGCATGCTTGCCACCTCACTATTTTAGTATGAGCCAAACCTAAGTAATTTAAGGCACCATTAAAAAGAAACTTTGCAGCCAACGTTAGTTTGAGGAGAAGAAGAAGAAGAGAAGAAGAAGAAGAGAAGAAGGAGAAGAAGAAGAAGAGGAAACTTTGTTTGAGGTTTTGCATCAACTCGCTATATTTGGAAATCAAACTCATCTAAGGCAAGTATTCTAATCTCTTCCTACAGAATTCCTAATCTCTGTTTTCCTTTTAATTCTTCATAATTCAAAATATTTCAGCTTAGTACCAAACCTTTCTTTCCTTTTGATACAAAGTCATGAATCTGAAATTTTTCGGTAATCTGACTTCTATACATTGTTTTGGATCTAACTTTTAGTACTAAACTCTGATTTAGGCAAAGCCTAATCCACTTGAAAGTAGACTCAAATATCTTTATTTTGATACTGAGATTGAATAATTTAGAGTTTAAATGCCTACTAAGACTTCTGTTTCAATTAACCCTACAGATTCTGTAAAATAGAGACTGAAATTTCTGACCTTCTGTTACTAAATTGCTCATAACTCTCTAGAGAAAATTCTGAATTATACAAAGCTTATTTTTTTGGAAACTGGATTTACTTATCTTTCTTTTGACACATAATTTGGAAATTTTGAAGTATGTTTGCCTTCTGAAACATCTGTTTAAATTGATTCTATCAAGTCTGCAAAACAAGGATGATCAATTCTGACCTTCCTTTACTCTATTTGTTGTAACTTCCTGTTAAGAACTCAAAAATTTATAAATCTAAGTTCATCTGAAAATAGATTGATACAGCTTTCCAATGACACCTATTTTTAGTGATTTGGATCATACTTGGTGACTCAAACAATTCAGAAAATATACCATTCAAATTCTATCATAATTGAAAACTTTATTGGGTTTTGCCTATTCAATTTTCATCCTATTGGAAATATGATTTCTACTAAATTCTTCTTCAATTGAGTTTTATATTAGTTCTTTGAAGTTCTTGTATTGTTCATCCTAAAATTATTGTATATCTGAAATTTATTATGTAATGCTTTGTTTGCATTTCCTTGTTTGATAAAGGCACATGCATATCTTCGTTGTTCCGTATGTGCTTCTGATATGTGTCAATGTTATTGTTCATACTACCCTTTTGTACTCTAGTGTCTTATGGGATATTGTGAACCTTTGCCAGAAATGGTAAAGGAAGTCATGCTTAGAGCCCGTGATTGCTCTGTCGACCCCATTGACTTCACTCAAACGTGGGTGGATGGAGCTCCCAGATGTGGGAGACTTATGCTTAGTGGTCATCCAGAAATGGATGAATCACATTATGTATGTGGTCCCACAGCGCCCTCTATATTTATTGATATGATATTCAAAGCTTTGTTTATGAGTTCATATTATGCTTTGGATAAAAATGGAATGCATGCTACATCAAAAATGACATACAAGCTTGTGTTTATTATTCGGTTCATTTGTTATACTTTGAAGTGTTTCATTTGTCATTATTATGCCCCCAAACACTCTTATGCCTTTGATATGCACCTAAATGCTTCATGTGCCATTTGATATATGCCTAAATACTTCTTTTGCCAATGAAATGCTCCAATTTCCTTTCTCCTATTGTTATGTCTAATGCCTGTTTTTGACTGAGGTAAACCTTTGTGATTTTATATCAAATGAGATGACTTCAAATGAACACTTGTATTTCTACTTTTGTATCTTGATACTAAGCCTGCTTGAACTTCTCCTATCGCCATGGATATGTTAGACGCTTGCTGAGCTCTTTATGCTCACCCTGTTGCTATATAAATTTTTCAGGGTAGCTTGTCACGCACTGAAAAGCTAGAATTGGGTTAAAGCAGTGAAAGGCTAGAAGATTTTTGAGCTAATCTTTGTTAGATGATAGGTTTTTGTTGTATAGTATACTTTACTTCTGATGTAATGTTAAGGATCTGTTGATACTTATGTGTTGTAAAAGTTTAAAGGATCGCTCATGTGTATAGAATGATAAGTTTAAGTCTTATAAGGATAAGAACTCATGGTAAATAATTATCTTTTTGTGATTGTATATACTTCTACGATTATGGATTTGTGTTGTGGTTGATGTTTAGTTGAATTGCCTTTGGATTTTATGAATCTCTAAGTGAAGTGGATTATGATTTATGTAACGTACATGTTTATGAATTGTAAATATTGATTTTTGAATGATTCTTAGTATCCTCAAATTGTTAGATTGGATCCTGGATTGAATTGATGATGAATTATAATATTATTGATTTTAGACAGGGTCACACTTCCTGAATGTGATAATTCGGGGGGTGTGACACAGAGTTGATGGGATTACCTCCCAAATCAACTATAATTATCGTTCTAACTGTGATTAAGGCAAGCATGGTTCGGTACGTCGATTTTTCACTTGGTGATCTTCCGGTGAACTTTTCGTCGAGTCTTCCAGTGAGCTTCTAGTGAACTCCTGACCAACTCTCGGTTATTCTTTCGACGTGCTTCCGACGATCTTCTGACGAGCTTTCGGCGAGTCTTCCAATGTGCTTCCGATGATCTCATGATGAACTCTCGACGAGCTCCTGGTATATCGTCCGAGTCTTTGACTCTGGCCCATCATCTGCTTTATGCCTTACTGCTATCGTAGTTAATCCTGCACACTTATCTCAATACATGGATTATATCAAATAATTTACCAATTGATTTCATCATCAAAATATGAGATTCAATAATCTCCCCCTTTTTGATAATGACAACTAATTAGCTATGGAGTTAATCTTAACTCCCCCTATCTATATACCATAATTGAGAAAATATACCCTTGAATTCAACGCCTTTGAATTCAAGCATCAAATTGATAATTTAGACTTATTATCATCATACACATCATGATTTACCAAATCTATAGATGATACCACGTATTCGTCGATAGAAATGATGTCAAGACATGACATCCATTTTCAAATCAAAATCATAGAAATTTTCAGCATCAAAGTAAGCATGGTATTGACTGAAATTTTCAGCATCAAGGTAAGCATGTTATTGACAAAAATTTTCAGCATCAAGGTAAGCATAATATTGATAGAAATTTTCAGCATCAAGGTAAGCATGATATCATATTAATCATTTAAAGATATAACATGGAAATCAAAGCATAGAATTGTAATCTTCAAAGTAAGTAACATTTTGAGTTTACAACATCAAGCTAAACTACTAGAATTACAACATCAAAGTAAGCAGAATAAAAGAAGGGGATTTCATCCATTTCTCCCCCTTTATCATTAGTAAAATATCAAAAGCTATTTCATAAATCGACACTCGATTAAACTTATTTTTATCTAATACACAAAACAAGGCATTCATATCCGTGGCATTTAGAGTGAAAGTCTTTTTCTCCAACTCATTCCATTCGTTCATTGGAAGAGAAGGCTTTTGAAAACCATTTTCGACAACATTCCATAGCTCAAAATCCATTTAAATTAGGAAGATTTTCATTCTAGTCTTCCAATATGTGTAATCCATCTCATTGAATATGGCCGGACGTGTAATTGAATGACTCTCTTGGTTGCCAGCAAATGCTATCTCTCTTGGGTTTTAAACCAAACGAGAGTAAACATCGCTCTGATACCAATTGTTAGGATCAAGAGCAGCACTAAGTGAATTAGTGCAGCGAAAAACTTATGCGATTTCAGAAAATATTTCGTACGTTCGAAGGAAATCGATTCGGAAAGATAGTAACTTTAAAACATAAGAGAGCGTAAGTGTAGTGAAAGCAAGATGAGGAGAAGCACTCTGCTATGAAATGATTTGTAGTTAAAGAAAATTACTCAAAACGAAATGCAAACCAGATTTAGAGTGGTTCAGTCAATGTGACCTACATCCATTATCGGATTCCTCCTCCGTCGAGGTCACCGGTGTCCACTATAGGCTTTCCTTCAATAGGTGAAGACCAATCACCTTTTACAGCTCTTTCTCCTTTTGTCGAGTTTAGGAGAGAACCCCTACAAGTCTCACACCTCTCTTGAATGATATCAAAATTTAGAAAGGGAGGAGGAGAACTCTAGCACTTGTTTACAACACTTATACACCTCAATAGCTCAAGATTATAATCACACTTCGGTGCTTGTTCATGCCGAAAAGGGTGGGGTATTTATAGGCCCCAATGACTTTCAAAAATGGAGCTAAAAAGTGTCTCATCCCGGATTTCGGAGGTACTGGTAGTACAACTACCATTACTGGGCAGTACTACTGCCTGACAGTTGACACTAGGTAGTCCTACCACTCAATCTGGGCGGTACCACTACTTGACAGAGCTCGGAGACCGAGCTCTAGCGGTACCACCACCTAACAGGGGCGGTACCATCGCTGGTAGTAATAACTGCCAGCGATGCCACCACCTAAACCACCTGGGGTGCTGTTTTCCAAGCGGTGCCACCGTCGGCCAAGAATTCAACATCCTGGTTGGGCCTTGACTCTAGCCCAAACCAGCCCAACTCTGAGCCCAGTTGGCCCCTAATAGAGTTGATGGGATTACCTCCCAAATCAACTCTAATAATTATCGTTCTAACTATGATTAAGGCAAGTATAGTTCGGTACGTCGATTTTTCACTCGGTAATCTTCCGACGAACTTTTCGACAAGTTTTCCGGTGAGCTTCTGGCAAACTCCCGACCAACTCTTGGCTAGTCTTCCAATGTGCTTCCGATAATTATCCGACAAGCTTTCGGCGAGTCTTCCAATGTGCTTTCGGTTATCTCACGATGAACTCTTGGCGAGCTCCCTTTTACAGCTCTTTCTCCTTTTGTCAAGTTTAGGAGAGAACCCCTACAAGTCTCACACCTCTCTTGAATGATCTCAAAATTTAGAAAGGGAGTAGGAGAACTCTAGCACTTGTTTACAACACTTATACACCTCAATAGCTCAAGATTATAATCACACTTCGGTGCTTGTTCATGCCGAAAAGGGTGGGGTATTTATAGGCCCCAATGACTTTCAAAAATGGAGCTAAAAAGTGTCTCATCCCGGATTTCGGAGGTACTGGTAGTACAACTACCATTACTGGGCAGTACTACTGCCTGACAGTTGACACTAGGTAGTCCTACCGCTCAATCTGGGCGGTACCACTACTTGACAGAGCTCGGAGACCGAGCTCTAGCGGTACCACTGCCTAACAGGGGCGGTACCATCGCTGGTAGTAATAACTGCCAGCGATGCCACCACCTAAACCACCTGGGGTGCTGTTTTCCAAGCGGTGCCACCGTCGGCCAAGAATTCAACATCCTGGTTGGGCCTTGACTCTGGCCCAAACCAGCCCAACTCTGAGCCCAGTTGGCCCCTTATAGAGTTGATGGGATTACCTCCCAAATCAACTCTAATAATTATCGTTCTAACTATGATTAAGGCAAGTATAGTTCGGTACGTCGATTTTTCACTCGGTAATCTTCCGACGAACTTTTCGACAAGTTTTCCGGTGAGCTTCTGGCAAACTCCCGACCAACTCTTGGCTAGTCTTCCAATGTGCTTCCGATAATTATCCGACAAGCTTTCGGCGAGTCTTCCAATGTGCTTTCGGTTATCTCACGATGAACTCTTGGCGAGCTCCCGGTATATCGTCCGAGTCTTCGACTCTGACCCATCATCTACTTTACGCCTTACTGCTATCATAGTTAATCCTACACACTTATCTCAACACATGGATTAGATCAAATAATTTATTAATTAATTTCATCATCAAAATTCGAGATTAATTTCATCTCATCTTGTATGGCTTTAACCCACCCATTCTTATGCTCATGTAGAATAGCTTCTTGGTAAGTTTTTGGCTCTTCCTCATTCGTAAGCATAACATACTCATGTGGAGGATATCTGGTAGATGGTTATCGCTCTCTAGTGGATCTTCTCAATAGAATCTCATCTGGTGGTAGAGGTGCTTGTTCAGTTGGTTCAACATCAACTGTAGGAGTATCATCACTTGCATTCTCACCAGAATCTTCTTGTTCATCTCCCCCATGATCATCATGAACTACAGGTGAAGGAACTAGACCCGAACTCCAAGGTATATAAACAGAGGTTTTTGGCTTCTCAATATTATCACTATCATCAAATAATTGGTCTTCAATAAATACAGCATCTCTACTTCTAATAATCTTCTTATTCACTAGATCTCATAATCTATACCCAAACTCTTCATGACCATATCCCAAGAAGAGACATATTTTTGCCTTATTATCAAGCTTGGACCTCTCATCTTTGGGAATATGAACAAATGCCTTACACCCAAAGACTCTCAAGTGACTATAAGATATATCTTTTCCTTTCCATACTCTCTTTAGAACATCACCTTTTAGAAGAACTAATGGAGAAAGATTTATAAGGTCAACTATAATTCTCATAGCCTCCCCCCAAAATGACTTCGGTAACTTGGCATGGGAAAGCATACACCTAATCCTTTCTTCAATAGTTCTATTCATCCTTTCTGTCACACCGTTCTGCTGAAGAGTTTTAGAAATTATTTTATCAAGCCTGATACCATGAAACCTGCAATAATTCTCAAAATGACCCCTATACTCGCTACCAATATCTACTCGAATACACTTTAGTTTTTTTCTAGTTTCTCTTTCAACACTGATATGAAACTCTTTGAAAATATCAAGTACTTGATCTTTAGATTTCAAAGCAAAAGCTAAAACTTTTCTAGAATGAGAGTTCTAGTTTGCATAGTACAAACATCAGTATGAACTAAATTAATAACATCTTATCTTCTAGATGATAGATATGAATAAAATACAACTCTGTATGTTTTTCCAACTAAGCAATGATCACAAAATTTAAGAGATGTACATTGCAACTCTAGTAAGAACTACTTTCTAGCAAGAGTTTGAAGTCCCTTCTCGCTGAAATGACCAAGCCTCTTGTGCTAAAGATCTATACTTTCACCCTTCTGAATTGCATTAATCTCTTCTTTGTGAAACTTAGCTTCCATCACATAAAAAGAGTTAAGATTCTTTCCTCTTGCCACAATTAGAGAACCTTTAGTGAGTTTCCATTTGCTTTTACCAAAATAGTATGTAAATCCCTTATCATTAAATATGCCTGTAGATATCAAGTTAAGACAAATATCTAGAACATGTTTGATATCTTTGAGTATCAATTTGCTCTAAATACTGGTCTTCAAGCAAATATCTCCAATACCCACAATCTTTAATGTACCACTATTTCCCATTCTAACATTACCAAAATCACCAGCAGTGTAAGATCTAAAGAAATCACCATGAGAAGTTACATGAAATGAAGCACTAGAGTCAATTACCTAGTTACTATCCTAAGCTGCAAGACTGACACAATCATCATCACAAACAATAATGATATCACCTTCAACAACAATTGTATTGGTCTCTTTCTCATTTTTCTTCCTTTTATTCTATTCTCGCTTCTAAAACTTACACTCTTTCTTCATGTGACCTGGCCTATTATAGTTGAAACTTTTGATATCTCTTCTAGACATGGATTTTCCTCTATAACCATGTGGATTTCTACTATGACTTCTTCCATGTCTTTCTTATTTTTCAGTAACAAATGCACCATAAGAAGATTCTCCTTGTTCTTTCCTTCTAGCATCTTCATTTAGCAAACTATCTTTAACCATATATATAGTTAGAGTCCCCTCTAGTGTGGAGTTACAAATTGTCACCACATACATTTTCCTACTTTCTAGTAAAGAGCTAAGAAGTAATAATCCTTGCATCTCATCATCTATATTCATTTTTATTAGGATCAAGAGCGACACTAAGAGGGGGGGTGAATTAGTGTAGCAGAAAACTTTCGCAATTTCAAAAAAATATTCGTTTCGATTAAAACCGATTCCAATGAAAATGATTTCGATTCAATCTGTTTCGGAGAGAAGTTGAACTTGAAAGCTTTCGTAAAAGTATAAGAGAAGATTAAGGTGGTTTGTAGTAATGTAAATTGCACAAATGAAAAGTAAACTAGAATTTAGAGTGGTTTGATCAATGCGACCTACATCCACTTTCGAATTCCTCCTCCGTCGATATCACCGACGTCCATTAAAGGCCTTCCTTCAATAGGTGAAGCCGAACACCTCTTTACAGTGCTTTCTCCTTTTCCCGGGTTTAGGAGATAACCATTACAAGTCTCACTCCTCTTTCTTGGATAGTTACAAGGCTAAGAGATGAAGGAGGAGAACTCTTAACTTTTACAACACTTTTATGACTTAAGAATTCAAGATTAAGCCAATGCTATTATACCCTTTAATACAAAAAAGGGTAGGGTTTTTATAGACCCCAATGGCTTTAAAATTAGAGCCAAAAAGTGTCACATTCTCGGAATCCGGGGTACTAGTGGTACCACCGCCATTACTAGGTGGTACTACCATTGCTGATCTGATACTAGGTAGTACCACCGCTTGACAAGGGCAGTACCATTGCCCAGTCTAGGCGGTACCACTGCCTAGATATCCTAGGGGGCATTGCTTTCCAAGCGGTGCCACCGCTAGCCAAGAATTTGTTAGGATCGGAGCGGCACTAAGAGGGGGGGGGGGTGAATTAGTGCAACGGATTAAAACTCGTAAGTTTGAAATCGATTTCGTAAATGTGTAGAGATTTCGATTCGACGATGGATGACTTAGCTAAAATAGCTTGAGTAAAGGTAGTCAAGAGTAGAGAGACAAAAACCGAATGATTTGTAGCAAAGTAGAGAAATGATTCAGAAAATTAAACACTCACACATTCAAGGAACACAACGATGTATAGTGGTTCAGTCAAATGACCTACATCCACTTTCGAAGCCTTCTTCGATGAGGATCCCAACTTCCACTAGCAAATCACTTTGAAGAAGAAGGACCAAATACTCCTCTTACAACCTTCTTACAAGTGGTTCACACTCTTACAGATTTTTTCAAAGAGAAAGAGGGAGGTGAATACTTAAGCTATTGAAAACAAGACTTTGCTAGAGCTTTTTCTCACTTTCTAACTTCTCAAAAAAAGGTGTGTTCTCTACTGAGAATTGACGGGTATTTATAGGCCCCAAAAGGATTCAAATTTGGGCTCCAAATTTGAATTACTTTTGGGTTTCCCGGTGCTGGCGGTGCCACCGCCTGTTATTGTCTGACACTAACAGTGTACTAGCGGTGCCACCGCCGGACCTCTCGGGTTCTGGGCAGTGCCATTGCCCAGTCCGACGATGCCACCGCTTGGACTATTCCAACTCACAGGTTGGGCTCCAAACTTAGCCCAAACTAGTCCAAACTTGGCCCAATTAGCCCCTAACCGGGTTATAGGATTAATCCTTAATCCTAACCTAAATTATATGCAAACTATGAAATTAAGACATAGCCGTAAGCAAATTTTTAACCGGCAATTTCGAGTTTCCTTTCGGCAAGCTTTCTGGCGAACTTCCGGCGGACTCCCAATAGGCTCCCGGTCTTATGGCGAGTTCAACGAGTCTTTGGCAAGTATCCAAACCTTCTCGGTGAACTCCGCGAACCTCTGATGATCTTTCCGGTGGACTTCCGAAAACTTTGGCAAGTCCCCGATTCTTTCTCGGTTGGTTCCGGTAGCACTTCCGATGATTCTTCAGACTTTCGGCGGACTCTCGAACACCCATCGAACTTGACTCCAGTAAACTTGCTTTATGTCTTCAAGCTATCATAGTTAATCTTGCACACTTAACTCAATAATATGGATTAAATCAATTAACCCATCAATTGACTTCATCATCAAAATATGAGATTCAACAATCTCCCCCTTTTTTATGATGACAATCAATTGATGATGGAGTTAATCATAACTCCCTCTATCTATATGTCATATTATGAGAAGATAAAAATACTTGAATTCAATCTCTTTGAATTCAAGCCTAAACCGATAAGTTCTATCTTTCGAACTTATCGTTATTCTTAATAAACATGAGCAAATACAAAACTTCATATTTCTCATAATTTCAAGGCATGAAAATTATTTTCAAGTCGAATGATAAAAGATAATTATTATTTCGACAAGAAATAATAATAATTTAAAATTTTAACATGGATCTCATGATATAAATGCAAGGCATGATTTCATATGATCATTAGATGATTGCTTATCATATATATATATATAATGATAAACATGATATGACAACCAATCTAAAAACTTTCATATGCGATATGCTCAAAAAGTTGTATAATGCTTTTAAGGAATATAACATATATAAGATATTTTTTATTGCATTATACAACATATAAGCTATTGTAATACGATACATATAAGTCATGCTAATTTCATATTTGCACAAGTCATCAATCTTTTGCACATTCTTCTCCCCCTTTGTCATCAACAAAAAGGAGATGAGTTTTCAAGCATATAACTCGTGATCATTGAAGCCATTCATAAAATCATCTCATAAGAAAAAAATCTTGAAAAGGAGATGTCAAATAAGAAAGGTTTAACACAACGATTATTCCTTAGGAGGAATTCCAGAGTTCCTATACATGGCATCTATCTTCTGGTTCATTTGTCGTAGTTTCCTCAAAATTTCAACTTGTTGTAATTGGATTTTCTCTTAATGTGATTTGAGTTGCTCTTGTTGTGATTTGATTTGATTTAATTCTGCTATGATGGGATCTTCAGAAGATGAAGCAGGAGCTGGTTTTGAAGGTGCTGCACTAAAGGGACTAGGAGGAGGAGATTCATTTCCCTTAAAATGGGTGTTTCAGGGTGTTCTACAGGTGGGGGAACTGGATTAGTCCTTCTAGGTTGCCTAATCCATATACCATTGTCAAAAGTGCATCGAAGTCTCTTGAGTAGGTTTTTGTTGATAGTGTTAAATCGATCGACCTAGATTATTTCTTCATCGGGTGAGACACAAATATTATAGGCAATCATTAATCGAGTGACTAACCCCCCATACGGTAACATTGAGTCGTTAGCTATTATGTTCTGCATATGTTGTCGGATTAAGTATCCAAAATAATTATTTTAGCTGATCATAATCTAATACATAGTACTTAACTCTATTTGATTAATCTCATCATGATGAAATTATTTAGGAAGTAGGATGATGTGATGAATAAATTTAAAGTTAAAGGGCAACAAGTGCTCACAACTTTTGGGAATTATGCGTAGGTTTAGATTTGCAAAAATAGTTTCTAAGGCTTCGGAGTAAGTTACTCCGATTGCATTGATATCCCATTTACTTCTAAAATAACAACCCCTATCCTTTTCAGCAATTCCAATTAACTCACGTATAATGCTATCAAATATTCGAATTTGTGTTCCTAAGAGGTAGGTAGTTAAGCTATCATTGTCCACACTTAAGTTGGCATAAAATAACCTAACCAACCTAGGGTAAATCAGTTCATTGATTTATAGGATAGATAAGACATCTAAATTTGTAAACCGTCTAATGGGTTCTAGGTTTCCAAGTTCATCTAGATCAATATGTTTGCCCTTATGTATTGTTCTTGTTTTGAAATTTGGATACCTAAGGACTATTTCATTAGATCTAAAGAGGATTTGGTCATAGGAATCTCCTTCCACCCTTTTCCCTTTGGTTCTTGATGATCTCTTACGAGCCATATCTAATCATGACGATAGATTAAGAGAGAACTTTAAAGAATAGGCCAAATAATGAGAGGAAGAAAAAAAAAAATTCAGATCTTACCTCATATAAGTTTACTTGGGAGGTAGAGAGCTTGATCCAAGAAAAACCCCTCTCTTAGGCTTCTAAAGGCTTAGAATGAGGTTGAGAGAGGTTTAGAGGGCTTTATGAGAGTGCTAAGGAGGGTGCTCTCGAGTTGGGGGTGGTTCCACCGCTAACCCTAACCCTCCCACCCCCCCCCCGCCCCCACCTCTCTTTATAAGGGAGTTCTCGGGCAATGCCACCGCCAACCGAGCAGTGCCACCACCTGGGGACCGAGCGCCCAGGCTTTTATGAAAATGTCCGCTAATAGATGCTTTGTATCAATAAATTCTAGAATGACATTATTATTATTGACATGATCTCATATAAAGTGATGCCTAATATCAATATGCTTAGTTCTAGAGTGTTGAATTGGATTTTTGGTTAGACAAATAGCACTTGTATTATCACATTTTATGGGAATGTTCTTTAAGTAAATTCCATAGTCTTCCTATGTATTTTTCATTCAAACAACTTGTGCACAACATGCACTTGCAGCTATGTATTCGACTTCCACCGTAGATAGTGCAACCGAATTTTGTTTCTTGGAAGTCTAAGAAACAAGTGCATATCCTAAAAATTGACATGTTCTAGATGTGCTTTTTCTATCTATCCTACATCAGCCAAAATTGACATCTGCATAAGCTATTAAATCAAAATTATTAGATTTTGAATACCATAATCCTAAATTAGGAGTTCTCTAAGGATTCTTTTAACACTTTTAAGATGAGACAATTTAGGATTAGCTTGAAACATAGTATAAAGTCCTACACTAAACATGATATCTGGTCTAATTGCGGTGAGGTAAAGTAAACTATCAATCATTCCCCTATATGTTTTTTGATCAAAGCTTTCACCACTTTCATTCATGTCTAACTTAGTGGAAATACTCATAGGAGTATTTATAGTTTTTGAACCATCTATGTTAAATCATTTTAATAATTCTAATATATATTTAGATTGATTAAGAAATATACCATTACTAAGTTGTTTAATTTGTAATCCTAAAAAGAAGATTAATTCTCCCATTAGGCTCATTTCAAATTCATGACTCATACACTTGGCAAAAGATTCACATAGTGATTCATTCAAAGAACCAAAAATAATATTGTCAACATAAATTTGAACAATAAGAAAATTATTTTTAAAATATTTGATAAACAATATAGTATCAACCTTGCCTTTTGTAAAATTATTTAAAATAAGAAAGGAACTAAGCCTTTCATACCAAGCTCTAGGAGCTTGTTTTAAGCCATAGAGAACCTTAGTCAATTTAAGTACATGGTTAGGAAGAAGAGAATTTTTAAATCTGGGAGGTTGTTCAACATACACTTTTTCGGAAATAAAACCATTCAAGAAAGCACTTTTGACATCCATTTGAAATAGTTTAAAATCATTACTACTAGCATAGGCAATGAGCATCCTAATGGCTTCTAATCTTGCCACAGGAGCGAAGGTCTCTTCGTAGTCGATACCTTCTTCTTTGTTAAAACCTTTGGCTACTAGTCTAGCCTTGTTTCTAACCATGATACCGTATTCATCTTGCTTGTTTCTAAAGATCCATTTAGTACCAATGACTAAATGGTCACTAGGTCTAGGAACAAGCTTCCATACCTCATTCCTCTCAAATTGGTTCAATTCCTCTTGCATTGCAATAACCCATGAATCATCTTTTAAGGCTTCGTCAATGCATTTAGGTTCAATTTGAGAAAGGAAGGCGGCGTTAGCATAAAAATTCTTGAAGGAAGAACAAGTTTGAACCCCTTTTGATGTATCTCCTATAATTAGCTCCTTTAGATGAGCATCTACATACTTCCATTCCTTGGGTAAGGAAATTTCGGAAGAAGATGCATCCAAGTTGCTATTTTGAAGAGGGGATTCATTTAAATTTAAATTATCAAAACCAAGATCATCATCAAAATCATTTTTCTTTAACTCGAAAATTTCATTAAAAACTACATGAATAGACTCTTCTATAACTAAGGTTCTTTTGTTAAAAACACGAAAAGCCTTAGAAACGGAAGAGTAACCAAAAAAGATGCCTTCATCGGATTTAGCATCAAATTTTCCTAAGGCATCCTTTTCATTCAAAATAAAGCATTTACAACCGAAAACTTTAAAATAAGAAACATTTGGTTTTTTGTTATTCCATAATTCATAGGGAGTTTTTGATAGAGATGGTCTTATTAGAACCCTATTCATGACATAGCAAGCTGTATTAATGGCTTCGACCCAAAAATACTTAGGTAGACTATGTTCATTTAACATGGTTCTTGCTATTTCTTATAAATTTTTATTTTTTCTTTCAACTACCCCATTTTGTTGAGGATTTCTCAGAGTGGAGAAGTTATGGTTATGTCCATTAGATTCACAGAAACTTTGGAAGTCACGATTTTGAAATTCGCCACCGTGATCACTCCGAATTGATGAAATCATGAAGCCTTTTTCATTTTGAGTAAGTTTACAAAATTTAGAGAAACATTCGAAATAATCACTTATGTGAGCCAAGAAATAGGTCCAAGTGTATCTACTATAGTCATCTATAATTACGAAGGCATATTTGCTTCCTCCTAGACTCATTGTGTCAATTGGTCCAAATAAGTCCAAATGAATCAATTGCAATAGTCTAGTGGTGCTAATTTGATTTTTTGGTTTGAAACTAGTTTTTATTTGTTTTCTTAGTTGACAAGCATCACACACTTTGTCCTTAACAAACTTCATATTGGGAATCCCTCGTACTAACTTTCTAGATGAAATCTTAGATATTAGTTTCATACTTACGTAGCCTAATCTCCTATGCCAAAGCTAAGCATCATCATTTAAAGCGGAAAAGCATATTTCATTACTAAGTTCATCAAGGTTGATGGTGTAGACATTATTTTATTTTAGGGTAATCATTGATATGTTATTGTTTGGTTTTTCAATAATGCACACATTAGATTCAAATCTAACGATGTAACCTTTATTGCATAATTGACTAATGCTTAAGAGATTATATTTTAAATCATCAATTAGCAACACATCATCAATTGAAAAACTTGATTTGTTACCTATGGTTCCCTTGCCAATAATTTTACCTTTGTTGTTGTCTCCGAATGTGAGTGAGCATAGAGAAATGAGATGGATCTTCGGTCATGTGCCTTGAGCATCCACTATCAAGATACTATCTCTTGCTCCTAACTTGTGAGTTTGTCTACAAAAGAGGATGATTTTTAGGTACCCATTTGATTTTGGGTGCCTCAAAAATTGATCTACTAATTTTGTCATTCATCATTGAATTATTTATAGTTCCTTTAAGAACCCATATCAACTTCTATGGACTAATTTTCTTAAATGGACATTTGTAAACAACATGTCCGGATTTACAACAAAATTTACATTTCAAATGAGGTGAAACATGTAATGTGGGTCCTTTAATGAAGGTGGTAGGATTTTGGTGAGATTCTCTCACAAAACTAATTCCACTTCTATTTGTGACGTGACCCTTGTTTGCAAGGATCCTGTCCAAGCCTTTGCTATAGACCTTAAACTTGTTTAAAGTCTCCTTAAGTAGCAAATTCTTATTTTTTATTGCTTATAAGTATTCACACTTAGAGCATGGAGGAGTTTAAAGACTATCAAGCTTATTTTGTAGTAAGACATGCTCTTTCCTTAATAGATTAAACTTCTTAGTAATAGTTCTACACTCATCAAATAATTCATGAAAAGCGATAGAAAGTTCATCGAAAGATAAATCTTCGTTAATTAAATCATATACCTCTCCTCATAAAGCCATTAGCGCGAAGTTTGCCTTCTCTTTGTTGCAAGTTTCTTCATTCTTGGAATCACTTGAGTCGTCCCAAGTCACTTTTAAAGTTTTCTTCTTAGCTTGGGGGCATTATTTTTGAAGTGCCCTGACTTCTTGCATTCGTAGCATACTACTTGGTCCTTTTATGTTCAAGTTTGTTTTTGGTATTATTTTTAAATTTACTTTTTTCTAATAAATTTTTTAAATTTTTGAGTTAAAAGTGCAATGTCATCATCACTGTCCTCATCACTTGATGTTCCTTTCAAGTGGTCTTCTTGTGTTCTAAGTGTCATATCCTTCCTATTCTTTAGAAGGGGGTTCTCGAGCTCTTCATGAGCATGACATGTCATTTTGTAGGTCATTAGAGACCCAATAAGTTCTTCGAGAGGAAATGTTTTAAGGTCCTTGGCCTCTTGAATGGCCGTAACTTTTGGATCCGAACTCTTTGGAAGGGATCTTAAAATTTTAGTCACTAGTTCAAAGTTAGAAAAACCTTTACCAAGAGCTTTGAGTCCATTGATGACATCCGTGAAATGGGTGTACATGTCTCCGATGGACTCACTTGGTTTCATCCGGAAAAGTTCGTAAGAATGCACAAGAATGTTGATTTTGGACTCTTTCACTCGGCTAGTGCCTTCATGAGTGACCTCAAGAGTTCTCCAAATATCAAAAGTCAAATCACAAATCGAAACGCGATTAAATTCATTTTTGTCAAGTGCATAAAATAAGGCATTCATAGCCTTTGCGTTTAAAGTGAAAACCTTCTTCTCTGATTCATCCCATTTGCCCATCGGAAGAGAAGATTTTTAAAATCTATTTTCGACAATATTCCAAAGCTCAAAATCCATGGAAATAAGGAAGATCCTCATACGAGTCTCCCAATTCGTGTAATCCAACCCATTAAACATAGGCGGACGTGTAATAGAGTGACCCTCTTGTATACCGAAGTAAGCCATCTCTCTTGGGTATTAAACCAAATATGAGAATTAGCCTTGCTCTGATACCAATTGTTAGGATCGGAGCGGCACTAAGAGGGGGGGGTAAATTAGTGTAGCGGATTAAAACTCGTAAGTTTGAAATCGATTTCATAAATGTATAGAGATTTCGATTCGACGAAGGATGCTTAGCTAAAATAGCTTGAGTAAAGGTAGTCAAGAGTAGGGAGATGAAAACCAAACGATTTGCAGCTAAGTAGAGAAATGGTTCAGAAAATTAAATACTCACATATTCAAGGAACACCATGATGTATAGTGGTTCGGTCAAATGACCTATATCAACTTTTGAAGCCTTCTTCGATGAGGCTCCCAACTTCCACTAGCAAATCACTTTGAAAGAGAATGACCAAATACCCCTCTTACAACCTTCTTACAAGTGGTTCATACTCTTACAGATTTTTTCAAAGAGAAAGAGGGAGGTGAACACTTAAGCTATTGAAAATATGACTTTGCTAGAGCTTTTTCTCACTTTTAATTTCTTAAAAAAAAGGTGTGTTCTCTACTAAGAATTGAGGGATATTTATAGGCCCTAAGAGGATTTAAATTTGGACTCCAAATTTGAATTACTTTTGGGTTTCCTGGTGCTAGCGGTGCCACCGACTATTAGTGTCTGACACTGACAGTGTACTGGCGGTGCCACCGCCGGACCTCTCGGGTTCTGGGTGGTGCCACCGCTTGGACTATTCCAGCTCATTGGTTGGGCTCCAAACTTGGCCCAAACCATTCCAAACTCTAGCCCAATTGGCCCCTAACCAGGTTATCGGATTAACCCTTAATCTTAACCCAAATTATATGTAAACTATGAAATTAAGATATAGCCCTAAGCAAATTTTTAGCTGGCAAATCGAGTTTCCTTCTAGCGAGCTTTCCGACGAACTTCCGACGGACTTCCGATACACCCTCGGATTTCTTCCGTTGGACTCCCAGTAGGCTCCTGGTCTTGTGGCGAGTTCAACGAATCTTTGGCAAGTATCCGAACCTTCTCGGTGATCTTCGTGAACCTCTGACGATCTTTCCGGTAGACTTCCGAAACTTCGGCAAGTCTCCGATTCTTTCTCGGTTGGTTCCGATAGTACTTTTGATGATTCTTCAGACTTTCGATGGACTCTCGAACACCCATCGAACTTAATTCCGGTAAACTTACTTTATGTCTTCAAGCTATCATAGTTAATCCTACATACTTAACTCAATAATATGGATTAGATCAATTAACCCATCAATTGACTTCATCATCAAAATCCGAGATTCAACAGAATTCAGGGGCTGAATTAGTTGATCAATTGCTCTTCTAGCATTTCTTGTTCCGGTGCATCAATTGCTCTTCCGGCGAGCTTCCATCGTACTTTCGGCAAACATCCGACAAACTCTCGGCAATGTTTCGACGGACTCCCTACAAGCTCCTAGACTTTTCGATGATCTTCTTAGCGAGTTTCAACGAGCTTCTTTGGCAAGCTCCTGGACTTCTCGGTTGGTTCCGGTAGAACTTCCGATGAACTCTCGAACTCCCAATGAGATCTCGATCTTGACTCTAGCACAACACCTGCTTTATGTCTTATTTCTATTGTAGTTAATCCTGCACACTTTTCTCAACATGTAGATTAGATCAAACAAATTATAATTGACTTTATTATCAAAATCCGAAATTTAACAATCGCCCCCTTTTTTATGATGATAATCAATTGATGACAGAGTTAACCTTAACTCCCCCTATCTATATGCCGTACTTAAGAAAAGATATTCATGAATTCAAGCCCTTCGAATTCAAGAAATAAACTGATAAGATACGTTCATTAAACTTATCAATATGCATATCATGATTCCTATCATGATCTAACATTCTTAAAATACGATGCCAAGTATTTCCCAAAATGATGTCAAGGCATGACATCCATTTTCAAGTATGATATTTCAAATATGAAAGATGACAAAGATAGCAATTCATCATTTTATGGCAAGATATCAATTGTAAAATAGCAAGTTAAACTCTAGATATCTTATCATAATGAAAGAAATTTATTAAGCAAACATTTCAAGTATATATGATGATTTCAAGTATATATGATGAAATACATTGCATACATTTGTCATCAATTTACGACATTTTGGTACTATTTCTCCCCCTTTGGCATCAATAAAAAGGAGAACATTTTAACAATGCAACTGTGGTAAAAAAAAAATCAAGCAAGTTTCATGCTAAAAAATTCTCATAATTAGATGTTATCAACATTAAAGTGATAGATTCCATCAACTTCTCCCCCTTTGTCATCATAATTTTGTATGAAGAAGAGGAAAGAAGGTAAGGAGGGATTCTATTAAGAACTATTTGTGAAATAATTTGAATCAAGTCAAAAACGATAAATAAGTTTTCGTTAAGACATGCTTTCTTTATCACACATGAAAATTCATCTTTCAATGATTAAGATATCCATTGGAATTTTTTTAATTTTCATGAGAAGAATCCATAGGAGAGGAGTATCACATGAAGGAGAAATTCACGAATAAAACTTCATAGTGAGAAGAGCACTACATCAAATCCATTTCTCATTAAAAATTCATAAGAGTGAAATTCGTGAGAGATGCATTTGTCAATTACTTCCATGTATCAAACATCAAGATTTGTATAAACACTTCATGCATTTATAAAATGTTTTGTCAGAGCCTTTCATCACTACTTGCATGAAGTAATATCATTAGTGCTTGTAGGACTCAAATTGCATCATGTATGATTAAAACTTCTCAATATTCAATAGAGATCATAATCATCATAGAATTTTTTAGCATCAAAGAAGACACGATATTGCATCATTGTATGATAACATGCTCCTCATTTAAAGAGATCACAACATCATAAAAATTTTCAGCATCAAAGTAAACACGATATTGCATCATGCTCATCATTTAAAGAGATCACAACATCATTGGAACTTTCAACATCAAAGTAAACAGTATTTTACATTTACATCATCAAGGTAAACAATTTTTAGCATCAAAGCACAGAATTCTAACATCAAAGTAAACAGCATTTTACGTTTAGAACATTATGTAAAATTTACATCATAAGAGGAGAAGATTTAAGTGATTGATCCAAAGAATCAAGAAAGTCCGAAAATAAAATTTAACAAATTCATGCATTCAGACAAATTAACATTCCTAATTCTTTTCTAATAAAATTAAATTATTCTTCACTTAAAGGCTTTGTAAAAATATTGGCCAATTAATGTTTTGTATCAATAAACTCTAAGATTACATCATGATTATTGATATGATCTCGTATAAAGTGATGCCTAATATTAATATGTTTAGTTCTAGAGTGTTAAATGAGATTTTTTGTTAAACATATTGCATTTGTGTTATCACATTTTATGGGAATGTTTTTAAGATGAATCTTATAATCCTCTAAGGTGTTTTTCATTTACACAACTTGTGCATAACATGCACTAGCTGCTATGTACTCAACCTCGGTTGTAGATAGTGCAACCGAGTTTTGTTTCTTAGAAGACCAAGAAATAAGTGTGTGTTCTAAAAATTGACATGTTCCTGATGTGCTTTTTCTATCTAATCTACATCCAGCAAAATCCTCATCGGCATAACCAATTAGTTCAAAGTTCTCGGATTTTGGATACCATAATCCTAGATTAGTGGTACCTTTAAGATATCTAAGAATTCACTTAACTGCTTTAAGATGAGATATCTTATGATTAGATTGAAGCTTAGAACAAAATCCTATACTAAACATGATATCTGGTCTAGTTGCGGTGAGGTATAGTAAACTTCCTATCATACCCCTATAAGCTTTTTTATCAAAGCTTTCTCCACTTTCATCAATGTCTAACATAGTGGATGTGCTCATGAGAGTATTGATAGCCTTTGAGCTATCTATATTAAACCTTTTTAGAAAATCTAAAGCATATTTTGTTTGACTAAGAAATATACCATTACTTAGTTGTTTGATTTATAAGCCCAAAAAGAAAGTTAATTCCCCTATCAAACTCATTTTAAATTCAAGGCTCGTACTTTTAGCAAATGACTCACATAGAGATTCATTCGTAGAACCAAAAATAATATCATCAATATAAATTTGAATAATAAGAAAATTATTTTTAAATTTTTTGATAAATAGTGTAGTATCGACTTTGCCTTTAGAAAAATTATTTTCGATAAGAAATGTGCTAAGTCTCTCATATCAAGCCCTTGGGGCTTATTTTAAACCATAAAGAGCTTTAGTCAATTTAAACATATGATTAGGGAGATTATCATTCTCAAATCCGGGAGGTTGTTCAACATAAACTTCATCGAAAATAAAGCCATTAAGAAAAGCATTTTTAACATCCATTTGAAACAACTTAAAATTATTACTACTAGCATAGGCAAGGAGCATCCTTATGGCTTCTAATCATGCCATAGGAGTAAAAGTCTCTTCATAATCAATCTCTTCTTCTTGGTTGAAACCTTTGGCCACTAATCTAGCCTTGTTTCTAACCATGATACCAAATTCATCTTGCTTGTTTCTAAAGACCCATTTAGTACCAATAACTAAATGGTCATTTGGCCTAGGAACAAGCTTCTATACCTCATTTCTTTCAAATTTATTGAACTCTTCTTGCATTATGATAACCCATGAATCATTTTCAAGGCCTCGTCAATGCATTTTGGTTCAATTTGGGAGAGGAAATCGACATTGGCACAAAAATTCTTAAGAGAAGAATGAGTTTGAACCCCTTTTGATGTGTCTCCTATGATTAGCTCCTTAGGATGAGCATCTATATGCTTCCATTCCTTGGGTAAGGATATTTCGGATGAAAATACATCCAAGTTGCTAGATGCAGAAGGGGTTTCGTTTAAATTCAAAGCATCAAAATTAACATTGTTAGGAACAAGTCGGCACTAAGAGGGGGGGATGAATTAGTACAGTGGTAAAAATCACGTTGGTTCTAAAAATTTCTTTCATTTCATATGATAAAACTAATTTCAAAAAATTGCTCAACTTGAAAGCGTATTCGTAAACGTATTGAAAGCAGTAAGCAAGTAAGGAGGTTTGTAGTAAGATCAATTGTATAAAAGAAAAGGCAAACGGGATTTTTATAGTGGTTTGGTCATCATGACCGACATCCACTCTGTCGATTCCTCTTCCATCGAGGCCACCGGCATTTACTGTTGATCTTCCTTTAATAGGCGAAGATCAACCTCGTTCTTACAGCTCTTTCGCCTTTTACCGGGTTTAGGAGATAACCCTTACACCCCCACTCACTTCTCTCTCAAACTATTCTAACACTTAGAACTTTGAGATGAGTTTCACATAAGATTACAACGGAGTTTCTTTCCTAGGTACTGGTGGTACCACCGCCATTCTTGGGTGGTACTACCGTTGTAAAATCTATAGCTAGGCAGCACCACCGCCGAATAAGGGCAGTACCATAGCTGGCAGCATTACTGTCGGTGGTACCACCGCCCAGCCTAGGCAGAACCACTACCTAGATTTCCTAGGGTGCTATTCCCCAGGCGATGCCACCACTGGCCCTAGCGGTGCTACCGCTAGCCAAGGTTTCAGCACCTTGGTTGGGGCTTGAATCTACCCTAAACTAGCCCAACTTCAGGCCCAATTGGCCCCTAATAGAGTTGATGGGATTACCTCATAATCCCAACTCTAATTATGTACTAACTATAATTCCTAAGACATATCTAAGCAAGATAAGTTCGATTTCTTCCGGCGAGCTTCCGATAATCTTCTGGCAAACTTCCGACGATCTCTCGGCAATGTTCCGACGGACTCTTAGCAAGCTCTTGAACTTCACGATGATCTTCTTGGCATGTTCCGATGAGCTTCTTTGGCAAGCTCTTGGACTTCTCGATTGGTTTCGGCAGAACTTCCGACGAACGTTTGGACTTCCAACGAACTCTCGAACTCCCAAAGAAATTACATTTTTGACTCTAGGACTTTATTTTGCTTTATGTCTTGCTATCATAGTTAATCTTACACACATAAAAATACACTTCGATCTAGAAAATTATTACTAAACATGAATTATGTCGTCCGGCATGTCATTGGTCCATCAACGCTTTGTCCGATTCTTTGGCGCATCATCCTCTTTTGTGGCTTATTGCCCAATCGACCAATTGACCTTGCAACTCCGATATCCTTGGCATAATATCTGCTTTTCTTGATCCGATGCCCGAATCCATGACCCGAAACCTTCTGTCGATACGTCGACCAATCCTCCGGCCCGACTGTCACGGACAAACTTCTAAATAGGCTATTTGATATAATGCTTATGTATGTCCATGTCTTTTGGTATGTTCATGCTTTGCACAGCATGTAGAGAGATGGCCGAAGGCTTAATAATCCCATTTTAGTTGGGTTTGATGGTCACTATACGCTTGTAAATAAAGGTTATGTCATGTTGACACTTATGAGAGATTTTCGATCTGTAGTGGATCATTTTGACCCTTTGTTGTGCAACCATTCAGAGCTTGTAAAGTCTATTTGTAATTTGCATTGTCTATGAAGTGTTTCCTGGAATGTTTGCTTGTGCATCCCGAGTGAGATGCTTTCTCTAACCCGTTTTCTCTTTTGTAGGTCCCGAGGGACCATGGGAGGTTTTAGAGAGGCTGACCTTTGCGGACGGACATAAACACCTATCAATTAGTTTCATCATCAAAATATGAGATTCAACAAACATTATCATCAAAATCATTTTTCTTGACTTCGAAAACTTCATTGAAAATAACATGAATAGAATCTTCTATAATTAAAGTTCTTTTATTAAAGATATAAAATGCTTTAGAAATAGAAGAATAAGTAAGAAAAACTAATTCATCAGATTTTGCATCAAATTTTCCTAAGGTATCTTTTTCATTCAAGATAAAACACTTACACCCAAAAACTTTAAAATATAAAACATTGGGTTTTTTGTTGTTCGATAACTCATAAGGAGTTTTGGTGAGTAAGGGTCTTACTAGAACTCTATTTATGACATAGCATGTCGTGTTTATGGCTTCAGCCCAAAAATATTTGGGTAGGCTATGTTCATTCAACATGGTTATTGCCATTTCTTGTAAGTTTCTATTCTTTCTTTCTACTACTCCATTTTGTTGAGGATTTCTTGGAGTAGAGAAGTTGTGGTTGTATCCATTAGATTCATAAAATTCTTGAAAATCATGGTTTTAAAATTCACCACCGTGATCACTTCGAATTGATGAAATCATAAATCCCTTTTCATTTTGAACAAGTTTACAAAACTTAGAGAAACACCTAAAGCAATCACTTTTTGTGCCAGAAAGTAAGTCCATATGTATCTACTATAATCATCTGATATGACAAAAAATGGCAGACCCCACTCCCGGCAACATCCCCCGCACGTGGACAGGCGCGGCGCCCCAGGGGGAGCAATGAGGGTGACGGTCTGCGTCCGGACGTCAGCCTCACTGAGCACACAACCCCCTCGGTGGACCCAGCACAATCGGACGGGACAGAAGCAGGTAACGGTTGAAGCTCGCCCATACCCTACGATCCCCCGGTCCCCCACGCAACATCCTCGGCGATGTCGGACGCCATCAGAGGTACGACCTGTTAGGATCGAGAGCACTAAGAGGGGGGGGGGGGGTGAATTAGTGCAGCGGATATTTTTCAGCGATTAAAAAACGAAAGCTGCGTTCGTTCGATAAAGACTATTTTGATGCAAAAGCCGATTCTAAGATTACTTATGATTAAGTGCAGTTTACGTTTAAACACAGTTTGCGTCTAAATGCAGATTGCGTCTAAACTCAGATTGCGTCTAAGCGCAGTTTGCGTCTTAGCGCAGATTGCGTCTACGCGCAGATTGCGTCTAAACGCAGATTGCGTCTAAGCACAGATTGCGTCTAAACACAGTTTGCGTCTAGGAGCAGTTTAAGTAGA
Organism: Musa acuminata AAA Group; assembly: GCF_036884655.1. Classification (NCBI taxonomy): domain Eukaryota; kingdom Viridiplantae; phylum Streptophyta; class Magnoliopsida; order Zingiberales; family Musaceae; genus Musa; species Musa acuminata. The sequence goes on from NC_088328.1 coordinate 336,243, forward strand.
AGTATAAAGACAATGTGCTACTGTTGTATAGCTCAAAAAGTAATCTGCAAAAAACAGATTTACGTCTAAACGCAGATTTACGTCTAGACGCAGATTTACGTCTAAACGCAGATTTACGTCTTAAACGCAGATTTGCGTCTGAACTTTGAAACTTGTTTGTATACTCGCAGAAGGCAGTATGCAGTTGAAATCAAGACGTAAACGTGAACTGAGATCTGATGATTGTGCGAGGAAAGCCGATTTACGTCTAAATGCAGTTTTACGTCTAAATGTTGAAACTCGTTCATAAAATTGCAGAAGACAGTTTGCAGTTATCACTAAAATCAAAATGTAAGTGCAAACTGCAAAGAAACTCGTTCGTAAAAGCACGGAAGACAGTTCTGCAGAATCAAACGTAAACGTAAACTGTAATGTACGAAAATACGAATTTACGTCTGAATGCAGATTCGGAAGAACAGCACTTAAAACTTGTTCGTGAAAGCGCAGAGAGCAGTAGTAATGAAGGAGGTTTGCAGTAATGATAAAGTGCTCAAAAATAAACGCAAACCAGAGATTTAGAGTGGTTCAGTCAGCCTTGACCTACTCCACTTTTGGCTTCCTCCACCGACGAGGTTGCCGACGTCAACTAGGGGCCTTCCTTCAATAGGCGAAGGCCAAACTTCCCTTTTACAGTTTCTCTCCTTTTGACAGGCTCAGGAGACAACCTTTACAGACCTTTCTCTCCTCACTTTACAACTGAAAACTTGAAGAACAGAAGGAGGAGACTTAAAGGCTTTACAACACTTTTGAGCTCTTAGAATCACAGAAAAGATCAAGATTTCGATGTAGGTCTGTATCTTTTCAGTGCTGAATGGGTGGGGAATTTATAGGCCCCAACCCAATTCAAATTTGGAGCTCAAAACAATCAAATCCCGGAATTCTGGGATCAGGCGGTTGCACCTCTTGACTGGAGAGGTTGCACCGCCTGGCAGAGCTCGAAGACCGAGCTCAGGCGGTGCCACCTCTCTGCCAGGGAGGTTGCACCGCCCAGTCTTGCTCGAAGACTGAGCTCAGGCGGTGCCACCTCTCTGCCAGGGAGGTTGCACCGCCCAGTCTAGCTCGAAGACTGAGCTCAGGCGGTGCCACCTCCGTGCCAGGGAGGTTGCACCGCCCAGTCTAGCTCGAAGACTGAGCTCAGGCGGTGCCACCTCCCGGCTGGGGAGGTTGCACCGCCCAGTCTTGCTGGGAGGCTTAGCCCAGGCGGTGACACCTCCTGGCCTGGGCGGTTGCACCTCCTGGTGCAATCAGGGTCCGAATGGTTCATTCCATTCGGCCCAATTTCAGTCTTTCAGGGGCCCAATTGCCCCAAGATTAAGCCAATGGGATCACCTCCCATTTTCCAACTTAATCAACGTGCTAACTACGATTAAATCTAAGACAACTTCTGCAGCTTTGCTTCGGTGCGTCAATCGCTCCTTCCGGCGAGTTTCCGGCGAACTTCCGTCGATCATCCGATGAACCCTCGGTGATGCTCCTGCGGACTTCCGGCAAACTCCTGGACTTTGCGACGATCCACTTGGCAAGTTCCGACGAGCTTCGCTTGGCAAGCTTCTGGACTTCTCGGATCTGTTCTCGCAGAACCTCCGACGACCGTCCGAACTTCCGTCGAACTCTCGAACTCCCAACGTGATCATGAACTTGACTCTGGCGCAACTCCTGCTGCTTGTCTATCTTTCATCGTAGTTAATCCTGCACACTTATCTCAACACATAGATTAGACAACAAATGACAATTGACTTCATCATCAAAATCCGAGATTCAACACGACCCTGACCGACGGGATGGCGCGCCCGATAATGCCGAGCCCCCCCTATAAACCCCCCTAGCCAGGGGGAGAAAGGGAACTCTTCCTCCACTGAAAAACCGCCCCCCACTTCATTCTCTAACGGGATCGTCGGAGGGGTCGGGTCGAGCACCCCGACCCGACCTTTGTGCAGGTACCAAGCCGAGGCTCCCCGTCCGGACGCACAGGCGAGAAGTCCCCGCCCGGGAGAAGTCGTAGCATCTCCCCGAGATCGAGGCCGCCCCCGACCGCCTTAGTAGAGACGAGCAACGCCCCGGGAGATCCCCGCCATTCGGACCCCCGAACGAGCCGAGACGATCCCCCGGGTCACGGCTAAGAAAAAGGTGTTTACACTAACATAATGGCGCTAGAAGGAGGGCCCGTCCGAATGTCAAGCGATCAACAGGCTCACTCCGATGAACCCCCAGCCGTCAGGTCTCACCCGACCGACGCGACAGAAGAACATCCCCAATAGGAGGGGGTTCGGGACGACCGCCCCGCTGTAGTTTCGGAGCACTATTGGCGATTGTTCAACGACCCGGGTCTATCGCCACCCATCGCCAATCCCGGCGGCCCATCACCCGTGCCACCCGAAGCCTTCTACGACCTCACACCAGGTCCGGGCTCTTACGGGGGTGATGCAGACCATCATCCCGCTGGTCTCCCATCCGACGTCTTCACACTCAACCCTACCTCCGCCACGGCAACGGTCCGCCGCTTAGACCCCCGCACCGCTTCCCGAGTCCCCCGCTTCACCTCCGGGCCAGTCGACCCGACCCGGGAGTCAAGGAGCGGAGGATCCAGAGGCGCACCCGACGCCCGTGGCCCCGCTTTCAGACTCGGCGGAGGGCTTGTGGGCCCAGCTGCGCCTCGTAGGCCACCGACTGGACGAGGTGCAGCGTGAGGTTCGCCGAACCAGGGGAGACCCGGGGGCCGAGCAACATCAGGGGTCCCCTTTCACCCCCGAGATTCAAGAGCAAGCGATCCTGCCGCATTTTCGGCTCCCTTCATTGGATGCCTACGACGGAGCTACCGACCCGGCGGACCACGTAGCTGCTTTCCGCGCCCAGATGGCGCTATACGGGACGTCCGACGCCCTGATGTGCAGGGCATTCCCAACAACCCAGCAAGGCCTAGCCCGAGCGTGGTACAGCAATCTGAAGACCGCAACCATCGCCTCTTTCGACCAGTTGGCCAAAGACTTCGAGCTTAACTTCCTGGCTCACGCCAAGCCGAAGTCGTCGATGGCAATGCTCCTCGGGCTCAACCAGAGGGAGGACGAGCCCCTTTCTCACTTTGTGAACCGCTTCACCACACAAGTTCGCGGGCTGCCTGATGCTCACCCTTCTTTGATGATGCAGGCATTTATGATGGGCCTGCGGCCTACCCGATTCTTTTGGTCCCTGGTGGAGCGACCCCCCACCTCGGTACCCGAGATGTTCCAGCGTGCGAACCAGTTCATCGCTGCTGAAGCATGGATGGTCGGGAGGCGCGACGAGCGCAAGAGGGTCAAGCCAGAGCAGTCCCGGCAACAACAACCCGCTACCTCCCGGCGTAGGGCCGGCGGCCTCAATGATGCAGTACCCAGGTCCCCCCCCCCCGGGCCTGAACTCCTCTCGGACCGAAATATTTCTCCACATTAAGGAGAAAGGCCTTCTCAAAAACCCCCACCCGATGAGGAGCCCGCGCGAACTCGCGGACCACTCTAAATACTGTCGTTTCCACCGACAGCCCGGTCACGACACCGAGGAGTGTCGAGAATTAAAAAGGCAAATTGAGGAGCTCATCCGCCGAGGGCACCTCGGCCCATACCTCCAGCCAGATAAGGAGCTTTCACCACGCCCGGAGGGTCCCATCGAGCGGCACATAGATGTCATAACCGGCGGGCCCGCGTCCGGAGGGAACTCCATGGCGGGCGGAAAAGCACACGCCAGGGCCTCCCGAGCCGAAGCTTCCAAACATGAAAAAGGACCCGAAGTCACCTTCCAGACCGGGGGACCTGGGCTAGCCGAACATGATGACGCGTTGGTGATATCAGCTAGAATCGCCAACGCGCAAATAAGAAGGATCATGGTCGACACCGGAAGCTCGGCCGATATACTTTATTGGGACGCCTTCCAAAAGCTCGGCCTGGTCAAGGAGAGCATGAAGCCGGTATGCTCGACGCTCACGGGGTTCACCGGTGCCTCTATCTCGTCACTAGGGGTTATCACCTTGCCTCTAACTTTGGGAGTTTTCCCAAAGACAAAAACAGTTATGACCTCCTTTCTGGTGGTCGACCTCCCCACGGTATACAACGCCATCCTCGGACGGCCAACCCTCAACAAGATCCGAGCCGTCATCTCAACTTACTACCAAACCATCAAATTCCCGACCCGCGATGGGGTCGGGGAAGTAGCGGGGAACTCCTGGGAGTCCAGGCGCTGCTACTTGACTGTCGTGTCGCTAAACAAGAGAGCGAGGGTCCAATCCCCGCTGGAAGACCCCCGGGAGGGAAAAAAACCGACTCCCCGCCCCGAGCCGAAGGAATCAACCATCGACTTGCCGCTGATCAAAGGCAGGCCCGACCAAACAGTCAAAATCGGGTCGGGACTGCCCGAACAGGAGCAACGGCAGCTCGTCGGCCTCCTGCAAGCCAACACCGACATCTTCGCTTGGACGCCGTCTGACCTAGTAGGAGTCCACCCGGAGGTCGCGCTGCACCACCTAAACATCTCGTCCGACGCCCGTCCGGTGAAACAAAGGCCCAGGCGGCAGGACCCAGATCGGCAACTGGCCATCCGAGAAGAGGTAAACCGACTTCTGGCGGCCGGTTTCATAGAAGAGGCCAGGTACCCACAATGGCTCTCCAATGTAGTCCTTGTCAAAAAGCCTAATGGAAGCTGGCGGATGTGCATTGACTACACCAGTCTCAGCAATGCTTGCCCAAAAGATTGCTACCCCCTACCGAAGATCGACCAACTAGTCGACGCCACGCCCGTCTCTCGTTTATGGATGCCTTCTCCGGATACAACCAAATCAGGATGGCACCCGAAGACCAAGAACACACAGCCTTCCTCACCGAACAAGGGGTATATTTTTACAAAGTCATGCCGTTCGGGTTGAAAAATGCCGGGGCCACCTACCAGAGGACGGTGAACAGGATGTTCGCCCGCCAGATTGGACGAAACATGGAGATATATGTCGACGACATGATCGTGAAGAGCCGAACAGCGGAAGCTCATTCTTCCGACCTGGCTGAAACATTCGACACCCTGCGAAGGTTCGGCCTGCGCCTCAACCCTACCAAGTGCGCCTTTGGCGTAACCTCGGGGAAATTCCTCGGATTCATCATACACGAGAGAGGGATTGACGCCAACCCAGAAAAGGTCCAGGCTATCATGGACATGCAGCCCCCTTGGACGATCAGAGACCTACAGCGCTTTAACGGGAGGCTAGTCTCCCTATCACGTTTCCTTTCCCGATCGGGAGATCGCTGCCTCCCCTTCTTCAAGGCCCTGAAGGATCCGAAGAACTTCCGATGGACGACGGAATGTGAGAGGGCCTTCGAGCAGATGAAGCAACACCTGGCCAACCTCCCCCGACTCGCTTCAGTCTCCCCAGGGGAGAGATTGAGTCTCTACCTCGCCGCCTCCCAGCATGCGGTCAGTTCGGTTCTGGTCAAGGAAAACTCCGGCGACCAACTGCCGGTCTACTATGTCAGCCACATGCTAAGTGGGCCAGAGGGACGCTACCCGCCAATCGAAAAGCTGGCGCTGGCGCTCGTCCTGTCAGCACGAAAGCTCCGCCCTTATTTCCAGGCCCACCCGATAGAGGTAATAACTGACCGGCCGCTTCGGCTTGTTTTGTCTAAATTCGACGTTGCAGGGCGTCTCCTCAAATGGGCAGTGGAGCTCGGTGAGCACGACATACAGTACGTACCTCGCACTGCCATCAAAGCTCAGTCCGTGGCAGACTTTATCGCGGAGCTGACCCCGAGCACAGGCGAAGAACTCGAGCCACCGCGTGACACGTGGACTCTCCACGTAGACGGGTCGGCCAACGCAAAGGGCGCCGGCGCAGGGCTGGTGCTGGTGACACCTGACGGCCGCTCGATTGAGCGCTCCTTCCGCTTCGGGTTCAGGGCCACCAACAACGAAGCAGAATACGAGGCTCTCCTGGCGGGGCTCCAACTGGCACTGGAAATGCGGGTGACCGACATACACGTCATCACCGACTCACAACTGGTGGCTAGGCAGCTCGACGGCAGATACGAAGCCTGGGACCCGACCATGGCGAAATATCTAGCACAGGTAAAAAGCCTTGCCACCAAGTTCGCCCATTTTGAATTGTCGAATGTTCCCAGGAGCGAGAACCAGTGAGCCGACACTCTGGCAAAACTAGCGTCCGGCTCGACCCCCTAGGCCCGACCCGAGACCGAAGAGCTCCCTCACCGAGCCATAGAGATCGTCGCCACAGTCACGGGCGGCGCGCCGGCCACTTGGGTACAGGAGATGCTACGCTTCAAGTGGGACGGAACCCTACCCGACAATGAAACCACGGCTTGACGCTTGCGTCGGATGCAGGCATGGTACTCTAAAGAAGGAGGACGGTTGTACAAGCGGTCTTTCTCGCGCCCCTTGTTACGCTGCCTAGAGCCGAACGAAGCCTGGACAGTTCTGTCCGACATGCATGAAGGGGCCTGCGGGGAACACATAGGCGAACGAGCCCTGGCGCACAAGATACTCCGATAGGGATACTACTGGCCGACCATGCGCCAAGACGCGAAAGCTTTCGTTCGGCGATGCAGCTCATGCCAGGAGCACGCCCGCACCGCCCGACGGCCGGCGGTCCTGTTCACCCCCGTCGACTGTGCTTGGCCATTCGCGTAGTGGGGACTGGACATACTCGGACCTCTCCCACCCGCCTCCGGGCAGCGGAAGTACATTATCGTAGGAGTGGACTACTTTACCAGGTGGGTCGAAGCCGAGCCCCTAGCAACCATCACGGAGTCACAAGTGGAAAAGTTCGTGTGGAGAAACCTTGTAACTCGGTTTGGCCTGCCCCAGTCCATCGTCACCGACAATGGACCTCAGTTCGCCGGCAGGAGGTTCCAAGAGTTTTGCGCCAAGCACAAGATTCAGCTGAGGTTCAGCTCGGTGGCTTACCCCCAGGCAAACGGACTAGCTGAAGTAACCAACCGGTCCATCGTCGACGGTCTCAAGAGAAGAGTGTCCGCTGCCCGATCGGCCTGGATCGACGAGCTCCCGAGTGTCCTATGGGCGCTGCGCACTACCCCCAAGACCCCAATGGGGGAGTCTCCCTACAGCCTCACGTTCGGGACCGAGGCCGTGTTACCATCCGAAGTAACTGTCCCGACTCCGCGAATAGCAGGCTACAGCGAAGAGGCCTCGAGTGAAGGGCTCCGATCCAACCTGGATTTGCTCGAAGAAAGGTGGGCCGACGCGCACCGAAAAACCCTTTCTTACAAAAGAGCCGTAGCGAGGGTCTACAACCGGAAGGTGCGACCCCGATCAATAAAGCTAGAGGACCTGGTCCTGCGCAAAATCGAGGTCAGCCACCCGACCCGAGTAAGGGGGAAACTGGCCCCAAAGTGGGAAGGACCCTATCGAGTCATCGGAGTGTCCCGACCAGGGACGTTCCGACTCGCAACAATGGATGGCGACCCCGTACCCAGGACTTGGAACATACAGAACCTTAGGAAATACTTCATCTGAAGAGGTAGACACTATGCAAGCACAGAAATCGGAAGAAAAGATCATTTTATTTCAAAGGGGGTACAGAAGCGTAACAATGAGGAACAGACAGACCCCTCACACCCTCGACCCCGACTCTGACATACAAAAACCAAACTCTTCAGTCTCCTGGAGTCTTTGGGCGATCGTCGAATGGCACGTCCTCCGGCATGTCCACCTCCAGGTCCACGGGATGAGAGGCGAACGGGTCCCTTTCCACCTCGGAGCCGGGAGGGCATGAGCCAAAGCGACCTAGGGAAATTCTATATCCATACTCATAGGATACTCGCCCCATTCGGGTCAGTTTGAGCTCAAAGTTCTCGGACTTCTTATAAGCTTCGATCGCCTCTTTATCCTTTGACGGGCGAAGGCGAACCTCCTCGGCTAGCGCATCGGAAGCAGCGCGGGCTTCAGCCTCGGCCTTCTCCGCCCTCTTGGTAAGGCCAAGCGCCTCCGACTTCAATAGGCGAAGCTCGGCCCGATCCAAACGGAGAAACTCCTGAAGCTCCTTGACCGAATTGCCCGACTGCTCGAGCTCTGCCTTCAGACGCGTCACCTCCTCCTCAGAGTCAGTCGCGCGCTTTTCCGCGGCCGCTACCGCCTCTGGGCCCGACCCGGCGCGAACCTCCTCTAGCTGACGGCACAACTCGAAGTTGTGCTCGCTGAGGTTCCAGATTACCTGCCTAGCATCACGCACTCGGTCCATCAGCGCCGTCGAGTAGTGGAAGCCCTACCACAGAAAAAGGAAGGTCAGCGCACGGTCACAGGGACGCCCGGAGTTAGCAAAACACTCACCAGTGTCAGAAACCTCCCCGCCTTATTGAGCATGGCCTCCGAGGGCAAGGTGTATAGGTCCCGAGCCAGGTCGAGGTGGAGCACGCCCCGAAGAAAAGCAGCCGAGGGATCTCCCCCGGCCCATACCTTGTCCCCTCGGGACAGCCCCTCCCAGCGGGCGACTAGCGGGTCGGAAGCCTCCCCCGGTGGAAGCTCGCCCATCACCAACGACCATAGGGGCTCGTCGGCCCCCGTGCGTAGCCCGCACAGGTCATCCACCGTAGGCAGGGTCGACCTCTTCCCGGCCGCCCCTTGGCTAGGCCCATCAACTCGGGAAGGCCCTTCGTCCCGAATGGTCTGCTTTGTGCCCACGGTTGACGAAGGGGTGGCCCCCGCCTTGGCTTTCCTGGGACCAGCCGTCTTTGCCTTCTTTGACGGGCGCCCCTCCGGAATCTCTAATGGAGCATCCACCGAGCTGGGCAACGGGTCGGCTGAGGGGCGCGGAGAGGAAGCAGCGGACGGGCGTGGGGAAGGAGCCGACGATGAGCGACCACCGCGGAGTGACAGAAGCTTCATTCCTACAAAGGAAACAAGCAAACCATCAAAAATTGTGGAAGCAAACAAGACACAGGGAACACCCACTATAAACATACCCCCGAAAGCTGGGCTAAGACCCGCCTCGGCCAGCCACTCCTCGGTCATAGCTCGGATGGCCTGAGAACCGGGAAGGATTGCCCGAAGCCTCTTCAGATCCCGACACTCCTCGTCGTTCAAATCCGGGACTGTGTTATCTATCACCCTCACTGCCCACCGAACTCCGAAGCCCCAATCCTTCGACCAGCTAACATAGAAAAACCGCCCCTTCCACCCTTTGTTGTTCGAAGGGGCTCCCCCGACGCGAAAGCCAACCCGGGCTGATACGAAATAGCCCCCCGGCCCCTTAAGAAGGCGGAAACAAGAGAGAAAGAGGTTTCGGGTAGGGGTGATGTTGGCATACTGACATTCCCCTAAGAATGCTACTAGATAGCGCCATGAGTTAGGCGCCACCTGGGAAGGCGAAATCCGCCACAAAGAAAGACAGGAGACAATGATAGGGTGAAGAGGGAGGCGCAACCCAGCCTCTAGGGCATCTTGGGTCAGCGCGAAACCTCGAGGGATCGGGTCGTATGACCGCTGCCCCGGATCAGGCGCAACCAGGACAAACTCCCCCGGGATGTGGAAACGCTCCCGAAGCATCTCCAGCGACGACCCACTCACCACCGAGTCAAGGTCGTTCGGCCACATTAGAGCCTCAAGGGCCCGCGTCGCCTCCTCGTCTGGGGAGGGCGGAGGCGTGCTCTCCCGGACTCTATCAAGGGACAAAGGTGAAGAGACAGGCAAGAGGGACATCCTTACCGACTTTGAAAATGAACGAGAGAGACGACGAGGGAGCGATTGGGGAATGACGGCGTACGAGAGGAGAAGGTGCGATGACAGAAGGGACGACGAGGTCCAAGGCTCAGCAGCAAGAATCGTGAAACGGGCCGAGTGCACCAGTTATATAGGAAAAATCCCGCCAAGAGAGACGTCCCTTCGTCTCCCCATACCGGCCGACAGCTCATCCGCACCCTCACTCGTCGCATCAGGGAAGCCCAACGAACACCCTATCATAAATGCGGACCTAAGGTCCCTGTAGGGGAAGGCCAACGAACTCCTCGGCCGCATGTTCCCGAGACCACCTCCTCGGCGCGGCCAGCTCGCCCGAGACGTGCTCCTCGGCCGCATGTTCCCGAGACCACCTCCTCGGCGCGGCCAGCCCGCCCGAGACGTGCCCCTCGGCCGCATGTTCCCGAGACCACCTCCTCGGCGCGGCCAGCTCGCCCGAGACGTGCTCCTCGGTCGCATGTTCCCGAGACCACCTCCTCGGTGCGGCCAGCCCGCCCGAGACGTGCTCCTCGGCCGCATGTTCCCGAGACCACCTCCTCGGCGCGGCCAGCTCGCCCGAGACGTGCTCCTCGGCCGCATGTTCCCGAGACCACCTCCTCGGCGAGGCCAGCTCGCCCGAGACGTGCTCCTCAGCCGCATGTTCCCGAGACCACCTCCTCGGCGCGGCCAGCTCGCCCGAGGCGTGCTCCTCGGCCGCATGTTCCCGAGACCACCTCCTCGGCGCGGCCAGCCCGCCCGAGACGTGCTCCCCGGCCTCATGCCACCCAAAACGCCTCTGCAGCGCGGCCTATCTGCCCCGGACATGTGCCTCAATCATGAACCGCGAAGAGAACCACCGCTTACCGATCAAAGCCACACCTCGAATCCCCTCCATCCGATGCCGAGCCATGGCTTCCTTTTGGGGGGGGAATATGATATGACAAAAAATGGCAGACCCCACTCCCGGCAACATCCCCCGGACGTGGACAGGTGCGGCGCCCCAGGGGGAGCAATGAGGGTGACGGTCTGCGTCCGGACGTCAGCCTCACTGAGCACACAACCCCCTCGGTGGACCCAGCACAGTCGGACGGGACAGAAGTAGGTAACGGTTGAAGCTCGCCCATACCCTGCGATCCCCCGGTCCCCCACGCAACATCCTCGGCGATGTCGGACGCCATCAGAGGTACGGCCCTGACCGACGGGATGGCGCGCCCGATAATGACGAGCCCCCCCTATAAACCCCCCTAGCCAGGGGGAGAAAGGGGACTCTTCCTCCACTGAAAAACCGCCCCCCACTTCATTCTCTAACGGGATCGTCGGAGGGGTCGGGTCGAGCACCCCGACCCGACCTTTGTGCAGGTACCAAGCCGAGGCTCCCCGTCCGGACGCACAGGCGAGAAGTCCCCGCCCGGGAGAAGTCGCAGCATCTCCCCGAGACCGAGGCCGCCCCCGACCGCCTTAGTAGAGACGAGCAACGCCCCGGGAGATCCCCGCCATTCGGACCCCCGAACGAGCCGAGACGACCCCCCAGGTCACGGCTAAGAAAAAGGTGTTTACACTAACATCATCCATGATGACAAATGAGTATTTGCTTCCTCCTAGGCTTAATGTAGCAATTGGTTCGAATAAGTCCATATGGATTAATTGCAATGGCCTAGAGGTGCTTATTTGGTTCTTTGGTTTGAAACTACTTTTTATTTGCTTTCCTAGTTGACATGCATCACATACATTATCTTTGACGAACTTAATGTGAAGAATTCCTCTCATAAGTTCTTTAGATGAAATTTGAGAGATTAGTTTCATACTAGCGTGACCTAATCTCCTATGTCAAAGCCAAGCATCGTCATTCAAAACCGAAAAACACATTTCATTGCAAAGATCATTAATGTCAATAGTGTATATGTTATTTTGTTTTAGTGCAATCATAGATATGTTTTTGTGTGGTTTTTCAATAATACAAGCATTAGATTCAAATTTAATAATGTATCATTTATCACACAATTGACTAATGCTTAAAAGGTGATGCTTTAAGCCATTAACTAACAACATATCTTCAATAGAAAAGGTGAATTTACTACCTATGGTTCCTTTGCCAATAATTTTACCCTTGTTGTTGTCTCCGAAGGTGACATATCCTTTGTCTATGCTAGTAAGCTTAGATAATTGAGATAGATCTCCGGTCATATGCCTTGAGCATCCACTATCAAGGTACCATCTCTTGCTCCTAGTTTGTGATGGTAAATGTTTCTAAAAAAAAGGATGATTTTTAGGTACCCATTTGACCTTGGGTGCCTAAAAAATCGATCTACATAGCTTATCATGTTGCATTGAGTCATTTGAGGTTCATAAAATCAATGTGTGTGGACTACATTTCTTAAATGGACAATTATAAGCTACATGTCCGAATTTGTAAAAAAAGTTATATTTCTTTCAAGGTGAAACATGTAAAGTAGAGCCTTTAACAAAGGTGGTTGGATTTTGGTGAGAGCTACTTACAAATCTGATTCCGCCTTTTCTATGAACGTGACCCTTGTTGGCAAGGATCATGTTTAAGGATTTGCTACCAACCTCAAACTTTTCTAAGGTTTTCTTAAGTAGCAAGTTTTGTTTTTGAAGTATTTCTAGTTCATCTCATTTCGTACATGAAGCTAAACTATCATTATGCTCAACTTTTAATCTATCATAATCACTAACAAGAGAATCATGCTCCTTTTTTAATAATTTATATTTTTTATTAATTGATTTGTATTTATTAAATAAATCATGAAAAGTATTTAAAAATTCATCAAATAATAAATTTGCATCAAATGAACTTGTTACCTCATCTCGAATGACCATTAATACATAGTGAGCAACTTGTTCAGTGTTGGTTGGCTCCTCTTCTTCGGACGAACTTGAGTCATCTCATGTTACTTTTTTTAAATTTATTTCTTTTTATAAATTTTTTGAACCTTTTTGTTAATAGTGCAAAGTATTCATCAATATCCTCATCACTTAAATTTTCTTTCAAGTGGTCTTCTTGAGTTCTTAGAGTCATATCCTTCCTGTTCTTTAGAAGGTTATTCTTTAGCTCTTCATGAGCATTACAAGTCATCTCATAGGTCATTAGATACCCGATTAGTTCTTCAAAAGGAAAGTTATTTAAATCTTTGGCATCTTGAATGACCGTAACTTTAGGGTCCCAACTCTTTGGAAGGGATCTTAAAATTTTATTACCAAGCTCAAAATCCAAGAAACTTTTACTAAGTCCTTTTAGACCATTGACGACATCCGTAAATCGGGTGTACATGTCTCTAATAGTCTCACTCGGTTTCAGTCGAAACAACTCATAAGTATGCACTAAAAGATTGATTTTTGACTCTTTCACTCTACTAGTGCCTTTATGAGTCACTTCGAGTGTATGCCAAATATCAAATGCTATTTGATAAATCGACACACGATTAAACTCATTTTTATCTAAGGCACAAAACAAGGTATTCATAGACTTTACGTTTAAAGTGAAAGTCTTCTTCTCCAATTCATTCCAATCGTTCATTGGAAGAGAAGACATTTGAAATCCATTTTCTATAATATTCTCCATAATTCAAAATCCATTGAAATTAGGAAGATCCTCATTCTAGTCTTCCAATATGTGTAATACATCCTATTGAACATGGGCGGACATGTAATTGAATGACCCTCTAGGTTTTCAGCAAATGTCATCTCTCTTGGGTTTAAAACCAAATGAGAGTGAATCTTGCTCTGATACCAATTGTTAGGATCAAGAGCGGCACTAAGAGGGTGAATTAGTGTAGCGGAAAACTTTTGCGATTTTAGAAAAATGTTCGTTTCGATTAAAATCGATTCCGACGAAAATGGTTTCAATTTAATCTATTTCGGAGAGAAGTTGAACTTAAAAGATTTTATAAAAGTGTAAGAGAAGATTAAGGAGGTTTGGAGTAATGTAAATTGTACAAATGAAAAGCAAACCAGAATTTAGAGTGGTTCGGTCAATGTGACCTACATCTACTTTCGGATTCCTCCTTCGTCGAGGTCATCGGCGTCCACTAAAGGCCTTCCTTCAATTGGTGAAGACTGAATACCTCTTTATAGCGCTTTCACCTTTTCCTGGGGTTAGGAGATAACCCTTACAAGTCTCACTCCTCTTCCTTGGATGGTTACAAGGCTAAGAGATGAAGGAGAACTCTAACTTTTACAATACTTTTATGACTCAAGAATTCAAAATTAAGCCAATGCTTTTGTGCCCTTTCATGCAGAAAAGGTGGGGTTTTTATAGACCCCAATGGCTTCAAAATTGAAGCTAAAAAGTGTCACATTCTCGGAATCCGGGGTACTTGTGGTACTACCGCCACTGATTTGATACTGGGTGGTACCACCGCTTGACAAGGGTGGTACCACCACTGACAGCATTCATTGTCGGCGGTACCACCACCCAATCTGGGCGGTACCACCGCCCAGATATCCTGGGGGTCACTTCTTTCCAAGCGGTGCCACCGCCGACCAATGATTTAGGGGCTGAATTGGCTAATCAATTTGGCCCAATTCAGCCCTATCAAGGGCTTAGTTGGCCCCTAATTAAGTTAGTGAGATTACCTTCCAATTCTAACTTAATTTATGCTCTAACTATGATAATTAAGATATAATTATAATACTTCTTGTTTCGGTGCGTCAATTGCTCTTCCAGTGAGCTTCCGGCGTACTTCCGGCGAACATCCGACGAACTCTCAACAATGTTCCGGCGGACTCCTAGCAAGCTCCTAGACTTTACGATGATCTTCTTGGTGAGTTCCGACGAGCTTCTTTGGCAAGCTCCTAGACTTCTCGATTGGTTCCGGTAGAACTTCCGACGAACGTCCGGACTTCCGACAAACTCTCGAACTCCCAATGAGATCTCGATCTTGACTCTGACATAACACCTACTTTATGTCTTACTGCTATCATAGTTAATCCTGTATACTTTTTTTAACATCCGTGATTCAACAATTTTCATAGCAACTAGCTTATTTGCAAGACTCTGAAATAGGCTTATGTGCTCAACAATATTACCATAATCTTTATACTTCAAATTTATAAGTCTTCTGAAGAGAGAAATTATGTTTCCCACTATCTTTTTTGCAAAGAGGTTTTCTAACCTTTGCTAAACAATATCAACTTTAGTTTCATCAGAAATATACTCATGCAAATTTATATTCATCCATCTTCTAATAGAGGTAATAGCTTTTCTATGTTGAACTTCTCATTCTTCATCGTCCATAGTAGAAGGTTTGTCTTTAACCTTGATGGGCTAATACACATCTTTGCAATAAAGCAGATCTTCCATCATACGCCTCCAAGTGGAATAATTTGATGAGTTCAATTTAATCATACCATCTGACTCCATTTCAATCACACAAGAAAAAAAAACTAGCACCAAATAACCTGTTGCTCTAATACCACTTGTTGGGAAAAACTTGTTAAAGCGGAATATTTTTTTTTCCTCTTTGTGTATCAAAATGGGTTCCTAATCAAAATAACAACTTGTTATCAAAAGCACATATTAACTAAAACAACATAAATAATAGAGCAATAAATCAATCATATAGTGAGACTAAATTTTTAACGTGGAAAACCCAATGCGAGAAAAACCATGAGACCGTAGTCCACCTCAAACTTCCACTATCAATAGTAATGATAATAGGTTTACAATAAGTCTTCTCTAAAATAACCTGATGATCACAATAACATCAAGACCACATATCTTGGCTCAAGAATAACTTATCATCATCACATGGATGGATCTCATAAAAAGAATAATTCTATGCCTCAAAAGTGGGTATAGCAGGAAAGTACCTTAGAGAGGATAAACTATAGATCAGCACCGTTAGGATTATAGAGCTTGTTGCAAAGATGCTTTGCATATAATTTGGGCCAAAACTGACAATGCTTGGCCACTGATCGTTAAGCAGAAAAACTTAGATCCTAATTTTTTTCTCTTCTTTTTCTATCTCTGCATTTTCTCTCACCGTGCGACGCCATAGTTCGCTACAAGCATTCACCTCTCTCTATTGCCCTCAACTGCATGCCTTTCTTATTTTTGTTAGGAATGAGTTAGCACTAGGAGTGGGGGGGGGATGAATTAGTGCAGCGATAAAATCACGGATTGAAATCATTTCGTTTCGATTAAAACCGATTTCGATGAAAATCATTTCATAAAGATCTTAACTTGAAACACATTCATAATGTATTGAAAGCAGTAAGCAAGTAAAGTGGTTTATAGTTAAAATAAATTGCTCAAGACAAAATGCAAACCAGATTTTATAGTGGTTCGATCGTCGTGACCTACATCCACTCCGCCGATTACTCTTTCGTCGAGGCCACCGGCATCCACTATCAGTCTTCCTTCAATAGGTGAAGACTAACCATATTTTACAACTCGATTATCCTTTTATCAGGTTTAGGAGATAACCCTTACACCCCCCACTTACTCTTCTCTCGCACTATTCTAACGCTTAGAAGAAGGAGAGGAGTTCACACAAGATTACAACAGCATTTCTTTTCTTTTTTACTCTCAATATGTTAGAACCCTTACAGATTCTAAACTTGGGGTTAATCTCTTTAGGGGATCAACCTCCTTGGAACTCTATAAGGGTTTTTCCCTCTAAGTTGTTGCTCAAAGGCTGCATAAAAAATTCATCTATTGCATTTGAAAAGAGGATAAATATATGGTTGTTTATAGGATTTCTAAACCCTAACTCCTAATAGGACTCCTACTCAAGACTCTTATTCCTTTACAACACCTAATTCTTCTCTAAGAAATAACCTCCAAACCCTAGCCGGCCTCTTCACCTCTTTAATAAGGGTTGGCTTAGGTAGGTTTTACACGAATTCCTCTCTCAATTAGGACTCTCCTAGCTAGAGTCCCAACATAATACTTGTGTAGTTTAACCAGGAATGAGAGGGGTATTTATAGGTCTCGAGTTGATTCTTAGAGCCTAAAAATATCCCATCCCGAGCTTCCTAGGTACAGGCGGTACCACCGCCTATGCTGGGTGGTACCACCGCTAGTGTCAGTATGACATTGGCCGGTACCACCACCTGACAAGGGTGATGCCACCGCTTGGCACCCTGCCACTAGGTGGTACCACCACCCAATCTAGGCAGTACCACTGCCTGCAGCCTCTCGAAGATTGTGTCTGGGTGGTATCACTGCCTGACACAATCTCGGAGATTGTGCCACGACGGTGTTACCTCTTGGGTCACTATTTGAGCCTTTTTATTGGGTCCAACAAAGTTCATACATAGGCCCAATTGGCCCCTAATTGGGTTGGCCCAATTCCAATCCTAATTATGTGCTAACTACGAATTCTAAGACATTTACTAAGATAAACAAGTCCATAAGTCTAGTTTCTTCTAGCGAGCTTCCGGCGATTCTTCCGGCGAACTTCTGACGATCTCTCGGTAATGTTCCAATGGACTCCCAGCAAGATCCTGGACTTCACGATGATATTCTTGGTGAGTTCCGACAAGCTTCTTTGGCAAGCTCCTGGACTTCTTGGTCAATTCTGGCAAAACTTCCGACGAACGTTCGAACTTCCGACAAACTCTCAAACTCCTAACGAAATCGCGTTCTTGACTCCAAGACTTCATTTTGCTTTATGCCTTGCTATCATAGTTAACCCTACACACATAAAATACGCTTCGATCTAGATAATTATTACTAAGCATGAATCATGTTGTTCGACATGTCATTGGTCCATGACGCTTCGTCCGATTCTTCGGTGCATTGTCCTTTCTTGCGGCCTATTACCCAATCAGCCAGTTGACCTCTATAACTCCTCCGATATCCTTGGCACAATATTTGTTGTTCTTGGCCCAATGCCCGAAACCATGGCCCGAAGCCTTCTATTGATACGTCGACCGATCCTTCGGCATGACGTCCACTCTTCTAACATGTTTCTCCAGCCTAACATGATTTTTCTTACTTTAAATTGTTAGGATCAAGAGCACTAAGAGGGGGGGGTGAATTAGTGCAGCGGATATTTTTCAGCGATTAAAAAAAACGAAAGCTGCGTTCGTTCGATAAAGACTATTTTGATGCAAAAGCCGATTCTAAGATTACTTATGATTAAGTGCAGTTTATGTTTAAACACAGTTAGCATCTAAACGCAGTTTGCGTCTAAATGCAGATTGCGTCTAAACTCAGATTGCGTCTAAGCGCAGTTTGCGTCTTAGCGCAGATTGCGTCTAAGCGCAGATTGCGTCTAAACGCAGATTGCGTCTAAGCGCAGATTGCGTCTAAACACAGTTTGCGTCTAGGAGCAGTTTAAGTAGAAGTATAAAGACAATGTGCTGCTGTTGTACAGCTCAAAAAGTAATCTGCAAAAAACAGATTTACGTCTAAACGCAGATTTACGTCTTAAACGCAGATTTATGTCTGAACTTTGAAACTCGTTTGTATACTCGCAGAAGGCAGTATGCAGTTGAAATCAAGACGTAAACATAAACTGAGATCTGATGATTGTGCGAGGAAAGCCGATTTACGTCTAAATGCAGTTTTACGTCTAAATGTTGAAACTCGTTCGTAAAATTGTAGAGGACAGTTTGCAGTTAATAGGATCAAAATGTAAGTGTAAACTGCAAAGAAACTCGTTCGTAAAAGCACGGAAGACAGTTCTGCAGAATCAAACGTAAACTGTAATGTACGAAAATACGAATTTACGTCTGAATGCAGATTCGGAAGAACAGCACTTAGAACTTGTTCGTGAAAGCGCAGAGAGCAGTAGTAATGAAGGAGGTTTGCAGTAATGATAAAGTGCTCAAAAATAAACGCAAACCAGAAATTTAGAGTGGTTCGGTCAGCCTTGACCTACTCCACTTTTGGCTTCCTCCACCGACGAGGTCGCCGACGTCAACTAGGGGCCTTCCTTCAATAGGCGAAGGCCAAACTTCCCTTTTACAGTTTCTCTCCTTTTGACAGGCTCAGGAGACAACCTTTACAGACCTTTCTCTCCTCACTTTACAACTGAAAACTTGAAGAACAGAAGGAGGAGACTTAAAGGCTTTACAACACTTTTGAGCTCTTAGAATCACAGAAAAGATCAAGATTTCGGTGTAGGTCTGTATCTTTTCAGTGCTGAATGGGTGGGGAATTTATAGGCCCCAACCCAATTCAAATTTGGAGCTCAAAACAATCAAATCCCGGAATTCTGGGATCAGGCGGTTGCACCTCTTGACTGGAGAGGTTGCACCGCCTGGCAGAGCTCGAAGACTGAGCTCAAGCGGTGCCACCTCTCTGCCAGGGAGGTTGCACCGCCCAGTCTTGCTCGAAGACTGAGCTCAGGCGGTGCCACCTCTCTGTCAGGGAGGTTGCACTGCCCAGTCTAGCTCGAAGACTGAGCTCAGGCGGTGCCACCTCTCTGCTGGGGAGGTTGCACCGCCCAGTCTCGCTGGAAGGCCTAGCCCAGGCGGTGCCACCTCCTGGCCTAGGCGGTTGCACCTCTTGGTGCAATCAGGGTCCGAATGGTTCATTCCATTCGGCCCAATTTCAGTCTTTCAAGGGCCCAATTGCCCCAAGATTAAGCCAATGGGATCACCTCCCATTTTCCAACTTAATCAACGTGCTAACTACGATTAAATCTAAGACAACTTCTGCAGCTTTGCTTCGGTGCGTCAATCGCTCCTTCCGGCAAGTTTCCGGCGAACTTCCGTCGATCATCCGATGAACCCTCGGTGATGCTCCTGCGGACTTCCGGCAAACTCCTGGACTTTGCGACGATCCACTTGGCAAGTTCCGACGAGCTTCGCTTGGCAAGCTTCTGGACTTCTCGGATCTGTTCTCGCAGAACCTCCGACGATCGTCCGAACTTCCGTCGAACTCTCGAACTCCCAACGTGATCATGAACTTGACTCCGGCGCAACTCCTGCTGCTTGTCTATCTTTCATCGTAGTTAATCCTGCACACTTATCTCAACACATAGATTAGACAACAAATGACAATTGACTTCATCATCAAAATCCAAGATTCAACAATCTCCCCCTTTTTGATGATGACAATCAATTGATAATGGAGTTATCCTTAACTCCCCCTGTCTATATGCCATAGTTGAGATAAGTTAACCTTGAATTCAAGACCTAAGAATTCAAGTGACGTATTGATAAGTTAGATCAGTTAAACTTATCAATACTCCCATCATGATACTCATCATGATGTATCTCTTCAAGGATGATGTCAGGGTTTGACATACATCAATAAGTTTGTATGATTGTGTTTGTAACTATTCATCATGTAGTTTGAACATTATCATATAACGCTGTGAAACTTATTACATGATGCACACATTTGAAATATTCTAGCAAGTTTTGCATTTTCTTCACATGATAAGATATCAACTCAGGGCATAATGCAAACTTTAGCACATGTTCATATATCTCTTGGTGATGCAAGGATGGCATAATCATAGCAGTGTTTATAGCATCATTCATAGTATTTCTAATCATGGCAGTGTTTATCAATTCATATATATCTCCCCCTTTGTCATCAACAAAAAGCATAGTAACTATGATACTAGAAAATAATAATAGCAAGCTTATAGAGGAATTTTACATAGATTGCTTTAAATACTTCTTCCCCTTTGTGTTATAATCCATTGTAAAGATTTTGCAGGATGGAATACATACACATGAATCACTTCATCAAATCTATTTCAGAAACTCAATTTTCATGAAGGTGTACGAGAAAATCTGTTTCATAAATAAGATGCATTCGGACAAGATTTTGTTGCAGATTTTCACATATAATCATGGAAATCAAGTGATTTGATCATACAATATAGTCCGAAAAAAAAAATTATTTTAACAAATTTATCTGTTCGGACACATCAACATTCCTAGTTTTCTTCGAATGAAATTAAAACACAAGATTTTCAAAACTTTTAGTTTCAAAGCAAAACATTCTTAATTTGGACACATCACATACCAAACAGTAATGATACCATAAAAATCTGAGATAACTTTTACCACAATAGATGTTTACAGCCAGTACATCAGAAGTGAGTATCATAAGAAGTTTACAACAACAACAGGTGTTCAATAAGTTCATTGATGCAGTGGAAAATTAAAGTGCCTAAACAAGGAGTCAAATTGATTATGAATTTGCTGCAGCTCAGATAGGATTTGATCTTGTCTTTGTTCAATCCGTTCTTGTCTCTATTCGAATCGATCCATACGAATCCCAATTTCTTCGATGGATGTATGAGTTTGCTCAACTTGATGTGTTCCTCAAAGGGAAGGGTTGGAGGAGATTGAGTACCCCTAAATACTGGTGTTTCCGGTTCTGGTTCAGATTGAGGGTGATCAGTCCTTCTAGGGAGTCTAACCCAGTTACCGTTTCTATAGTAACATCTTAGTCGGTGAAGTAGATTTTTGTTTATTATGCTGAATCGATCTACTTTCATTACTTCTTCTTCTGGTGATATTAGAATATCGTAAGCTTTTATTATTCTAGTGATTATACCACCATATGGGAGCATCATATCTTTCTTAGATAATTCTAACATATTTTGTTGAATAAGATAGCCAAGACAGATGTCATGTCCCTTCATGATTGAGTACATAGTTCCTAATTCTAGTTGACTTATTTCATCATGATGGTATTGTTTAGGAAGAATTATACTAGTCATGATATAATGAAGTATCTTAGTGTTCAAAGGCAATAGATGTTCACAACTTTTGGGAACCAATGCTATGTTAGGATTGGCAAAGATTGTTCCTAAGGCTTCAACATAGGATGTTCCAATACTTTCATCATCCCATGATCCTCTAAAGTAGAGTCCTATGCTTTTTATGGGAATGCCTATCATATCACAAATGAACCTATCAGTGATTGAGATGTGTTGTCCCAAAAGATAGGTGGACATCCTTCCTTCATCATCTATTTGTATGTTATTGTAAAATAATCTAACAAGCCTAGGATAGATGGGTTCGTTAATCTGCAAGATTGGAAGTAGACCTAGGTTTGCAAACCATTGGATGGTCTCTAAGTCTCTTAGTTCATTTAGATCTACGTATTTTCCCTTACTGATACATCTAAGTTCGAAAGAGGGAAATTTTTCAGCATGGTATTTCGAATCGAAAAGAGTGAAATCAAACTCTTCTACTAATCTCCTCTTTCCCTTGTCCCTTGAGGATCTTCTAGATCCCATAACTACTGCTGTTTAGAGGGATGATGATGAGCTAGAGTAAATGAAGAACAAAACAGAATTTAAGAGCTTCTTAGAGAGTACCTTTGTGAGATCTTCAAGAGAAGGAAGGATTCTTGATGTTTTGCTCCGAAATGGGAGGTATTTGGAAGGCTTAGAGGAGTGAAATGGGAATGGAGGAGACTTGGAAGAGTAGAGGAAGAAATGGGAGTGAGTTGGGGTCGGTTCCATAGCCGGCCCTAGTGTGGGTTTAAAAAGGCAGAGTTGCGGGCGGTTGCACCTCTTGCTAGAGCGGTGCAACCTCTGGCAACCCGTGATAGCTGGAGGTGCCACCGCCAGCTGGAGAGGTGCCACCGCCTACAGCCAGTGAGCACCTAATATGATTTGATCAGGGAGCCTTTGCCTTGAGGAGAGTTTCAGAGCAATTAATGTTTGTTACATGATTTCGTATGAGTTTTTATTTAAGGAAGAAGCTCTTGTACGATCAAGATAGATCTTTTAACGTGCATACGTATGTTGATAGTTTGTTTGGTATCCCTTTTAAGATCATGACATATTTAGTTTCTTCATGATACAAGAATTAATTCGTAGATGATAGTGTTAACGGGTTTTGAAGATCAAGGGGGTATGTGAATTTGGATATCATATGTTTCTAATAAGGTTGTATCCAAATCGTATTTGTGATTTCATAACTTCCACTTGTTACTTAAGCGTTGCGAGTTCCTTTTTGATTCTTGGTTTCTGACCATCGAGAGTCAAGGAGCAGAATATTATTTCTTGCTCCGGCCTAAAATTTTAATGTTTTTATAGGAAGGGATGATCTTTAGGAACCCATTTGCTTTTGGGTGCCTCATAAATAGATCTACATTTCTTATCATGTTGCATAGAATTTGTCATGGTTCCTTTAGGAACCCAGATTAGTTTGTTTGGACTTATTTTCTTGAATGGACAACAATGTGTCTTGTGTCCAGATTTGCAACAAAAGTTGCACTTGGTTTGGTGTTGAACATGTAAGATGGAGCCTTTTATGAAGGTGGTTGGATTTTGGTGAAGACTTCTCACAAATCCAATTCCGCTCCTTTTTGGAATGTGACCCTTGTTTGCAAGGATCATGTTTAATGACTTGCTACCAACCTCGAATTTCTTCAAGGTGTCCTTGAGTAGCAGGTTTTCTTTTTGCAAAGTTTCTAAATCATGACATTTGATACATGAATTTAAACTATCATGATGTTCGACTTTTAACTTATCAAACTCACACGTAAGACTATCATGCATCTTTTTCAGCAATTTATATTTTCTACTTATACTCTTGCATTCGTCAAATAAGTCATTGAAAGCATTTAATAATTCATCGAAAGATAAATCAGCATCTATTGAATTTGTTACCTCATCTTCGATGGCCATTAAGGCGTAATGAGCAACTTGCTCGGTGTTGAACTCCTCTTCCTCAGATGCGCTCGAATCATCCCATGTTGCTTGGAGCGCCTTCTTCTTTGTTGTTCTTTTCTTGACTTGGGGACAATCACTCTTGTAGTGTCCCGGCTTTTTGCATTCATAGCAGATTACTTGGTCCTTTTTGGGTTCAAGTTTATTTTTTGCATCATTCTTAAACTTGTTTCTTTTAAAGAACTTTTTAAACTTTCTTGTTAGAAGTGCCAAGTCATCATCACAGTCCTCATCACTTGAGTTTTCTCTCAAGTGGCATTCTGAAGTTTTGAGTGTCATATCCTTCCTGTTCTTTGGAATGATGTCTTCTTGCTCTTCATGAGCTTTACAAGTCATTTCGTAGGTCATTAATGACCCGATTAGTTCTTCAAGAGGGAAATTTCGTAGATCTTTTGCCTCTTGAATAGCGGTGACTTTAGGATCCCAACTCTTAGGAAGGGATCTTAGTATCTTATTAACAAGCTCAAAATCCGAAAAGCTCTTTCCGAGTCCTTTTAGACCGTTGACGACATCCGTGAAACGGGTAAACATGTCGCCAATGGTTTCACTCGGTTTCATCCGAAAAAGTTCGAAAGAATGTAACAGCAAATTGATTTTTGACTCTTTTACTCTACTTGTGCCCTCATGGGTCACTTCGAGCGTGTGCCAAATATCAAACGCAGTTTCACAAGTTGAAACACGGTTAAACTCGTTTTTATCAAGTGCACAAAATAAGGCATTCATAGCCTTTGCATTAAGAGCGAAAGCCTTCTTCTCCAAATCATTCCAATCGATCATTGGAAGAGAAGACTTTGAAAAACCATTCTCGACAAGATTCCAAAGATCAATGTCCATAGAAATAAGAAAGATTCTCATTCGGGTCTTCCAATAGGTGTAGTCCGTCCCATTAAACATGGGTGGACGTGTAATGGAATGGCCCTCTTGGTTTCCGGCGTAAGCCATCTCTCTTGGGTTTTAATCCTTTTGAGAGTTAACCGGGCTCTGATACCAATTGTTAGGATTGAGAGCACTAAGAGGGGGGGTGAATTAGTGCAGCGGATATTTTTCAGCGATTAAAAAAAACGAAAGCTGCGTTCGTTCGATAAAGACTATTTTGATGCAAAAGCCGATTCTAAGATTACTTATGATTAAGTGCAGTTTACGTTTAAACACAGTTAGCGTCTAAACGCAGTTTGCGTCTAAATGCAGATTGCGTCTAAACTCAGATTGCGTCTAAGCGCAGTTTGCGTCTTAGCGCAGATTGCGTCTAAGCGCAGATTGCGTCTAAACGCAGATTGCGTCTAAGCGCAGATTGCGTCTAAACACAGTTTGCGTCTAGGAGCAGTTTAAGCAGAAGTATAAAGACAATGTGCTGCTGTTGTACAGCTCAAAAAGTAATCTGCAAAAAATAGATTTACGTCTAAACGCAGATTTACGTCTAGACGCAGATTTACGTCTAAACGCAGATTTACGTCTTAAACGCAGATTTACGTCTGAACTTTGAAACTCGTTTGTATACTCGCAGAAGGCAGTATGCAGTTGAAATCAAGATGTAAACGTGAACTGAGATCTGATGATTGTGCGAGGAAAGCCGATTTACGTCTAAATGCAGTTTTACGTCTAAATGTTGAAACTCGTTCGTAAAATTGTAGAGGACAGTTTGCAGTTAATAGGATCAAAATGTAAGTGTAAACTGCAAAGAAACTCGTTCGTAAAAGCACGGAAGACAGTTCTGCAGAATCAAACGTAAACGTAAACTGTAATGTACGAAAATACGAATTTACGTCTGAATGCAGATTCGGAAGAACAGCACTTAGAACTTGTTCGTGAAAGCGCAGAGAGCAGTAGTAATGAAGGAGGTTTGCAGTAATGATAAAGTGCTCAAAAATAAACGCAAACCAGAGATTTAGAGTGGTTCGGTCAGCCTTGACCTACTCCACTTTTGGCTTCCTCCACCGACGAGGTCGCCGACGTCAACTAGGGGCCTTCCTTCAATAGGCGAAGGCCAAACTGCCCTTTTACAGTTTCTCTCTTTTTGACAGGCTCAGGAGACAACCTTTACAGACCTTTCTCTCCTCACTTTACAACTGAAAACTTGAAGAACAGAAGGAGGAGACTTAAAGGCTTTACAACACTTTTGAGCTCTTAGAATCACAGAAAAGATCAAGATTTCGGTGTAGGTCTATATCTTTTCAGTGCTGAATGGGTGGGGAATTTATAGGCCCCAACCCAATTCAAATTTGGAGCTCAAAACAATCAAATCCCGGAATTCTGGGATCAGGCGGTTGCACCTCTTGACTGGAGAGGTTGCACCACCTGGCAGAGCTCGAAGACCGAGCTCAGGCGGTGCCACCTCTCTGCCAGGGAGGTTGCACCGCCCAGTCTTGCTCGAAGACTGAGCTCAGGCGGTGCCACCTCTCTGTCAGGGAGGTTGCACCGCCCAGTCTAGCTCGAAGACTGAGCTCAGGCGGTGCCACCTCTCTGCTGGGGAGGTTGCACCGCCCAGTCTCGCTGGAAGGCCTAGCCCAGGCGGTGCCACCTCCTGGCCTGGGCGGTTGCACCTCCTGGTGCAATCAGGGTCCGAATGGTTCATTCCATTCGGCCCAATTTCAGTCTTTTAGGGGCCCAATTGCCCCAAGATTAAGCCAATGGGATCACCTCCCATTTTCCAACTTAATCAACGTGCTAACTACGATTAAATCTAAGACAACTTCTGCAGCTTTGCTTCGGTGCGTCAATCGCTCCTTCCGGCAAGTTTCCGGCGAACTTCCGTCGATCATCCGATGAACCCTCGGTGATGCTCTTGCGGACTTCCGGCAAACTCCTGGACTTTGCGACGATCCACTTGGCAAGTTCCGACGAGCTTCGCTTGGCAAGCTTCTGGACTTCTCGGATCTGTTCTCGCAGAACCTCCGACGACCGTCCGAACTTCCGTCGAACTCTCGAACTCCCAACGTGATCATGAACTTGACTCCGACGCAACTCCTGCTGCTTGTCTATCTTTCATCGTAGTTAATCCTGCACACTTATCTCAACACATAGATTAGACAACAAATGACAATTGACTTCATCATCAAAATCCGAGATTCAACATAAATGTCTCTCCCTAATTGAAGCATCCTATGTTACTCAAAATACAGATCAAATCATAAACACCTATCAATTGGTTTCATCATCAAAATATGTGATTCAATAATCTCCCTATTTTTTATGATGACAACTAATTGATGGCAGAGTTAACCTTAGCTCTCCCTATCAATATGCCATATTGATAAAATCTTAAATTTAACCTGAATTTAAGTCATTGCAAATTTCATCATAACCATTTACAATATGTTATCATGCATAACATGATCATACTTCTCCCCCTTTGTCATCAACAAAAAGGAGAAGTGTAACATTCAAGTGTTTGGACATAGTTCAAATCATCGCATACTAAACATAATCTTCAATTTTATCACCATACAATTTGTAAGCTAGCAAATTTAGCAAGTGTTACATCATATTAGAATATGCAAGCTAGCAGATTTTATATCATTTTAAAACATGTAAGCTAGCAAAAATTTGAGTTTTACAAGTTTGTAAATTTTGCTAGATGTGCAAGTTTAGCATGATTTGCTTCTTGAGATAGGTAAGATAACACTTTTACTTTTAAGATGAGCAAACTAAAAGGTTTTGCCTCTTTTTACGATATGTATGTTTATAATTTTTGTTTTTTTTAGATGTGCAAGTAAGTTTTTGCATCTTCTTGACTTGTGCAAGCTTGCTAGCAAGCTAGCTATCTCTCCCTTTATCATTGTCGAAAAGAAGAGAAGAACACAATTTTGTATCTCTTTTTCCCTTTACAATAATTTTCAAAGTATGACAAGAATAAGTAATCATTCTTATTTAAAAATACCATAATTGAGAAAAACCTTGAATTCAAATCAAAGCAATTTCAATCATGATTCACATCATATGCAATGCATCACATACATCATTATAATAAAAAGCATGTGTAGTGCATGCATCATTCCAAATCATAAATATTTCACATCATAATGATATCAATTTGTCAAATTATATCCTACCTTGAATGATCATAACTTTTCCCCCTTTTATCATTGTAAACAAAAAAGAATAAGGGAAGAACATAATAGTATAAAATATTTCAATCATTTCAAAGCATTTGTGCCATAAATACAAAGAAATCATGTCATCAAAGATAAGACCACTTGAATACCAAAAGACATGATTCATATAGTAAATCTCTTCTTTAAATAAAATACCAAGAATAAAAAAAAATTATAGGTGTATAAAGAAAAGATCTTGATTAAAAAAATCTCAAGTAATTCCAAGAAACCAAGATCATGATTTTGATAAAACTCATTCAAATTCAAATTGTCAAAATCATCAAAATCTTAACATTTCTTTCAAGAGATTCAAAATAGTATAAATAATTATATTGGTCTCTTAGTGAAAAATCGATAAGATATAGAAAAAAGAAATTTTCAAGAAAAATGCTTTCCTCCTTTTGTTCCAACTTATTGATTGATTTCATACATGCATGTTCTTTTCTTTCAAATCCATGAATCATTCATTAACACCAAAAATGAACTTTCAAAAGATCACAAAAATTATCATGCATAAGTTCGAAATATAAACTCGTTAAGCATGCTTTCAAATCATTATTATATTTTTATTAAGACTTCAAGCATGGTTTCGTTGAACATAATGTTGAATGATTCTTAAAGATATCTAAACCTCTTTAGTTTTAATTTGTGTGATTGAATTTATATTAGCATGCCCAAATATTTGTTCTTATGTCAAAACCATGCATTAACATTTAAAACAGAAAGATAAAAAATCATCAAGATCAAAAAGTGTAACATATAATTCCAAAATATATGATTTCAAATCATTACTTCAAGTCCTCATGCATAAAAATCATCAAGTATGATACAAACATATATTTTCAAAACATTCATCATGATAAGGCATAGAAGCCAAAGAAATCATTAAGCATAAAGCATATTCATCAATTATAGTTTTATTGAGCATAAGGCATTTCCAAACAAAATCGAAAATCAATACGAAAATCATCAAGATATACATTATTGCTTCTTAAAACATACATAGGATTTATCTTAAGTATTAGATTTAAGTCTAACATTTTTGTTCATTTATCATAAAATATGTAATTTTCATAATCATTTTCAAAATAACTAGAAAGATAAGCATGATCCCAATTTTTTATCATTTTCATTATATTATTAAACATATAATTTTCAAGAAAAATAATTAAACTAAATTAAAAATAACTCATGAAAAGCATCATGTAATTTTGAAATAAATTAAGGACATTTTGATTACCTTATCGTCGAAAGCCGTTAAGACGTAGTATGCTACCTTGCTTTTGTTGATTTTCTCCTCGTCTTCGGAGGAGCTCGATTTGTCTTTTGGCAACTTCTTCTTGCGTTCATAACAAGTAGTTCCGTTCTTTTTGTTCTTTAATTTTTGTTTCCTTAGCTTTTTAAAATTCATAGTGAGGAGTTCAAGTTCACCATCACTTGAGCATATGCTCGAGTGGTCTTCAATTGTTCTAAGTCCGAAATCCTTCCTATTCTTTGTAAAGTTGTCCTCAAGTTTATTTTATGCCACATTGGTCATTTCGTAGGTAATTAAAGACCTGATAAGTTCTTCGATCAAAAAAATATTCAAATTTTTTTATTCTTGAATAGTCGTTACTTTCGAATTCTAATTTTTAGAAAGTGATCGTAAAACTTTACTAACAAGTTCAAAATTCAAAAAAGTTTTACCAAGAGCTTTTAAACTATTGACAATATTTGTAAAATGGCTGTACATGTCAACAATGGTTTCACTCGGCTTCATTCGAAATAGATTAAAATCGTGCATCAAAAAGTTAATTTTCGAATCTTTAACTTTGCTAGTGCCTTCATGTGTGATTTTAAGAGTATACCAATATCGTGTGTAGTTTCATAAATAGAAACACGATTAAATTCATTTTTATCTAAGGTGCAAAACAAAGCATTCATAGCTTTCGCATTTAAAGAAAAAATCTTTTTCTCCAAATCATTCCAATGATTCATTGGAAGAGAAGACCTTCGAAAATTATTTTCAACAATATTCTATAAATTTAAATCCAAGAAAAGTAAGAGAACTCTCATTTGAGTTTTTCAATATGTGTAGTTCGTCCTATTGAACAAGGAAGGACGATTGAGAAAGTGACCCTCTCGAAAGCCGAAAAGAGCCATTTCTTTTAGGTGTTAAACCAAATGAGAAATTATGAGGCTTTGATACCAACTGTTATAAATGAGTTGGCACTAAGAGGGGGGGGGTGTGAATTCATGTAGTAGTAAAATCACGGATTCAAATCGTTTTGTTTCGATTAAAACTGATTCCGACGAAAACCATTTCGTAAAGATCTTAACTTGAAACACATTCTTAAATATATTAAAAGTAGTAAGCAAGTAAAGTGGTTTGCGGTTAAAGTAAATTGCTCTAGACAAAACACAAACCAGATTTTATAGTGGTTTGATCGTCATGACCTACATTCACTCTGCCGATTTCTCTTCCATCGAGGCCATCGGCATCCACTATTGGTCTTCCTTCAATAGGCGAAGACCAACCACCTTTTACAACTCGATTATCCTTTTACCGGGTTTAGGAGATAACCTTTACACCCCCACCTACTCCTCTCTCAAACTATTCTAATACTTAAAAGAAGAAGAGGAGTTCACACAAGATTGCAGCAGCGTTTCTTTTCTTTTTTACTCTCAATACTTGTGTAGATTAACTAGGGATAAGAGGGGTATTTATAGGCCTCAAGTTGATTTAAACTTGGAGCCTAAAAATATCCCATCCTGGGTTTCTTAGGTACGGGAGGTACCACCGCCTGTGCTAGGCGGTTCCACCACTAGTGTCAGTTTGACACTAGCCGGTACCACCGCCTAACACCCTATGACTGGGTAGTACCATCGCCTGCAGCCTCTCGAATACTGTTTTTGGGTGGTACCACCACCTAGACCGATGGTACCAATGCTTGACATAGTCTCGGAGATTATGCCATGACGATGTCACCTCTTGGGTCACTATTTTGGCCTTTTCATTGGGCCCAACATAGTTCATACATGGGCCCAACTAGCCCCTAATTGGGTTGGCCCAATTCTAATCTCAATTATGTGCTAGCTACAAATTCTAAGACATTTACTAAGCTAAATAAGTCTGTAAGTCTACTTTCTTCCGGCTAGCTTTCGGCGATTCGTCCCACGAACTTCCGACTATTATGATCAAGAGCACTAGCGGGGGGGGGGGGGTGTGAATTAGTACAACGAAAAACTTTGGACGATTAAAATTACGTTCATACGATGAAATCATTTCTGACGTAAAACCATTTTCGGAAACTTAACTTGAAAGCGAGTTCGTAAAGGAGTGCAGCAAAAGTAATAAGGAAGTAAAGCATATATGAAGGTTTGCAGTAAGTTAAGTAGCAAGAAGAAATGCAAACCAGAGAGCACCGCAATTTTAGAGTGGTTCAGTCAATCTTGACCTACATCCACTTTTGGCTTCCTCCTCCAACGAGGTCACCGACTTCCACTAGAGGCCTTCCTTCAATAGGCGAAGGCCAACCACCTTTTACAGTTTCACTTCTTTTGACGGGCTTAGGAGACAACCTTTACAAGCTTTTCTCTCCTCTCTTGAAAGATCAAAACTTGGAAGAAAAGAGGGAGGAGAACTTCTAGACTTTACAAAACTTTTGAGATCTAAAATCACAGAGTAAGATCAAGCTTTCGGTGCCCTTTCATGCAGGAAAGTGTGGGGTATATATAGGCCCCAAACAAGTTTGAATTTCGAGCTCAAAAATATCTTTTCCCGGATTTTCGGGGTCCTGGCGGTACTACCTCCTAACTAGAGCGATACAACCGCCTGGCAGCTTGGAGACTAAGCCTCTAGGCGGTGCCACCGCCTGACAGGGGCGGTTGCACCACCCAGTCTCACTCGAAGACTGAGCTCAAGCAGTGCCACCGCTTGACTAGGGTGGTTGCACCGCCTAGTCTCGCTCGGAGATTGAGCCCAGGCGGTGCCACCGCTTGACTAGGGCGGTTGCACCACCCAACTTTCCTAGGAGACCATCTCCTAGCGGTGCCACCGCCTAGCAGAAATTCTAATACGCATGGGTTGATCCATTCGGCCCAATTTAGGTCTATCTAGGGCCCAATTGCCCCTAGATTAAGTTAATGGGATCACCTCCCATTCCTAACTTAATCTACATGCTAACTATGATATTTCTTAAGACATTTACTACAAATTGCTCCGGTGCGTCAATCACTTCTTCCGGCGAGCTTCCGGCGAACTTCCGACGAACATCCGACGAACCTTTAGCAATCCTCGGATGGACTTTCGGTAAACTCCTGGACTTACAACGATCCACTTGGCGAGTTTCGTTGAGCTTCTTTGGCAAGCTCCTGGACTTCTCGGATTTGTTCCCGTAGAACCTCCGACGACCATCTGAACTTCCGTCGAACTCTCGAACCCCCAACGTGATTATAGTCTTGACTCCGGCGCAACTCTTACTGCATGTCTTACTTCCATTATAGTTAATCCTGCACATGTAAAACAAAACTTCGATCGAGACAATTAATCCTAAGCAATTAACCAAGTTGTCCGGCATGTCATTGGTCCCTCGACACTTCGTCCAATTCTTCGGCGCATCGTCCTCTCCTACGGCCTATTGCCCAATCGGCCAGTTGACTCCGCAACTCCGATATCCTTGGCACAATACCCACTCTTCTTGGCCCCATGCCCGAGTCTACGGCCCGAAGCCTTCTGTCAATATGTCGACCGATCCACCGGCCCGACGTCCAATCTTCTAACATGTTCCTCCAACCCAACATGATTTTTCCTGCTTTAATTGTCTCATCCTGATCGAAGCATCCTGCGTCACTCAAAACACGGATTAAAACATAAACACATATCAAGTGGTTTCATCATCAAAATACGAGATTCAACAATCTCCCCCTTTTTGATGATGACAACCACTTGATGACGGAGTTAAACTTAACTCCCGAAGTTTAAACAAACTCCCCCTATCAATATGCCACATTGATAGAACCTTGAATTCAAACTGAATTCAAGTCATTGCAATATTCATCATGAATACTTGCAACATGTCATCATGAACTTATGCATAAACTTACACATAACATCATACTTCTTCCCCTTTGTCATCAACAAAAAGAAGAAGTCCAACTATTCTTGTGTTTGGAATATATGTTCAACTCATTGCATAAAAAATATAATATCAAGTTTTATCATTATGCAGTTTTGAAGCTAGAAAATTTAGCAGGTGTTACATCATACTTAGAACATTCAAGCGATAAAGTTTTAGATATGCAAGTTTTACAGCATACAAGATAGCACTTCTAGTAATGTTCAAGATAGCAAGTTCTACATCATGCAAGCTAGCAATGTTACAACATTTTAGAACATGCAAGCTAGCAATTTAGAGATATTCAAGAAAGCAACTCTTGCTTCTTGAAATATGCAAGTTTGCAAGCTAGCAAATTTTTGCTTCCTTTGCAATGTTTGAGCTCGCAATTTTGTTTTCGTTGCAAAGTGCAAGTTTAGCATGTTTAGCATCTTGAGATAGGCAAGATAGAACATTTTTACATTTTCTTGAGATTTCAAGCTAGCAATTATCGGTGATGTTCAAGATAGCAATTTCTTCTCTTTTGAGAAGTGCAATTTTTGCTTTCGTCTTGAATTGTGTAAGCTAGCTAGTTTGCCTCTTTTCATGATGTCCACACTAGAAATTTTTGCTCCCCCTCTGTCATTATCAAAAAGAAGGGAAGACCCTTATATCAATTTTCATATTATGACAAAGGTAAGTATCAATCTTATTTGTGCATCATTATATATTTAAATTAAAATATACACAATTTCAAAAACCTTATTTTTCATGCACGATACCGAAAAATAAATCAATCATCATTAATGGGCATATCATACATGAAACTCAAATATTAAAATTTTTAAGCATTTATCAACATGTTGATCATGATACCAAACATTCATCATTTAAAGCATTCATGATACATATCATATGCAATACATCATGTACATCATTGTCATAAGTATTGCATGTATCATTTCAAATTCATGAATATTTCATCATTGCATGCATCATACCAAATCATAAAATATAAAATCATCATTAATGCATGATTCCAAATCATCATTCTAACAGAAAATGATAATTGTTTATTTTTACATTATTTAAAAAAAATCAAAGTATTGCATGCATTTTTATCTAAGGGAAAAATTATAGTGTTGCATGCATCATTCCAAAACATTTCAAGCCATGCAAGCCATAAATATAAAGAAATCATGTCATGAAGGATAAAATCATTTGAATACCAAAAGACATGATTCATATAGTAAATATCTTCTTTAAATAAAATATCAAGAAAAATCATAGGAGTACAATGAAGAGATCTTGTCTTAAAAGAAAATCAAGTAATAAATCCAAGAACTCACAAGGAAAAGTCATGATTCATTTAGAAAATCTCCTCTTAAGAAAATATCAAGTATAATCGTAGAAGATCAATTAATGTGAAATTTTGATTCATAATAAAATCTCATGTATCGAATGTCGAGAAATCAAAATGATGATTTATATAAAAATATCACAAGTTATATTCAAGAGAAAAATCATCATTCATTTTCAACTCATTCAATTTGTCAAATCAACATTTCTTAGATATGCATGATACCAAAACATGGTTTCAAATGTTTGACATATAACATGCATAAATTCAAAAATTGAAAGGAGAAGGGAATAATTCAAAGGTACAAAGATTTGAACCATCTCATAAATAAATGTAAGACCAAGTCATGAATCCAAAATTCCATGAATCATAATAATCAAAATGATCATCAAAGGTAATCTCATGTTATTCCAAGAAATCAATATCATGATTTTGATAAAACTCATTTCAAATTCAAATAATCAAAATCACTTTTATGTTTCACAAAATTCATAACATAAGTAGATTCATGATTTCATTAATAATATATTTTCCCCTTTTTTTTTAAGTATTTCATTTTAAGTAATTGATTTCATGTTAGCATGCTTTTTCATTTATATTAAATAAAAACATGCATCAACATTTAGGATCGAAAAATGAATTTCATTATAAAACTATCAAGATCAATAGATTCTCAAAAATGAATTGTTATGATCAAGAAAATCCAAAAATGAATTTTAACACTTTCATGCATTCGGACATGGTTTTGCCATATGTTTTTCAAATACACTCATGAAAATAACGCATGCTTATCATCATGTATATTTTCATGAGATTCATAAGATTGGTAAAATAAATTCATTAATCTCAATAGGATAGAAAATTTATTTCCATTTCATACAATTGATTTCATGTGAGGGTATTCAAGTCTTTTGTGAAAACATGTATCATCATTTAAAATCGAAACATAAGTTTCGTCATGAAACCGTCAAGACCAAACACATCATGATATCACATCTATCATCAAAAGACTATCAAGAAATTCATACATAGATGTACATGCACTATGTCATCTTAATATGTCATGAGAATGTCATCTTAATTCGTCATAAAAACGATTAGACCAAAAACATGTTAATCTAAAATGAGAGTTTCAAATGAACATTTACTTCAAAAACTCATGCATGACATAAAATCATCAAAATACACATGCATGGATTAATCCTAAGCATTATCACATATCATATAATTATCATCCCTAATGTTGCATACATCATTCAACATTTCAAAACATAACATGCATGAAACCTTAGCAATATACTTTTCATAATCAAAATTTTAATTTTTCAAAGATGCTAAAAAGAAAAACATGATATAATTTTTAAAAAATAATTTTTTATTTCCTATTCCTACTATCTAAATTAAGCACTCATGAAAAACTTCAAGTAATTTCAAAATAATTCAAGAGAGTTGAGTTACTTACCTTGTAGTCGAAGCCCGTCAAAGCCCAATTCGTTATTTCACCTTTGGAAGTTCTTGATTCATCCTTGGTTGCCTTCCTCTTCTTTGGCCTCTTCCTCCGTTCAAGTTCATTGTTTATTTTAGATTTTTGTTTAATAAACTTATTAAGATTTAATGTTCGAAGTTCAAGTTCATCATTGTCCTCATCACTTGAGTTATCGCTCAAGTGGTATTCATTTGTCCGGAGTTTCAAATCCTTCATATTCTTTGGAAGGTGGTTCAAGTGCTCATCGGGTTCAAAATGTTCCAAAAATGTCATTTCATAGGTCATTAATGACCCGATTAATTCTTCTAATGGAAAATCATTTAAATTTTTTATCTTTTGTATTGCGGTTATTTTAGGATCCCACCTTTTTGAAAGGGATCTTAAGATCTTGCTTACGAGATCAAAATTCGAAAAAGATTTACCAAAAACTCTTAGATTATTGACAACATCCATGAAACAGGTGTACATGTCACCTATAGTCTCGCTTGGTTGCATTCGAAAAAGCTCAAAATCATGCAATAAAATGTTAACTTTCGAGTCTTTGACTCTACTAGGTCCCTCGTGCGTGATTTCAAGTGTTCGCCAAATATCAAAAGTCATTTTGCATGTAGAAATCCGATTGAACTCATTTTTGTCCAAAGCACAAAATAAGGCATTCATAGCCTTTGTGTTTAAAGAAAAATACTTTTCTCCAAATCCGACCATTCGTTCATCGGTTTAGAGGGAAGTTGAAAATTATTTTCAACAATATTCCATAAATCCAAATTCATAGAAATTAAGAAAACTCTCATTCGAGTTTTTCAATAAGTGTAGTCCAATCCATTAAACAATGGTGGACGAACAACTGATAAGCCCTCTTGAAAGCCATGAAGAGCTATTTCTCTCGGGTGTAAATCCGAAATGAGAAATACCGGGCTCTGATATCAATTGTTAGGATCAAGAACACTAAGAGGGGGGAGAGGGAATATGTTAATGTATTGAAGCTAAAGCTATTTCAATAAAGCTTCTTCAATAATTGTTCTTATTTTCTATTTATACAGATTAGGAGGAAGGATTTCCCTCAACAGAATAGATGATTTTTCTCAACAGAATAGAGATTTCCTCGTATAGTTGGAAAAATCATATCTTTTTCATTGCTGTAGGGCACAGGTATTGTAATAACATGACTCTTAACTATCGCTACCGCACTTGGTCTTATGCCTAAGCTTGGTCTGTTGCTCATTTAGTAGTTGCTTGCGTACTTGTCTGGCGTCTAGTAGTTACTAAGTAGTTGCTTGGCGGATGAACTCAATTCGCTCTGAAAGGGGGAACTCAGAACTCACTAACGCCGACAGGACTCTCATTGCACTGCTCCTGCTTCTACGGATTCAGTTACAGGTTCCGTTGCATGTTGAATTGAAGAATCTATCTCTTACCTAGATTACCCAGCTCTATATTATAGGTAAAGAGCCGACCTACTTCGCTCCGAGGGACCGGACCTATCACGACTTTAGTAGAGCTAGACCGCCGAGTAAGCTCAAAGATGGATCTCTTTCTCCGAGGGGCCCCCTCCCGGCTCCAATTACAACAGACTTCCAACAGCGAAGTTCGAATCTTTCTTTTATAAGGGGTAACAATAGAATCATGGTGATGATGATCAGGGGATTGTTCCGACCAATCCATTCAATGTAGGACCATGCTCAATAGAGTGGACAAAGGAGAAAGCGGCCTCTCGCAAGCTGCATTGCTGCTTCATCCTGCTATCAGCTGTGTTCCAACTCCAAACCAACAATATAGGCTTTGGGAGATAGATACGAAGAATAGTACTATATCCCCGTGATTCTCTCTTAGATTCTACGCTTAGATCCGCGGAGAGGAAAGCTTCGAAATCGTAGCGTGGAAAAGAGGACTAAGTTGCAAAGGAAGTATCCGACTCCCAGGTAGACCAGATGGAGAAGGTTAACGAAGTGGGTTGGGTAATGGTGGTGATTTGAGCAAATGAATGAGTTGCGGTTGATTAAGTGTCATTCTAAGCAACGTCACTCTCCCTTCTTTTCCTCTATCTACGAAGTTGACAATAAACTATGAATAGCAGTAGCCTAAATAACAGCATCAATTATAGCACAATTCCCTTATTGTGACTGATTCACCTAACGCCATAGCTAATATCACTGCTCCAATCATAGCTGCCAATGCTACTGTTCGAGTCTTTGGCTTAGCAACGGATCCATCAAATACCTCAGACATTTCCTAGCAAGCACCATTCCCAGTTCTTCTTTCATTTTGCTACAGTTCCCCCTTTAGGGAGAGTGTTGAGTCGCCTAAAGAGTCAGAGGTTTTGAGTCAAGAGGTAAGTATCTTCAATTAGAGTTTTCACTCAAGTTACCAAAAACCACCTTGTTCCTCTAACTCCCCAAAATCCCCCACTCTGGCATCCAATGGTACAGAGTTAAGGTCCAGGAGATCTTCTTCATGGCTTTGAATACAATATAGCTGAGAGCATTCTTTATAAATTGTGCAATTGTAGCTGGGCAAAGACTAGTTGCTTGGCCCCTTGTCCCATCTCATCCGCTTTTTTCCATATCTTCTGTCAATAGAAACCCTTTTTGTCATATTTCTCTTTGCCGCTACTTTATCCTGGCGTATCCTTGGTCCCTATAGACCTGCAGATCTTCTCATGTGTCATTTTTGTTGTTGCATAAGGCTTTTAGGCAAAGGAAACAGATAGTTGCATCCCGTTCCTCGCAACATGATTATCCAAATCGCATTAACTTTCCTCCGTGTCACTAACGTCAGCCCCTACTTCAATGAAAGTTCGCTCAGTGTTAGGAATCGGGACCCAGGCATGGTGGCATTGACTCATGAGATCCAGCTTTGCCTCCCATACTCACCTCAAGCTACTTTCTATTTTTATGGTTTGACTTTTTTCTATGGGCCCAACGCGATATCCCTACTCTTCGCCAGTTGCTCATGTGTTATTCCGTACTTTCCCCTTTCCTAGCCCCTGGTCACTCCTAGATTTTCTAGTAGGCCCCTGCTTCATTAGTGTCGGCCTTTTGGTACAAAAAAAGAGGCCGTAGTCGGGGCACAGAATAGTACTTATTTCTATATGCCCAATAATGGCTCTCTCCACGAAGGTCCCCTCGATAGAAGTTAGAGCGGCTGCACAAATATGAAATCAAATTTCTAAAGAGTAAAGTCGAGATTTTTTCCTAAACCTAAAGTCAGGACTTTGCCCCGTATAGGCAGATGGGTATAAAGTGGGTCACTCACTCTGCCAAGATTTAATCTATTCGAGTTGATAGGAAGCCAACAATTCATTGAGTCAAACAGATGGATTATACACGAGTGAAACATTAATCGACAGCTGGGAACTTCGCTTTCATCATCAAATCTCCCAAGGGAGCCATTATGCTGCTTTCCAAAGACGGAAGCGACTATGCAAGCTTTAGAGAGACTTTCATGGTCCAGGAAACAACTCACTATGTGGGCTCCAAGAAAGTATCTTCCAAAGACAGGAGCACTGATAGAAGATAAGATTTCCCCAACTTGATAGAGGATAAGATTTCCCCAATTAGATGAGGAAATCTCTCTATTCTGTTTATTCTGTTGAGGGAAATCCTTTCTCCTAATCTGTATAAATAGGAGAGGGAACATGTTAATAGATTTAAGCTAAAGCTATTTCATTTATACAATAAAGCTTCTTCAATTATTGTTTTTATCTTCTATTATTTCTATCATGGTATCAGAGTCGCTTGCCTAGAGCATTGGCCTCAATGGCCTCGGAGACGAGTACAAGGAATTGGCAGCAGCAATACGGGCGCGTGATTCACCAATCACATTCGAAGAACTTTTCGACAAGCTGATTGACTTTGAGATATATCTCAAGCGCGAGGACAAACTGCCAGGACCGTCCATCACAGCTCAAGTCACTCAAAAAAGGAGGGGCAATTCGTATAACAAGATTGTCAACAAAGGTTTGACCAAGACACCTTCTGAACCTATGAGCTCCAAACCAACTATTCCTCCTCCTCATCCTCAACATTCCAATCACAACAACCAAGGTGGCTTCTTCAATCATCCGCAGTCCTGGCGCCCTCACTACACAAACCAACAAAGAATTGTTTGCCAACTATGTGATAAAGTCGGTCACTCTGCAAAGGTCTGTCGATCTCGACCCAGACTTCCTGCCCAATCACATTGGCCTCAAGCAAATCTCACGACTACTCCAACGACCAGTGATCATAATTGGATTGTGGACTCTGGCGCATCCCACCACATCACCTCAGATCTCCAGAACTTGTCCATCCACAACAACTATGGTGGCACTGAGGACATCATCATCGCTTGACTTGATCATGCAGAGGTATGATCGAAGCAGCTGGAGAGTTGGACTGCTCCAGAGCTCATATTCGCTTAAGGGAGCCCGGCAAGTCAGAGGACAAGGCCGAGTAAGCGAACGTTGCTACCAAGGAAGCTATGGAGAACAGAATCGGTGCAAACCCTACAATGCGATGGCAGAGGCCATGCATGGGAGTTGCAGTCTGTCTTTCCATCGACCAAACAGACTGCTTGGAGAACACAGAGGTGTTGAAGCAGGGGGTCGAAAGGGGCGAGGAAGCGACGATGAGTCCAGAGGGACTTAGCTACCCAAAGTCAAGCAATCAGTTAGAATGGAGGTGGACTCAGAGGAGTGCCACGGAGACATCTCTACTGATCGTGAAGAAAAGGGATTCAGATGCGAGGCGACGGATAGTAGGGCCATGGGCATGGCAGCGCCATGGTACCGCAGAGGCGGGACTTCCGTCAAAGTCATTGATCCCTTGCTCTCACAGAGGGAGAGCGTTTGGTCGTGAAAGGGGCCGAGGAGGTGGAGTATGCAGAGGCAATCTCCAAGTACCGAGACAAGGCTGAAGGGCAGAGGCCAAGAAACTTCGTAAGACCGGTGTCAACAAGTTTCTCATCAAGATAGCCGTAAGTGAAGGACTTCGGGTCATGCAAGAGTGCACGACCAAGGAACGAAGCAAGCAGTACGCGGTGCTGTACCTTTGCTACTCAGTGGAGTAGGCGGCAGGGTTGATGGAGAAGACGGTACAATCCCAGAGGTGACCTCATCTATTAGAGAATTACTCCAAGTTGGGGTGGAAACTTCCTGCATTCCAGAAGTTCAATGGCTTTGAGAAGGTGAATCACAGTAACTAACTCAACGCAAGGAGTGCAAACACTTCAAGTGCTTCAGAAGTGTGAGCAAAGAGCAGGCGAATACCAGTAACCAGCTCGATGCATGAAGTACAACCTCGAGGAGGCGGGCGAATTCAAGTAACCTTTGCCTTCTCAACTCTTAAGAGAATGGGCGAAACCGAGTACCCCAATTCTCTTATCTATCCAGCAGAGGAGCTCTGCACAAGTTCAAAGACCCTTCGAAGATAATGGAAGACAATAGTTGTCAAATCCTCACCAACGGTGATCAGTGCTACTGAGAGTAGATTGTCCGCTTCATTTCCCAACGAAATGCCAATCGAAAGCGGAAGTGATGCGAACCTACTTGGATATGACAACTAACTGAAAGAAGAGTCAATGAGCAGATTTTGTGGAGGAAGGACCCAAAATTTCAGAAGTTTGCGAGGCGATGCTCGTTAAAAGCTCCAACAAGCATCCACCCAGTTCAAGCAGCATGTGGAAATTTTGAGAGACTGGCGCAGTAAGGATGGTCTTTTCCTTCATTTGGTGGATCCGCAGGAATCAACGAGGATCAACACAACTCAACCAACCCCACACCAGAGTCAGAGACATTGGCGAGTTGAAGAAGCATGGCGGATCAAAGGTTCGACTACTCAAAAAAAAACAGCAGCGGAGAGCAGCTGGGAGCCAGGAGGCGCATTGCAGCTGGAGCAGAAGATTGAAGACTCAGCAAAGGCGAAGAGTTGCAGTGTTCACAAAGGCTTCGACGAGGACGTCGAAGGGATAAGTGGGGGAGAATGTCACGGACAAACTTCTCAACAAGACGTTGGATGTAATGCTTATGTGTGTCCGTGTCTTTTGGCATGTTCATGCCCTGTACAGAATGTAAAGGGGCGGCCGAAGGCTTATAAGTCCCATTTTAGTTGGGTTGGTGGCCTCTTTAGGCTTGTAAATAAAGGTTGTGTCATGTGGACACGTGAGAGAGCTTTTCGGTCTGTAATGGACCATTTTACCCTTTGTTGTGCCACTGTTCAGAGCTTGTAAAGTCTGTTTGTAATTTGCATTGTCTATGAAGTGTTTTTCGGACATGTTTGCTTGTGGATCCCGTTTGAGGCGTTCTCTCTAACCCGTTCTCTCTTTTGAGGGTCCTAAGGGACAATGGGAGGCTTCGGGGAGGCTGACCTTTGCGGACGGACACGCAAGGGTGCCGCACGACTTAGGCAAAACCAGCTAAGTCCGTGTCATATGGTATCAGAGCCGCTTGCCTAGAGCAAGCTCTCATCTCGCTGCCAATTCATCATTGGTGTTGCCACTCTACGCCAACGTCCGTTCCCTTCCGCTACGACATCTCTAGTGCTGCTCATCAGCACTGCCCCACCTTTCTTCCTCGTTGTAGCTATTTTTCTTCCTCTTCTGCTACAGCTTCCTCTTCTGCTACAGCTTCCTCCTCTGTTGCAGTTTCCTCCTTTGCTGTAGTAGCATCACTGCAACATTGCTGTAGATTTCTTCTCTACCGTCGCAGCCGTCGTAATCGCAACCACGACCAACGTCGTTGAGAAAAGCGAAGCTTCGCTCTTGCCTTCGGCCAGCGACCAACGTCGCTGAGAAAAGTGAAGCTTCACCCTTCGGCTAGCGATCAATGCCGTTGCAATCCTAAGAGGCTCTGTGGTCAATCCTCATCTTCCTCACCGCGGTAGTCTTCGCTGATCTGTCAACATTCGGCAGACTTAAGGAGAATGAAGGGAACGCCTGTGCCATCACAGCAACAGCAATCGTAGCAGCAGCAGCGATCTACACTTATCTTACTCATGAAGCCTCTCGCTTGTAAACCATTCTTTGCATCGATCCAAGATTGGTATCCTTGTTAGGAGCACCATCTTGCGGGGGCATGATAGAAGATAAGATTTCCCCAACTTGATAGAGGATAAGATTTCCCCAATTAGATGAGGAAATCTCTCTATTCTGTTTATTCTGTTGAGGGAAATCCTTTCTCCTAATCTGTATAAATAGGAGAGGGAACATGTTAATAGATTTAAGCTAAAGCTATTTCATTTATACAATAAAGCTTCTTCAATTATTGTTCTTATCTTCTATTATTTCTATCAAGCACCTCTTTCACAGGAAGCGACTATGCAACGTTTCTAAAAAAAGAGCATGGTTGGCTGCTGGTCTTAGACAGTAGATGAATTGTATAAGAGTGATGTACCCAACAGACAGGACTTCCAGCCGATTCTATCGCAGTCACATATCTTTTTCATATAGGAGCCTTCCAGTAGGGAGACTATCCTCAGCCTTTCATGGTTGAGTCTTATTATGAGGAAGAATCATCTCAAGATGTGCCTCATGGATTCATCGATGAGGCTCTTGACTCAGCGTTATTCATGAAAATGAGTGTTGTAAGTGAAAGGACATCAAGTTGTTTGATTTGCCAGCCTTGGCCGAAATGTAGAGGACTGTTCGTATAGTTGTAGGTTTACCGGCTCAAAAGGAATCCGCCCCTAACCTAAGGGTTGTTCTCTTGTCAAGGAAAGAAAGACTAAGTAAAACAACCAAGCAAAGTTGCCTCAAGACAGGAACATTGCGTGGGGACATTGCTTCGGACTAGTTGAGTCCGAAAGCGGTAACTCCTAGTCCGTCTACTCTGAAGAAAGAGCTAAAAGAAGGGCTCTCCAAAGAGATCGAGAGAAAGAGAGAGATCTCCTTAAGTCAATTGTCAAGCTTTCGAACTCGCCTTAAAGATGATGAATGATTGCAAGGCTAGCGCAGGCTCGCTTATGATATGCCGAAACATATAGCCATCCGGTTTTTGGATTAATCTTTCACATTCATTAAGGGTAAGGGAAAATTCCATCACAAGTATCTTATGCTACTCTCGGAAGCATATGTGACTTAATGTGAGATGGCTGCAAGGGCTTGCTAAAGGGCCAATACTGGTCTTTCTTGGCATTCAAGAGAAGCCACACTTCTCTGCGTAAAGAGTAAGATCATCATCTACTAAAGAGAGAGATCATGAGTCAAAGAACAAAAGGGGCGCCCTGTGGCATAGCAACGACAATGATCAAAAGGTCTGACTCTGAGTGGGGAGGACGTTAAGGGCTAGGCTCAATGACTACACACTTAAGGTAGTTGGGCATGGCATCGTTGGGTCGTTCAGAACTGCCCTTTCTCGGTCGAAGCTTTACATCGCAAAGGTCCTTGTGATCAATTCATTGGAATTCGATTCGTTCGTTGGGCCTACTGGACAAGAGCGAGTTGGTGAAACCGCGGAATGCAAATGCACATTTTGACATTGTACACTCGTCCCAAGCAGTTACCATAAAAGAGCCCTGCGGACGAGCGGTGACTACTCCTTAATGCCCCCATCCGCGATGAAGCACGGAGATTTTGGAAACCCTTCCTTGCTGTGTGAAGTTGAACTTGTCGTTGCTGGGCCGCTCGAGAATTGTTGTTCTTATAAAGAAACCTCTTTTCTTCGAGTCGTGCTGTAAGCCAATATCCCCATTGAGTTGTGAGTTCGTTCCAGTGGACTATATAAACATGCATAACTGCGCCTAATTAACATTGAGTTGTGAGTTCGTTCCAGTGGCGTGCATA
This sequence comes from Musa acuminata AAA Group, assembly GCF_036884655.1. Taxonomy (NCBI): domain Eukaryota; kingdom Viridiplantae; phylum Streptophyta; class Magnoliopsida; order Zingiberales; family Musaceae; genus Musa; species Musa acuminata. The sequence goes on from NC_088328.1 coordinate 380,366, forward strand.
GGAAAGAGGAAAAAGTTACAACTCACCCCATCTTAACATAACCCTAATTAAAGTTAAAAAAGTAGTAGTCTCTTGGTAATCAAAGTTACAGAATTGTGTTACTATATCAACCACAGAAATACATAGTAATTACTGAAGCCTGCAAGGAAGCTTTATGGATGAAAAAGTTTCTACAGGAATTGGACTTGAAATAGGAAGGATATACTGTTTACTCTGACAGTCAGAGTGTCATTCACTTCTCCAAGAATTCAACATACCATTCTAGATCCAAGCATATTGATGTGAGATATCACTGGATTCGTGATGTGCTTGAGTTGAAAGAACTACAATTAGAAAAGGTGCATACCAATGAGAATGGATCAGATATGTTGACAAAGTCTTTGCTTAAGGAGAAGCTTGAAGCATGTAGACAAAGAGTGGGCTTGGTACAGCCCACCATATGAGCTGGAGGGGGAGAATTGTTGGGTCCAGCCCATATGTGTGTTAGGTTGGCAGCCCATAGTGGGCTTGGGCAACCCACAACTCATCCCATCTTAACCTAACCCTAATTAACATTAAGGGGGTGTGGTGGCTGCGCTTTGGAGGCAGAAAAATGCATAAATAGGGCAACAACGTGGGAGAAGGTAACAGCCACGAGATTCCAAAGAAAATGAGGAAAACAAGGCAGAAAAGGAAGAGAAAGAAAGGGAAGAAGACAAGGACAACGCAGAGAGGCTGTTCTCAATCATCTAGCAGTGTACTCATCTCAGGTTAGATCAAATCTACAGTAGACTCTTGTTGTGATTACTTGGGGAGGTTTTAGATATTGTAGTCAGTGACGTGATCCTTGTATCCCAGTTATTCTCTTGTGATTGTTGCTAGGGTTTAGGACAAGAGATTGAGATTTGTATATTCATTATTCTCATAGTGGATTATCTCTAGTTTGTCCCGTGGTTTTTACCCTTCACATTGAAAGGGTTTTCCACGTATATCTTGATGTTCTATTTGATTGTGGTTCCATTTAATTCCGCTGTGTATTATGGTCTTCTAATATTTGTTCATATATAAAGGTTATTCTTGTTTATATTCCCATCAACTGGTATCAGAGCCTGAGATTTTGGTGATTTAATTTTTGTATTTGAACATGGAGGCCAGTAATATTTCTCGCATGATTAGTTTGAATGGAAACAATTGGATGATATGAAAACCAAAAATGGAAGATCTCTTGTATTGCAAAGATTTGTATGGACCTTTGTAGGGGGATAGTGCAAAACTCACAACTATGACAGATGATGAGTGGAAGAGGTTAGATAAAAAAATAATTGTGTTTATTAGACAGTGGCTTGATGATAGTGTCTTTCACCATATTTCTACTGAAATTTCTGCATATTCTCTTTGGAAAAAGTTGGAAAGTTTCTATGAAAGAAAAATAGCTAGCAACAAAGCTTTTTTGATCAGAAAACTTGCGAACCTAAAATATAGAGAAGGTGCTTCTATTGCTGAACATTTGAATGAAATACAAAGTATTACTAACCAGTTATCCTCTATGAAAATATCTCTTGATGATGAATTGCAGGCATTGTTACTTCTCAGTTCATTACCAGAAAGTTGGGAGACATGGTTTCCCTCAGTAATTCTGCGCCAGATGGTGTTGTCACTATGAGTCAAGTAACAAGTAGTTTGTTGAATGAGGACTTGAGAAGAAAGAGTTCGGCAATATCTCAGAATGATTCACAGGCACTTATCTTAGAGAATAGAGGAAGGTCAAAGTCTAGAAGTAGTTCACGCATGAGTAGAAGTAAGTCAAGATCAAGAAAAGATATTGTTTGCTATAATTATGGTGAGAAAGGACATTACAAGAACCAATGTAAGCAACCTAAGAAGAGCAAGAAAAAGGGAAAAGAAGTGGAGTCTATACAGTCAAAAGATAATATCACAACTACAATGCAGGGTAGTGATTATTTGATTTTGTCTCCTTCTGATGATATTTTTTCTTGTGTGTGTCAGGATCTTGAGTGGGTGATTGACACAGGTGCTTCTTATCATGCTACACCACGGAGGGAGTTTTTTGCTACATACAGGTCTGGAAATTTTGGAGTTGTCAAGATGGGCAACTATGGCATAGCAGACATCATAGGCATGGGTGATATCCATTTAAAGACCAATCTTGGCTGCAAGTTGGTGCTTAAGGATGTGAGGCATGTGGTTGACTTGAGGTTGAATTTAATTTCAATTGGAAGGCTAGATGATGAAGACTATGATAGCATATTTCACAAAGGGCAATGAAAGCTCAGTAAGGGTTCTCTTGTTATAGCTAATGGAAAAAAATGTCATACTTTGTATAGGTTGCGGACTAAAGCTTATGGTGAGCAGTTAAATGCTACAGAAAAATACTTCAGTATGGAGTTGTGGCATAGGTGACTGGGACACATGAGTGAGAAGGGGCTGCAAGCTCTTTCTAAGAGAGATGTATTACCAGACCTCAGAGGTATATATCTGAATCCTTGTATTGATTGTTTGGCAGGTAAACAACATAGAGTTTCATTTGCTAGTTCTGTTTTGTCTAGAAAAATGTATGTCTTAGATCATGTTTATACAGATGTATGTGGTCCTTTGAGGACAAAAACTCCTAGTGGATCTGTTGATGTTCTTGGTATAAGTGGTGCACTTTATTTTGTCACTTTTATAGATGATTTTTCCAGGAAAGTTTAGGCCTATGCTTTGAAGACTAAGGATCAGATGATTAATGTTTTCAAAGAGTTTCATGCCAGGGTTGAAAGGGAGACAGAAAGAAAATTGAAATGCATAAGATCAGATAATGGTGGTGAGTATACAGGATTATTTAATGACTATTGCAGGTCACATGGGATCCAACATGAGATGACAGTTCCTGATACACCTCAGCATAATACAATTACAGAGAGGATGAACCGTACCATCATGAAAAATATCATATGTATGCTTTCACAGGCCAAGCTACCCAAAAGGTTTTGGGATGAGGCTTTGAGGACTGCAGTTGATGTGATCAACTTATGACCATGTACAACCTTAGATGGTGATGTTGTAGAGCATGTATGGTCAGGAAAAGATGTTTCTTACAAGCATTTGAGAGTGTTTGGTTGTCGTGCATTTGCACATGTTCCAGATAATGAGAGGTCCAAGCTGGATGGTAAGACTAAAGAATGTATTTTTCTTGGTTACTCACATGATCATTTTGGTTACAGGCTTTGGGATCCAGAAAAGCAAAAGGTGTTTAGAAGCAGAGATGTAGTCTTCTTTGAGGATCAAACCTTTGAAGATTTGAAGAAGAAGACACCGGTCATGACTTCTGTAGAAGGATTAGCAGATTGTGACCCAGTTATTCCTCCAGTATATCACAGTGATGAGGGAGATGTGCAGGAAGATAATGTAGAGCCTGATGTTGATCTACCTATAGGACATGTTGACAAGAAGAAGTAGGAGAGCAAGTTCCAACAGAACCTCAGTTGAGAAGATCTTCTAGACAATGTCAACCTTCCAAAAGATACTCTACATATGAGTATATGATGCTTACTGATGCAAGTGAACCAGAGAGTTACTAGGAAGCAGTTGAAAGTGAGTAGAAAGAGAAGTGGTTAGTTGCTATGCAGGAAGAGATTGATGCTTTTTAGAAGAACCACACTTATGATTTGGTATTGCTACCAAATGAAATGAAGACTTTACCAAAAGAAAGGTAGGAGATATGCCGACAACTGGTCGATATAGCTTCATATTGAGGAGTCATGGGACAGCCTCCCTTATGGGCTGAAGGGGGAGGTTGTTGGGCTGGCAACCCACAGATTCAGCCCATAGTGGGCTTGGGCAGCCCACAACTCACCCCATCTTAACTTAACCCTAATTAACATTAAGGGGGTGTGGTGGCTACGCTTTGGGGGCAGAAAAAGGCATAAATAGGGCAGCAACATGGGAGAAGGTAACAGCCACAAGATTCCAAAGAAAAGGAGGAAAACAAGACAGAAAAGGAAGAGAAAGAAAGGGAAGAAGACAAGGACAACGCAGAGAGGCTGTTCTCAATCATCTAGTAGTGTTCTCATCTCAGGTTAAATCAAATCTACAGTAGACTCTTGCTGTGATTACTTGGGAAGGTTTAAGATATTGTAGTCAGTGACGTGATCCTTGTATCCCAGTTATTCTCTTGTGATTATTGCTAGGATTTAGGGCAAGAGATTGAGATTTGTATATTCATTATTCTCATAGTGAATTATCTCTAGTTTGCCCCATGGTTTTTACCCTTCACATTGAAGGGATTTTCCACGTATATCTTAGTGTTCTATTTGATTGTGGTTCCATTTAATTCTGCTACGTATTATGGTCTTCTAGTATTTGTTCATAAACAATGGTTATTCCTGTTTATATCCCCATCAATGTGGGCTTGGACAAATTGGGCCGTTTGAGCCCAAATCAAAGAAATTAAAGAAATAGAGAGAGAAAGGGCAAAAGGTGAGGGTGAGAAAGATTAGAGTGTGTAGCAGCGTGCATAGGAAAGAGGAGAGAGAAATAGAGAGAGAAAAATTAGGTTTTTGAGCTTTCTACTTGACGATCGGTGGCCAAACGTTGTTAGTTTCGGTCCAAATTTTATGTGGAGAATCCTTGCAGCAAACTCTATAATCTTAATAGTGTTGATCTGCAGTTTACTCTCTCTAAGATACTTTTCTGCTATATCCACTCTGTGAGACCTAGAATTCTCTTCGAGGAGATCCATCGTACATAATGATATGTTAGAGCTAAGATCTATGTTCTTGATGTTATTCTGATCCTCTAGTTATTCTAGAGAAGACATATTGTAAACCTATTATCATTATTATTGATAGTGGAAGTTTGAAGTGGACTACGGTCCGGTGGTTTTTCCCACATTGGGTTTTCCACGTTAAAAGATTTGGTCTCATTGTGTGATTGATTATTTGCTCTATTGTTTATGCTATGCTAGTTGATATTTACATTTGGATATCAAGTTGGTATTTTGATGAGGAACCCATTTTGATACACAAAGAGCGAAAAGAATATTCTGCTTTAACAGGTTTTTTTCCAACAGCACCTATCTTTGAATTTTGCTTTCTTCTTCAACGACTTGACTCATATTGAACCTTAACTAAAAGGATTGAGCGACTTCTTCTTAGTTGGTCCATTTGGGTATTAGGACTTGTCTAGTGTTCTAAAGTAACTAGTGATTACTGGTGTCCAGTTGGTCGAGAGGAGGGATCTAGAATACATAACATGCTTCTGACCTATTCTTTTTAATTAGCCACAAATTTGAATTAGTACTTTAGCCGATGCATTCAAGAAGAGCACTTGCCTCGTTCAGTTCGTACCCTGCTTTTGACCACCTATCCATTGTGGTTTATCTAGAAAAACACTAACGGAAAGCTGCTGATGCTAAGGAATCCAACCCTTGCTCAATTGAGTCAAGCTCATGAACTCTTTCATCCCTTATTCTAGAAGAAGAATCCGAGTCAGTGAACTCTTTCATCCAATGTTAGGCCTAGCCTAGCCTAGGTAGGATCCGTCTGATAGGATATAAAGAGAAATAAATTTTTGTATATGAACAAATACTAGCAGGTCATACTACGCAGCAAAATTAAATAGAATTATAATCAAATAGAACATCAAGATTTACGTGAAAAACCCTTCCAATGTGAGGGGTAAAAACCACGGGACAAATTAGAGATAATCTACTATAAGAGTAATGAATATACAAATCTCAATCTCTTGTCCAAAACCCTAGCAACAATTATAAGAGAATAACTAAGATACAAGGATTACGTCACTGTGCACAACATCTAAATTCTTCCTAAGTAATCATAGCAAGAATCTACTATAAATCTTATCTAACCTAAGATGAGAACACTACCTAGATGATTAAGAACAACCTTTCTGCATTCTCTTTGTTTTCTTCCTTTTTTTCCTCCTATTTTCTGCCCTTTTCTCCTAATTTTTGGAATCACGTAGCTGCAGCAAAAATATGCCTCGTTGCTACAGTTTTTCTCCCTAAAAAATGTAGCTACCACACCCTTCTTAATTTAGATCTAGGGTTTAGAGAAAGGGGAGTTAGCTGTGGGCTGTTAAAACCCACCATGGGCTGTCAGCCCAACAGGCTGTAAGTGGAAGTCAGTGGAAAAGTACCCAATCCGCTTTCATTTCAAGCATCAGGAATTCTTAGAAATGCTGTTTCAACCGTCAGAGTTTGCCTGATGAAGATCGAGTAGGATAAGAAGTGTTGTGTAGGTTATTGGCTTTACCGAGTAGAGTAGTGGTCAACTAGAGGAACTTATGAAACCCTCAACAGATTGCCCTGACTTTATATTTGCATTGATTATGGGGTTGCACCCAACCCAATGTAAGCACCACAGAAAAACGAAACTGCTTAGGCCCTATAAAATAGTGAAGATGCTAGTTAATAGTTAAGATGCAAGTTGATTTACCCTTTTTCAATCCAACACTCTTTTGACATCAGGCAAGTGGCATGAGAGTATCATTATATTCCATTGCTGGAGAGCTCTCAATAAGGGGGAAGCTCATTGAGACAGTAAAGACAGTTGTTCAACTCGCTAACCAATAGAATAGAAGGTTATATTATTTAGTTCTATATGATCTTGGGTAAGAAAACTGGACTTGCGCTAACGAAGCTGGAATAAGATAAAGCAGAAGCCTATTCGAGTTCAGGCGTGAGTTCCAAAGTGGGTTTCTATTAGAAGGCGAATAATCGATCCAGTTGTGGTACGCCAACAAGCAAGTTATTAAAGTAGTGAGTTAGCAAAAGAAGCAAGGGTAGCTAGGATTCAATGTAGCAAGCCAAGCAGTTCAGTGAAATTCATGAGTTGTGCCCGGGGAGTTCGAAAAAGAGGCAAAGCATTGTTTTGTTACTATATTCTATAAGTCTCTATCTATCAACAATTACTGGATATTCTATCTATCTATCAACAATTACTTTGTTCTATAGGTCTCTATCTATCAACAATTCTTTCTCTAGAGTTGTGGAGCTAGTTAGTAGTGTTTCGTTGTTTAGGTACTAAATCCTTCTATACTAGACTCACTATGCAACTAATTGGGGTTTCTTATTTCATTCTTCAAGTTCTGTTAAGATAGCCCCACGAGGAGATGGTCTTGAAAATGAATGCATTGTTCTTTCATCCAATTTAAGAAGATGTGTGACTTAGCGATTCAGAAGGAAGAAGAAAAGTAAGGGCGCAAGAGCTTATTGGCTACTGGCTACGCGGGGTGTGTTAGAATAAGTGCTTACGTGTCGGTCTAAGAGTGTTGTTCAGAATTGATATTAGTTGTCGTTCCTATTATCTCATTTTCATACTTACTTCTAACACTTAATTTACTGAAGACAATTTAGAGTCAAGGGATGCGAGGTGACTTTCCCCAAGTTTTTGACTTTCCGGGCGAGAAAGGAGTCAGATTAGTTGTCATGAGTTAGTTAAGCAAGGAGTCAAGAGTGAGAGAAATCCATATAAAACACGGAGTCAAGAGTGAGAGAGATCCATATAAAAGAAATCCTAAGTGACAGAGATGTATGGAAAAGAAATATAAATGAGAGATCTTAGTGGAATAATAAGCTTGACTAGTATGTGTGTAATGTAATATATGAGGTTACCGCGTACTGAGGTAATAGCAGTCAACAGTGTTGTTTACTTTGATAATAGAAGGTACTAATAGGATAAGAAAGGTGTCCACTAAGAATCAGATTCAAGCTTGTTCCTCTGTTCTTGTTGAAAAGAATAGCTATTGGAAGACCAACCAACCCTATAATGAATTACATTAGGACATAGGCCGCCAGCAAGGATGACGTTGACTACCCTCACTTAGGCAATGAAAGCTAAGCTCTTCGGATTCTAGTAGTCAAGCTACCCATTTCAGCAACCATTGAGTATCACTAGAATATGAGAAAAAGTAATAAAGTAATAAAACACCTTCGCCCTTCTTACTCACAAGACATTGCGCTTTCGGAGTTGACAACCGAGTTCAGTAGTTGTTCGAGTCAAAATGCATTAGAATAGCTTTTCGGTTACCTCAACGTACAAATTACCATAAGAAGAGTTTCCCCTTTAAAAGAAAGAGGGCTTTCAGGCCTTTCCCTCAAACACTTTACTTCGCCTTTTCCTCAAACGCTTGCTCATGGCTATGACTAACTATGTACATTATTCTTATTGCCCAACCACTGAGAAATAAATCTTCTTCAGCACAAAGTACTTGAATGGAATAGCAGTTAAGAGTGAGTAATGGAACAAGCTCCGGGAACCGCACCGTTGCTAGTGTTGATTCTTCGTAGCATTGCGTTTACTTTCTTTCTAAGTTAGTTTCGTAGATACAAGAATGTGTATTATCGAGTGAGATACGAGACTACTTTACTTACAACAGTAGGGCGAGTTTGAAATAACCCAATGAATTCCATCATTTCACTGACACTTCGTATAGAAATAAATTGTCATAGTCTTTCTCTTTCTTATTCTTATAGAGGGAAGTGCATGAGATTCATAATCCAAAAGAATAAAAGCAACGCGCTAATACTTACTTTCAGCGGAACAAGCACCTAGAGGCTCGCTAATGGGAGTTATAGAAAGGGAACTTTTAGACTAGGAGCTAGAGCAAGAGTCTAGTATCTAAATATTATGTTCAGGCAACAGTATACTATAGAAATGATTCTAGAACTTCTCCTGAGTACTATCTATCCTTAGTGGAATAGAAGATATAAACTGAACCCATTTTTCTATTTTTGAAGTTAGCATTTAGAAATCATCATTTTTTAGTGAGCTTTTCTGTTTTCTCTTTTAGACTCAAAGGATAGTTATTGGGTATTTTGTTTCAGGAAGTTTGAGCGAAGTGCTTAACGCTCTAATTGTTAAGAATTGATTCATAGTAGTTATCTAGATGGTTATCATGTTCTAGGTAGTTATAGGCATATTTTAAGAAGTGGCCCATGATCTAGAAGTTATAGGGTAGTTCATACACCTAACTCAATCATGGGTGACATGGTGTACATCAATTTTCTTGATTGAAAGGATTCTTTTTACTTACATCATATTATTCTGTTTTTCTCGTTTCCTTACTCCTCCATCCCCAATATTTATGGTATCAGAGCCAAGTTTCAATCTGAACTAGGCATTATGACTTTCAATGATAATTTCATGTCTCAACCCCTTATTCCCATCTTCTTGGGCAAATATTATGAATTTTGGAATATCAAGATGAAGACTCTATTCAAGTCTCAAGATCTTTGGGACTTAATAAAGAATAAATATGTAGATCCAGATGAAGAAATCAGGTGAGGGAGAATAGAAAGAATGAATCAAAGACATTATTCTTCATTCAATAAGTTGTACATGAGACAATCTTCTCAAGAATTACAATAGCGATAACCTCAAAGCAAGCTTGGTTGATACTTCAAAATGAATTTCAAAGCTCATCAAGGGTGATTACGGTAAAACTTCAAACCCTTCGTCATGAGTTCGAAATTTTGTTCATGAAAAGCAATGAATCCATGCAAGATTTTCTTTCTCGGGTGACTGAAATTGTTAGTTAAATGAAATCGTATGGTAAATATCTTCTTGATCATATAATTGTTGTAAAAGTTTTGAGAAGTTTAACTATGAAATTTGATCATGTTGTTGTCGCAATTGAGGAGTCAAAAGATTTATCTATATTTTCATTTGATAAACTAATGGGTTCCTTGCAAGCACATGAAGCAAGATTGAACAGATCACTTAAAAAAAATGAAGAAAAAATATTTTAGGTTTAGGGGGAGTCTTCTACTTCAAAAGAAGATAAAAAATCAACAAAAAGAGAACATAGCAAAGGAGGATTTCGTAGCAGAGGAAATAGAAGAGGAAGATGAAGAGGACATTTTGATGGTCATGATGAACAAAGGCACTCAAATTATGATAAAAAACATTACAAGAGTGGATTTCAATGTCACTATTGTAAAAAGTTTAGTCACATGAAGGCAGATTGCTGAAAAAGAGAAAATAAAGTAAGCTATATGGAGGAAAATGAAGAAAATAGTAAGTTGTTTATGACTCATTCACAAGTTAATGATATCTTAAATGATATTTGGTTTTTGGATAGTGAATGTTCTAATCATGTCACATAAAATCAATGTTTAGATATATTGATGAAACTTATAAGTTGAAAGTTAGACTTGGAGATAACAAGCAAATCCAAGTGGAATGGAAGGGAACAATTGAGGTGAAGACAAATCAAGGGAAGGTAAAATACATTGATAATATTTTCTTTATTCTTAATTTATTACATAACTTATTGAGTATTGGCCAATTGATAGATAATGCATATTCAGTTATATTTGATGATGATTCATGCACTATTAAAGATAAAAAATCTGGGTTAATTATGGTAAATGTTTGTATGACACAAAACAAAATGTTTCTACTTGATATTTCAAATATTGAAAAGCACGCTCTTATCGTAAATCAAAAAAATGAGTCTAATTTATGACATTTAAGATATGGACACCTTATCATTAAGGGTTTAAGATTGTTAAATAAAAAAAAAAAGATTTTCAGATTGCCCAAAATTAATACACTTGATGTATGTGAATGATGCATTTATAGCAAATAAAGTAAAAAACTATTTCCTATTAGAAAAGCATGGAGAGTATCTAATTGTCTAGAATTAATTCATGCTGACTTATGTGGACATATGAATACAAAATCATTTGGTGGAAGTTAATATTTTCTATTGTTTATTGATGATTATAGTCGCATGAGTTGGGTATATTTTCTGGAATTGAAATCTGAAACATTTGATAATTTTTAAAAATTTAAGGCACTTGTAGAAAGGCATAGTGGTAGATATATAAAGACACTTCAGATATATAGAGGTAGTGATTTTTTATCTAATGAGTTTAATTATTTTTGCGAAGAAAATGGTATTCATAAAGAATTGATAGCACCATATACACCATAGTAAAATGGTGTAGCTGAACGTAAAAATCGAACTGTCATTAAAATGACAAGAAGTTTGCTTAAAGGAAAACACCTTCCAAATCAGTTTTTGGGCAGAAGCAGTTTCAACAGTAGTTTATTTATTGAATATTTCATCAACAAAGGCTATTATGAATCAAACTCCTTTTGAGGCTTGGTATGGTAAGAAACCAAGTGTAAGTCATATAAGAATTTTTTGTTGTATTGCTTATGCTTTGGTGAATTCATAAAATCATCACAAGCTTGATGAAAAATCTAAAAAATGCATCTTAATTGGTTATTCCTTACCTTCCAAAGCATATTGATTGCATAATCCTATTAGTGGTAAAGTTATTATTAACAGAAATATTATGTTTGATGAAAGGGCTAGTTAGAATTGGAAGACAAATGAAAGTGGAACATAAAATCAGATTCCAACACAACTAGACACTCTATAGAATCAAGTGATTGATCTTGCTCCAACAAACAAGTTCATCGTCAACCTCACCTAGTAGTAGTTTAAGTTCTGATTCCTTAGATGAAACCCCTCTAGGAAAATTCAGATCAAACAAAAATTTATGACTCAACATTTACTTTATTTATTTTAGATCCTATAACTTTTGAGGAAGCAATTGAAAAAAAGAAATGACGAAAAGCAATGAAGGAGAAAATCAAGTCAATTGAGAAGAATGAAACTTGGGAGCTAATGAATCTACCAAAAGAAAAAAAAGCTATTGAATTAAAATAGATGTTCACAACAAAGTTTAATATAGATTGAAGTATCCAAAAGCATAAAGCTCGACTTGTAGTAAAAGGATATTCACAACAACAATGTATTGATTTTGATGATACTTTTTCTCCAGATTTGAAACCGTAAGAACCTTTTTGGCTTTAGTTGCTCACTTGAGTTGGCCTATTTATCAATTTGATGTGAAATCTATGTTTTTAAATGAAGATTTACATGAAGAGGTTTCACATCAATTTGATCTTTATGGATTTAAGAGGACATGAAGAAAAGATGTATAAGCTAAAGAAAGCTCTTTATGGGCTTAAATAAGCTCCAAGGACATGGTATAGTAAAATTGATTATTATTTTCATCAAAATGGATTTAAGAGGAGCAATAATGATCCTACTCTTTATGTCAATAAGGAAGGTGAACATAATATTCTAATAGTTTGCCTTTATGTCGATGATATTATATATGTGGGTTCATTTAACTCTTTTGTAGTATAATTTAAAAAGTGTATAATTAATAAGTTTGAAATGTCAGATCTAGGTTTAGTACATTATTTTCTTGGGTTGGAAGTGAAGCAAGGATAAAAAAAAAAATTTTATTTCACAAAGAAAGTATAAAATGGATCTACTAAAAAAATCTAATATGATTAATTGCAAAGCTGCAGCAACACCCATGAATATAAACGAGAAATTAAAACTTGAAGATGGTACATGTTTGACAAATGCAAGATACTATAGAAGTTTGATTTGAGGTTTGATTTATCTAACTCATACTCGACTAGATATTATCTTCTCTATTGGTGTAGTATCTAGGTTTATGCATAGCCCAAGCAAACATCATATCGGAGATGTTAAAAGAATTCTACATTATATTGCTAGAACTACAGATTATGATTTATGGTATTCTCATAATTTTAAATGTAAATTATTTATTTTCACTAATACTGATTGGGTAGAAGCTTTAGATGATAGAAAGAGTACTTCAGATAATATTTTTAACCTCAGATCATGAGCTATATCTTAGAGTTCAAAAAAGTAAGCAACAATTACGTTATCGACATCGGAAGCAGAATATGTAGCTGCAACTTAAGTAACTTGTCAAGCAATATGGCTTAGAAGACTTCTTAAAGATCTTTATCAAGAACAAGAAGAAGTAATAGAGATATTTTGTGACAACAAAGCCACAATTGCAATAATGAAGAATCCAATATTTCATGGAAGAACGAGGCATATAGAGATACGCTATCATTTTATCCAGGATCTTGTGGCAAATAGAGCCATAGCAATGAAGTATTGTGGAACAGATGAACAAGTTGTGGATATCCTCACCAAGTCGCTTCCAGTTCAAAAGCATGTTTATTTCATGTCGCAGATTGGTGTATGTAACTATGAATCAAGGGAGAGTGTTGAGAATTGATTCATAGTAGTTATCTAGGTAGTTACCATGTTCTAGGTAGTTATAGGCATGTTTTAAGAAGTGGCCCATGATCTAGAAGTTATAAGATAGTTCCTACACTTAACTCAATCATGGGTGACATGGTGGAGTGAGATAGTTACCACTAGGTCCTATAAATAGGACCATAGTTCATGAAGCAAGATAAAGAGTATACACTTGGAAATATCTTGTAAGTATTCTATATCAATCCTCTTGTTTAAATATAACATCAGTTTTCTTGATCGAATGGATTCTTTTTAATTGCATCGTGGTATTATGTTTTTATCGTTTCCTTGCTCCTCCATCCCAAACACTAGTAGTATAATACCATTACCGTTTGAGATCTGGCTTGAATTTCTGGAGGGTTTCCTCCCTACTCCATACCTGATCGGAATGGTATGCAGTATCCTTGTTCAAGTATGTGCTTCAGATCTATGTTGAAAGGATCGCAAAAGACTTGGGAGTCTAGGATCTTTGAGGATTGTGCATACTTAACCGAGACTTGGATGTTTGGACACAGGGTTCGTTCTTGTGTTTTGCATGTGAAATGATATTGGGTAGTTAAAGCAAACTACAGTCTCCCATTCTCCACCTTCCTTGTTCCACCTTCGGTTTGTAAATGGACGGCGAACCGAGTCTAAGAAGGATTCCTCTTGTGTCGAACCTCTGGTTCAACACTCTAGATTAGGGCGTCAAGCAACCTAAAGGCAAACCTTAATAATAATAATTTTCAAGCAACCTAAAGGCTTACCTTTATAATAATAAATAGAATAAGGGCGCAAGACAGCAAAGATGTGTGCTTGTGCTTGTGCTTGCAAAAGTATGCTGAATCAAGCGGTCCCGGAAAGAAGTGCGTACTGAGTGTAGCGTAATTGATTGGGTTCCTTAGCTGGCTATGCCTAGGTTCAATACATGCATGAGGCTCAACACAAGTAGGCTTAAAGGTGACCTTACCAGGCTCTCATCCTATATACCTCGTAGGCCGAAGACTAATCGCTAGTATTGGCTAAGGGTGTGGGAGTTTGCATCTATGGTCAATCAATAGGTCTATTTTTACCTTCTTTTTCATCCTAAATCTAGGACTTTTAGGGCAAATAGGCTTTTTAAGGGTCCAGGATATCTCCTTACTATGCTCTCTCTCTCTCTCTCTCTCTCTCTCATCCACTTTTAGCTCAATAAATAGAAACAGGGCGAGAGCGTCAATCGTCTTTCGCTTCCAAAGTGTTCGTCTATGCCTATTTTTCACTTCTCTTCAGCATACTACTTTCTACCGTTCTATTCCTGATGACACTTCTCCGAATGAGGGAATAAGTTAGTGAGAAAGGGCCCGAGTCAAACAATCGTAGGTCAATCCATCCAGGAATACCTACGGATTAGTATTCTGATTGGTTCTTGCATATGCTTGCTCAACATGAGCTTCTTTCTTCTGAACCCTAAACATGGAAAATGCAGCCAATCTTCTTGGTTGTTACGCAGGGCTTGCTTTCACAGGGCCAAAATGGCGTGAGTGTAGTGCATCATTTTCACTCCATCTCTTTTTCGGGCCCCTATGTGAACATCGGAATTGGATCGATGACTCATATCTCTTGAATGAGATGTCAAACTGGTCCGGTCCTCAAAGCCCCTCTCTTTTGGATTGGATGCAACACTTGGATGAGCTACCAGCTGTTGGGGATGGAGGAGCAAGGAAAAACAGAATACTACAATACGAGTAAAAAGAATCCTTTTGACTCAAGAAAACTATTGTAGTATTAAAAGCAGGAGGATTGATACGAACACTTACAAGATACCAAGTGCACACAGACTCTCTATCTATCTGTCTCTTTCTATATATCTTGCTAGATGAACTACGGTCCTATTTATAGGACCTAGTGACAACCACCCTATAACTACTAGATCATAAGGTAGTTATTGAAACCACCTTATAACTACTAGATCATGATTGAAGTGGTTATTGAAATCATCATGTAACCACTAGATCATGATAACAATCTAGATAGATAACTATGAATCAGATCTCAACACTCCCCCTTGATTCATAGTTGCATACACCAATTTGCGACATAAAATAAATATGCTTTCGAAGTGGAAGTGATTTGGTGAGGATATCCGCAACTTGTTCATCCATTCCACAATACTTCATTGTTATGGCTCCACTTCCTACAAGATCTCGGATGAAGTGATAGCGTATCTCTATATGCTTTATTCTTCCATGAA
This sequence comes from Musa acuminata AAA Group, assembly GCF_036884655.1. NCBI lineage: Eukaryota > Viridiplantae > Streptophyta > Magnoliopsida > Zingiberales > Musaceae > Musa > Musa acuminata. The sequence goes on from NC_088328.1 coordinate 395,691, forward strand.
ATGTTGGATTCTTCGTCATTGCAATTGTGGCTTTATTATCACAAAATATTTCCGTTGCTTCTTTTTGTTCTTGATGAAGATCTTCAAGAAGTCTTCTAAGCCATATTGCTTGACAAGCTGCTGATGTTGCAGCTACATATTCTGCTTCCGATCTCGACAATGCAGTTATTGCTTGCTTTTGAGAACTCCAAGATATAGCTCCCGATCCGAGGCTAAAAACATTGCCTAAAGTACTCTTTCGATCATCTAAATCTCCTGCCCAATCACTATCAGTGAAACTAGATAATTTAAAATTAAAATTATGAGAATACCAAATACCATAATCTGTAGTTCCAACAATATAACGCAGAATTCTTTTAACAGCTCCGAGATGATGTTTGCTTGGGCTATCAATAAACCTGGATACTACACCAACAGAAAATGCAATATCTGGTCGAGTATGAGTTAGATAGATCAAACCTCCAACCAAACTTCTGTAGTATCTTGCATTTGTCAAACTTGTACCATCTTCAAATTTAAATTTCTCATTTACATTCATGGGTGTTGCTGCAGCTTTACAATTAAGCATGTTAGATTTTTTGAGTAGATCCATTGCATACTTTCTTTGTGAAATAAAAATTCCATCTGATCCTTGCTTTACTTCCAACCCAAGAAAATAGTGCAGTAGACCTAGATATGACATTTCAAACTTATTCATCATGCATTTTTTAAATTCTGTCACCAAAGAGTTAGATGAACCCATATATATAATATCATCAACATAGAGGCAAACCATTAGAATATTATGTTCACCTTCTTTCTTTAGATAAAGAGTAGATTCATTATTGCTCCTCTTAAATCCATTTTGAAGAAAATAATTATCAATTTTACTATACCATGCCCTTGGAGCTTGTTTAAGCCCATAAAGAGCTTTCCTTAGTTTATACACCTTTTCTTCATGTCCTTTAACTACAAAACCTTCAGGTTGAGCAACAAAAACCTTTTCATGTAAATCTCCATTTAAAAATACAGATTTTACATCAAATTGATAAACAGGCCAACTTAAGTGAGCAGCTAAAGCCAAGAAAGTTCTCACGGTTTCGAATCTAGCAACTGGAGAAAAGGTTTCATCAAAATCAATACCTTGTTGCTGTGAATATTCTTTTGCTACAAGTCGAGCTTTATGCTTTTGGATACTTCCATCTGCATTAAATTTTGTTTTGAACACCCATTTTAATCCAATCGCTTTCTTTTCTTTCGGTAGATCCATTAGCTCCCAAGTTTCATTCTTCTCAATTGACTTGATTTCCTCCTTCATTGCTTTTCTCCATTCCTCTTTTTTAACTGCTTCATCAAAAGTTGTCGGATCTGAAATAAACAAAGCAAATGTTGAGTTATAAATTTCTATTAGTGATCTGAAATTTCTTGGAGGGGTTTCATTTGAGGAATCCGAATTTGAACTGTTATTGGGTGAGGTTGACGATGAATTTGTTGGAGCAGGATCTGTCACTTGATTCTGCGAAGTGTCTAGTTCTGCTGGAATCTGCATTTGTGTTTCACCTTTATTGGTCTCCCAATTCCAACTTGCCCTTTCATCAAACATAACATTTCTGTTAATAATAACTTTGCCATTAACAGGGTTATATAATCGATATGCTTTAGATTGTAAAGAATAACCAATTAAAATGTATTTCTATGATTTTTCATCAAGCTTGTGATGATTTTGTGAATTCACCAAAGCATAAGCAATACAACCAAAAATTCTTAGATGTCTAACACTTGGTTTCATACCATACCAAGCCTCAAAAGGAGTTCGATTCATAACAGCCTTTGTCGGTGAAATATTCAACAAATAAACTGCTGTTGCAACTGCTTCTGCCCAAAACTGATTTAGAAGATGTTTTCCTTTAAGCAAACTTCTTGTCATTTCAACGACAGTCCGATTCTTACGCTCAGCTACACCATTTTGCTCCGGTGTATATGGTGCTGTCAATTCTCTATGAATATCATTTTCTTCACAAAAAGAATTAAACTCATTAGATAAAAATTCACCACCTCTATCTGTCCGAAGTATCTTTATATATCTACCACTTTGTCTTTCTACAAGTGCCTTAAACTTTCAAAAATTATCAAATGTTTTAGATTTCAATTTCAAAAAATAGACCCAACTCATGCGACTATAATCATCCGTAAACAATAAAAAATATTGACTTCCACCAAATGATTTTGTATTCATAGGTCCACATAAGTCAGCATGAATTAATTCAAGACAATTAGATGCTCTCCATGCTTTTCCAATAGGAAATGGTTTTCTACTTTGTTTGCCATAAATACATCCTTCACATACATCAAGTGTATTAATCTTAGACAATCCAAAAACCATTCCTTTTTGACTTAACAACCTTAAACCTTTAATGTTAAGGTGTCCATATCTTAAATGCCATAAACTAGACTCATTCTTTTGAGTTATGATAAGCGCATGTCTTTCAATATTTGACACATCAAGTGGAAACATATTGTTTTGTGTCATGCAAACATTTACTATAATCAAACCAGATTTCTTATCTCTAATAGTGTATGAACCATCATCAAATATTACTGAATATCCATCATTTACTAATTGTCTAACACTCAACAAGTTATGTGATAAAGTAGGAACAAAGAAAACATTATCAAGGTATTTTACCTTTCCTTGATTTGTCTTCACCTCAATTGTTCCTTTCCCTTCCACTTGGATTTGCTTATTATCTCCAAGTCTAACATTCAACTTGTGAGTCTCATCAATATCTCTAAATATTAATTTTATGCCTGACATATGATTAGAACATCCACTATCCAAAAACCAAATATCATTTGAGATATTATGAATATATGAATGATTCATAAACAACTTACTATTTTCTTCATTTTTCTCCACATAGCTTGTTTGCTTGTCTCTTTTCCAGCAATCTGCCTTCATGTGACCAAACTTTTTACAATAGTGACATTGAATTCCACTTTTGTAATTTTTTTGATCATAATTTGATTGCCCTTGTTCATCAAAGTGTCCTCTTCCTCTTCCATTTCCTCTACCACGAAATCCTCCTCTGCCACGTCCTCTTCCTGTTGATTTTTTGTCTTCTTTTGAAGTAGAAGACTTTCCCTTAACCTGAAATGCTTTTTCTTCACTTTTTTCAAGTGACCTGTTCAACCTTACTTCATGTGCTTGCAAGGAATCCATTAGTTCATCAAATGAATAAGTAGATAAATCTTTTGATTCCTCAATTGCGGCAATAACATGATCAAATTTCGGAGTTAAACTTCTCAAAACTTTTGCAACAATTATATGATCAAGAAGATGTTCACCATAAGATTTCATTTGACTAACAATTTCAGTCACTCGAGAAAGAAAATCTTGCACCGATTCATTACTTTTCATGAACAAAATTTCAAACTCACGACGGAGGGTTTGAAGTTTTACCGTAATCACCCTTGTTGAGCCTTGAAATTCATTTTGAAGTATCAACCAAGCTTGCTTTGAGGTTGTCGATGCTGCAATTCTTGAGAAGATCGTCTCATGTACAACTTGTTGAATGAAGAATAATGCCTTTGAGTCCTTCTTTCTATTCTCCCTCAGCCTAATTTCGTCATCTGGATCTGCATATCCATTCTCTATTAAGTCCCAAAGATCTTGAAACTTGAATAGAGTCTTCATCTTGATACTCCAAAATTCATAGCTTTTGTCCGAGAAGATGAGGATAAGGGGTTGAGACATGGAATTGCCGTTAAAAGCCATAATGCCCAGTTCAGATTGAAACTAGGCTCTGATACCACAAATGTTGGGGATGGAGGAGCAAGGAAAAACAAAATACTACAATACGAGTAAAAAGAATCCTTTCGACTCAAGAAAACTATTGTAGTATTAAAAGCAGGAGGATTGATAAGAACACTTACAAGATACCAAGTGCACACAGACTCTCTATCTATCTGTCTCTTTCTCTATATCTTGCTAGATGAACTACGGTCCTATTTATAGGACCTAGTGACAACCACCAACTACTAGATCATAAGGTAGTTATTGAAACCACCTTATAACTACTAGATCATGATTGAAGTGGTTATTGAAATCATCATGTAACCACTAGATCATGATAACAATCTAGATAGATAACTATGAATCAGATCTCAACACCAGCTATAGGCTACACATCCAAAGTGAAAGCACAAACTGTCCTATCTCCGGCTAACTCTCCTGGTCACCGAAACACAGATGAGGGCTTCTCTTACCTTATTCAACCCTTTCTTTAGGTCAGGATCAAAAGGATTGGTTGGGTGGCTAGAAGAGTCTACGAGTAAATGTCAATTGTTGCTTGTTCCTTCCACAAAGCGGGACCTATTCTCTATCCCGTAGTGGAAGTGCTCCTCTCAAAGCTCCCTATTCCCTTAGTTTCTACTTGCTTTCCGATACGAGTAACAAGTGTTGAATCTTAGATTTTGATTATTAAGTCAATTATCATTTGTTATCTAATCCAAATATTGAGATAAGTGTGGAGGATTAACTACGATGAAAGTAAGACATGCAGTAGGAGTTACGCCGGAGTCAAGACTATGATCACGTTGGGAGTTCGAGAGTTCGACGGAAGTCCGGACGGTCGTCGGAGATTTTGAGGGAAAAATCTGATAAGTCCAAGAGCTTGCCAAAAGAAGCTCGTTGGAACTCGCCAAGTGGATCGTCGCAAGTCCAGGAGTTTGTTGAAAGTCCGCAGGAGCATCACCAAGGGTTCATCGGATGATCGACGGAAGTTCGCCGGAAGCTCGCCGGAAGAAGCGATTGACGCACCGGAGCAAGTTGCAGTAAATGTCTTAAGAAATATCGTAGTTAGCATGACGATTAAGTTAGAAATGGGAGGTGATCCCATTAACTTAATCTTGGGGAAATTGGGCCTTTGACAGACCCAAATTAGGTTGAATGGATCAGCCCATTCGGACCCAGATTTCTTGGCCAGCGGTGGCACCACCCAGGGCTTAGTCTCCGAGCCAGGCTAGGCGGTGCAATCGCCCCTGATAGGCGGTGGAACCGCCTGAGCTCGGTCTCCGAGCTCTACCAAGCGGTGCAACCGCCCTAGTTAGGCGGTGGCACCGCATGGGCTTAGTCTCCGAGCGAGACTGGGCGGTGCAACCGCCCCTGTCAAGCGGTGGCACCACCCAGAAGCTCAGTCTCCAAGCTGCCAGGCGGTTGTACCGCCCTAGTCAGGAGGTAGTACCGCCAGGACCCCGAAAATCCGGGAAATGATATTTTTGAGCTCCAAATTCAAACCAGTTTGGGGCCTATATATACCCCACCCTTTCCTGCATGAAAGGGCACCGAAAATCCAATCTTACTCTATGATTTTTAGAGCTCAAAAGTATTGTAAATGCTAGAAGTTCTCCTCCCTCTTTTCTTCCAAGTTTTGATTTTTCAAGAAAGGAGAGAAAAGTTTGTAAGGGTTGTCTCCTAAGCCCGTCAAAAGGAGTGAAACTATAAAAGGGTGATTGGCCTTCGCCTATTGAAGGATGGCCTCTAGTGGAAGTCGGTGACCTCGTCGGACGAGGAAGCCAAAAGTGGATGTAGGTCAAGATTGACCGAACCACTCTAAAATTGCGGTGCTCTCTGGTTTGCATTTCTTCTTGCTTCTTACCTTACTGTAAAACTCCATATGTGCTTTACTTCCTTATTACCTTTGCTGCTCTCCTTTACGAACTCGCTTTCAAATTAAGTTTCCGAAAACGGTTTGACATCAGAAACGATTTCATCGTACGAACGCAGTTTTAATCGTTGAAAGTTTTTCACTACACTAATTCACCACCCACCCCCCCCCCTCCCCCCCCCCCTCTTAGTGCTCTTAATCCTAACAATCGGTATCAAAGCTCGGTTCACTCTCAAACGGATTAAAACCCAAGAGAGCCACTCTATTACATGTCCACCCATGTTCAATGGGACGGACTACACCTATAGGAAGACCCGAATGAGGATCTTCCTTATTTCAATGGATTTTGAACTTTGGAATCTTGTCGGAAATGGATTTTCGAAGTCTTCTCTTCCAATGATCGATTGGAATGAATTGGAGAAGAAGACTTTCGCTCTTAATGCAAAGGCTATGAATGCCTTATTTTGTGCGCTTGATAAAAATGAGTTCAATTGTGTTTCGGTTTGTGAAACCGCGTTTGATATTTGGCATACACTCGAAGTGACTCACGAAGGCACAAGTAGAGTAAAAGAGTCAAAAATCAATCTTTTGATACATTCTTTTGAACTTTTCTGAATAAAACCGAGCGAAACTATTGGCGACATGTATACCTGTTTCACGGATGTTGTCAATGGTCTAAAAGGACTCGGTAAAAGTTTTTTGGATTTTGAGCTCGTAAATAAGATTCTAAGATCCCTTCCTAAGAGTTGGGACCCTAAAGTCACTACTATTCAAGAGGCTAAAGATTTAAACAACTTCCCTCTTGAAGAACTAATCAGGTCATTAATGACTTGTAAGGCTCATGAAGAGCAAGAAGACATCCTTCCAAAGAACATGAAAGATATGATACTTAGAACTTTAGATGACCAGAACCATGTTGAATGAACATAGCCTACCCAAATATTTTTGGGCCGAAGCCGTAAACACTGCATGCTATATTTTGAATAGAGTTCTAGTAAGACCCTTACTCACCAAAACTCCCTATGAGTTGTGGAATAATAACAAACCCAATGTTTCATATTTTAAAGTTTTTGGGTGTAAGTGTTTTATCTTAAATGAAAAAGATGCCTTAGGAAAATTTGATGCTAAATCTGATGAAGGATTTTTTCTTGGTTATTCTTCGGTTTCTAAAGCTTTTCGTATCTTCAATAAAAGAACTTTAATTATAGAAGAATCCATTCACGTTGTTTTCAATGAGATTTTCGAAATCAAGAAAAATAATTTTAATGTTGATATTAATTTCGATTCTTTGAATTTAAATGAAACTCTTTCTCCAACTAGCAACTTGGATGCATCCACTTCCGAAACACCCTTACCTAAGGATTGGAAGTATGTAGATGCTCATCCTAAGGAGCTAATCCTAGGAGACACATCTAAGGGGGTTCAAACACATTCTTTTCTTAAAAATTTTTGTGCCAACGCCGCTTTTCTCTCCCAAATTGAACCTATATGTATTGATGAAGCCATGAAAGATGATTCATGGATTATCACAATGCAAGATGAGTTAAATCAATTTGAGAGAAATGAGGTATGGAAGCTTATTCCTAGGCCAAATGACCATTTAGTTATTGGTACTAAATGGGTCTTTAGAAACAAGCAAGATGAATCTGGTATCGTGGTTAGAAACAAGGCTAGATTAGTGGCCAAAGGTTTCAACCAAGAAGAAGGTATCGATTACGAAGAAACCTTCGCTACTGTGGCTAGATTAGAAGCCATAAGGATGCTCCTTGCCTATGTTAGTAATAATAATTTTAAATTATTTCAAATGGATGTTAAAAGCGCTTTTCATAATGGCTTTATTTCTAAAGAAGTTTATGTTGAACAACCTCCTGGATTTGAAAATAATAGCCTCCCTAATCATGTATTTAAATTAACTAAAGCTCTCTATGGTTTAAAACAAGCCCCAAGGGCTTGGTATGATAGACTTAGTACTTCTTTTATTGAAAATAATTTCACAAAAGGCAAGGTCGATACTACATTGTTTATCAAAGATTTTGAAAATAATTTTCTCATTGTTCATATTTATGTTGATGATATTATCTTTAGTTCTACGAATGAATCTCTTTGTGAATCTTTTGCTGAAACCATGAGTCTCGAATTTGAAATGAGTTTGATGGGAGAATTAACATTTTTCTTAGGCTTATAAATTAAGCAACTAAACAATGACATCTTTATTAGTCAAACTAAATATGCTTTAGATCTGTTGAAAAGATTTAATATGGATAGCTCAAAAGCTATTAACACTCCTATGAGCACCTCCACTAAGTTAGAAGTTGATGAAAGTGGAGAAAGCTTCGATAAAAAAACTTATAGGGGTATGATAGGAAGTTTATTTTACCTCACTGCAACTAGACCAGATATCATGTTCAATGTAGAACTTTGTGCTAGGTTTCAATCGAACCCTAAGATATTTCATCTCAAAACGGTTAAAAGAATATTTAGATATCTTAAAGGTACCACAAATATAGGATTATGGTATCCAAAATCCGAGAATTTTGAGTTAATTACTTATGTTGATGCGGATTTTCTGGGTGTCGACTAGATAGAAAAAGTACATCAGGAACATGTCAATTTTTGGGACATTCCCTTGTTTCCTGGTCATCTAAGAAACAAAACTCGATTGTACTATCAACAATCTAAGCTGAGTATATTGCAGCTAGTGCATGCTGTGCATAAGTTGTGTGGATGAAAAACACCTTAGAAGATTATAAAGTCCATCTTAAAAACATTCCCATTAAATGTGATAACACAAGTGCAATATGTTTAACAAAGAATCTCATTCAACACTCAAGAACAAAACATATTGATATTAGACATCACTTTATACGAGATGATGTCACTAATCATGATGTAATCATAGAGTTCATAGATACTAAGCATCAACTAGCTGATATTTTTACAAAACCACTAAGTGAAGAATAATTTGATTTCATTAGAAGGGAATTAGGAATGTTAATATGTCCGAATGCATGAACTTGTTAAGATTATTTTTTGAACTTTTTTGATTTAATGATCAAATCACTTAATTGCCATGATGAATTTACATAATTACATGCCTTAATTACATGTTGGAAATTATGTGTTTTGGTTACAAAAAATTTCCATGATAATAAGCATGTTTTATCGTCATGATTGAATTTGAAAATCTATAGCAAAACCTCGTCCGAATGCATGAAAGTGTTAAATTTCATTTTCGGATCTTCTTGATCCTAATAATCGGATTTTCTCGATAAATTATTATCTTTCAGACTTTTTAAACATATGTCATATCGAGTTTTGGATTCACATCATTGATTTTTGACATATGGAATCAACTAGTAAATTCATCTTTTATAGACTTATCATGTGAAAAATATCCTTCGAGAAATGGATTTGATGATTCCTTCTTATATCTTTTGAGAAATAGTTTTATGTATAAGGATTTGATTCACACACATATCTTGATTCTTGTAAAAATGAAGTGTGCTTTAAGATCTTATCAATTTTAACTTCATTCGAGTAAGCTCTTAAATCGCCTTCCTCCTTCATGCAAAAAGATAATAACAAATAAAAAGGAAGAAGTATTCAAAGCTATCTCCATGTCATGTTTTCCTTGAGATGTTTGCATAATTGGTATCCTATCACTCACTGTTGGAAAATGACATGAACCTAGTTATGGCATGAATAATTACCGTACTTATGCTTAAAATTTGCTTATATCGTTCTCCTTTTTGTTGATGACAAAGGGGGAGAAATATATGAATTGATACTATGAGTGCCATATTTGAATGAGAAATATATGAATTGATGCTATGAGTGCCATATTTGCACTATATTATTGCCATATTTACACTATGTTATTGCCATATCATGATAAAATATCAAGAACTTGCATAGCAACTTTACTTGTTGATATCTTGTCATGTGATGCTACAATTGCTAAACACTTGAAATGTTTGCTTTACGTTAAGATATCAAAAGCTTAAATTGTAAATTTACATGTTGATATCTTATGTTGAACTGCTACCATCATTCATATTTGAAATGTAAAACTTGAGAATGGATGTCAAGTCTTGACTTCATTTTCAGTAAGATACATCGTGATAGGAATCATGATGGGAGTAATTGATAAGGTTAAGAGTTCTTAACTTATCAATAAGTCTATTGAATTCAAAGGCCTTGAATTCAAGAATGACTTATCTCAAGTATGGAATATAGATAGGGGGAGTTAAGGTTAACTCCGTTATCAGTTGATTGTCATCATAAAAAAGGGGAAGATTGTTGAATCTCCGATTTTGATGATGAAGTCAATTGTCATTTGTTATCTAATCCATATGTTGAGATAAGTGTACAGGATTAACTATGATGAAAGTAAGACATGCAACAGGAGTTACGCCGGAGTCAAGACTATGATCACGTTGGGAGTTCGAGAGTTTGACGGAAGTCCGGACGGTCGTCGGAAGTTCTACGGGAACAAATCTGAGAAGTCCAAGAGATTGCCAAAAGAAGCTCGTCGGAATTCGCCAAGTGGATCGTCGTAAGTCCAGGAGTTTGCCGGAAGTCCGCAGGAGCATCACCGAGGGTTCATTGGATGATCGACGAAAGTTCGCCGGAAGCTCACAGGAAGAAGCGAGTGACGCACCGGAGCAAGTTGCAGTAAATGTCTTAAGAAATATCGTAGTTAGCACGACGATTAAGTTAGAAATAGGAGGTGATCCCATTAACTTAATCTTGGGGCAATTTGGCCCTTGACAGACCCAAATTGGGCCGAATGGATCAGCCCATTCGGACCCAGATTTCTTGGCCAGCTGTGGCACCACCCAGGGCTTAGTCTCCGAGCTAGGCTGGGCGGTGCAACCGCCCCTGACAGGCGATGGAACCGCCTGAGCTCGGTCTCCGAGCTCTACCAAGCGGTGCAACCGCCCCAGTCAAGCGGTGGAACCGCCTGGGCTCAGTCTTTGAGCGAGACAGGGTAGTGCAACCGCCCCTATCAGGCGGTGCCACCGCCCAGAGGCTCAGTCTCCGAATTGCTAGACGGTTGTACCGCCCTAGTTAGGAGGTAGTATCGCCAGGATCCCGAAAATCCGGGAAATGATATTTTTGAGCTCCAAATTCAAACCAGTTTGGGGCCTATATACACCCCACCCTTTCCTGCATGAAAGGGCACCGAAAATCCAATCTTACTATATGATTTTTAGAGCTCTAAAGTGTTGTAAAGGCTAGAAGTTCTCCTCCCTCTTTTCTTCCAAGTTTTGATCTTTCAAGAGAGGAGAGAAAAGTTTGTAAGGGTTGTCTCCTAAGCTCGTCAAAAGGAGTGAAACTGTAAAAGGGTGGTTGGCCTTCGCCTATTGAAGGAAGACCTCTAGTGGAAGTCGGCGACCTCGTCGAAGGAGGCAGCCAAAAGTGGACATAGGTCAAGATTGACCGAACCACTCTAAAATTACGGTGCTCTTTGGTTTGCATTTCTTCTTGCTGCTTACCTTATTGTAAACCTCCATATGTGCTTTACTTCCTTATTACTTTTGCTGCACTCCTTTACGAACTCGCTTTCAAGTTAAGTTTCCGAAACCGGTTTTACGTTGGAAACGATTTCATCGTACGAATGCAGTTTTAATCATCAAAAGTTCTTCGCTGCACTAATTCACCCCCCCCCCCCCCCCCCCCCTCTTAGTGCTCTTGATCCTAACAATAAGTTTGACTTACCTTGAGGCAATTCACATTATGTTCGTTTAGATTCTCTTTCTCTAGATCGAATTATGGAAAACGTAGGAATAGCCTTCACAGCCAACATTTCCTCTTTCTGATGCACCTCTTTCGACGTGCTGTGATGAGAGAGAGGGAGTTTTCATTGTTAACATACACTATTTACACCATTTTGACAGGAGGGGGCTTGGCTCTTTCAGGCAAGATTGAGAGATACAAGGCCAAGCTTCCCGCCATGGGGTTCACTATGAAAAAGGACATCGACTATAACTACATAGAATACGAAGGGAGGACCTTCTCTCCGATTTCTAAGAAGGACTCACTTAGGAAAATCATACAGTCGGTGACTCAACTTTACCAGATGGATGTGAAGATGACTTTCCTCAATGGAGATATACAGGAGGAAGTGTACATGGACCAACCAACCCTTTGGCTTCTCATAGGAGGGCAGCGTGAGTATGCTGGCTAAGGAAGTTGAAATGCAGACGAGTCTTCCCATCAGTGGTATCTCCAATTCCATGAGGTGAGAATGACCAAAGGAAAAAAAAAATGTGTATATAACTAAGAAAGGTCAATGGGAGCGAGTTTCTCCTTCTAGTCCTATATGTTGATGACATACTGCTTGCTAGCAGTGATCAAGAGCTGTTGCACACCTCATAAGGAACTTTGAGATGAAGGATATGGGTAAGCATCATATGTCATGGAGATTCATAAAGACATTTTCAAAGGTATCCTCAGACTATCTCCGCTCAAAAGGCCTCAATCAAAAAAGCATTATAGAGGTCTGGTATACAACAAACCAAGTATGGCACCTATACAGAAGGTGTTAGGATCAAGAGCACTAAGAAGGGGGGGGGGGGGGGGGGGGGTGTAAATTAGTGCAGCGAAAAACTTTGGACGATTAAAACTGCATCCGTACGATAAACGCGATTTTGGTAAGAAAGCTGATTCGTAAATCACTTTAACTTGTGATCAAGCAAGATGCAGTTAAAGCAAATATATAGAGGTAGTTTACAGTTTAAGATAGACAACAGAATGTAATAGCAAACTGGAATATGACGTTCGTATGATAAAAGCGATTTTGGTGTGAAAGTCGATTCGTAAATCACTTTAACTTGTGATCAAGCGAGATGTAGTTAAAGCAAAGATATAAAGGCAGTTTGCAGTTATGATGGAAATCAGAATATAAGCGCAAACTGAAATATGATGTTCGTACTGTTAGAATCAAGAGCACTAAGAGGGGGGGGGGGTGAATTAGTGCAGCGGAAAACTTTCAACATTTAAAACTGCATTCGTACGATGAAATCGTTTCCGACGTAAAACTGTTTTCAGAAACATAACTTGAAAGCGAGTTCATAAAGGAGTGCAGCAAAAGTAAAGAGGAAGTAAAGCACATATGGAGGTTTGCAGTAAGGTAAGCAGCAAGAATAAATGGAAACCAGAAAGCACCGTAATTTTAGAGTGGTTCGGTCAAACTTGACCTACATCCACTTTTGGCTTCCTCCTCCGATGAGGTCACCGACGTCCACTAGAGGCCTTCCTTCAATAGGCGAAGGCCAACCATCCTTTTACAGTTTCACTCCTTTTGACGGGCTTAAGAGACAACCCTTACAGAATTTTCTTTCCTCTCTTGATAGATCAAAACATGGAAGAAAAGAGGAAGGAGAACTTTTAACTCATACAACACTTTTGAGCTCTAAAAATCACAGAGTAAGATTGGATTTTTGGTGCCCTTTCATGCAGGAAAGGGTGGGGTATTTATAGGCCCTAACCTGGTATGAATTTGGAGCTCAAAAATGTTATTTCCCGGATTTCCGGGGTCCTGGCGGTACAACCTCCTAACTGGGGCGGTACAACCGCCTGGCAGCTTGGAGACTAAGCCTCTGGGCGGTGCCACTGCCTGACTGGGGCAGTTACACCGCTTGGCAGAGCTCGAAGACCGAGCTCAGGCGGTTCCACCGCCTGTCAAGGGCGGTTGCACCGCTTGGCAGAGCTCGGAGACCGAGCTTAAGCGGTTCCACTGCCTATCAGGGGCGGTTGTACCGCCCAGCCTAGCTCGGAGACTGAGCCCTAGGCGATGCCACCGCCGACCCAGGCAGTGCCACCGCTGGCCAAGAAATCTGGGTCGGAATGGGCTGATCCATTTGGCCCAATTTAGGTATGTCAAGGTCCCAATTGCCCCAAGATTAAGTTAATAGGATCACCTCCCATTTCTAACTTAATCATCGTGCTAACTACGATATTTCTTCAGACATTTACTGCAACTTGCTCCGGTGCATCAATCGCTTCTTCCGACGAGCTTCCGGTGAACTTCCGTCGATCATCCTGTGAACACTCAGTGATGCTCCTGCGGACTTCCGGCAAACTCCTGGACTTGCGACGATCCACTTAGCGAGTTCCGATGAGCTTCTTCTAGCAAGCTCCTGGACTTCTCGGATTTGTTCCCGCAGAACCTCCAATGACCTTCCAGACTTCCGTCGAACTCTCGAACTCCCAACGTGATCTTAGTCTTGATTCCGGCGTAACTCCTGCTGCATGTCTTACTTTCATCGTAGTTAATCCTGCACACTTATCTCAACATATAGATTAGATAACAAATGACAATTGACTTTATCATCAAAATCGGAGATTCAACAATCTCCCCCTTTTTTATGATGACAATCAATTGATAACAGAGTTAACCTTAACTCCCCTTATCTATATGCCATACTTGAGATAAGTCATTCTTGAATTCAAGGCCTTTGAATTCAATAGACTTATTGATAACCTTATCAATTACTCCCATCATGATTCCTATCATGATGTATCTTACTGAAAATGATGTCAAGACTTGACATCTATTCTCAAGTTTTACATTTCAAATATGAATGATGGTAGCAGTTCAACATAAGATATCAACATATAAATTTATAATTTAAGCTTCTGATATCTTAACGTAAAGCAATCATTTCAAGTGTTTAGCAATCGTAGCATCACATGGCAAGATATCAACAAGTAAAGTTGCTATGCAAGTTCTTGATATTTTATCATGATATGGCAATAAGATAGTGCAAATATGGCACTCATTGCATCAATTCATATATTTTTCATTCAAATATGGCACTCATAGTATCAATTCATATATTTCTCATTCAAATATGGTACTCATAGTATCAATTCATATATTTCTCCCCCTTTGTCATCAACAAAAAGGAGAACAATATAAGTAAATTTTAAGCATAAGTGCGATAATTATTCATGCCATAACTAGGTTCATGTCTTTTTCCAACAGTGAGTGATAGGATATCAATTATGCAAACATCTCAAGGAAAACATGACATGGAGATAGCTTTGAATACTTCTTCCTTTTTATTTGTTATTATCTTTTTGCATGAAGGAGGAAGGCTATTTGTGATATCAGCCATTTGTGAGTTTACTTTGAATGAAGTTAAAATCGATGAGAGATTAAATTATACTTCATTTTTACAAGGATCAAGATATGTATGTAAAACAAATCCTTGCAAGTAAAAACACTATCATCCATATTTCAAGAAGGAATTTACAAGCAGGAATCATTTCATCAAATCCATTTTTCAAAAAAAAAAAATATTTTTCACATGATAAGTGTATGAGAGATGTATTTGCTAGTTGATTCCATACGTCAAAAATCAATGATGAGAATGAAACTCGATATGACATATGCTTATTAAGTTCGGAAGAGGATAATGTATCAAGAAAATCCGATTGTTAGGATACCACTAGTTAAGAGAATCCGAAAATGAAATTAACACTTTAATGCATTCGAACAAGACTATACTATAGATTTTCAAATACAATCATGAAGACAAAACATGCTCATTGTT
The DNA here is from genome assembly GCF_036884655.1 of Musa acuminata AAA Group. NCBI lineage: Eukaryota > Viridiplantae > Streptophyta > Magnoliopsida > Zingiberales > Musaceae > Musa > Musa acuminata. The sequence continues at coordinate 410,899 of NC_088328.1, forward strand.
ATGGAAATTTTTGTATCCAAAACACATAATTTCTAACCTGTAATTAAGGCATGTAATTATGTAAAATCATCATGGCAATTAAGTGATTTGATCATTAAAAAATCTAAAAATTAATCTTAACAAGTTCATGCATTCGGACACATCAACATTCCTAATTCTCTTCTTATCAAATTGTTCTTCACTTCGAGGTTTTGTAAAAATATCAACTAGTTGATGTTTAGTATTATGGCAATATAATGACACATTAACATCATGGCAATACATCAACATCATGGTAATATCATGACACATCAATTTCATGGCTATATTACTTTCTCAAATCATATTTATCATGGAAACCAAGACACAAGGTTTTCAAAGTAGGCATTATAGAAACATTTAATTTCAATGTGAAATCCGACAATGAGTAATGAGATTAAACAACGTAACCCTGCATATGCTCACCAATTAATACATCAAGTAACCATATCAAAGATTAGTAGTCATCAAGGCATTGTGATCAAGGTGAGTAACATAAAGAGTTTACAACAACTTAATTGTTACAACAAGAGGTGATTGTGTCCACATATACATAAACAAGCTTATTCAGGAGGTGAAAAATTAAAATGCCTAAATAAGGAGTCAAATTGTCAATGAATTTGCTGTAGCTCAGATAGGATTTGATCTTGTCGATGTTCAAGCCGATCTTATCTTTATTCAAATCGGTCCATCCGAATCCCAATGTCTTCGATAGATGATGCAGGAGCTTGCTCAAATGGATGTGTTTCCTCAAAGAAATAGATAAGAGGAGATTGAGTACCCCTAAAGACTGGTGTTTCGGGTTCTGGTTCGGGTTGAGAGGGATCGGTTCTTCTAGGCATTCTAACCCAATTACTGTTTCTATAAAAACATCTCAATCGGTGAAGTAGATTTTTATTTATTATGCTAAACCTGTCTACTTTCATCACTTCTTTGTCGGGTGGTATTGGAATATCGTAGGCTTTAAGTATTCTAGTGATTATACCACTATATGGAAGCATCATGTCTTTCTTAAATAGTTCTATCATGTTTTGTTGGATAAAGTAACCAAAACAGATGTTATGTCCTTTCATGATCCAATACATGGTTCCTAATTTCATTTGACTTACTTCATTATGATGGTATTATTTAGGGAGAATGATGCTAATTAGGATATAATGAAGTACCTTAGTGTTTAGTGGTAGTAGATGTTCACAGCTTTCAAGAACTATCACTAAGTTGGGATTACCGAAAATTGTTCCTAAGGCTTCAACATATGTTGTCCCAACTGTTTCATTATCCCATGATCCTCTAAAATAAAGACATCTATTTTTTACGGGAATGCCTATCATGTCGCAAATGAACCTATCCGTAATGGAGATGTGTTGTCCTAAGAGATAGGTGGACACTCTTTCTTCTTCATCTACTTGTAGATTGTTGTAAAATAATCTAACAAGTCTTGGATAGATGGGTTCACTAATTTGTAAAATTGGGAGTAGATCTAAGTTTGCAAACCATTGGATTGTCTCTAAGTCTCTTAGTTCATCTAGATCTACATGTTTTCCCTTATTGATACTTCTAAATTCGAAGGAAGAAAAATTTTTAGCATGATATTTTGAATCGAAAAGGGTAAGATCAAAGTCTTCTTACAATCTTCTCTTCCCTTTGTCCCTAGAGGATCTTCTAGAGCCCATAACTACTGCTATTTAAGAAGATAGTAATGAGCAAGAGTAAATGACTCAAAAATAGAATTTAAAGGCTTCTTAGAGAATACCTTAAGTGAGATCTTCAAGAAAAGGAGAGATTGCTGATCTTTTGCTTCGAAATGAGGAGTATTTGGGATGCTAAGAGGGGGGAAATGGAGGTGGAGAAGCTTTGGAGGTGTAAAGAGGGGAAGGGAGTGAGTTGGGGTCGGTTCCACCGCCAGCCCTAGCTCGGTTTAAAAGGGGGCAAGATTACGGGCGGTTGCACCGCTGGCTGGGGCGGTGCAACCGCTTGCAACATGTGATAGCCGACGGTGCTACTGCCAGCTGGGCAGTGTCACCGCTTGCAAGTGGTGAGCACTTGTTCTAACGGCTGTGTGGTCCGATCTGAATGTTTTTGACTTGAGAAGAATTTTCATATGTGGAGCAATCAACTTTACTTACATAATTACGTAAGAATTTTCATTTTAAGATGAGAAATTTTGCACAATCAAGATAGATCTTGTGACACGCATACTCTACTCCAAATGTCGTACACATGTTTATGACAGATTATCCAAATTGGTAAGCTTTGTAAGTTCATGACAAACTTTGCTTACAAGATGTAAGTTCATGATATAGTTGGATTCAAGCAAATCAATTTGAGGGGTTCGGAAATCCAGATGATATATGAATAGAGAATCATGGGTTTCCAATTCTAAGGGATCAAATAAGATTGTATCTATATTGCTCTTGTAATTTTAATTTTCTAATCCTCTTTTTGTTATTTAGGCTAGGGAGCATCGCGTGTTCTTTTTGGATCTTGGGTCATGAATATCGAGTATCCAAAGGGCAAGATATTATTTCTTGCTCCCAGCTTGTGATGGTTTACGTCTCTACGAGACAGGATAATTTTTAGGTACCCATTTTCTTTTGGGTGCCACAAAAATTGATCTACATTATTTATCATATTGCATAGAGTTTATCATGGTTTCTTTAGGAACCCAAATTAATTTGTTCGGACTAATTTCCTTGAATGGATATTGATGCGTTTTGTATCCATGTTTGCAAAAAAAGTTGCATTTGCTTTGGTGTCGAACATGTAAGATGGGGCCTTTTATGAAGATGGTTGGATTTTGGTGATGACTTCTCACAAATCCGATTCCACTTCTTTTGGGAACGTGACCCTTTTTTGCAAGGATCATGTTCAAAGACTTGCTACCAACCTCGAATTTCTTCAAGGTGTCCTTAAGTAGCAAGTTTTCCTTTTGGAGAGTTTCTAGATCATGACATTTTTCACATTGATCTAAACTATTATAATATTCAATTTTTCATTTATCAAAATTGCTAACAAGACTATCATGCTTATTTTTCAGTAATTTATATTTTCTACTAATTGTTTTGCATTCATCAAATAAGTCATGGAAGGTATTTAATAATTCATCAAATAATAAATCAGCATCAATTAAATTTGTTACCTCTTCTCCGATGGCCATTAAGGCGTAATGAGCAACTTGCTCGGTGTTGGACTCCTCTTCTTCGAGCACGCTCGAGTCATCCCACGTCGCTTTGAGCACCTTCTTTTTTGATATTCTCTTCTTGGCTTGGGGACAATCACTTTCGTAGTGTCCCGACTTTTTGCACTCGTTGCAAATAACTTGGTCCTTTTTTGGTTCAAGTTTATTTTTTATGTCACTTTTAAACTTGTTTCTCTTATGAATTTTTTGAATTTCTTTGTTAGAAGTGCCAAGTCATCGTCACAGTCCTCATCACTTAAGTTTACTCTCAAGTGGTCATCTAAAGTTCCAAGTGTCATATCCTTTCTATTCTTTGGAAGGATGTCTTCTTGCTCTTCATGAGCCTTGCAAGTCATTTCATAGGTCATTAATGACCCGATTAGTTCTTCAAGAGGGAAGTTGTTTAAATCTTTAGCCTCTTGAATAGTAGTGACTTTAGGGTCCCAACTCTTAGGAATGGATCTTAGAATCTTATTTACGAGCTCAAAATCCGAAAAACTTTTGCCGAGTCCTTTTAGACCATTGACGACATCCATGGAAAGGGTGTACATGTCGCCAATAGTCTTGCTCGGTTTCATTCGAAAAAGTTCAAAAGAATGTATCAAAAGATTGATTTTTGACTCTTTCACTCTACTTGTGCCTTCGTGAGTCACTTCGAGTGTATGCCAAATATCAAACGCGGTTTCACAAACTAAAACACGATTGAACTCATTTTTATCAAGCGCACAAAATAAGGCATTCATAGCCTTTGAGAGCGAAAGTCTTCTTCTCCAATTCATTCCAATCGATCATTGGAAGAGAAGACTTCGAAAATCCATTTTCGACAATATTCCAAAGTTTAAAATCCATTGAAATAAGGAAGATCCTCATTCGGGTCTTCCAATAGGTGTAGTCCGTCCCATTGAACATGGGTGGACGTGTAATAGAGTGGCCCTCTTGGTTTCCGGCGTATGCCATCTCTCTTGGGTTTTAATCCGTTTGAGAGTGAACCGAGCTCTGATATCAATTGTTAGGATCAAGAGCACTAAGAGGGGGGGGGGGGGGGTGAATTAGTGCAGCGAAAAACTTTCGACGATTAAAACTGCGTTCGTACGATGAAATCGTTTCCGACGTAAAATAGTTTTCAAAAACTTAACTTGAAAGCGAGTTCGTAAAGGAGTGCAACAAAAGTAATAAGGAAGTAAAGCACATATGGAGGTTTGCAATAAGGTAAGCAGCAAGAAGAAATGTAAACCAGAGAGCACCACAATTTTAGAGTGGTTCGGTCAATCTTGACCTACATCCACTTTTGGCTTCCTCGTCCGACGAGGTCACTGACTTCCACTAGAGGCCTTCCTTCAATAGGCAAAGACCAACCATCCTTTTATAGTTTCACTCCTTTTGACGGGCTTAGGAGACAACCCTTACAAACTTTTCTCTCCTTTCTTGAAAGATCAAAACTTGGAAGAAAAGAGGGAGGAAAACTTCTAGCCTTTACAACACTTTTGAGCTCTAAAAATCACAGAGTAAGATTGGAGTTTTGGTGCCCTTTCATGCAGGAAAGGGTAGGGTATATATCTGCCCCAAACATGTTTGAATTTGGAGCTCAAAAATGTCATTTCCCGAATTTTCGGGGTCCTGGCGGTACTACCTCCTGACTGGGGCGATACAACCGCCTGGCAGCTCGGAGACTGAGCCTTTGGGTCGTGCCACCGCCTGACAGGGGCGGTTGCACTGCCCAGCCTAGCTCGGAGACTGAGCCCTAAGCAATGCCACCGCTAGCCAAGAAATCTGGGTCGGAATGGGCTGATCCATTCGGCCCAATTTGGGTCTGTCAAGGGCCCAATTGCCCCAAGATTAAGTTAATGGGATCACCTCCCATTTCTAACTTAATCATCATGCTAACTATGATATTTTTTAAGACATTTACTGCAACTTGCTCCGGTGCGTCACTCGCTTCTTCCGGCGAGCTTCCAGCGAACTTCCGTCGATCATCCGATGAACACTCGGTGATGCTCCTGCGGACTTCCGGCAAACTCCTGGACTTACAACGATCTACTTGGCGAGTTCCGACGAGCTTCTTTTGGCAAGCTCCTGGACTTCTCGGATTTGTTCCCATAGAACCTCTGACGACCGTCCGGACTTCCATCGAACTCTCGAACTCCCAACGTGATCTTAGTCTTGATTCTGGCGCAACTCCTGCTACATGTCTTACTTTCATCGTAGTTAATCCTGTACACTTATCTCAATATATGGATTAGATAACAAATGACAATTGACTTCATCATCAAAATCCAGGATTCAACACGTACGATAAAACTGATTTCCGTCTTAACGCCAATTCGGAAAATACTTAACTATGAAACACGTTTGTAAATGAGCAGAAGGCAGTAAGCTACTAAGGAGGTTTGCAGTAAAGATAAGATGCTCAAAGTAAATCCAAATCGAGATTTAGAGTGGTTCAATCAATCTTGACCTACATCCACTTTTGGCTTCCTCCACCGATGAGGTCACCGACGTCCACTAGAGGCCTTCCTTCAATAGGCGAAGGCCAACCACCCTTTTATAGTTTCACTCCTTTTGACGGGCTTAGGAGACAACCCTTACAAACTTTTCTCTCCTCTCTTGAATGATCAAAACTTGGAAGAAAAGAGGGAGGAGAACTTCTAACCTTTACAACACTTTTGAGCTCTAAAAATCACATAGTAAGATTAGATTTTCGGTGCCCTTTCATGCAAGAAAGGGTGGGGTATATATAGGTCCCAAACTGGTTTGAATTTGGAGCTCAAAAATGTCATTTCCCGGATTTTCGGGGTCCTGACGGTACTACCTCCTGACTAAGGCGGTACAACCGCTTGCTCGGAGACTGAGCCCAGGCGGTGCCACCGCCCAGTCTCGCTCAGAGACTGAGCCCAAGTGGTTGCACCGCCCAGCTTTCGTGGGAGACCATCTCTTGGGCGGTGCCACCACCTAGCAAGAATTCTGGTCTGAATGAGTCGATCCATTCGGCCCAATTTGGGTCTATCAAGGTGTATGAAATATTTCAGAGTATATTAATAATAAATTAATCATTTCGGAACATATCAATGATAAATGAAATGCTTTGGAACATATCAATAGCATATGAAGCATTCGGAATATATCAATGGCATAGGAAGCATTTTGGAGCATATAAACGACATATGAAATGTTACGGAGCATATCAAGGACGTATGAAATTTTTGAAGTATATCAATAATAAATGAAACATTTCGGAACATATCAATGACGGATGAAATGCTTCGAGACATATCAATGGCATATGAAAAATTTCGGAGTATATCAATAGCATAGGAAGCATTTCGGAGCATATCAATGGTATATGAAATGTTATGGAGTATATCAATGGCATATGAAGCATTTCGGAGCATATCATGGACGTATAAAATGTTTCGGAGTATATCAATAACAAATAAAATATTTCGAAATATATCAATGACGGATGAAATGCTTCAGAATATATCAATGGCATATGAAGCATTTTGGAGCATATCAATGGCAGATGAAATATTTCGGAACATATCATTGGCGTATGAAATGTTTCGGAGCATATCAATAATAAATGAAACATTTCGGAGTATATCAATGACATAGGAAGCATTTTCATTCTTATCCAAAGCACATATAGAAGCACATAAACAAAGCTCTGGATATTATATCAAACAGATAGAAGGTGAAGTGGGATCCCAAACATAATCTCTTACGTTTGGAAGCGTCATCCATCCACGTCTGGATGAAGCCAAAGGGGGCCGGCAAAGCATCGCAGGCTCTAAGCATATACCCTTTACGATTTCTAGCAAACGTCTAGATAATCCCTTTCCCATTTCTAGCAAAGTTCCAAATAATCTCTTTACTATTTCTAGCAAAGGTCCAAATAATCCTACAAACACCATAGTACAAAAGGATATTGTGAACAATAAATTGGGGCATATCAGAAACACATGCGGAACAACGGAATACATGTGCCTATATGAAACATTACGATACAAACATGAACTTTACATAATAGATTCAGGTATACAAATAATTGACGGACAAGATATATAGAAATTCAAAGCAATAATGTAAAGCTCAACTAAACTAATAATGTTAGATTGAAATTAATTTCCAAATAGATGAAATAAGAATGGGCGGAATCGATCAAAGCTCAATTTTGATAGAATTTGAGAGGCACATTGCATAAATTATTTGGATTACCAATTATTCTTAAATTTATCTAAAATAGGGATCATTCGAAAGTTGTATCAATATAAATTTAGATAAATCATGTTTTGTATGAATTAGAGATTTTAACATTGAGTTATCAACAGTTTAATAACCAAAGGTCAGAGAACATTATATTTGTTTTGCAGAATTCATAAAGTTGATTTGAATAGATGTTTCAATAGGCATTTATGCTCAAAATCATTCAAATCAATTATGCTCAGAAAGATCTATGAGTCTAGTTTCTGATAAATTATATTTTACATAGATCAGAGTTCTCAAAAGAGAGTTATAAACAACAGAGTACTGAAAGGTCAAAATCGAGAATCTCTATCTTATAAATTTTATAGGGTCAATTGAAATAATAGTTTGGATAGGCAAATAGAATCCATATTTACCATTCTAGTCTCAAAAGAAAGAGGTGTGAGTCTATTTTAGGATAAATTTAGTGTCTCCTAATTCGAAGATCTGTGCAGAAAGTTATGGCTAGAACAATACAGAAAGGTCAAATCTTCAAAAAATTATAGATTCACAGTTTTGTTCCCAAATGAAAGAAATATCATGTATGAAGCTAAAATCTTCCAAAATTTTTAGGATTAGGATGAAATCAGATATCAACAGTTCTATAGGAAGGGGTTAGAAAACTTGTCTTAAATAAATTTAAGTCTCAAAGGTGTGGAATTGATGCAAAATCTCAAGCCAAGGCAAAACTTTTTCTTCCTCTACTTCAATTCCTCTTCCTTCTCTTCTCAAACTTATGCTGCAGCATCTTATGTTTACATTTAGTTTCTCCTTTAAAGCATTTGATTAAGTTAAAAGTTAGACCTCAAGATAGGCAACGGAGTAAAAGTTGCTGCAGTAGGTATTGGCGAGGCACCTTATATTTGCTTGGTGGAGCTATTATTGCAATGGATGCATGCTATTTTATTCCTTCTATTATCAAAAATATTATTTTTATTTATGTTTGACAGTTAGTGGATATAAATTATTTTTTGAGAATAATAATTGTTCAATATTATTAGATGATGAGATCATCACGAGAGGAACATTGCATAATGGTTTGTTTATGCTAGACACTACTCCACATATCATGAATATAAGTGTGTCCAAGAGAAAACAAGATAAGGTAAATAGTGCATACTTATGGCTTTATAGGCTATGTCACATCCATGAGGTAATGATTCAAAAGTTGCTAAAGGATGATATCTAGATCCATTCGACTATGCAACTTTCAAGTATTGCCTTCGTGGAAAACTAACTAACTCTCCTTTTAGTGGAACTAGACCGGAAAGAGTATCAAGACTTTGATAAATTCAAAGAGTATAAGAATAAAGTGGAGAATCGGACTGGAAAGAGTATCAAGACTCTTCGAATAGATCGAGAAGATGAGTACTTGAGTATAGAGTTCACCCAATTCCTTAAGGACCATGAGATTCTATCCCAATGGGCAATTCCTTATATACCTCAACTCAATGGTATATCTAGAAGGAGGAATCTTACACTGTTAGACATGGTGTGGTCCATGATAAGTTTCGCTGACCTACCCATCTCATTCTAGGAATACGCTCTAGAGACCGCAGATTTCCTTTTGAACAGAGTTCCAACTAAGTTGGTAGCGTCTATACCATATGAGATATGAAAAGGTAAGAAGCCCAATCTTAATGTTGTTAAGATTTGGGGCTGCCCTGCCCATGTTAAAAGACACAACCCCGATAAGTTGAAATCGACGATGGAGCGGTACAAGTTTATGGGATACCCTAAGGAAACTTATGCATATTATTTCAATCATCTTGAGGACCAAAAGGTCTTTGTAGCCAAGAGAGCGGTGTTCCTTGAGAAGGAATACATTCTTAGCAAAGATAGTGGGAGCATGATAGAGTTGAGCGAGGTTGAGAACCTGGCTCAAGCACCACTCCACAGCCCGAGTCTATTCAGGTACCTAGCACATAAGTTTCGACTTTATGTAGGTACGATAGAGTATCTCATCCTCCTAAAAGATATATGGGACATATTAGAGAGGATGTTGAGAATATTGATCCTTAGACCTACGATGAGGCTATTATGAGTATAGACTCCGGGAAGTGGCAAGAAGCCATGAATTCTAAAATGGATTCTATGTACTTAAATAAGGTTTAGAACCTAGTTGAAGCACCCGAAGGTATTGTACCAATTAGTTGCAAGTGGAACTTCAAGAAGAAGATCGGAGTAGATGGAAAGGTAGAGACCTGTAAAGTAAGGCTAATTGCTAAAGGGTATCGTCAAAGGCAAGGTGTTAAACTATGATGAAACCTTCTCACCCGTAGCCATGCTAAAATTTATCTAAATTCTATTAGCTATTGTAGCACACTACGATTATAAGATCTGGCAGATGGATGTGAAAACTGCGTTTCTCAATGGCAACCTCAAGGAGGAAGTGTATATGATACAACTTGAGGGATTCGTGTCTAAGGACTACCCAAATAAAGTGTGTAGGTTGCTTAGGTCTATTTATGGACTAAAGTAAGCTTCCCGAAGTTAGAAAATAAGATTTGATGAAGCAATCAGATCTTATGACTTCGTTAAGAACGAAAATGAGCCTTATGTGTATAGGAAGGTAAGTGGGAGTGCTATCACCTTCTTGGTATTATATGTGGATGACATCCTGATCATTGGGAATGATGTGAGAATACTATCCATAGTAAAGGCTTGGTTATCTAGATACTTCTCCATGAAGGAGTTAGGGGAAGCATCTTATGTCTTAGGGATTTGGATCTATAGAGATAGATCCAAGATGATGCTTTGCTTGTCCCAGTCCAGGCACATAGACACCATTATCAAAAGGTTTGGTATGAAAAATTCCAAGAGATGTCTCATATTGATGAGACATGGGATATCTCTTTCTAAGAGTATGTCCCCAAAGACTCCTAAAGAAAGGAGAACATGGATAGGATACCCTATGCCTCAACGATAGGGTTTATCATGTATGTCATGCTATGTACTAGGCTTGATATAGCACAAGCTCTAAGTGTCACGAGCAAGTATCAAGCAAATCCAAGCTTGGAGTACTGGAAAGCAGTAAAGTATATCCTTGAGTACTTGAGAAGGACTAAAGATCTTTTATTGATATATGGAGGTAGTAGCCTTAGGGTTGAAGGCTACAAAGACTCGAGTTTCTAATCCAATATCGATGATAGCATATCGAATTTAGAGTATGTGTACACACTAAATGGAGGAGCAGTATGTTGGAAGAGTTCCAAGCAAGATACTACTACTAACTCAACTATAAAGACGGAGTATATTACTGCAATAAAGGCAACAAAGAAGGGAGTCTGGTTGAAGAAGTTCATCATAAATATGAGAGTCGTGCTAGGTAGCAATGAGCTAATTCCCTTATATTGTGACAACAACAAAGCGATTGCTCAAGCGAAGGAACCTAGGTCTCATCAGAAGTCTAAGCATGTTTTGAGGAGGTTCCACCTGATCAGAGAGATCGTAACCCAAGGAGATATAGTAGTGAAAATAGTTCCATCTGAAGATAACATTGCAGATTCACTAACAAAGCCGTTGACTCAGATTATCTTTGAGCGTCACAAGAATCTGATAGGGATTAGACACAAAGGTGATTCGCTTTAGGTCAAGTGGGAGATTGCTAGTCATAGGTGCCCTACAAGCCAATCACGTGAGTGATGGCACGTATGACTTGACACGTAGTATTTTTTCTTATTATTATTTAGTATTTTATCACTTTATATTGCTTGTTGCATATATATATATATATATATATATATATATATATATATATATATATATATATATATATATATATATATATATATATATATATATATATATATATATATATATATATTGTGATGTCCATGGATCTATGCAATAGGAATCGAATCGTGATGAGATCACGATAATGAGACAGATTCAACTTTAAACACAGACCCTAAATATTCCTGATTATAGGTTACTCGAGAGGGACATCGAGATAATCGGATAAACTAGTATGCTATATACCCGTCCATATGATAGAGGTAGTTGGTCTCATAGCTGCTCGTGTGGAGACACTAGGGATACAATGTAGGTGCTCATTGGAGAATGAGTTCACAGATTGATCCGCTCACGGAATGCTGGATGGTTAATGATACTTCATTATCATATAGTGATTCTATTGTCCCAATGGTGTACTTGGTCCTTAGACTTGAGACACCAAGGATGTTCTGTATGAGTACTCCACTCTTTGATACCGGACTTATAGGTTTGAATGTTCGAGGATTTAGCACAACCGGTCATCAGGAGTGGTAGTTAATCTTACGAGGGCTATTGAGTGTCAATAGAGGATCTTCTACTCTCATTGTCATAAGAGAAATATCTTATATATTTTTGCTAAAACAAATCCTTGGTCAAGGTTATTCGGATTGAGAGATAAAGAGTTCTCCAGGAGAATCCTATTAGAGCGAGACTCGAGTAGAAATCGTATGGGTCTGACAGTACTATACTTGGTATATGGTTTTTGAGATATTAGATGGATGAGGGACTATAGGTACACGATAACTGAGGATAGACAGGTCCAATAGATTGGATTCCCCTGTATCATCTAGGGACTACGGCGTAGTGACCTAGTATGTCTACAATCGTTGAGTCGAGTGAATTATTATAGAAATAATAATTCATTGAGCCAGAAGGAGTTATGACAAGTATGACTCATGGCTAGCTCGATATTGGGCCTAGAGGGTCACACACATATGGTAGGCGTTGCGACGAGTAGAGGTTCAGATATGAGATATCCATCGGAGCCCCTATCTTATTAGATATCCAATAAGCCCATGAATTATTGGATCCTATAGATGAGATCCGAGAAGAGCCAATGAGATATTATTGGATAGAGATTCAATAATCTAAGAAACTTGGATAGTTGAATGGAGATCCAATACCCAATAGGGTAGGATCCATTAGGGTTAAATTGATAACGGACTTCTATAAATAGGAGGGAACAAAAGATTCATAGGCTAAAGCCTCTTTGGGTTACTATCTCCTATTCTTCTCTCTCCTTCTCCTCCTTAAATAGCAGGCCTAGAGATTTGAGGAGCGTCGTTGCAGTCCTGCTATGTGGATCATCGCTAGAGAGGAGAACGCTGGACCTCCTCTATCCACTCCTACAGATCTGTAGGGATTCAAGGATATACGATCTCCATAGATAAAATACTATTTCACATGTGGATTTAAGTTTCGCGAGTTTTTGTGCACCGATCTTCGCACGACAATAAACACATCTTTGAAAATTTTGGGATTTTATTTTTATGTTCTTCTACTACACATATGATGCCCCCTAAGATTTCTCGACAACTATCATCATATATAGTACTAACATCGTCAAAGGCGGTACCATTATTAAAAAGTTGGTAAATTATAAACAATACTTGTCGATTGACTCAAGCAGTATTACTGCTTCGGCTTGATGGTACCACCGCCTAGGCCTAGTTTAGGCCACCTACTTGGGCTTCTAACGGATCTAATTCAGCTTGGCTTCAAGCTCAATAGCTTTCTTGAAAAGTTGACTTTATTTTAATTCCATACGAACACAATTGGCTCAAAATGATCTTGTTCAAGACTTTGACAAGTCAATACTCATCCGACATATATTTGAAGCTTTCGACACATTTTCTATTCATCTGGCATGTCGTCCGATCTTTCGACACTTTGTCTGAACTTTCAGCACATCACCCTTTTCCTTTTGTATGTCACTCATTTCCATCAATATTTTGACTTTCTCACAACATCCAAATCTTTCAGTGCAAATTCGACCGTTCTAGCACAATGCTTGTGATAAGACCCTAAAGTCTTATCATAGGCTCTGATACCAAATGATAAGACCCTAAAGTCTTATCGTGGAAGAAATGGGAGAAAAGGGAATGATAATGATTGCTTCGAGGGGATCGACCTCCTTGATCGCTTCGAGGGGATCGGTCGGGAAGCAACGGCGGCGGTGGAGAAGGAGTTACCCTGCAACGATGGTAGAGAAGAGGAGCAGGGCTGTGGCGGAGTGGGACGCTGGCAGCGTCATCTCCTGGCAGCGGTGGTGGCTCGGGTGGGAGGCAGCGGTGGACTCTGGCCAGAAGTGGGGCAGAGTCGGTTGCTGGCCGGAGAGCAGCGATGGGCGGCGGGTGGGCTGGCCGGAAGTAGGGGAAGCAAGGGTGCGTGGCTACGATTGCTACTTCTTCTTCTCTCTTTCTTTCTTTCTTTCTTTTTTTTTTTTTTTTTTTTTTTTTTGATAGCTTCGTTGCAGCGAGAACGCCAAGGATCGTTGCTCTGATACCAAATGATAAGACCCTAAAACCTTATCGTCGAAGAAAGGGGAGAAATGGGGATGATAATTATCACTTCGAGGGGATCGGCCTCCTTGATCGCTTCGAGGGGATCGACCCTCCTTGATCGCTTCGAGGGGATCGGCCCTCCTTGATCGCTTCGAGGGGATCAGCCTCCTAGGGTTTGTCAAAAAACATAATAGTATTTTCATATATTACTGAAAAGAAGCAATTACATCCCTATTTATAGAGTTTCACCCAGAGTCCATCAGAACTTGAATTCTAATAATAAATAAATATTAAATAAACCTCTACTTGATTCTAACTGAACCAAACCGACTCAATAAACAATTGGACTAAACAGACTCAATAAACATTATTCAAAAGCTCAGAAAAAGGATCCTAACAGCTTGAATCTTTAGCATGAAATCCTTTGGCATGTCGATCAATCCTCCGGTTTGACATCTAATTTTTAATATGATAATTTTTCAACACAACGTTTGGCTCTCCTACTCAACACTTGGTCCTTCGGTGATTCAATTCTATGATCTAAGTATTTTTCTATATCACATATCTTAAAAGCATATTAGTCTCATAAATTAATTAATTAATTATATCATCAAAATCTAAGATTCAATACCCACCCGCTATAACATCAATGATAGACATCAATTTAACGTTGCTTCCCAACCTAAATCCACTATGCTCCCTAACCGGAGAAGTGGAGAGGCAGTGGCATGCACTTGACACATCACCTCTATCTCGGCTCCACATGACCACCATGATGGAGCCATCTGGCCAACACATGGCAAGATGCTTAACAAGCTGACTCTACATGGCTAACATCACGGTTCCATATTGAAGACATATCAGCTCCATGTGGCCAACTAACAAGTTATATATGGTCAATTAGCAGAATTCATGTGGCCGACATAGTAAAACCACGTGGCCAAATCACTTATCCACTGTTTAGCATCACATAAACTTCCAATAAGATGAAGCCAGATGAGCATACCCGAAGAATGCAATGTAGAGGACAATGAACATATTGGTCAAATAACTTAAGTATTAAAGGGTTATTATTGAAATTATCTAGATACAGCTTTGTAGGATTCGAATGACTCTCATACGAGTTCATTTTAAAATCAGCTCAAAAAACAAATCATGTTAGATCCGAATTTACTTGGACAACCAAAGACTACCCTAACATTGACTTACCATCAAACCTGCGGAAGCTTACAATTGAGCTCACACAGTAGAGCTCACACAGGAGGGAAAAAGAACTCGAGGAAAAATAACTGAGCCCACACAGAAACAATGGTTCCAGTCTGCAGAGGGGGAAGACCAGAGCTTTGGGGAGTCATCTCTCTGCAAATGACTTCAGTTACCATGTTATGAAGTCAGTAGAAAACTATTAATTTAGCCAGAATAAACAGGCATAAATATTAAGCATATAGTTCTATTATAACAATTAGTTTACCTGTCCTTTCATGAGCAAAGTTTCATGGAGACAGCAAAATCATTGATCATTGTCAAATGGGCAAAGTTATAACATCATTGTTGCAAGAGAAGTAAGAATCTTGACCTGCATAAAATGAACATAATTATCATATACTTTTTCTGGTGCTAAGTTATCACATAAACACTGATAGATGAGAAATTAGTCGGATGTTGAAGTGCACCTACTGATCTTGCGTAACTTAGTGGAACATTTTTTTTATTTTCATCAAGTTAAACAAACGACCAGAGTTTATAGTAAGATAAAAAAATTATATAACCAACCAAATATTCCTGCAGGATGAGGATATTTTGGCATCTAAAAGATACAAATAGTCCATTGCACAATCGATTAAAAACCGTGGAAAACATAGCAATATGCCAAGTCATAAGCATTAAAACTGATTCCGCATAGAATTTTCTCCAAATCTAACTTCATTGCCAATCAAATAGTTGTTTTCTTTCATAATAAAAAGTAAATGTAAAAGTTTCAATTCTATACTAAAATTCTTAAGAGCGATATATATACAATAACATTCTAACTTAATAACACAAATAAAATATATAACGATTTAGACTGACTTATAAGGATAAAGATTTGATGGATATACAAGAGATATAAAAGGTTTTAGGTCAATGATTTCAACTTGCTTTACAAAATTAAATGAATAAGAATTTAAGTGACTTTAACTTACTTTGCATGTTTTATTTAACCATCGCGGGTTATTGAATCATAAATGAATCTAATGTAATATCCATCTCGATTTTTTTCAATGTAATTGGTTAGTTCGGGCAATCAATTTGTTCAATCAGTCCGAATCAAATTTATAACTATAATCTAAAAATCAAAGTTTGACCTATAACTTCTCCACTGATGCTGACCTCAGTGGAGACTCTTCCAAAGTTTGACCTATAACTTCCATTATCACGTGTAGAAATTGATTAGAAGATAAATTTCACCAACTCTGAGAACACTGAACATTTTGTGAACTGTGTATATTTTGCGTTGCTGTCTTAGTTTGGTTGAATCCATCTTCCATAGCTTGTCATTTATAATCTTCATGTCATTTATTCAAGCCATCATTGAAAAAAAGACCAACCTAAATGCAACAGCATAGGCCACAAAGTCAAAAACATAATGATGGACTAAGTAATCTCTCTCTAACTCACTTTTTAACCTAAATAATTCATCTTTAACGGTTAAAAATCAAAATTAATCCAACATCAATCCAATCCAAAAGAGTATAGTGTTTTCTTTGTTTTCATTGTCTTTTTATGATGCAAAACATTATAATCTGAAGGTGATTAAAATTATTAAAGTTCAATATTACCTTTTTATGAAATTTTATGACCTGTAGCTTTGCAGAAATCTAATAATTTATGCGGGAATCAATATCTCATGCTACAACTTGTGGATTGTGGGTTTCAATTAAGCAACTCTTTCCGACGACAGGTGTCGCTGAGACCACCAAACATGACATCAGCCCTTCCGTAGGCTTTACGTTGCCGTGCTTAGCTCTCTGTCTACATATACGCATCACTAACCCACTTCTAATACCAACGTCTCGGCACCACAAAGATCTCGATGGCTCTCGACATCGTTCTCGTTGCCGGCATCCTCTTGGGAGTCGTCGTCCACCTCCTCCTCCGCCGCAGGTTCCAGTCCATCCTCTTGTGATGGCCAACAGGGTTGACGCTGATGGGGTGTCGCTTTCTGATGTCAACATGAAGGGATTTATCTCTGTGAGCTCTCTTTCCCTCTCTCTCCTTACCCCCTCTTCTTCGCTACAGACATCCAATTAGCGACGTACGCAAATTCTATTGACCCCCAGTCTCCAAAACATTCCTTCTGTTATCTCAGAACAGGTGTTGGATCCTGCAACCAAACCAGCACTAGATATACATACAATAGAGAGCCACAAAACGTAAGCAGATGAGTTCCTAAGGAATTCCTACATTGTCTGCTCGATTATGGCACCATTTTTTGAGTCGCATAAGATTCTCCCACGAGGAGAAAAGATATTACCCTAATGCGTACTTTATTGGAGGCTCTCCTGTTTTATAATTTCATCATGCATGTTTGCTACCACGCCAACAGCAACTTCTTCTCCTGGCAGGATATGTTTATTGCCGGAACCGATACATCATCCATCATAATCGAATGGGCGCTCGCAGAAATGCTAAGGAACCCAACCATCCTGCAGCGAGCTCAAGATGAGATGGACGAAGTAATCGGGAAGAACCGCAGGCTTGAAGAGTCTGACATGCCAAACCTTCCCTACTTACGTGCCATCTGCAAAGAGGCATTACGACTGCACCCTTCCACGCCGCTCGGCGTCCCACACTACACCTTCGAGGCATGCGAGGTGGATGGCTACCACATCCCCCCAAACACACGGCTCATCGTCAACGTATGGGCCATCGGGAGAGACCCCGACGTGTGGGAGCATCCCCTGGAGTTCAAGCCGGAGAGGTTCTTAAGCGGTAGAAACGCCAAGATTGAGCCACTGGGGAACGACTTCGAGCTGATACCTTTCGGCGCCGGGAGAAGGATTTGCGTCGGAATGCATGCAGGACTCATCATGCTGCAGTACGGGCTCGGGTCTTTGTTGCACTCATTTCATTGGAAGCTTACCGATGACGTACAGGAGCTCGACATGAAGGAAAAATTTGGCGCCGTGCTTCCCAAGGCAGTGCCTCTCAAGGCGGTAGTTAAACCACGCCTCCTCGAAAGTGCCTATATGTGATATGTGTGGGTTTAACATGTATAATATGCATTAAGTATATTATGCACAACCTAAAAAATAAGGTAGGATGATATATGCATATAGGTGAATTGGCATAGAAGGTTTATTGTCATGATCTCAGGTATGTATATATATATATACATACATACATACATACATACATACATACATACATACATACATACATATATATATATATATATATATGTATATACATATATATATATATATATATATGTATATACATATATATATATACATATATACATATATATATATACATATATAAATATATATATACATATATAAATATATATATACATATATACATATATACATACATATATACATATATACATATATACATATATATATTTATATATATATATATATGTCTCTCTTGAAGTCATACTTATAAACCGATTTGAGTACCTATTTAAGGTGAGCAAGGACACTTTCCTCATCTTAACCTTAAATCAAACAATTAAGAGTCTCTAGTTAGGTTGAGATGGGTTTCTTTCCTTATCCCAAATCAGATAAACCTTCTAATACAATAAGAAATATAACCTGATTACAGAAAATCAATTTATCAGACTACCTTAATCGAGTACAAAATTAAAGCCGCTATAAAAATTTCAGGATACTCTTAACTAAAAGTTCGGTGATGTAAGATTTGTGTGTGTAAAATTAATAGTGCATTTTCTTAAAATTCTTGAATTCTTATATTATTGTGTTGGATGTTAAACCAAATTTTTAGGAGTAACGAAGTTGGTGAAACTATCATAAAATACGAGTAATCAATTAGCACTCTGTAATCTTTTAGTAATTCAATAAATGTTTTGATTTTGAAGAATCTTGAATACGTGTTTGATCTTTTTGACAGATGAAGTGGACCGACAGCCCATTTCTTTCCATTGGTGTTGGCAATTCTAAATCCAAAAACTATTTTACCAAGATTTTATGTTTTGTTTATAGAGAGAATATTCCAACTGAAAAACGTCTCATAACTTTGTTTGTTTCACTCTATACATTATGTCGATTCAAAACTACAAAAATACATAGACAAAATCATAAGGATGACTTTTCCACTTTAGCTCAACAAAAGGTGCCGCCACTGTTTTGTTTTCTTTTTTTGCGTGATGGCTTCAATAAATGACAAGCTATGGAAGATGGGATTCAACCAAACTAAGACAGCAACGCAAAATATACACAGTCCACAAAATGTTCAGTGTTGTCATACAGTTAGTTGGTGGCAGCACATTTGTTGGTGGCAGCACATTTGTGAGCTTTGAATAATATTTATTGGGTCTATTTAGTTTAATTAGAATTAGATAAAAATTTATTTAATATTTATTTATTATTAAGAGTCCAAGTCCTGATGGACTCTAGGTGGAACTCTATAAACAGTGATATAATCTTTTGTTTCAATCAATCAATCAATGAAATATTATTCTAGTCTGTTATGACAAACTTTAGGAGGTCGATCCCCTCGAAGCGATCAAGGAGGCCAATCCCCTCAAAGCGATTATCCCCTTTTCTCTTCTTTCTTTGACTATAAGACCATAGGGTCTCATTATTTGGTATCAGAATGGTGATCCTTGACATTCTCGCTGTAGTGTTACCGTAGTTAACAAAAAAAAAAAAAAAGAGAGAGAGAGAAAGAAATTTGTGTGAGGAAGGGTGAAGCCCACAAATACCAATCCTTCTCAACCGAAAGGAACCTTTGTGTCCCGACCAGCGACCATCGTTGCCCCTTCTCCACCGCCACTGTTGCTGCCCAGCTACCAAGTAGCTATCGTCATAAAAAAAAAAAAGAGAAAGAGAGAGAGAGAGAGAGAGAGAGAGAGAGAGAGAGAAGCAAAGAGAAGGCCGACAACCCGCATCCCCTACTTCAGGCCAGCCCACCCGCCGCTGTTGCTCTCTAGCAAGCGACCACCATCGCCCGCTTCCTCGCCAAAGGCCACCGCTACCAGTTGCCTCCCACATGAGCCACCACCATCGCCTCATTCTCCACTGCTGCCCACCTCCCCTTGGGTCGCAGCCGTAGCCGCTCGACCTCCCCTCCTCGGCGAGCGGCTACGGCTGCGACATGTTGTGCCGGAGGAACATGTCAGAAGATTGGACGTCGGAACAACATGTTGTGCCGGAGGAACATGTCAGAAGATTGGACGTCGGGCCGGTGGATCGGTCGACGTATCGATAGAAGGCTTCGGGCTGTGGACTCGGGCATCGGGCCAAGAAGAGCGGGTATTGTGCCAAGGATATCGGAGTTGCGGAGCCAACTGGCCGATTGGGCAATAGGCCGTAGGAAAGGACGATACGCCGAAGAATCGGACGAAGCGTCGAGGGACCAATGACATGCCGGACAACTTGGTTAATTGCTTAGGATTAATTGTCTCGATCGAAGTTTTTGTTTTTGTGTGTGCAGGATTAACTACGATGAAAGTAAGACATGCAGCAGGAGTTGCGCCGGAGTTATGACAATGATCACGTTGGGAGTTCGAGAGCTCAACGGAAGTTCGGACAGTCGTCGGAGGTTCTGCGGGAACAAATCCGAGAAGTCCAGAAGCTTGCCAAAGGAGCTCGTCGGAACTTGCCAAGTGGATCGTCGCAGTCCAGGAGTTTGCCGGAAGTCCGCAGGAGCATCACCGAGGGTTCATCGGATGATCGACGGAAGTTCGCCGGAAACTCGCCGGAAGAAGCGAGTGACGCACCGAAGCAAGCTGCAGAATATGTCTTAGGAAATAATCATAGTTAGCACTTTGATTAAGTTAGAAATGGGAGGTGATCCCATTAGCTTAATCCTGGGGCAATTGGGCCCCTGAAGAACTCAAATTGGGTTGAATGGTTCAACCCATTCGGACCCAGGTTGCTGTGGGAGGTGCAACCGCCCAGGCAGGGAGGTAGCACCGCCCAGGCTATGTCTCCCAGCGAGACTGGGCGGTGCAACCGCCCCAGCCAAGAGGTGCAACCGCCTGGGCTCAGTCTCCGAGCGAGACTGGGTGGTGCAACCTCTCCTGACAAGAGGTGGCACCGCCTGAGCTCAAGTTTCGAGCTCTGCCAGGCGGTGCAACCGCCCCAGTCAGGAGGTGCAACCGCCTGAGCTCAGTCTTCGAGCTCTGGCAGAGAGGTGCAACCGCCCCTAACAGAGGTAGCACCGCCCAGAGGCTCAGTCTTCAAGCTCTGCCAGGCGGTGCAACCGCCCCAGTCAGGAGGTGCAACCGCCTGATCCCGGAATTCCGGGATTTGATCGTTTTGAGCTCCAAATTTGAACTGGGTTGGGGCCTATAAATACCCCACCCATTCAGCACTGAAAAGATACAGAACTACATCGAATTCTTAATCTTTTCTATGAATCTAAGAGCTCAAATTTGTGTAAAGTCCAAAAGTTCTCCTCTTTCTGTTCTTCAAGTCTTGAGTTGTAAAGAGAGGAGAGAAAGGTTCTGTAAGGGTTGTCTCCTGAGCCCGTCAAAAGGAGTGAAACTGTAAAAGGGTAGTTGGCCTTCGCCTATTGAAGGAAGGCCTCTAGTTGACGTCGGTGACCTCGTCGGTGGAGGAAGCCAAAAGTGGAGTAGGTCAAGACTGACCGAACCACTCTAAATCTCTGGTTTGCTTTTATTTTGAGCACTTTATCATTACTGCAAACCTCCTACATAGCTACTGCTCTCTGCGCTTTTACGAATAAGTTTCTAAGTTCTGATCTTTCCGAATCTGCATTCAGACGTAAATCGGTGTTTTCGTACGATCTTTACATTGCAGTTTACATTTACGTTTTGATTCTATTTATAACTGCAAACTGTCTTCTGCGCTCTTGCGAACGAGTTTCTTTGCAGTTTACGTTTACGTTTTGATTCCATTTATAACCTCAAACTGCGCTTAGACGCAATCTGCGCCTAGACGCAAACTGCGCTTAGTCGCAATCTGCGCTTAGACACAATCTGAGCTTAGACGCAAACTGTGCTTAGATGCAAACTGTGCTTAGGCACAATCTGCATTTAGACGCAAACTGCATTTAGACGCAAACTACGTAAACTGTGCTTAGACGCAAACTGTGTTTAGACGTAAACTGCACTTAATCATAAGTAATCTTAGAATCGGCTTTTGCATCAAAATAGTTTTTATCGAACGAACGCAGCTTTTGATTTTAATCGCTGAAAGATTTCCGCTGCACTAATTCACCCCCCCCCCCCCATCTTAGTGCTCTCGATCCTAACAATTGGTATCAGAGCGGGGTATTTCTCATTTTGGATTTACACCCGAGAGAAATGGCTCTTCAAGAGGGCTTTTCGATCTTTCGTCCACCGTTCTTTAACGGATTGGACTACACTTATTGGAAAACTCGAATGAGAGTTTTCTTGATCTTTCTAAATCTAGATTTATGGAATATCGTTGAAAACGGTTTTCAACTTCCCTCTAAACCGATGAACGAATGGTCGGATTTAGAGAAGAAGTATTTTTCTTTAAACGCAAAGGCTATGAATGCCTTATTTTGCGCTTTGGACAAAAATGAGTTCAATCGGGTTTCTTTGTGCGAAACGGCTTTCGATATTTAGCGCACTCTTGAAATCACGCACGAGGGAACTAGCAGAGTCAAAGACTCGAAAGTTAATATTTTACTGCATGATTTCGAGCTTTTTCATATGAAACCAAGCGAAACCGTTGTTGACATGTACACCCGTTTTACGGATGTCGTCAATGGTTTAAAATCACTTGGTAAAAGCTTTTCGGATTTTGAACTCGTTAACAAAGTTTTGCGCTCACTTTCTAAAACTTGGGATTCAAAAGTAACTACTATTCAAGAATCAAAAAACTTGAACCAATTTCCACTTGAAGAACTAATTGGTTCATTGATCACATATGAAATGACGTGCAATGCACGTGAAGAACTTGAGAACCACCTTCCAAAGAACAGGAAGGATTTGGGACATAGAACATTTGAAGACCACTCGAGCATAAGCTCAAGTGATGGTGAACTTAAACTACAAATGAAACAAAAATTAAAAAGTAAAAAGAACGGAACTACTTGCTTTGAACGCAAGAAGAAGAACAAAAATTGGGATGAATCGAGCTCCTTCGAAGACGAGGAGAAAATCAACAAAAGCGAGGTGGCAAACTACGCCTTTCGACGCTGAGGTAATCAAAATGCCTTTAATTTACTTTGAAATTACATAATGCTTTTCATAATGCATTTTTCTTTTTTATTTTCTTGAAAATTGCATGTTTAATAATTTTATAATGAAAATACAAAAAATTAGGAATCATGCTTATCATTCTAGTAATTTTGAAAATAATCATGAAAATTGCTTGTTTATGATAAACAAAATGATTTTGATTAAAAATACCTTATGAAATCATGCTATATGTGGTTGAGAAGCAATAATGTGTATCATGTTGATTTCCATTGTTATTTCTTGATTTTGAGTATATGAAATCATGTTTAATTTGAAGTTATGCTTAATGAGTATATATTTTTGAAATTATGATGATTCTTGATATTTATGGATTATCGATTTTCATGATAATAACAGTGGCTTTAAAAAAATTGATGCATGTTTTCATAAATGAAAAGGCATGCTAACATGAAATCGATCACTTAAAATGAAACACTTAAAAAGGGAAAAATGTATGAAATCATGAATCTATTTATGTTATAAATTTTGTGAGCCATAAAAATGATTTTGATGATTTAAATTTGAAATGAGTTTTATCAAAATCATGATCTTGATTTATCAAATTGAATGAATTGAAAATGAATGATGATTTTTCTCTTGAATGATTGTGACTTATATTCCTTGTATTCATGATATGATTTTTATGCAATTCTTTGTATTCATGAAATATTTATCTCATCACCCAATTATTTCTTTTCAATAGTCCTCAAGTGATGATATGAATGCATGAGATATTCATGAATTTATTTTGATGTATGCAAATGAGAAGCTTCGATCATGCATGGTAGGATGCAATGTGATAAATTAATACCATGATGATTTGAAATATTTATGATTTGGAATGATGCATATGCTTTTTATTATGATAATGTATGATGTGTATCATGAATGCTTAAAAAAAAAAAAAAAAATTAAATAAATAAATGTTTATGTCATGTTAGATGGTTTTACATATTATGCATGATAAGCTATAGTGATGAGTGAAACAATGATTGAAATAATATGAATGATGATTTGTAATCATGCATATAATAATGAGTTTATATATTTTGAAAATGTGAATGTTTTAATTTGAAAATATAATGATGCACAAATGAGATTGATACTAACCTTTGTCATGATTTAAAAATTGATGTAAAGGTTTTTTCCCTTCTTTTTGACAATGACAAAAGGGGAGATAGCTAGCTTGCACAATTCAAGAAGAAAGCAAAAATTACACTTCTCAAAAGAGAAGAAATTGCTATCTTGAACATCACCAAGAAGTGCTATCTTGCAAATCTCAAGACACACAAATGCAATCATGCAAAATTTGTAATTTTGCACATCATTAAAATTTATGATGCTTTGGTGATTATGCATGTTCTAAAATGTTATAAAATTCACTAGCTTGCGGGCCTTAAAATATAGAAATTTTTTGCTAGCTTGAATATGGTAAACTTGCTATCATACTACCATGATGATGAGCATGCCTTATCTTCATGATTATATTTGAAAAACTATGGCAAAAATATGTCCGAATGATTAAACGTGTTAAAATTATTTTTCGGACTTTTTTGATTGAATCACTTGATTGCCATAATGATTTTACACAATTACTTGCCATGATTACATGTTGAAAATTATGTGCTTGAATACAAAAATTTCCATGATAATAAGCATGTTTTACCTTCATGATTGTAATTGAATATCTCTAGTAAAACCCTGTCCGAATGTATGAAAGTGTCAAATTTCATTTTCGGATTTTCTTGATCCTAACAATTGGATTTTCTTGATACATTATCCTCTTCTGAATTTAACAAGCATATGTCATATCAAGTTTAACTCACATCATTGATTTTTGACATATGGAATCATCTAGCAAATGCACTTATCATGTGAAAAATATTTTTCGAGAAACATATTTGATGATTCCCTCTTATAAAAGGAAGATATTTTTACATACAAGGATTTGACTCACTTACTTATCTTAATCCTTGCAAAAATGAAGTGTGCTTTAATATCGTATCGATTTGAACTTCACATATGGCTTTCCTCCTTCATGTAAAAAGATAACAAATAAAAAGGAAGAAGCAATAATAGCTATCTCCATGTCATGTTTTCCTCGAGATGTTTGTATGATTGGTATCCTATCACTCAGTGTTGAAAAATGACATGAACCAACTTATGGCATCGCACTTATATTTAAAATTTGCTTATATCGTTCTCCTTGTTGTTGATAACAAAGGGGGAGAAATATATGAATTGATATGTTTGCTATCACTAATGATTGCTATCACTTATGCTGATATGTTTGCTATCACTAATGATGATATGGTTGCTATTACTGATGTTGATATGTCTGCTATCACTGATGTTGATATGGTTGCTATCACTGATGCTATGATTAGGCCATACTTGCATCACCAAGAAATATATGATTGCTATCATTGCTATGATAAGGCCATACTTGCATCACCAAGTAATATATGATTGCTATCATTGCTATGATAAGGCCATACTTGCATCACCAAGTAATATATGATTGCTATCATTGCTATATGCCCTATATCAAGATATCAAACAAAAATTTGCATCGTACGAGCTGATATCTTACCATGTGATGCAATGCTACACTTGCTAAAATATTCGAAATGTGTACATCATGAAATGATATCAAAATCTTGCTTCACAGCTTTACATGTCGATATCATGCCATATGATGAAATGCTACAATTGATAAACACTTGAAATGGTTGCGTTACGATATCAAAAGCTAACATTGCAAAGGAAGCAAAAATTTGCTAGCTTGCAACTTGCATATTTCAAGAAGCAAGAGTTGCCTTCTTGAACATCTCTAAACTGCTAGCTTGCAAGTTCTAAAATATTGTAACATTACTAGCTTGCATGTGCTATCTTGTATGCCGTAAAACTTGCATATCTAAAACTTGATAGCTTGAATGTTCTAAGCATGATGTAACATTTGCTAAATTTTCTGGCTTCAAACTCCATGATGATAAAACTTGATATTATGTTTTTCATGCAATGAGTTAAACTTATATCACAAACACTTGATTGTGGTACTTCTCCTTTTTGTTGATGACAAAGGGGGAGAAGTATGTTGATGACATCACATGTTATGCATAAGTTTATGATGACATGTTGCTTGGATTTTTGAATCCAAGAGTTTCTATCAATATGGCATATTGATAGGGGGAGTTTGTTTAAACTCTGGGAGTTAAGGTTAACTCCGTTTATGATGACATGTTGCTTAGATTTTTGAATCTAAGAGTTTCTATAAATATGGCATATTGATATGGGGAGTTTGTTTAAACTCCGGGAGTTAAGGTTAACTCCGTCATCAAGTAGTTGTCATCATCAAAAAGGGGGAGATTGTTGAATCTCGTATTTTGATGATGAAACTACTTGATATATGTTTATGATTTAATCTGCGTTTTGAGTGACGCAGGGTGCTTCGATCAGGATGAGACAATTAAAGCAGGAACATCATGTTGTGCCGGAGGAACATGTCAGAAGATTGGACGTCGGGCCGGTGGATCGGTCGACGTATCGACAGAAGGCTTCGGGCTGTGGACTCGGGCATCGGGCCAAGAAGAGCGGGTATTGTGCCAAGGATATCAGAGTTGCGGAGCCAACTGGCCGATTGGGCAATAGGCCGTAGGAAAGGACGATGCGCCGAAGAATCGGACGAAGCGTCGAGGGACCAATGACATGCCGGACAACTTGGTTAATTGCTTAGGATTAATTGTCTCGATCGAAGTTTTTGTTTTTGTGTGTGCAGGATTAACTATGATGAAAGTAAGACATGCAGTAGGAGTTGCGCCGGAGTCATGACAATGATCACGTTGGGAGTTCGAGAGCTCGACGGAAGTTCGGACAGTCGTCGGAGGTTCTGCGGGAACAAATCCGAGAAGTCCAGAAGTTTGCCAAAGGAGCTCGTCGGAACTTGCCAAGTGGATCGTCGCAGTCCAGGAGTTTGTCGGAAGTCCGCAGGAGCATCACCGAGGGTTCATCAGATGATCGACGGAAGTTCGCCGGAAACTCGTCGGAAGAAGCGAGTGACGCACCGAAGCAAGCTGCAGAATATGTCTTAGGAAATAATCATAGTTAGCACTTTGATTAAGTTAGAAATGGGAGGTGATCCCATTAGCTTAATCCTGGGGCAATTGGGCCCCTGAAGAACTCAAATTGGGTCGAATGGTTCAACCCATTCGGACCCAGGTTGTTGTGGGAGGTGCAACCGCCCAGGCAGGGAGGTAGCACCGCCCAGGCTATGTCTCCCAACGAGACTGGGCGGTGCAACCGCCCCAGCCAAGAGGTGCAACTGCCTGGGCTCAGTCTCCGAGCGAGATTGGGCGGTGCAACCTCTCCTGACAAGAGGTGGCACCGCCTGAGCTCAAGTTTCGAGCTCTGCCAAGCGGTGCAACCGCCCCAGTCAGGAGGTGCAACCGCCTAAGCTCAGTCTTCGAGCTCTGGTAGAGAGGTGCAACTGCCCCTGACAGAGGTAGCACCGCCCAGAGGCTCAGTCTTCGAGCTCTGCCAGGCGGTGCAACCGCCCCAGCAGGAGGTGCAACCGCCTGATCCCGGAATTCCGGGATTTGATCGTTTTGAGCTCCAAATTTGAACTGGGTTGGGGCCTATAATTACCCCACCCATTCAGCACTGAAAAGATACAGAACTACATCGAATTCTTGATCTTTTCTGTGAATCTAAGAGCTCAAATTTGTGTAAAGTCCAAAAGTTCTCCTCTTTCTGTTCATCAAGTCTTGAGTTGTAAAGAGAGGAGAGAAAGGTTCTGTAAGGGTTGTCGCCTAAGCCCGTCAAAAGGAGTGAAACTGTAAAAGGGCAGTTGGCCTTCGCCTATTGAAGGAAGGCCTCTAGTTGACGTCGGTGACCTCGTCGGTGGAGGAAGCCAAAAGTGGAGTAGGTCAAGACTGACCGAACCACTCTAAATCTCTGGTTTGCTTTTATTTTGAGCACTTTATCATTACTGCAAACCTCCTACATAGCTACTGCTCTCTGTGCTTTTACGAACAAGTTTCTAAGTTCTGATCTTTCCGAATATGCATTCAGATGTAAATCGGTGTTTTCGTACGATCTTTACATTGCAGTTTACATTTACGTTTTGATTCTATTTATAACTGCAAACTGTCTTCTGCGCTTTTGCGAACGAGTTTCTTTGCAATTTACGTTTACGTTTTGATTCCATTTATAACCGCAAACTGCGCTTAGACGCAATCTGCGCCTAGACGCAAACTGCGCTTAGACACAATCTGCGCTTAGACGCAATCTGAGCTTAGACGCAAACTGCGCTTAGATGCAAACTGTGCTTAGGCGCAATCTGCATTTAGACGCAAACTGCATTTAGATGCAAACTGCGTAAACTGCGCTTAGACGCAAACTGTGTTTAGACGTAAACTGCACTTAATCATAAGTAATCTTAGAATCGGCTTTTGCATCAAAATAGTTTTTATCGAACGAACGCAGCTTTCGATTTTAATCGCTGAAAGATTTCCGCTGCACTAATTCACCCCCCCCCCCCCCCCCTCTTAGTGCTCTCGATCCTAACAATTACTGCCTCCCAGCCCTCAGCAGTAGCGATCCCTCCACAGAGCGATGATAACAAGCATTGCTACCTCCCATCAATTCCATAGCAGCCATCGCAGCAGTGAGCCCTTGGTGGCGCTGCCCCCAGCCGCACCACCATCGCTACCTACCATCGATGCCATTGTATCCACCATAGCGGCGAGCCCTTGGCGGCGCTGCCCCCAGCCGCACCACCATCGCTGCCTCCTAGCCCTCTACAATAGTGATCCCTCCACGCAGCAACTGCAACAAGCATCGCTGCCTCCCACGCAGCGACCACAGCTACATCCCCACATCCTCACAGCAACCCTTCATTCCCATAGTGATACCACCGACTATATCACAATAGCAGCACCGAATAGGGCAGTGATTGATGCCCTAGTCCTGACACCAATAACAGGAGTTGAGATTACAGATTTGTAGTCTTACGCAATGGCCACTGATAACTTAGTGAAAGCATAAATAGAAGCATTGAAAATCAAAATTGAGAATCGACTACAAGAAACACTTAATGATTTCAAAAAGAGCCTATTGGAGAGCCTCAACAAATTTTAACAAGATGGGAGCTCAAGTTCTATGTTGCTTTGGAAATATAGGTAAAGGGCCCTAAGACTGTGACACAAACTACTCACACATGAAGATAAAATTTTCGAGATGGGAAGATGGAGATCCAACTAATTGGATCTCTAGGGCAGAAAAAAATTTTCGTTTTCATATAACTCCAGAAGAATCCAATGTGGAAATACCCTCAATCCAACTAAAGGGAGATGCAATCCAGTGATATGATTGGTATAAAACTTACCACTGAGTCTCCTCGTGGGAGCAATTTAAGAGAAGACTTGTTATTCACTTTAGACCATCTGAATACGAGAATGTTGATAGGTAGCTTGTCAAAATTTATCAGACTTCTACAGTGTTGGAATATCAAAGTATGTTTGAAAGATTGTCAAATCAATCTAGAGATTGGTCAGAACGATAACTTCTGGGTACATTTATTGAAGGGCTTAATTCGGAGATTCAGTGTGAAGTTAAGACTCATCAACCCCGCACCATGATAGCTACGATTTCATTTGCTCGCTTGCATAAGAAAAAAATAAATAGGAAAAATCATGGAAACAAAAGTAACAACAACCAGATGATTAGCAAGCCACTCGCCCCATCTATTCCCAACCAAAGCCCTAACACCCGAAGACTAACCCAAGAAAAACTCAAGGAAAGATTAACAAAGGGTTTATACTATGATGAAAAGTGGAGTACGGAGCACCGATGTAAACAAGGGCAACTTCTGATGATTGAGCCAATT
Organism: Musa acuminata AAA Group; assembly: GCF_036884655.1. NCBI lineage: Eukaryota > Viridiplantae > Streptophyta > Magnoliopsida > Zingiberales > Musaceae > Musa > Musa acuminata. The sequence continues at coordinate 440,907 of NC_088328.1, forward strand.
GGAGAGGAACTGAAAGCAGAAGAGTTGAACTCTGATCATGAAGGTATGGAAACTAATGAAGATATTGAAGCCATCACACATACAGTGCATGCATTGGCTGGCTACGCTAACCCACAAACTATGAAAATCTGAGGAACTTTGAAGCATCAGCTTGTCACTGTTTTAATTGGTACGGGTAGCACTAATAATTTATGGATAGGAAAGTTACAGCCCGATTAGCTTACTACATTAAAGGTTGTGACATATTTGAAATAAAGATCACCGATGGATGGATTTTAACTTATGATAGCAAATGTTCAAAGATAAAATTGATTATACAAGACTAGGAGTTTCTTGCAATGATTACTATGCTGAAAGATATACTTTTTGCTGACACTATCAAAAAGTGGAGACTATACTTACTTGATCAACGGGTTATGATACGTTGTAGATAGCTTATGACTGAAGTGCTAAAAGAGAAGCTCCCTGAGTTTGATGCTGCTCAGCCTTGAGGACAAGGATGATTTGAAGAGGGAGGAATTGTTAGGACCTTTTTATTTTATGAGCTTTGAATAATGTTTATTGAGTCTGTTTAGTTCAATTAGAGTCGGGTAGAAGTTTATTTAATATTTATTTATTATTAAGAGTCAAAGTCATAGTGGACTCTAGATGGAACTCTATAAATAGTGATGTAACCCTTTCTTTCAATCAATCAATCAACCAATCAATCAATCAATCAATCAATTAATGAAATATTATTCTAATCTGTTATGACAAACCTTAGGAGGCCGATCCCCTCGAAACGATCAAGGAGACCAATCCTCTCGAAGTGATCAAGGAGACCGATCCCCTCAAAGCGATCATCCCCTTTTCTCTTCTTTCTTTGACAATAAAACCACAGGGTCTTATCAATTGGTCAAATTTATCTTCTAATCAATTTCTACACGTGATAATGGAAGTTATAGGTCAAACTTTGGAAGAGTCTCCACTGAGGTCAGCATCATACTAAGCAGTGTTGACAATTCCAAATCCAAAAAATATTTTACCAAGATTTTATGTTTTGTTTATAGAGAGAATATTCCAACTGAAATACGTCTCATAACTTTGTTCGTTTCACTCTTTACATTATGTCGATTCAAAACTACAAAAAATATATAGACAAAATCGTAAGGATGACTTTTCCACTTTCGCTCAACAAAAGGTGCCGCCACTGTTTTCTATTTTAGTGACTTTTCTACTTAGATGGATAACTTTTTCTTTAGATCGTGCATTGACCAAGGATTCAGCTAAATCAAGTTTCTTTTAGTTGTTTTTAATAAAAGTTTTAAGTTTTTCTGTATCTCTTATTTATTTCTTGTAAAAATTACAAGTCTTTTTTTATATTATGTCGAGTAAAACTTTTCCTATATCTCCCAATTTTTATGATCTGATCAATTAATAAAAGATAACTATAATTAAACAAAAATTTATTAAATATGATATTAAATAAATGCATTGACAATCATAAGGATGATTTTTCCACTTTAACTCAACAAAAGGTGCCGCCACGTGAATTTTCTACTTAGTAGGACGGCTTTTTCTTTAGATCCTGCATTGACCAGAGATTCAGCTAAATCTAAGTTTCTTTAGTTGTTTTTAATAAAACTTTTAGGTTTTTCTATCTCTCTCCTTGAATTAAATATTTTTAAAAAAAATTTAAGTCATTTTTGTTAGGACTGTTTCGGCATTAAAAGGGGATGAATTAGTACTTTCGATAAAAAACATCGGTTTGAAATTTTTATTCAACGAAAATTGATAATGAAAGTGTATTTGACTTAGATTAAGTGAACTAATCAATTAACTTAGAAAGTAATAATAATAAAAAATAGAACAGAAATACATACCAAATTTAAAGTGGTTCGGTCGTCACGACATACGTCCACTCTCAATTCTTCTTCCGTCGAGGCTACCAGTATTCACTAACGATTTTCTTTCAATGGGTGAAGACCACCTACCCTCTTTACAACTTTTTCTCCTTATTACATGTTTAAGAAATAATATCTATAAGTCTCACACCTCTCTTAGAATGATCATAAAACTTTCAGGAGAAAGAGAACATAACACTTTTTCATAACTTTTCAACTCTGAATCATAAGTCTTTTTGTTCTCTTTTCATACTTCCTCAAGCAGAAAAGAATGGGATATTTATAGGCCCTAAATGACTTTAAAAATAGAGTAAAAAAATATCTCATCCTGGGTTTTTGGGTACTGGCGATGCCACCGCCTGTAGCCCTGACAACTAGCGGTATCATCGCCCAAACACCACCCAGTTTAGGAGGTACCACTGCTTAACACAGTTTGGAAAACTATGTCTAGGTGGTACCACTACTTAACACTGATAGTACCATTGTCGGGTCTTTTGAAAAAATAATATTTCATACTTTTCCAACTCATAGGCGGTTCTACCGCTTAGTCTGGCGATGCCATTATGAAGTCATTAGGGCTTATAAATATCTCATCATTTTCTACATGAAAGGATAACAAAGTACAATCAAGTGAAAAAAACTCTAAGTATTAGGGTGTTAAAAGTATTATAAAAGTGAGAAGAGTCCTCCTCCTCCCTCTCTTTATCTTTGTAATCATCCAAAAAGATATGTGAGGCTTCTAAGGGTTATCACCTAAACCCGTGAAAAAGGAGAAAGTATTGTAAAAAGATGGTTGGTCTTCACCTATTGAAGAAAGATCATTAGTGGACGCCGATGACCCCGACGGAGGAGGAATCGAAAGTGGATGTAGGTCACAATGACTGAACCACTATAAATTCTAATATGTTCATTCCTTATTGCTAAATCTCTTTACTGCATTCAACTTTACTTCATTACAAACTGTCCAATCCCCTCTTCTCTACTCATTCAAAAAAAAATGAAATGATTTTTATCGAAATCAAATTTTATCGTACGAAGATTTTCAAATCGATATAAATTTTCTGCTGCACTAATTCACCCCCCCCCCCGTCCCCGCCCCCAAGTGTCGCTCTTGATCCTAACACCAATAAGATAGGGGCTCCAATGGATCTCTTTACTCATTGTAAAACCTATCATATGTATATTACCCTCTAGACCTAATATCGAGCTAGCCATGAGTCATACTTGTTAGAACTCTTTCTAGCTCAGTGAATTACTATCTCCATAATAATTCACTTGACTCATCGACTATGGACGTACTAGGCCACTACGCCGTAGTCCCTAGACGATACAAGCGAATCCAATCCCTTGGACCTCTCTATCCTCAATTATCTTATACCTAAAGTCCCTCATTTATCCAATATCCCAGAGACCATATACCAGGCATGGTGCTATCAGGCTCATGCATTTTCTCCTCGAGTCTCGCTCTAATCGGATTTTCTCGGATGACTCTTGCTCTCTTAATCCGAATTCTATTAGTCAAGGATTTGTTTGAGCTAGAACAAATGAGATATTCCTCTAATGATATCGAGAGCTGATGATCCTCTATCGACACTCAATAGCCCTCGTAAGGTTGGCTATCACTCCCAATAACCAGTTGTACTAGATTTGGAACTTCCAAACCTATAAGTCCGGTATCAAAGAGTGGAGTACTTATATAGGACATCATTGATATCTTAAGTCTAAGGACCAGATATACTACTATGACTACAAAATCGATGTCTAACAATAAGGCATCTCCAACCATCTAATATTCTGTGAGCAGATCAATCAGTGAACTCATTCTCCAATGAGCACCTGCATTATATCGATAATGTTCCCACATGAGCAACTATGAGACCAGCTGCCTCCATCATATAGACGGGTATACAGCAAATCAGTCTATCTGGTTATCTCAATATCCTTTTAGAGTAACCTATGACTAGGATTATTTAAGGTCTATGTTTAAAGGTGAATCGGTCTCATTGTCATGATCTTATCACGATCTGATTCCCATTACAAAGATCCATGAACATATATATATATATATATATATATATATATATATATATATATATATATATATATATATATATATATATATATATATATATATATATATATATATATATATATATATATATATATGCAACAAGTAATATAAAGTGATAAAATGTCAAAATAAAATAAGTAAAAAGATTACGTGTCAAGTTATTAAATCTCATATTTTGATAATGAAACCAATTGATACTATTTATGATTTGATTTGGGTTTTAAGTGACGTAGGAAACTTCGATCAGGGAGAGACAATTAAAGTAGGAAGAATCACATTAGGTCGGAGTGAATATGTCAGAAGATTGGACGTCGGGCCAGAGGATCGGTCGATGTGTCGGTAGAAGGCTTCGTGCCGTGAATTCGGGCATCGGGCTGAAGGATCGGACATTGCGCTAAGGAGATTGAAAGTTGTGAGAGTCAACATGCCGATTGGACAATACGCCGAAGGAGAGGACGATGCACTGAAGGATCGAACAAGTGCCAAATGAACTAATAACATACTGGACAAAGGACTCATGCTTTGTCTAATATCAAAATAGTTTAGGGGCTAATTGAGTTAGCTTTTGGTGTAATAATGTAACTCAATTAAGGGCCAATTGGGCCTTAATTGGGATCAATTTGGGCTCATTAGGAGCCCTATTCAGTGATCCAAAAGTTGAGTCAGGCAGTGGCACTGCTAGAACAGGCGGTAGAACCATCTATGAGTTGGAAAACTCGAAAAACTCGATCTCTGAGACTGTCAGGTAGTGGTACCGCCTAGTAATAGTGTGTTAGGTGGTGGTACCACCCAGTGATAGTGTGTTAGGTGGTGGTACCGCCAGACTAGGCGGTGGTACTACCCAATGTCAAGCTATAGGCGGTGGTACCACCCGTACCTTGAAATCTTGGGGTTTTGAATTTTGGCTCTAAGTTTTAAAGCCATTTGGGGTCTATAAATACCCCAGCTATTCCTACATAGAGTAACAAGAAATGTGAACAAAAACTCTATGTTTTTAAAGTTGAAAACCCTTGTAAAGTGTCGAGTCCCTCATCCTAAAGTTTAGAGACCATTCAAAGGGAGAGTATGAGTGAAGCTTTGTAAAATGATGTTGTTAGGGTTCTCTCCTATACTTATCAAAACGAGAATTGAGTTGTAAGGGTAGTTGATCTTTGCCCATTAAAGGAAGATCATTAGTGGATGCCGGTGGCCTCGACGTGGAGTGGATGTAGGTCACGACGATCGAACTACTATAAAATGGTTTGCATTTCTATTTGTGTAACTTACCTTTACTACAAATTGAATCTTTACTTGCCTACTGCTTTCACTATATATATAAATAAGATTTTAAGTTATCTTTCCAATCCGATTTTCAACGAACGAAGAGATTTTTCGAAATCAACGATTTTATCCGCTGCACTAATTCACCCCCCCCCCCCTTTTAGTGTTAACTCATTCTAAAGAGTTAGTATTAGAGCCATGAATGATTTAGAGAAGAAGACTTTTTCTTTAAATGTTAGAGCTATGAATGCTCTATTTTACGCTTTAGACAAAAATGAATTCAATCGGGTTTCTATTTGTGAAACAACTTTTGATATTTGGCACACACTCGAAATCACACATGAAGGCACTAATATAGTAAAAAATTCAAAGATTAATCTTTTAATGCTTGATTTTGAGTTGTTTCAAATGAAGCCAAGTGAAACTATTATTGATATGTACACTCGCTTTACGGATGTCGTTAATAGTTTAAAAACTCTTGGCAAATGTTTTTCAAATATTGAACTTATTAACAAGATATTAAGATCCCTTCTAAAGAGTTAGGATCCGAAAGTAACTACAATACAAGAGGCAAAAGATCTCAATAATTTTTCGCTTGAAGAACTTTTTAGTTCATTGATGACATATGAAATGACGCTCAATGCACATGATAAACATGATGAACAAAACGAACATGAGAACAACCTTTCAAAAAACATGAAGGATTTGGCACTTCGAACAATAGAAGACCACTCGAGCGAAAGCTCAAGTAATGATAACCTTGAACTCATCATAATAAAGCTTAAAAAATTCTTAAAACAAGAATCTAAGAATAAAAATGAACTTAAAAAAAAGAAGTTGCCAAAGAAGGAAACAGCGACTTGACACAAATCGAGTACCTCTGAAGATGAGGAGCAAACCAATGAAGACGAAGTGGCGAACATCGCTTTGGTGACTCTCGACAATGAGGTAAACAACTTAAATGAAACTCTTTTACTTTATTTCGAAATTATATGATGCTTTTCATGAGTTATTTTTAAATTAGTTAGTAAAAATTAATAAATTAATAAATTAAAAAAATATTTCATGCTTCTTTTTTCTAGTTATTTTGAAAATTTTGAGCATGACAATTGCATGATAACTCCTAGCACTAAGATCCACTTAAAAATAAAAATGCATTAATACAACAAAAAAAAATATTTTTGATTGAAAATGCCTTATGTTCAATGAAATCATGATTGATGTTTTAATGACATAATAATATAAGACGTAATGAAAATGTTAAAGATTTTGTATCATTCTTGATGATTTAATATTATCCATGAGGATATGAAGTAATGATGATTTTTGGGTAATTTATGGTTTATTGATTTTGATGATTTCAATGATGAGATTTGCTCTTTTGATTTTAAACTATGATGTATTATTTTCATACAAAAAAACCAGAGAATACTTTTATGAAATCAATCACTTAAAATAAAACACATAAAAAGGAAAATGTATTATCATTAGAATCAAAATGATAAATCAAATCACTTGTTTAAAGAAGCTTTATGTTTAATATGTTATATTTTTTTATCATTTTGATAATAAAATTTATTTTTCGATTTTAATCAATGATGCATAATAATCATGCTTAATGAGTTTATCTTTCAAAATTATGCATGATGATTCTTGTGAATTATAGATCTTTGCCATAATAAAAGTTCTTTTTCGTTTTAAATGTTGATGCTTGTTTTTACTTGGTATAAAAATTTGAGCATGTTTATATGAAATCAATCATATAAATTGAAACACTAAAAAGAAAAAACCTTTCTCCTTCAAAAATTTCTCTGCTTTATCGATTTTTTAAAAAGAGATTAATGAATCTATTTATATTACTTTTAATGAATCTCTTGAAAAGTAATTTTGATGATTTGATAATTTAAAATTGAATGAGGAACAGTTTCAGTTTACAGCGTTTTCTCCTTATATCGGGTTCAGGAGATAACCCTTACAAGTTTCACTCCTCTTTCTTGGATGGTTACAAGGCTAAAAGAGGAAGGAGGAGAACTCTTCTCACTTTTATAACATTTTTCACACCCTAAACACTTTGAATTTTTCACACATATGATAGCACTTCATTGCCATTTCATGTAGAAAAGGGTGGGGTATTTATAGGCCCCAATGGCTTTAAAAATTGGAGCCAAAAAATTCAAATCCTTGGATTCCGGGATGCTAGCGGTACCACATCCTGATAGAGCTCGGAGACCGAGCTTTGGCGGTACCACAGCTTGACAAGGGCGGTACCACCGCTGGCAGCATTGATTTCCAATGGTACCACCACCCAATCTCGGTGGCACCACCGCCTAGACCACCTGGGAGACTGGGTCTCCCAAGCGGTGCCACCGCCAGCCATGTTTTCAGGGGTTGAATGAGCTATTTAATCCAGCCCAATTTAGCCCTATTAAGGGTCCAATTGGCCCCTAATTAAGTTAGTGGGATTACCTCCCAATTCTAACTCAATCTACCATCTAACTGCAATAACTAAGACATAATCAAAGCACTCTTGTTCCGGTACGTCAATTGCTCTTCTGACGATCTTCCAACGATCTTCCGACGAACTATCGGTAATGTTCCGGCGGACTCCCGGCAAGCTCTTGGTGAGTTCCGTTGAGCTTCTTTGGCAAGCTCCTAGACTTCTCGGTTGGTTCTGGCAGAACTGTCGACAAACGTTCGGACTTCCGATGAACTCTTGAACTTCCAACGAGATCTCAATCTTGACTCCAGCACAATACCTACTTTATGTCTTACTGCTATCGTAGTTAATCCTACACACTTTTCTTAACATATAAATTAGTTCAAACAATTTATAATTGATTTCATCATCAAAATCCGAGATTCAACAATCTCTCTCTTTTTTATGATGATAATCAATTGATGACAGAGTTAACCTTAACTCCCCCTATCTATATGTCATACTTGAGAAAATATATTTTTGAATTAAAGACCTTTGAATTCAAGTATCAAACTGATAAGTTAAGTTCATTTAAATTTATCAACATGCATATCATGATTCCTATCATGATTTAACATTCTCATAATACGATGCCATGTATTTATCAATGAAAATGATGTCAAGGCATGACATCCATTTTCAAGTCCAATCATAGACATTCATCATTTGTAACTATGATTCAAATTTCAAATATGAAATATAGTAAGATGACAAAGATTGTAATTCATCATTTCATGACAAGATATTAATTGTAAAATAACAAGCTACGCTCAAGATATCTTATCATAATGAAAGACATTTATCAAGCATTCATAAAGTATACAAGTGTTTATGATAAGCATTTACGATAAAATATATTGCATACATTTATAATGCCAATTTGTCATCAATTTATCACTTTTTGATATTATTTCTCCCCCTTTGGCATCAACAAAAAGGAGAACAATTCAACAATGCAAGTGTGGTTAAAATTTATACAAATTTTATACTAATTTATTCAATCAATATTGCATCGTTGTATGGTAACATTCAAAAGTTCTCAGTACTAAATAGATAGATTCCATCAACTTCTCCTCCTTTGTCATCAAAAACTTTGCGTGAAGAAGGAAGGTAAGGAGGGAATCCAATAAGAACCTAATTTGTGAAATGATTTGAATCAAAATATCATTTGAAATCAAATCTTCGTTCTTAAGTAATCATCTCATACAAAAATTCATCTTTCAAGAATCAAATATCAATTGGAATTTATAAAATTCATCTATTATGAGAAGAATAAGGAAGAATTCATTGAAAAGAAGTACCATATGAAGGATAAAGGAAATTCCATGAATAAACCTTCATAAATCAAATCCATTTCTCATTTAAAGATTCATAAGAGTGAAATTTGTGAGAGATGTATTTGTCATTGAATTTCATATGTTAAATATCATTAACTGATGGAGCAAAGATATGAAGTAAACTTGATATCAAGGAAGATAATACCGAAATAAATTCATGAAAGCTCCATTCATGAAATACATTAAGAGAAGGCACCACGTCCAGAAAAGAAATACAACAAACTTATATATTTGGATAATTTAACATCCATAATTCCCTTCTAATGAAATTAAATTATTCTTCATTTAAAGGTTTTGTAAAGATCTCGACCAATTGATGTTCGTATCAATAAACTCCAAGATTACATCATGATTATTAATAAAGTCTCATATAAAGTGATGCCTAATGTCAATGTGTTTAGTTCTAGAGTGTTGAATATGATTTTTTGTTAAACATATTACACTTGTATTGTCACATTTTATAGGAATATTCTTAAGATAAATTTTATAATCTTCTAATGTATTTTTTATCCATACAACTTGTGCACAACATGCACTAGCCACAATGTATTCGGTTACGGTTGTGGATAGTGATATTGAGTTTTGTTTCTTGGAGGACCAAGAGACAAGTGCATGTCCTAAAAATTGACATGTTCCAGAGGTGCTATTTCTATCTATTTGACACCCAGCAAAATTAGCATCGGCATAACCAAGCAATTCAAAAATTTTAGATTTTAGATACTATAATCCTAATTTAGGAGTTCCTTTTAGGTATCTAAAAATCTTTTTAATAGCTTTTAAATGAGATTGCTTGGGGTTAGATTGAAATCTAGCACAAAGTCCTATACTAAACATGATATCTGGTCTCGTTGTGGTGAGGTATAACAAACTACCTATCATACCCCTATTAGTTTTTTGATCAAATCTTTCTCCACCTTCGTCGATGTCTAATTTAGTGGAGGTACTCATAGGAGTATTAATAGTTTTTGAACTTTCCATATTAAATCGTTTTTGCAAGTCTAATGTATATTTTGTTTGACTAATAAAAATATCATCATTAAGTTGTCTGATTTCTAAGCCTAAAAAGAACGTTAGTTCCCCCATTAGGCTCATTTCAAACTCTAGACTCATGCTTTTGGCAAATGATTCACACAAGGATTCATTTGTAGAGCCAAAAATAATGTCATCAACATAAATTTAAATAATAAAAAAATTATTTTTAAAATTTTTAATAAACAATGTAATATCGACATTGCCTTTAGAGAAATTATTTTGAATAAGAAAAGAACTAAGTCTCTCATACCAAGCCCTTAGGGCTTATTTTAAGCCATAGAGAGCTTTATTCAATTTACACACATGATTAGGGAACTTATCATTCTCAAATCTGGAGGATTGTTCAACATAAAATTATTCGGAAATAAAGCCATTAAGAAAATTACTTTTAACATCCATTTGAAACAACTTAAAATTATTACTACTAGCATAGGCAAGGAGCATCCTTATGGCTTCTAATCATGCCATAGGAACGAAGATTTCTTCATAATCGATACCTTCTTCTTGGTTGAAACCTTTGGCTACTAATCTAGCCTTATTTCTAACCACGATACCAAATTCATCTTGCTTGTTTCTAAAGACCCATTTAGTACCAATAACTAAATGATCATTTGGCTTTGGAATAAGCTTCTACACCTCATTTCTCTCAAATTGATTTAACTCTTCTTGCATTGCGATAACCCATGAATCATCTTTCAAGGCCTCGTCAATACATTTAGGTTCAATTTGGGAGAGAAAAGCGGCATTGGCACAAAACTTCTTAAGAGAAGAATGAGTTTGAACTCCTTATGATATGTCCCCTATGATTAACTCCTTAGGATGAGCATCTATATACTTCCATTCCTTAGGTAAGGATGTTTCGGAAGAAGATGGATCCAAGTTGCTAGATGGAGAAAGGATTTCACTTAAATTTAAAGCATCAAAGTTAAGATCATCATCAAAATCATTTTTCTTAGTTATGAAAACTTTATTAAAAACCACATGAATAGACTCTTCTATAATCAAGATTCTTTTGTTAAAGATATGAAAAGCCTTAGAAATAGAAGAATAACCAAGAAAAATTTCTTTATCGAATTTTATATCAAACTTTCCCGAGGCATCTTTTTCATTCAAGATAAAGCATTTACATATGAAAACTTTAAAATATGAAACATTGAATTTTTTATTATTCTATAACTCATAAGGAGTTTTGGAGAGTAATGGTCTTACTAGAACCCTATTCATGATATAGCATGCCGTATTTACGGCTTTGGCCAAAAATATTTGGGGAGGCTATGTTCGTTTAACATGGTTCTAGCTATTTCTTGTAAGTTTCTATTTTTTCTTACTACTACTTCATTTTGTTGATAATTTCTTGAGTAGCGAAATTATGGTTGTATCCATTAGATTCACAAAATTCTTGGAAATCACGGTTTTGAAATTCACCACCGTAATCACTTCGAATTGATGAAATCATAAAACCCTTTTCGTTTTGAACAAGTTTACAAGACTTAGAGAAATACCTAAAGCAATCACTTTTGTGTGCCAAAAAGTAAGTTCATGTGTATCTGCTATAATCATCCACAATAACAAAGGCGTATTTGCTACCTCCTAGGCTTGATGTAGCAATTGGTTCGAACAAGTCTATATGGATCAATTGCAAAGGCTTATTTGATTCTTTGGTTTGAAACTACCTTTTATTTATTTTCCTAGTTTGACATGTATTACATACATTATCTTTAATGAACTTAATATGAGAAATTCCTCTTACAAGTTCTTTAGATGAGATTTGAGAGACTAGTTTCATGCTAGCATGACCTAATCTTCTATGCCAAAGCCAAGCATTATCATTTAAAACCAAAAAAAATATTTCATTACAAAAATCATCAATGTTGATAGTGTATATATTATTTTATTTTAGATGTGTTTTTGTATGGTTTTTCTATAATACAAGCAATAGATTCAAATCTAACAATATATCCTTTATCACATAATTGACTAATGCTCAAAAGGTTATGCTTTAAGCCATCAACTAACAACACATCTTCAATAAAAAAGTTGGATATGTTACCTATGGTTCCTTTGCCAATGATTTTACCCTTGTTATTATCTCCGAAGGTGACATATCCTTCGTCTAGACTAGTGAGGTTAGAGAATTGAGATGAATCTCCGGTCATATACCTTAAGCATCTACTATCAAGGTACCATCTCTTGCTCCCAGCTTGTGATAGTAACCATTTCTACAAAAAGGGATGATTTTTAGGTACCCATTTGATCTAGGGTGCCTCAAAAATTGATTAGCTTAACTCATCATTATGCATGAAGTTCTTTACGATTCCTTTAGGAATCCAAATTAGTTTGTATGAACTATATTTCTTAAATGGACAATGATAAGCTATATGTCCAAATTTGTAACAAAAGTTACATTTGTTTCAGGGTGAAACATGTAAAGTAGGGTCTTTAACAAAGGTGGTTGGATTTTGGTGAGAGCTACATGTTAGGAAAAGGATCGGCACTAACAGGGGGGGTGAATTAGTGTAACGGTAAAAATTACGTCGGTTAGAAAAACCTTCGTATGATAAAATCTGATTTCGACGAAAACCATTTCGGAAAGATCTTTAAATTGAAAGCATATGGAAGTGTAGTCGATGTAAAGCAAGGAAGGCAGTTTGAAGTTAAGATAAATGGCAAAACAGAAATGCAAATTAATTTATAGTGGTTTGGTCGTCGTGACCTACATCCACTCTTCCGATTCTTCTTCCGTCGAGGCCACCAGCATCCACTATCGATCTTCCTTTAATAGGCGAAGATTAACCTCCTTCTTACACCCCTCTTCTCCTTTTACCGGGTTTAGGAGATAACCCTTACAAGCACTCACTCATCTCTCAAACTATTCTAACACTTAAACTAGAAGAGGAGGATTCTCATAAGAGATTACAACAATGTTTTTCCCTCTTTAAATTCTCTATACTTGTATATGTTAACCGGGGATGAGAGGGGTATTTCTAGGCTTCAAGTTGGTTCAAACTTGGAGCCTAAAAATGTCTCATCCCAAGTTTCCTGGGTACTGGCGATACCACCGTCGTTCCTGGGCGGTACTACTGCCATAGGATCTGGTACTGGACAGTACCACCGTCGAACAAGGGCGGTTCAACTGCTGGCAACATTGCTGCCAGTGGTACCACCACCCAGCCTAGGCAATACCACCACCCAGATTTCCTGGGGTGATGTTGCCCAGGCGGTGCCACCACCGGCCGAGTTTTTAACACCCTAGTTGGGCCTTTAGTCCGGCCCAAACCAGCCCAACTTCGGGCCTAGTTAGCCCCTAACAGAGTTGATGGGATTACCTTCCAATCCTAACTCTAATTATATGCTAACTACGATTCCTAAGAAATAATCTAAGCAAGATAAGTATAGTTTCTTCTAACGAGCATCTGGCGAACTTCCAACGAACTTTCGACGATCTCTCGGCAATGTTTCAGTAGACTCCCGATAAGCTCCTGGACTTTACGATGATCTTCTTGAAGAGTTCTGACAAGCTTCTTTGGCAAGCTCCTGGACTTCTTGGTTGGATCCCGCAGAACTTCCGACGAACGTCCGGACTTTCATCGAACTCTCGAACTCCCAACGAAATCACGTTCTGGACTCCGGGACTTCATTTTACTTTATGTCTTGCTATTGTAGTTAATCCTGCACATATAAAAACATACTTCGATCTAGACAATTATTACTAAGCATGAATCATGTCGTCCGACATGTCATTGGTCCATCGATGCTTCGTCCGATTCTTCAGCACATCGTCCTCTCTTGCGACCTATTGCCCAATCGGCCAGTTAATCTCGCAACTCCGATATCCTTGGCGTAATATCCGCTCTTCTTGGCCCGATGCCCAAATCTATGGTTCGAAGCCTTATATCGATACGTCGATTGATCCTTTGGCTCGACGTCCAATCTTCTAACACGTTTTCCTTCGGCCCAACATGATTCTTCTTGCTTTAATTATCTCTCCTTGATCGAAGCATCCTGCGTCACTCAAAATGTAAATTAAATCATAAATACTTATCAATTGGTTTCATTATCAAAATTCGAGATTCAACACTACTCACAAATCTGATTCCGCCTTTTCTATGAACGTGACCCTTGTTGGCAAGGATCATGTTCAAGGACTTGTTATCAACCTCAAAATTTTCTAAGGGTTCTTTGAGTAGTAAGTTTTCTTTTTGAAGTATTTCTAGTTCATCACATTTCGTACATGGAGTTAAACTATCATTGTGCTCAACTTTTAATCTATCGAAATCACTAGCAAGAGAAGCATGCTCTTTTTTTAATAATTTATATTTTTATTAATCAATTTATATTCATCAAATAAATCATGAAAAACATTTAATAGTTCATTAAAGAATAAATTTGCATCAAAGGAACTACTCACCTCATCTCTAATAGCCATTAGCACATAATGAGCAACTTGCTCGGTGTTGGTTGGCTCCTCTTCTCCGGATACACTTGAGTCATCCCATGTTGCTTTAAGAGTCTTCTTCTTTTTCGATTGCTTCCTCTTTGTTTAGGGACATTCACTCTTGAAGTGTCTTAGCTTTTTGCATTCATAGCATATCACTTGTTCTTTCTTATGTTCAAATTTATTTTTTGTATCATTTTTAAATTTATTTTTTTTTATGAATTTTTTAAACTTTCTTGTCAAGAGTGCCAAGTCTTCATCAAAGTCCTCATCACTTGAATTTTCTTTCAAGTGGTCTTCTTGAGTTCTTAGTGTCATATCCTTTCTATTCTTTGGAATGTTGTTTTCAAGCTCTTCATGAGTATTACAAGTCATCTCATAGGTCATTAGTGATCCAATTAGTTCTTTAAGAGGAAAGTTATTTAAATCTTTGGCCTCTTGAATGGCCATGACTTTAGGGTCCCAACTATTTGGAAGGGATCCTAGAATTTTATTAATAAGTTTAAAATCTGAGAAACATTTAACATGTCCTTTTAGACCATTGACGACATCTGTAAATCGGGTATACATGTCTCCAATGGTCTCATTCGGTTACATCTGAAACAACTAATAAGTATGCACTAAAAGATTAATTTTTGACTCCTTCACTCTACTAGTGCCTTCATGAGTCACTTCGAGTATGTGCCAAACATCAAAAGCAGTTTCATAAATAGACATACGCTTAAACTCATTTTTATCTAAAGTACAAAATAAGGCATTCATAGCCTTGACATTTAAAGAGAAAGCCTTCTTCTCCAACTCATTCCAATCGTTCATTAGAAGAGATGACTTTTGAAACCCATTTTTAACAATATTTCATAATTCTAAATCCATTGAAATTAGAAAGATTCTCATTCTAATTTTCCAATATGTGTAATCTGTCCCATTGAACATGGGCAGGCATGTAACTGAATGACCCTCTTGGTTGCCGACAAAAGTCATCTCTTTTGGGTTTTAAATCAAATGAGAGTGAACTTTGCTCTGATACCAATTATTAGGATCAAGAGTGGCACTAAGAGGGGGGGAGTGAATTAGTGCAGTGGAAAATTCTTCGATTTCATAGAAAGTTTGTCTTGATTCAAATTGTTTTGGAAACATGTTGAACTTAAAACTTTAGTAAGAATATAAGGAGAAGCTCAAGGAGATTTACAGTAAAGTAAATTATACAAAATGAAAAGCAAACTAGAATTTAGAATGGTTCGGTCAATGAGACCTATGTCCACTTCAGATTCCTCGTCCGTCGAGGTCACCGGCATCCACTAAAGGTCTTCCTTCAATAGGCGGAGACCAACCACCATTTACATTACTTTCTCCTCTTACCGGGTTTAAGAGATAACCCTTACAAGTTTCACTCCTCTTTCTTGGATGGTTACAAGGCTAAGAGAGGGAGGATAATTCTTCTCACTTTTATAACACTTTTCACACCCCAAGCACTTCGAATTTTTCACACATATGACAGCACTTTGTTGCCCTTTCATGCAGAAAATTCAAATCCTTGGATTTCGAGATGCTGGCGGTACTACTGCCATTAATGGGTGATACCACCGCCTGACAGAGCTCGGAGACTAAGCTCTGGCGGTACCATCGCCCAGACCACCTAGGAGATAGGTCTCCGAAGCAGTGCCACCGCCGGTCCTGGCGGTGCTATCGTAGGCCATGTTTTCAAGGGCTGAATGGGCTATTTAATCCGGTCTAATTCAGCCCCATTAAGGGCCAAATTGGTTCCTAATTAAGTTAGTGAGATTACCCCCTAATTTTAACTCAATCTACCATCTAACTATAATAACTAAGACATAATCAAAGCACTCTTGTTCTGGTATGTCAATTGCTCTTCCGGCGAGCTTTCGGTGATCTTCCAACGAACTCTCAGCAATATTCCAGCAGACTCCCGGCAAGCTCCCGGACGTTACGACGATCTTCTTGGCGAGTTCCGACGAGCTTCTTTGGCAAGCTCCTAGACTTCTCGGTTGATTCCGGTAGAACTTCCAACGAACGTCCGGACTTCCGACGAACTCTTGAACTTCTAATGAGATCTCGATCTTGACTCCGGCACAATACCTACTTTATGTCTTACTACTATCATAATTAATCCTACACACTTTTCTCAACATATAGATTAGTTCAAATAATTTATAATTTATTTTATCATCAAAATATGAGATTCAATAATTATAGACCTCAAATGACTTTAAAAATAAAGTAAAAAAAAGTCTTATCTTGGTTTCCGAGGTACTAGTGATACCATCGCCATTATTCGACAGTATCATTGCCTATAGCCTTGATAACTAACGATATCACAGTCCACTCTAGGCGGTACCACCACTGGCCAGACTGACACTAGGTGGTACCACCACTTGACATTGTTTGGGAGATTGTGTTTGGATAGTACCATCGCTTGACACCGACGGTAATACCGTTGGGTCTTCTGAGAAAAATACATTTCGTGCTTTTTTAGCTTGTAAGTGGTTCCACTGCTAGGTCTAGCGGTGCCATCGCCTGACCTAACCCTGGGTCACTGAATGGGTCTCCCAATAGGCACAACTCAATCCTAAATTAGGCCCAAAGAGTCTCTAATTGAGTCAGTAGGATTACACCCAAAACTAACTCAATTTCGATCTAACTATGATAATTAAGACCTAACTACAGTAGTTAAGACTTAAACAACTATAAAACATGAATCTAAGTTGTCCGACATGTCATGGTTCATCTGAACTCCTCGTGAACTTCTGGTGCATCGTCCGAACCTTCGGCGTATCACCCCATCCATTGGTATGTTAAATTCCGTAATGTCCAATCTTGGCGTAACATCCGATTCTTCTGACCTGATGCTTGATTTCTGACTCCAACTAAACATCTAATTCTTTTTGCTTTAATTGTTTTACCTTTTCTGATCGAAGTTAGTCCTGCATCACTTTTCTTAAAAATATAGATTAAATCATAATCTCATCAATTGATTTCATTGTCAAAATTCGAGTTCAATATTTTTTTTATATTATGTCTAGCAAAACTTTTCTTGTATATCCCTCTTTTTTATTGATTTGATCATATTAAAATAGCTATCTATTAAATTGTATGATTCATCCATATCATTTTAGATTATATATATTTTAATATCCACCGATAAATACAATTCTTGAAGATAAAATTAAACTATAATTAAAAAACTCATGAGTTCAATCGCACTTAATTGACTTTAATGAAGTCCATTAGAAAAATCAGTTTGTTTTATATAAATCTTGACAAACAGTTAATGACAGATAACTATAATTAATCAAAACTTTATTAAATATGAGATTTATTATTGCTTATTAAATAATAATTATACAAATGATAGATACCTCATCAACTAATCCCCACTAGTAAGACTGCCAACTACCCATGCCAATCAGTATCAACCACATCATCACTCAGACTGCCAAAACTGACTTTATGGGTTATTTAGATAACAAACTTTGATTGGGTGAACAATAATCTCAAAAGCTTTGACCCACAATTTGTACAAGTGAAATAATAGTTCCAAATTGAATATATATATATATATATACATATATATACATATATATATATATATATATATATATACATATATATACATATATATATATATATATATATATATACATATATATATATATATATATATAAGTTCTTTTAATTGCCTAGAAATCCTCACTCGTTGAATGGAAAAAAGGGAGAGTCCCAAGGTTTCTCCATGTTCATGAATTGACATAGGAGGGCATAACCTTCCAAATGCTTCGACCATTCAACCCATAACAATTAGAGTCAACTAAACATTTGATGCCGATCCCTTTTGATTAAGTGGTTTACAAAGGCAATTCCTGAAAGGGCCCAAATTTCTCTACAATTGAAGAACAAAAATATTGGCAATCTTCTCCACACGTTACTGATAATTCTTAGGGTAAAATCTATCTTAGTCTTCTCTAGATACTATTGGCAATTGTTTGACAATGGTTTTGCCCAAAATTATCTTCGGTCATTTTGGTTGTTTTTGTATTGTTATATACCTATATAAAAAACAATGCAATATTAAGAAATGAGATGGTTAGAGTTTATTGACATTAAATCAATGTAAAGTCATCTAAATCCGCTGGATTTTTCTTTTCAATTCATGCTGAGAAGGCATATTAAATGACTTACTGTGCAATTTTCATTTCCTTATCATCAGTACGTAAAATTGACTTCGATCAATAAGGTAGCGATGACAATAATTCTATTGGAGATAAGTGATCAAGTACAAAGCTTTCAAAGAAGTTGGAAAGAGTTGACATCACCAAAGGACAACAAACATGTAGTTGGTAAGAGTTGACAAAAGCTAAGACGATTGCTAGTTTCTCTTGAGCGATTTAACAGCTATTTTACTTGCATCTTTTACAAATCATGTGAATGTAGTTGGCTAAGTGTTGACAAAAGCTAAGACGATTGCTAGTTTCTCTTGAGCGATTCAACATGCTATTTTACTTGGGTAATTTTGCTTTTAACATTTCAAGTAAAGTGATTCTCACAAGCATCTTTTACAAATCATGTGAATACAAATAAAGAGAGAGAGAGAGAGAGAGAGAGGGAGAGAGAGAGAGAGACTCAAAAACTACAATGGAGAAGAACGACAAAAGAGATTATGTGAAGGATTACGTAGGCAACACGCATAGATTTGATAAGAGTTGACAGAAGATAAAGGGATGACCAATGAAATCCATTGCTAGTTTCTCTAAAGCGACCCCATCAACGTGCTGTTATTCCGGTCTTTTTTGCCAACACTTCAAAGTCAAGGAGCTCTCATCACTCTATTTTATAAAATATATGAAGACAAAGAAAGAAAGAAAGAGAGAGACGCAAAGCTTCTTACAATGGAGAAGAACGACGGGAGATTTTGTTCATATGTTATTTGCACCAAATATATATTTATGAACGTACACAATCGATAATATATGTCTCAACATTATTGCAACTTTTCTTTTGTGTAATTGACTACATGTTGCTCAACGTATGCTGAATTGGTATTAATTTGGTAATATGAATCGAGATTGGATGTCTATCTTCTTGGTGACTAATAATTGATATTACTCAATGGTTGTGATTTGTGTTGGCCAAGTTTTATACTAAAAAATGTAGCATTCCTTCTGGAGGATATGACCAAGTAATCAACGTATTAGATAGCTCGGTTTATCTAACGATCTCCAAACCTGATTGTAAATGTTTATTTCGTATGCAGTTTCAGTAACATTTGGAAACTGTGGTTTGACTTCTGCATCTCCACTTGACAGCATTTGATACAGCCATTATCATATCAGTTTATGGTGTGTTTGACTTGTGAGAGTCCATTAGCTAGGGATGATGTTGAAGCCTTTGTGATCTTGGAAAGACTACGGTTGGCTAGGGATGGATGGATTTCTCGATTGTACATCACCACCACCATACCACTATCACAAGAAAGTTGCTAAAATTATGTCTATTAATTATAAGCTACAACACCTTTGAAATCGATTCTAAGAAACAATAGTTCAAATTGATTTGCTACAAAAAGAAAATTGGTAGATTGTAATTTCACATACTTGAATATTTATTTGAGACCCAAAACGAATAGAGTTACAAAAGGTGGGAATGATGCTATGTATGAATGTATAGGTTGGAGAAGACTATGATACTAAAAGAATAATTTAGCAATCAATAATGCAAAACACAAAATAAAAAATATTGAATATAAGATTTATAATGGACCATTTGTCTGCGTTTCATGTGAATTTGTTTTTTTTAATTTTTGAGAGAACAAGGTTGAATTAATTCTTGGCATGTTATAGATCCTTTTGAATAAATTCCTAAAACATAGCCGATAGTCAAAGTATTTTGTACCTCACACATCAATACATTCAACTCCATAGGTGTTTTTGAGCAAACACCTTTTAAAACTAAGATTTTACTATCCACCAGAAAAATATTATGAAATAAAAAATTCAGAAAATATTTGTCTATCCAATAATCACCACGTTGGTGAATATTCTTTGCTCATTTTGAATATCTTTGTATTAAATAAATTTTTTTATTAGCTTCAAAACTATATCATCGATAAAAAAACAAGAATCAGTTGATATTTCAATCTCAAAGTATAATACATAACCAATAGATCATGTGTACGCGTTACAAACCATAGTGCTCCTAGTAGGATTTTTTATTCTAAAGATAAATGTTAATTTTTCGATTACTATAGGATTTTAATTTACCTAATTATCTACACTTTGGAATCCATTCATATTATCGTATGGTCTTTTCTATGACAAACGGAACTCGTCATTTTAGGTAGCCACCTTCTCTTGTATGTAAAATTTCATCAGTATGAGAAATTTATCATTACTACATAAATATAAATTAGTTCACCTCAATTTGTATTAGCTAGAATAGAACCAATTATATTATTTGAATTTAGAGATACACCTCACATTATTTTTTATGATAAACTTAGCTCACTGTATCTTAGATAGTTATCTTTTCTTATATATGCAACCTGTTTCTAACCCTTTAGATTTTTATTGTATCCTGTTTTCTAGTCAGTATCAACTTTGATGAGATCTTCTCCTTGTATAAAAATAATGCAACCTTAAGTAAATTTCATAACCTTAATTATTAGAATTTAAAAAATTAAAATATATATTTTTTAACTATTGGAACATACGGTAAGTAATGCAATATGAGTCGCTCTATCCAACATTTTGATATTTGCTATACCAACATTTAATACATTCACAATTCTTATATCTGTAGCATTCTACATCATCCAAAAATTTGTGGCATATCATGTCAAGATTAATTTTTATAAGAAAACTATTTTCATTGATTCTACCGTAAATAGCTAATGGATATGTCATGTCACATAATTGCACCTCCACAAGGTTGGGTATGAGTGTCGGGATAGTGTGTAAGAAGCAAAAACTCCTTTTTCCTGAATAAATTGGACATCAATATTTTTAGGTGAAATATTGTTTTGAATTTATAGAATCCCTTATCAATTATACAGTGCTATATGCAAAATCCATCTTTCTAGAATATATTATTTCATCATATTGTGCTTCGTCAACGCTAATAAACTTCTTCCCATCATTTTCTTGGATTTTTTCTTCTTTTAGTTTAGTTGTCAAAACCATATGGTCAACAGTTTGGGGTGTGACTTTCTGAATTGCACGTGTATGGTTTCGGTGAAGATAACAATCAATGTTGCGTGTGGTAGGTATTGATGTCTCTAACATTGACCATATGCATGAATTATAATAATGTTGGATGCTCCTTCGACAAAACAAGTAACAAATTACAATTTTTATATTTGAATGGGACAATCCAATATGATTAGCTTTGCAAGATGGGAAACTTCATTATATTTGCATGTGACAAAATTTTTTCATTCTAATGTTATATTGGAATTATGCTTGCAACATCGTGTAAAAAACAAATCATGATAAGGTGTTATTCATCCAACCAAGATCTTGATATGAAGTAAAATAAGACTTAATCCAAATTTAGACTAGTTTTGTAATAGATTTGGATAAATCTTAATCTTACTAGCCAAGAACAATAAAGGTCACTAAGGCCTAAAATGTTAAAAGTCCAAAGTAACAGTAGTAGACAAAAACTAGTCTTTAAGGATGATGTGGAAGTACATTAATACATCACAAACTTAGTTCATGATTTGTGTGTCCTAATTTACGTCAATATTATTTATGTATTTTTATATTTATTGTAATTATTATTAATTCTACTTATTTTAATAAACTTATTCTATTATTGATTGAAACAGAGAAAGTATCTTTGCAAACCGAACTAGTTAGCATTTTCAGAATTTTTTTTTTTTTTCTAAAGGCGAATGATCCTTGGCATATGTTATTCCCTTTTTTACATTAGACAAGTATGACATTTATTTTTGTTTTTGCTCCCTAGTCAATCTTTAAAATTTCTCTTGAAAACTAGAATCAAAATGATAGTAAAATTGCAAAATGCATCCTAGTCTATTGTTATGAGTGAATATTGTATGATGAAGATATTTTGAATTTGTAGAACTTCAAACATAAAAGATTTATTGCATGATAATGGGTATATATCTTTTTAACTAACGAAATATCTATGGATTTATGATCATAAGAAATATTATCTTATTATAAATTAAGGTAAAATATACTTGATACAAGAATAATGATAATATCATATTGTCGACACCTTGACACTATGGGACTAGCATCCGAACACATATTTGAGTAGGCTGAATATTATAATATCCTAGATTTCTTGCACTACAATTGCAGTTAAGTCCAAGAGAAGTGCATCGGTATCTTTAGTGCTAATGCTATAGTTAATGACATTTAAACCCTATTGTAAAAAAGCTTTTCAAGTGTATTTCAAGACACAACATTTCCTAAAAAATTCTAGTTGAAATTTTCGAATCTCTTATTGACTTAATCTTCAAAGGAGCCTTTTCGAGGATGTCTAACATGGTTTTACAAGTTTTGAGATGCCTTGAAAAGGCTTAAGAATAGAAAAGGATCTGGATCTGAATTAACTATACAATACTATTCATCTAACATAACAATACTATTCATCTAAGTATTTTTCTTGAATTATATTTCACCCTATATCTATGGATCATCGAGCAATTAAGTTAATTAAATAACCATACTTAAGTTAAATCCAATACAATTTGAGTCAGTACACATTCACACTCTATATGGAAAGGAGATGTGCTATAATTTCTTTCTTAGTAAAACTTATTATTACTAAACTATTTAAAATATAAGTACATTATTATATAATCTATTTATTGCAAAGCTATCAATTTATTACTGTCAGTGTGACGAAATCAATAAGCTTCTTTCCATCGATCATATTATCTTCTTTCTAGCTTAGTTTTCTTAGTTATTTATTTTTAGATTAGTTGTCAACTCTTAATGGTTGTCATTTCATGATTGAATTCAAATTAGTCATATATGTATCATTTTGGTGGGAAGAGAGAGAGGAATAAATGCTGTACCTCGATTGAATTGTCACTCAAGATGATATTTATTTGAACCCATGATAGACCCTATGCATCTACCATAGAGTTAGATGGTGTTATTCTCAAAGTTAGTTATAAGATATAATGCTAGGACAACTCAAGTTGGTTTAGATTCGATTCGAGATAAAAGTAAGCTAATATAATTTGAGATGTCAAGAAGCAGTCGAGGATGAATAGATGATGTGGATATGAGTTGTCATTTCAGAATTATTATTCTTGAGATACTATAAGTTTTATAAATACCTATATAAGATTGACATCGAAGATTACTGACTTGATCTCTCTAATACTCTAAGTTAAAAGAATATTTGGATAATTGGGATAGTTAAGATTGCTAGTAATATGACATAATCATCATCATAGTTGGATGATTATGATATAATCATCGTCATAGTTGGATGATTATGAGATGCAAATGAAAAGAGCTTCATGAAAGGGTTGGGATAGTTGGATGATTGTTAAGATTGCTAGTGATATGACATAATCATCGTCAAGATGACAAGTGGTACAACTGCCTAGGTGGATTCGGCTGCTGAGGTAGCATATCCAACATAGTGGTAGGTGACATGCTAAGTGGCAGTTTGGTTGATAAGGTGGCACAACTGCCAAAGGTGACTTGTGATGTGGCCTAGTCAACTCTAGGATGGCAATTCGACTATTCAGATAGTGTAACCGCCATTGAGATATATAATTTGTTGTTAGTGCTATAAGTACCATTACCTCGTATTATGTTGCGGTGTCCATTTGTTAAATATATGAAGGTCGATTTTGTCATCTATCAGATGATCTAATCCATAACATCATGTCCTTATTTGAATGACTCTCGAAGGAGTTCATCTTAAGATGAACTTAAAAAGGGAACCAGGTTGTATCCAAGACTATTTCTAACTCAAACAACCAAAAATTTGTCTAACAATTTAATACTAAAAGGAGGACCGACCAGAATGTCTCGAGATAACTTCATAGGTCTATCTTGATCGAATCTCGAGGACTCGATCTTGAATAAGTTGAGTTCAACAATATCGAACACCCCTTTGCTAAATCCCTTAGTACCAATAATCTCTTGCTAAGGGAAACTGGGGATAACGATTGGTTCAAATCCATCTCTCCACATCCCAAACACAACTCTATTTTGAAGACTTTTGCAAGACTCAACCAGCCACTCTCACCCCAAAATCCTGCACAACCAACTCCCACAATAATGGCTATTCTTGCTGAAACCTTGCACACTGTAGTCCAGCAAGTGCAAGGTTTTACCAAAATCGTCTAGACCGTGATCCCATACCTCCCTTAGGCCTGCTCCACTCACTCCACCATTCCCAAACCTAGTTCCATCACTCATTCAAGTTTTAGGCCTCTTAATTGAGTCACAATCAACCTAAGTGCCACTAGAAGTATATTCTCTTCCACTAGTTCAAAATCCAATTCCTTCACTTAGAATAGGAAATCATGAATGAATTGATCATATGTTGGAATGCTTGTCGATTTTAAGATTGTGATTGATCTCTTTAGGGGATCTGTTAGGACTCTAGCTAAGATAACGTTAATTAAATTTTATTAAAAAAATCATTCATGTAAAACCTATCTAGCTTACCGTTATGGTTTACAAGCCCTATAAATAGTCATATATTAATCCTCTTTTCAGAAATAATAAATAAATCTTCTTAGTAACCTTTGAGCAACAACTTGGAGGAAGGAACCCCTATAGAGTTTCAAGGAGGCCGATCCCCTGAAGAGATCAACCCCAAGCTTAGAATCCGCTTGGGTTCTATCACTTGGTATTAGAGTAGCATTTTTGACATCTCCCTGTCCTTCCACAATCATTCATCAGCCCTCCACAGTCACCCAAAGTAATTCTCATAATTGCTTAAAAGATCGTCGTCGAATTACGCCATCATCTCCACCACCGCGGATCATCCTTTGACCCCCTCGTGAATTGCAATAGGTTCTAGTTTCTTACCTTACTGCTGCTGTAATTTAGTTATCCTTATTCAAAAATCTAGCCATCCATCATCCCTCTACAACGGCCCAAAGCAATTCCCATAATTACTTAAAAGATCATCGTCCAATTCCACCATCATCTCCACCATCACGGATCATCCTTTGATCTCCCTGTGAATTGCAATAGGTTCTGGTTTCCTACCTTACTACCACTGTAATTTAGTTATTCTTATTCAAAAATCTAAAAAAATCGTTCCTATATTGTTGCATAAACTTTTCATCGTAAAGTTTTTATCTCTACGACATAGCACAGTTTATTTGATCTTGCTACTACATTTGTTTATGTCTAAATCTCTACGAAATTTTTATGACAGCTTTGACTAAGAGGATTTTAATTACCTCTCGTCGAAAGTCGTTAAAGCATAGTTTGCCACCTCGCCTTTATTGATTTTCTCCTCATCTTTGGATGATCTCGATTCGTCCCAAAGTGCTTCCTTCTTCTTGCATTCATAGTAAGTAGTTGCATTCTTTTTGTTCTTTAATTTTTATTTTATGAATTTTTTAAATTTCATAGTGAGGAGTTCAAGTTCACTATCACATAAGCTTATGCTCGAATGGTCTTCAATTGTTCTAAGTCTGAAATCCTTCATGTATTTTGGAAGGTTGTCCTTAAATTTATTTTATGCCACATTAGTCATTTCGTAGGTCATTAAAGACTCAATAAATTCTTCGAGTGGAAATTTGTTTAAGTCTTTTGCCTCTTGTATGACAGTTACTTTTGATTCCCAATTTTTAGAAAGAGATCTTAAGATCTTGTTAACGAGTTCAAAATTAGAAAAGCCTTTGCCAAGAGCTTTTAAACTATTGACGACATCCATAAAACGGGTGTACATGTCAACAACGGTTTCGCTTATCTTCATTCGAAATGTTTAAAATCATATATTAAAAGATTGACTTTAGAATCTTTAACTCTATTTATGCCTTCGTATGTGATTTCGAGAGTGTGTCAAATATTAAAAGTCATTTTGCAAGTAGAAACCCGATTGAATTCATTTTTGTCTAAGGTGTAAAATAAGGCATTCATAGCCTTTACATTTAAAGAGAAAGTCTTCGTCTCTAACTCATTCAAATTATTCATTGGAAGAGAAGACTTTTAAAAATCAAATTCGACTATATTCCATAAATTGAGATTCAACGGAAATAAGAAAACTCTCATTCAAGTTTTTTAATATATGTAGTCTGTCCCATTGAACATGGGAGGATGAATGAGAGAGTGACTATCTTGAAAGCCGAAAAGAGTCATTTCTCTTTAGTATTAAACCAAATGAGAAAAGACATGGCTCTGATACTAACTATTAGGAATGAGAGGATGAATGTGAATTAGTGCAGCGGTAAAAACATCGGTTTCAAAAATTTCATTTCCTACAATTAAAACTGATCTTAGAAGATGTTAACTTGAAAGCATATACGAGCGTAGGTATAGTAAAAGAATAGTAAGGAGGAGAGGCAGTTTGCTATAAAAGTAAATTGCTCAAAGTAAATACAAATTGAGTTTATAGTGGTTCAATCATCGTGACCTATATCCACTCCCGATTCCTCTTCCGTTGAGGCCACCGGCATCCACTATCGGTCTTCCTTCAATAGGTGAAGACCAACCACCTTTTACAGCTCTTTCTCCTTTTACTGAGTTTAGGAGATAACCCTTACACCCCCACTTACTCCTCTCTCAAACTATTTTAACACTTAGAAGAAGGAGAGAAGTTCACACAAGATTACAATAGCATTTCTTTCTTTCTCACTCTCAATTCTTATGTTATTTAACCAAGGATGAGAGGGGTATATATAGGCCTCAAGTTGATTCAATCTTGGAGCCTAAAAAGGTCTCATCCCTAGTTTTTGGGGTCTTGGCAGTACCATCACTTGTGCTGGGCAGTACCACAGCCTACAGCACTAACATTGGGCGGTACCACTGCTTGGAAGACTGTGTCTGGGTGGTACCACTGCCTGACACTACCACTAGGTGGTACCACCACCTAGACTGGCGGTACTATCACCTGACATAGTCTTAGAGATTGTGCCACGACGGTGCCACTTGTTAGGTCATTGTTTGGGCCTTTCATTGCGCCCAACACATTCCATACATGGGCCCAAATGACCCCTAATTTGGTTGGCCTAATTCTAATCCTAATTATGTGCTAACTATGAAATCTAAGATATTTACTAAGCTAAACAAGTCTATAAGTCTAGGTTTCTTCCGACGAGCTTCCGGTGATCTTTCGGTGAACTTCCGACGATCCCTCGGCAATGTTCCCGCGGACTCCCGGCAAGCTCCTAGAGTTCACGACAATCTTCCTTGCAAGTTCCGATGAGCTTTTTTGGTAAGCTCCTGGACTTCTCAGTTAATTCCGGTAGAACTTTCGACGAACGTCCGGACTTCCGACGAACTCTCGAACTCCCAATAAAATCGCATCCTTGACTCTGAGACTTCATTTTGCTTTATGCCTTGCTATCATAGTTAATCCTACACACCTAAAATCTACTTCGATCTAGACAATTAATACTAAGCTAATCGATGCCTCATCTGATTATTCGGTGCATCGTCCTCTCTTACGGCCTATTGCCCAATTGGTCAGTTGACCTCCGTGACTCCTGAAAGATATGTGGGACATATTAGAGAGGATGTTGAGAATATTGATCCTCAGACCTACGATGAGGCTATTATGAGTATAGACTCTGGGAAGTGACAAGAAGCCATGAATTCTAAAATGGATTCTATGTAGTTAAATAAGGTTTAGAACCTAGTTGAAGCACCGGAAGGTATTGTACCCATTAGTTGCAAGTGGATCTTCAAGAAAGACCTGTAAAGTAAGGCTAATTGCTAAAGGGTATCGTCAAAGGCAAGGTGTTGACTATGATGAAACCTTCTCACCCGCAACCATGCTAAAATTCATCTAAATTCTATTAGCTATTGTAGCACACTATGATTACAAGATCTGACAGATGGATGTGAAAACCGTGTTTCTCAATGGCAACCTCAAGGAGGAAGTATATATGATACAGCTTGAGGGATTCGTGTCTAAGGACTACCCAGATAAAGTGTGTAGGTTGCTTAGGTCTATTTATGGACTAAAGTAAGCTTCCCGAAGTTAGAACATAAGATTTGATGAGGCAATCAGATCTTGTGACTTCGTTAAGAATGAAGATGAGCCTTATGTGTATAGGAAGGTAAGTGGGAGTGTTATCACCTTCTTAGTGTTATATGTGGATGACATTCTGATCATTGGGAATGATGTGGGAATGCTATCCATAGTAAAGGCTTGGTTATTTAGACACTTCTCTATGAAGGACTTGGGGAAGCATCTTATGTCTTAGGGATTTGGATCTATAGAGATAGATCCAAGATGATGCTTTACTTGTCCTAGTCCAAGCACACAGACACCATTGTCAGAAGGTTTGGTATGAAAAATTTCAAGAGATGTCTCATACTGATGAGACATAGGATATCTCTTTCTAAGAGTATATCCCCAAAGACTCCTAAAGAAAGGAGAACATGGATAGGATACCATATGCTTCAACGATACGGTCTATCATGTATGTCATGCTATATACTAGGCTTGATATAGTGCAAGCTCTAAGTGTCACGAGCAAGTATCAAACGAATCCAAGCTTGGAGTATTGGAAAGCAGTAAAGTATATCCTTAAGTACTTGAGAAGGACTAAAGATCTTTTATTGGTATATGGAGGTAGTAGCCTTAGGGTTGAAGGCTACAAAGACTCGAGTTTCTAATCCAATATCGATGATAGCATATCGAATTTAGAGTATGTGTACACATTGAATGGAGGAGCAGTATGTTGGAAGAGTTCCAAGCAAGATACTACTGCTAACTCAACTATAAAGACGGAGTACATTACTGCAATAAAGGCAACAAAGAAGGGAGTCTAGATAAAGAAGTTCATCATAGATATGAGAGTCGTGCTAGGTAGCGATGAGCTAATTCTCTTCTATTGTGACAACAACAAAGCGATTGCTCAAGCGAAGGAACACAGGTCTCATCAGAAGTCTAAGAATGTTTTGAGGAGGATCCACCTGATCAGAGAGATCGTAACCCGAGGAGATATAATAGTGAAAAGAGTTACATCCGAAGATAACATTGCAGATTCACTGACAAAGCCATTGACTCAGATTGTCTTTGAGCGTCACAAGAATCTGATAGGGATCAGACACAAAGGTGATTGGCTTTAGGTCAAGTGGGAGATTGCTAGTCATAGGTGCCCTACAAGCCAATCACGTGAGTGATGGCACGTGTGACTTGACACGTAGTATTTTTTCTTATTATTATTTAGTATTTTATCACTTTATATTGCTTGTTGCGTATATGCATATATATATTGTGATGTCCATGGATCTATACAATAGGAATCGAATCGTGATGAGATCACGATAATGAGACCGTTTCACCTTTAAACACAGACCCTAAATATTCTTGATTATAGGTTGCTCGAGAGGGACATCGAGATAATCGGATATACTAGTATGCTATATACCCGTCCATATGATAGAGGCAGTTGGTCTCATAGCTGCTTGTGTGGAGACACTAGGAATACAATGTAGGTGCTCATTGGAGAATGAGTTCACAGATTGATCCGCTCACGGAATGCTGGATGGTTAATGATACTTCATTATCATATAGTGATTCTATTATCCCAATGGTGTACTTGGTCCTTAGACTTAAGACACCAAGGATGTTCTGTATGAGTACTCCACTCTTTGATACCAGACTTATAGGTTTGAATGTTCGAGGATTTAGCACAACCGATCATCGGGAGTGGTAGTTAATCTTACGAGGGCTATTGAGTGTCAATAGAGGATCTTCTATTCTCGTTGTCATAAGAGAAATATCTTATATATTTTTGCTTAAACAAATCCTTGGTCAAGGTCATTCAGATTGAGAGAGAAAGAGTTCTCCAGGAGAATCCTATTAGAGCGAGACTCGAGTAGAAACCGTATGAGTCTGATAGTACCATACCCGGTATATGATTTTTGAGATATTAGATGGATGAGGGACTATAGGTACACGATAACTGAGGATAGACAGGTCCAATAGATTGGATTCCCTTGTATCATCTGGGGACTACGGCGTAGTGGCCTAGTATGTCTGCAATCGTTGAGTTGAGTGAATTATTATGGAAATAATAATTCACTGAGCCAGAAGGAGTTATGACAAGTATGACTCATGGCTAGCTCGATATTGGGTATAGAGGGTCAC
This sequence comes from Musa acuminata AAA Group, assembly GCF_036884655.1. NCBI lineage: Eukaryota > Viridiplantae > Streptophyta > Magnoliopsida > Zingiberales > Musaceae > Musa > Musa acuminata. The sequence continues at coordinate 471,697 of NC_088328.1, forward strand.
ACACATATGGTAGGCGTTGCGACGAGTAGAGGTTCAGATATGAGATATCCGTCGGAGCCCCTATCTTATTAGATATCCAATAAGCCCATGAATTATTGGATCCTATAGATGAGATCCAAGAAGAGCCAATGAGATATTATTGGATAGAGATTCAATAATCTAAGAAGCTTGGGTAGTTGAATGGAGATCCAATACCCAATAGGGCAGGATCCATTAGGGTTAAATTGATAACAGACTTCTATAAATAGGAGGGAACAAAAGGTTCATAGGCTAAAGTCTCGTTGGGTTACTATCTCCTATTCTTCTCTCTCCTTCTCCTCCTCAGATAGCAGGCCTAGAGATTTGAGGAGCGTCGTTGCAGTCCTGCTGTGTGGATCATCGCTAGAGAGGAGAACACTTGACCTCCTCTATCCACTCCTATAGATCTGTAGGGATTCAAGGATATACGATCTCCATAGATAAAATACTATTTCACATGTGGATTTAAGTTTCGCGAGTTTTTGTGCACCAATCTTCGCACGATAATAAACACATCTTTGAAAATTTTGGGATTTTATTTTTATGTTCTTCTACCACACATATGATGCCCCCTAAGATTTCTCTACAACTATCATCATATATAGTACTAATATCGTCAAAGGCGGTACCGTTGTTAAAAAGTTGGTAAATTATAAACAATACTTGTCGATTGACTCAAGCAGTATTACTGCTTCAGCATGATGGTACCATCGCCTAGGCCTAGTTTAGGCCACCTATTTGGGCTTCTAACGGATCTAATTCAGCTTGGCTTCAAGCTTAATAGCTTTCTTGAAAATTTGACTTTGTTTTAATTCCATACGAACACAATTGGCTCAAAATGATCTTGATCAAAACTTTGATAAGTCAATACTCGTCCGACATATATTTGAAGCTTTCGACACATTTTCTATTCATCTGGCATGTCGTCCGATCTTTCAACACTTTTGTCTGAACTTTCAGCACATCACCCTTTTTCCTTTGGTATGTCACTCATTTCCATTAGTATTTTGACTTTCTCACAACATCCAAATCTTTCAGTGCAAATTCAACCCTTCTAGCACGATGCTTGAACCTTTAGCTTGAAATCCAATTTTTGGCATGTCGATCCATCCTCCGGTTTCACATCAAATTCAACTCTATCTCGGCTCCACATGACCACCATGATGGAGCCATCTGGCCAACACATGGCAAGATGCTTAACAAGCTGACTCTACATGGCTAACATCACGGTTCCATATTGAAGACATATCAGCTCCATGTGGCCAACTAACAAGTTATATATGGTCAATTAGCAGACTTCATGTGGCCGACATAGTAAAACCACGAGGCCAAATCACTTATCGACTGTTTAGCATCACATAAACTTCCAATAAGATGAAGCCAGATGAGCATACCCGAAGAATGCAATGTAGAGGACAATGAACATATTGGTCAAATAACTTAAGTATTAAAGGGTTATTATTGAAATTATCTAGATACAGCTTTGTAGGATTCGAATGACTCTCATACGAGTTCATTTTAAAATCAGCTCAAAAAACAAATCATGTTAGATCCGAATTTACTTGGACAACCAAAGACTACCCTAACATTGACTTAACATCAAACCTGCGGAAGCTTACAATTGAGCTCACACAGTAGAGCTCACACAGGAGGGAAAAAGAACTCGAGGAAAAATAACTGAGCCCACACAGAAACAATGGTTCCAGTCTGTAGAGGGGGAAGACCAGAGCTTTGGGGAGTCATCTCTCTGCAAATGACTTCAGTTACCATGTTATGAAGTCAGTAGAAAACTATTTATTTAGCCAGAATAAACAGGCATAAATATTAAGCATATAGTTCTATTATAACAATTAGTTTACCTGTCCTTACATGAGCAAAGTTTCATGGAGACAGCAAAATCATTGATCATTGTCAAATGGGCAAAGTTATAACATCATTGTTGCAAGAGAAGTAAGAATCTTGACCTGCATAAAAATGAACATAATTATCATATACTTTTTCTGGTGCTAAGTTATCACATAAACACTGATAGATGAGAAATTAGTCGGATGTTGAAGTGCACCTACTGATCTTGCGTAACTTAGTGGAACATTTTTTTTATTTTCATCAAGTTAAACAAACGACCAGAGTTTATAGTAAGATAAAAAAATTATATAACCAACCAAATATTCCTGCAGGATGAGGATATTTTGGCATCTAAAAGATACAAATAGTCCATTGCACAATCGATTAAAAACCGTGGAAAACATAGCAATATGCCAAGTCATAAGCATTAAAACTGATTCCGCATAGAATTTTCTCCAAATCTAAGTTCATTGCCAATCAAATAGTTGTTTTCTTTCATAATAAAAAGTAAATGTAAAAGTTTCAATTCTATACTAAAATTCTTAAGAGCGATATATATACAATAACATTCTAACTTAATAACACAAATAAAATATATAACGATTTAAACTGACTTATAAGGATAAGGATTTGATGGATATACAAGAGATATAAAAGGTTTTAGGTCAATGATTTCAACTTGCTTTACAAAATTAAATGAATAAGAATTTAAGTGACTTTAACTTACTTTGCATGTTTTATTTAACCATCGCGGGTTATTGAATCATAAATGAATCTAATGTAATATCCATCTCGATTTTTTTCAATGTAATTGGTTAGTTCGGGCAATCAATTTGTTCAATCAGTCCGAATCAAATTTATAACTATAATCTAAAAATCAAAGTTTGACCTATAACTTCTCCACTGATGCTGACCTCAGTGGAGACTCTTCCAAAGTTTGACCTATAACTTCCATTATCACGTGTAGAAATTGATTAGAAGATAAATTTCACCAACTCTGAGAACGCTGAACATTTTGTGAACTGTGTATATTTTGCGTTGCTGTCTTAGTTTGGTTGAATCCATCTTCCATAGCTTGTCATTTATAATCTTCATGTCATTTATTCAAGCCATCATTGAAAAAAAGACCAACCTAAATGCAACAGCATAGGCCACAAAGTCAAAAACATAATGATGGACTAAGTAATCTCTCTCTAACTCACTTTTTAACCTAAATAATTCATCTTTAACGGTTAAAAATCAAAATTAATCCAACATCAATCCAATCCAAAAGAGTATAGTGTTTTCTTTGTTTTCATTGTCTTTTTATGATGCAAAACATTATAATCTGAAGGTGATTAAAATTATTAAAGTTCAATATTACCTTTTTATGAAATTTTATGACCTGTAGCTTTGCAGAAATCTAATAATTTATGCGGGAATCAATATCTCATGCTACAACTTGTGGATTGTGGGTTTCAATTAAGCAACTCTTTCCGACGACAGGTGTCGCTGAGACCACCAAACATGACATCAGCCCTTCCGTAGGCTTTACGTTGCCGTGCTTAGCTCTCTGTCTACATATACGCATCACTAACCCACTTCTAATACCAACGTCTCGGCACCACAAAGATCTCGATGGCTCTCGACATCGTTCTCGTTGCCGGCATCCTCTTGGGAGTCGTCGTCCACCTCCTCCTCCGCCGCAGGTTCCAGTCCATCCTCTTGTGATGGCCAACAGGGTTGACGCTGATGGGGTGTCGCTTTCTGATGTCAACATGAAGGGATTTATCTCTGTGAGCTCTCTTTCCCTCTCTCTCCTTCCCCCCTCTTCTTCGCTACAGACATCCAATTAGCGACGTACGCAAATTCTATTGACCCCCTATCTCCAAAACGTTCCTTCTGTTATCTCAGGACAGGTGTTGGATCCTGCAACCAAACCAGCACTAGATATACATACAATAGAGAGCCACAAAACGTAAGCAGATGAGTTCCTAAGGAATTCCTACATTGTCTGCTCGATTATGGCACCATTTTTTGAGTCGCATAAGATTCTCCCAAGAGGAGAAAAGATATTACCCTAATGCGTACTTTATTGGAGGCTCTCCTGTTTTATAATTTCATCATGCATGTTTGCTACCACGCCAACAGCAACTTCTTCTCCTGTCAGGATATGTTTATTGCCGAAACCGATACATCATCCATCATAATCGAATGGGCGCTCGCAGAAATGCTAAGGAACCCAACCATCCTGCAGCGAGCTCAAGATGAGATGGACGAAGTAATCGGGAAGAACCGCAGGCTTGAAGAGTCTGACATGCCAAACCTTCCCTACTTACGTGCCATCTGCAAAGAGGCATTACGACTGCACCCTTCCACGCCGCTCGGCGTCCCACACTACACCTTCGAGGCATGCGAGGTGGATGGCTACCACATCCCCCCAAACACACGGCTCATCGTCAACGTATGGGCCATCGGGAGAGACCCCGATGTGTGGGAGCATCCCCTGGAGTGATGGGGATAAAAAGAGGAATAACCTTTGTATAGGAACAAATACTAGAAGACCAAAATACGCAGCGGAATAAAATGGAAACACAATCAAACAGAACACCAAGATATACGTGGAAAACCCCTTCAATGTGAAGGGTAAAAACCACGGGGCAAACTAGAGATAATCCACTATGAGAATAATGAATATACAAATCTCAATCTCTTACCCAAAACCTTAGCAACAACCACAAGAGAATAACTGGGATACAAGGATCACGTCACTGCCCACAATATCTAAAACCTCCCCAAGTAATCACAGCAAGAGTCTACTGTAGATTTGATCTAACCTGAGATGAGAACACTGCTAGATGATTGTGAACAGTCTCTCTGCGTTGTCCTTGTCTTCTTCCCTTTCTTTCTCTTCCTTTTCTGCCTTGATCTCCTTCTTCTCTTTGGAATCCCGTGGCCTCAAAGATCTACCTCGTTGCTGCCTTTTTATAGCCTTAATCTGCCTCTAAAACGCAGCCACCACACCCCCCTAATCTTAATTAGGGTTAGGTTAAGAGAGGGTGTGGGCTGTGGGCTGATAAAGCCCACATGGGCTGAATATGGGCCATCAGCCCAACAACCTCCCCCTTCAGCCCATAAGGGAGGCTGTCCCATGACTCCTCAATGTGAAGCCATGCCGACCAACTGTCGGCATATCTCCTGTTTTTCTTTTGGTAAGGTCTTCGTCAACATGTCTGCTCCGTTGTCATCTGTATGAATTTTCTGAAGCTGCAACTGCTTCTCTTCAAATACATTTCGAATCCAGTGGTATCTGACATCTATATGCTTTGACTTGGAATGAAACATTGGGTTCTTACACAAATGGATTGCACTCTGGCTATCACAATGCACCACATAATTTTTCTGTTTCAGCCCCAATTCTTGTAAGAATTCTTTCATCCATAACATTTCTTTGCATACCTCTGTAGCAGCAATATATTCTGCTTCTGTGGTGGAGAGAGCAATACACCTTTGCAACCTGGATTGCCATGACACAGCTCCCCCTGCAAAAGTAAGTACATAACCTGAAGTAGACTTCCTCGTATCTATATCTCTTGCCATATCTGCATCTGTGTAACCTTTTAACACAGGTGGTCCACCTCCAAAGCTTAAACAAACCTTAGAGCTCCCTCTGAGATATCTAAAAATCCACTTCACCGCTGCCCAGTGCTCTTTGCCTGGATTTGCAAGAAATCTGCTAGTAACACCCACTGCATATGCGATGTCTGGCCTCGTACATACCATTGCATACATTAAACTTCCAACTGCTGAAGCATAAGGAACCTTTTGCATTTTCTCCTTCTCCTCATCACTTGACGGACTCTGTTCTGAGCACAACTTGAAGTGACCTGCAAGAGGAGAACCAACTGGTTTAGTATTGCTCATACTGAATCTTTCCAATACCTTCTCGATGTTTTTCTCCTGTGACAACCAAATCTTCTTGTTTTTCCTGTCACGGAAAATCTGCATGCCTAGTATTTGCTTTGCTGGCCCCATGTCCTTCATTGCAAAAGACTCACTCAGTTCCTTCTTCAACCTGTCAATTTTAGACATATCTTTCCCAAGAATAAGCATGTCATCAACATAAAGTAAGAGAATAATAAAATCCTCACCAAACCATTTGATGTACACATAATGATCTGAAGCCGTTCTTTTGTATCCATTTTCTGTCATAAATGAATCAAACTTTCTGTACCACTGTCTTGGAGCTTGCTTTAGCCCATACAAGCTCTTCTTCAACTTGCAGACAAAATTATCTTTACCTTTGACTTTGAAGCCTTCTGGTTGCTCCATATAAATTTCCTCCTCCAAATCACCATGAAGGAAAGCTGTCTTCACATCTAACTGCTCAACCTCCAAGTCCTGGCTAGCAGCAATACCAAGAGCAACACGAATAGAAGACATTTTAACAACAGGAGAAAATATCTCTTCAAAGTCAATACCTTTCTTTTGACCAAAGCCTTTCACAACCAATCTAGCTTTGTACTTTGGTTGAGAACAATATTCTTGAGTCTTCAACCTAAAAACCCACTTGTTCTTCAAGGCCTTCATTCCATTTGGTAGCAGCACCAAATCATAAGTGTGGTTCTTCTGAAGAGCATCCATCTCTTCCTGCATAGCAGCTAACCACTCCTCTTTCTGCTCACTCTCAACTGCTTCCTGGTAACTCTCTGGTTCACCTGCATCAGTAAGCATCACATACTCATATGTAGAGTATCTTCTGGAAGGTTGACGTTGTCTAGAAGATCTTCTCAACTGAGGTTCTACGGGAACTTGCTCTCCTACTTCTTCTTGCTCAACATGTCCTACAGGTAGATCAATATCAGGTTCTACACCATCTTCCTGCATATCTCCCCCATCACCCTGATATACTGGAGGAGTAACTGGGTCACAATCTGCTAATCCTTCTGCAGAAGTCTTGGCTGGTGCCTTCTTCTTCAAATCCTCAAAGGTTTGATCCTCAAAGAAGATCACATCTCTGCTCCTGAACACCTTCTGCTTTTCTGGATCCCTTTTCTGGATCCCAAAGCCTGTAACCAAACTGATCATGTGAGTAACCAAGAAAAATACATTCTTTAGACTTACCATCCAGCTTGGACCTCTCATTGTCTGGAATATGTGCAAATGCGCGACAACCAAACACTCTCAAATGCCTGTAGGAAACATCTTTCCCTGACCATACATGCTCTGCAACATCACCATCTAGAGCTGTACATGGTGATAAGTTGATCACATCAACTGCAGTCCTCAAAGCCTCATCCCAAAACCTTTTGGGTAGCTTGGCCTGTGAAAGCATACATCTGATCTTTTCCATGATGGTGCGGTTCATCCTCTCTGCAATTGCATTATGCTGAGATGTACCAGGAACTGTCATCTCATGTTGGATTCCATGTGACCTGCAATAGTCATTAAACAATCCTGTATACTCACCACCATTATCTGATCTTATGCATTTCAATTTCCTTTCTGTCTCCCTTTCAACCCTGGCATGAAACTCTTTAAAGACATTAATAACCTGATCTTTGGTCTTCAAAGCATAGGCCCAAACTTTCCTAGAAAAATCATCTATAAAAGTGACAAAATAAAGTGCACCACTTATACCAAGAACATCAACAGATCCACCAGGAGTTTTTGTCCTCAAAGGACCACATACATCTGTATAAACACGGTCTAAGGCATGCATTTTTCTAGACAAAGCAGCACTAGCAAATGAAACTCTATGTTGTTTACCAGCTAAACAATCAATACAAGGGTTCAGATGTATACCTCTGAGATCTGGTAATACCTCTCTCTTGGAAAGAGTTTGCAGCCCCTTCTCGCTCATGTGTCCCAATCGTCTATGCCACAACTCCATACTGAAGTCTTTCTCTGTAGCATTTAACTGCTCACCATAAGCTTTAGCCTGCAACCTGTACAAAGTATGACATTTCTTTCCATTAGCTATAACAAGAGAACCCTTACTGAGTTTCCATTGCCCTCTGTGAAATCTGCTTTCATACTCTTCATCATCTAGTCTTCCAACTGAAATTAAATTCAGCCTCAAGTCAACCACATGCCTCACATCCTTAAGTACCAATTTGTAGCCAAGGTTGGTCTTTAAATGGATATCACCCATGCCAATGATGTCTGCTGTGCCATAGTTGCCCATCTTGACAACACCAAAGTTTCCAGACCTGTATGTAGCAAAAAACTCCCTCCGAGGTGTAGCATGATAAGAACCACCTGTGTCAATCACCCACTCAAGATCCTGACACACACAAGAAAAAATATCATCAGAAGGAGACAAAATCAAATAATCACCACCCTGCACTATAGCTGTAGTATTATCCTTTGATTCTGTAGACTCCACTTCTTTTCCCTTTTTCTTGTTCTTCTTAGGTTGCTTACATTGGTTCTTGTAATGTCCTTTCTCACCACAGTTATAGCAAACAATATCTTTTCTTGATCTTGACTTGCTCCTACCCATACGTGAACTGCTTCTGAACTTTGACCTTCCTCTGTTCTCTGAGATAAGTGACTGTGAATCATTCTGAGATATTGCTGAACTCTTTCTTCTCAACTCCTCATTCAACAAACTACTTGTTACTTGACTCATAGTGACAATACCATCTGGTGCAGAATTACTGAGGGAAACCACTAGTGTCTCCCAACTTTCTGGTAATGAACTGAGAAGTAACAATGCCTGCAACTCATTATCAAGAGACATTTTCATAGAGGATAACTGGTTAGTAATACTCTGCATTTCATTCAAATGCTCAGCAATAGAAGCACCCTCTCTATATTTTAGGTTCACAAGTTTTCTGATCAAAAAAGCTTTATTGCCAGCTGTTTTTCTCTCATAGAGACTTTCCAATTTTTTCCAAAGAGAATATGCAGAAATTTCAGTAGAAACATGGTGAAAGACACTATCATCAAGCCACTGTCTAATAAACCCAATTGTTTTTCGATCTAACCTCTTCCACTCATCATCTGTCATAGTTGTAGGTTTTGCACTATCCCCCTGCAAAGGTCCATACAAATCTTTGCAATACAAGAGATCTTCCATTCTTGGTTTCCATATCATCCAATTATTTCCATTTAAACTAATCATGCGAGAAATATTACTGGCCTCCATGTTCAAATACAAAAATTAAATCACCAAAACCCCGCTCTGATACCAGTTGATGGGGATAAAAAGAGGAATAACCTTTGTATAGGAACAAATACTAGAAGACCAAAATACGCAGCGGAATAAAATGGAAACACAATCAAACAGAACACCAAGATATACGTGGAAAACCCCTTCAATGTGAAGGGTAAAAACCACGGGGCAAACTAGAGATAATCCACTATGAGAATAATGAATATACAAATCTCAATCTCTTGCCCAAAACCCTAGCAACAACCACAAGAGAATAACTGGGATACAAGGATCACGTCACTGCCCACAATATCTAAAACCTCCCCAAGTAATCACAGCAAGAGTCTACTGTAGATTTGATCTAACCTGAGATGAGAACACTGCTAGATGATTGTGAACAGTCTCTCTACGTTGTCCTTGTCTTCTTCCCTTTCTTTCTCTTCCTTTTCTGCCTTGATCTCCTTCTTCTCTTTGGAATCCCGTGGCCTCAAAGATCTGCCTCGTTGCTGCCTTTTTATAGCCTTAATCTGCCTCTAAAACGTAGCCACCACACCCTCCTAATCTTAATTAGGATTAGGTTAAGAGAGGGTGTGGGCTGTGGGCTGATAAAGCCCACATGGGCTGAATATGGGCATCAGCCCAACATGGAGTTCAAGCCGGAGAGGTTCTTAAGCGGTAGAAACGCCAAGATTGAGCCACTGGGGAACGACTTCGAGCTGATACCTTTCGGCGCCGGGAGAAGGATCTGCGTCGGAATGCATGCAGGACTCATCATGCTGCAGTACGGGCTCGGGTCTTTGTTGCACTCATTTCATTGGAAGCTTGCCGATGACGTAGAGGAGCTCGACATGAAGGAAAAATTTGGCGCCGTGCTTCCCAAGGCAGTGCCTCTCAAGGCTGTAGTTAAACCACGCCTCCTCGAAAGTGCCTATATGTGATATGTGTGGGTTTAACATGTATAATATGCATTAGGTATATTATGCACAACCTAAAAAATAAGGTAGGATGATATATGCATATAAGTGAATTGGCATAGAAGGTTTATTGTCATGATCTCAGGTATGTATATATATATATATATATACATACATACATAAATACATACATACATATATATATATACATATACATACACATATATATATATACATATAGATATATATATACATAATTATATATATATATATATGTATATATATATATATATATATGTATGTATATAAATATATACATATATATATATATATACATATATACATATATACATATATACATATATATATATATACATATATACATTTATATATATATATACATATATACATATATATATACATATATATATATATATACATATATACATATATACATACATATATACATATATATATATATACATATATACATATATATATATATACATATATACATATATATATATATACATATATACATATATATATATACATATATACATATATATATATACATATATACATATATATATATACATATATATATATATATATATACATATATATATATATATATATATATATATATATACATGAATCAAAAAAATTTGTCTCTCTTGAAGTCATACTTATAAATCGATTTGAGTACCTATTTAAGGTGAGCAAGGACACTTTCCTCATCTTAACCTTAAATCAAACAATTAAGAGTCTCTAGTTAGGTTGAGATGGGTTTCTTTCCTTATACCAAATCAGATAAACCTTCTAATACAATAAGAAATATAACCTGATTACAGAAAATCAATTTATCAGACTACCTTAATCGAGTACAAAATTAAAGCCGCTATAAAAATTTCAGGATTCTCTTAACTAAAAGTTCGGTGATGTAAGATTTGTGTGTGTAAAATTAATAGTGCATTTTCTTAAAATTCTTGAATTCTTATATTATTGTGTTGGATGTTAAACCAAATTTTGAGGAGTAACGAAGTTGGTGAAACTATCATAAAATACGAGTAATCAATTAGCACTCTGTAATCTTTTAGTAATTCAATAAATGTTTTGATTTTGAAGAATCTTGAATACGTGTTTGATCTTTTTGACAGATGATGTGGACCGACAGCCCATTTCTTTCCATTGGTGTTGGCAATTCTAAATCCAAAAAATATTTTACCAAGATTTTATGTTTTGTTTATAGAGAGAATATTCCAACTGAAAAACGTCTCATAACTTTGTTTGTTTCACTCTATACAGTATGTCGATTCAAAACTACAAAAATACATAGACAAAATCATAAGGATGACTTTTCCACTTTAGCTCAACAAAAGGTGCCGCCACTGTTTTGTTTTCTTTTTTTGCATGATGGCTTCAATAAATGACAAGCTATGGAAGATGGATTCAACCAAACTACGACAGCAACGCAAAATATACACAGTTCACAAAATGTTCAGTGTTGTCGTACAGTTGGTGTTAGGACCTTTTTATTTATGAGCTTTTAATAATATTTACTGGGTCTATTTAATTTAATTAGAATTAGATAAAAATTTATTTAATATTTATTTATTATTAAGAGTCCAAGTCCTGATGAACTCTAGGTGGAACTCTATAAATAGTGATGTAACCTTTTGTTTCAATCAATCAATCAATAAAATATTATTCTAGTCTGTTATGACAAACTTTAGGAGGTCGATCCCCTCGAAGCGATCAAGGAGGCCGATCCCTTCACAGCGATTATCCCTTTTTCTCTTCTTTCTTTGACGATAAGACCATAGGGTCTTATTATTTGGTATCAGAGCGATGATCCTTGGCATTCTCGCTTTAGTGTTACCGTAGTTAGCAAAAAAAAAAAAGAGAGAGAGAGAAAGAAATTTGTGTGAGGAAGGGTGAAGCCCACGAATGCCAATCCTTCTCAATCGAGAAGGAACCTCTGCGTCCCGACTAGTGACCACCGCTGCCCCTTCTCCAACGCCACTACTGCTGCCCAGCTACCAAGTAGCTATCATCATAAAACAAAAAGAGAAAGAGAGAGAGAGAGAGAAGCAAAGAGAAGGTCGACAGGCCGCATCCCCTACTTCCGGCCAGCCCACCCGCCACTATTGCTCTCCAGCAAGTGACCACCATCGCCCGCTTCCTCGCCAAAGGCCACCGCCGCCCGTTGCCTCCCACATGAGCCACCACCACCGCCTCATTCTCCACTGCTACCCACCTCCCCTTGGGTTGCAACCGTAGCCGCTCGACCTCCCCTCCTCAGCGATCATTGGTGACGCTACTCTCAACCGCGCCACCACCATTGCCTCCTTCTCCACCACCACCCACCTCCCCTTAGGCTGCAGCTGCAGCCGTCGGTTGCCTCCCTCCTCGTGACAATCGAAATAGGGCAACTCACCGAATGCCCTTGTTTCCAACTGCGTCACCACCACTGTCCATCACTTTTCCCAACTGCCTCACCGTCGCCCGCCCCCCAGTCGCAACCCTAGCTGCCTCCTCTAGGGTCGCAGCTGCAGACGCCGATTCCTCTCCTCCATCGGCATCAACAACAGAGCATCCTCCGCTGTCGCTACCGCAACCCTCGGCCTCCTTCTCCTTCTCCATCGCCGCCACCGCTTCCCGACCGCTAACCACCGCCGCCACTGCTCCCCGGTCACCAACCTTCCCCTACCCAACACCACCGCCCTAGCTTCCTGGCAGCCCGCATCCCTACTTCAGCCTGTCGCACCGCTACTTCCCTTCTCATGGCGATCAAAATAAGGCAACCACGACCACCGCAGCCACCGCCATTTCCTCAACTGCACACGATCCCTCGGCATCACTAGCACCTCCTTCCATAGTGCAATAGAGACAGAGCAATGTTGCCTTCCATCCGCACCATCGCAGGCGAGCCCTTGGGTGCTACCCCAACTTCACCATCATCGCTGCCTCCCAACCCTCAACAGTAGCGATGCCTCCACGCAGCGATGACAACAAGCATCGCTGCCTCCCATCGACGTCATTGCAACCACCGCAGCGGCAAGCCCTTGGTGGCACTACCCCTAGCCGCACCACCAACGCTACCTCCCATCGACGCCACCATAGCCATTATAGCGGCAAGCCCTTGGCGGCATTGCCCCTAGTTGCACCACCATTACTGCCTCCCAGCCCTCAGCAGCAGTGATCCCTCCACACAACGATGACAACAAGCATTGCTACCTCCCATCAATGCCATCGCAGCCATCGCAGCATTGAGCCCTTGGTGGTGCTGCCCCCAGCCGCACCACCATCGCTACCTCCCATCGATGCCATTGTATCCACCATAGCGGCGAGCCCTTGGCGGCGCTGCCCCCAGCTGCACCACCATCGCTGCCTCCTAGCCCTCTGTAGTAGCGATCCCTCCACGCAGCGACTGCAACAAGCATCGCTGCCTCCCACGCAGCGACCACAGCTACATCCCCACATCCTCACAGCAACCCTTCATTCGCACAGTGCTACCACCAACTATATCACAATAGCAGCACCGAATAGAGCAGTGATTGATGCCCTAGTCCTAACACCAATAATAGGAGTTGAGATTACAGATTTGTAGTCTTACGCAATGGCCACCGATAACTCAGTGAAAGCACAAATAGAAGCATTGGAAATCAGAATTGAGAATCGACTGTAAGAAATACTTAATGATTTCAAAAAGAGCCTATTGGAGAGCCTCAGTAAATTTCAACAAAACGGGAGCTCAAGTTCTACGTTGCTCTGGAAATATAGGAAAAGGGCCCTAAGACTATGACACAAACTACTCACACATGAAGATAAAATTTGCGAGATGAGAAGATGGAGATCCAACTAATTGGATCTCTAGGGCAGAAAAGTTTTTCCGTTTTCACAGAACTCCAGAAGAATCCAATGTGGAAATAGCCTCAATCCAACTAAAGGGAGATGCAATCCAGTGGTATGATTGGTATAAAACTTACCACAGAGTCTCCTCGTGGGAGCAATTTAAGAGAAGACTTGTTATTCGCTTTGGACCATTTGAATACGAGAATGTTGATAGGCAACTCGTCAAAATTTGTCAGACTTCTACATTGTTAGAATATCAGAGTATGTTTGAAAGATTGTTAAATCAATCTAGAGATTGGTCGGAACGATAACTTCTTGGTACATTTATTGAAGGGCTTAATCCGGAGATTCAGTGTGAAGTTAAGTCTCATCAACCCCGCACCATGATAGCTACTATTTCATTTGCATGCCTGCATGAGAAAAAAATCAATAGGGAAAATCATGGAAATAGAAGTAACAACAACCAGATGATTAGCAAGCCACTCGCCCCATCTATTCCCAACCAAAGCCCTAACACCCGAAGACTAACCCAAGAAAAACTCAAGAAAAGATCAACAAAGGGTTTGTACTATGATGAAAAGTGGAGTATGGAGCACCGATGTAAACAAGGGCAACTTCTGATGATTGAGCCAATTGGAGAGGAACCGAAAGCAGAATAGTTGGACTCTGATCATGAAGGTATGGAAACTGATGAAGATATTGAAGCCATCACACATACAGTGCATGCATTGGCTGGCTACACTAACCCACAAACTATAAAAATCGGAGGAACTTCGAAGCATCAGCTTGTCACTATTTTGATTGATACGGGTAGCACTAATAATTTTATGGACAAGAAAGTTGCAGCCCGATTAGCTTACTACATTAAAGGTTGTGCCAGATTCGAAGTAAAGATCACTGATGGATGGATTTTAACTTATGATAGCAGATGTTCAAAGATAAAATTGATTATACAGGTCTAGGAGTTTCTTGCAATGATTACTACGCTGAAAGACATACCTATTGCTTACACTATCAAAAAGTGGAGACTATACTTACTTGATCAACGGGTTATGATACGTTGTAGATAGCCTATGACTGAAGTGCTAAAAGATAAGCTCCCCGAGTTTCATGCTACTCAGCCTTGATGACAAGGATGATTTGAAGAGGGAAGAATTGTTAGGACCCTTTTATTTTATGAGCTTTGAACAATGTTTATTGAGTCTGTTTAGTTCAATTAGAGTCGGGTAGAAGTTTATTTAATATTTATTTATTATTAAGAGTCAAAGTCATAGTGGACTCTAGGTGGAACTCTATAAATAGTGATGCAACCCTTTCTTTCAATCAATTAATCAATCAATCAATCAATCAATCAATGAAATATTATTCCAATCTGTTATGACAAACCTTAGGAGGCCGATCCCCTCGAAGTAATCAAGGAGGTCAATCCTCTCGAAGTGATCAAGGAGACCGATCCCCTCGAAACGATCATCCCATTTTCTCTTCTTTCTTTGACGATAAGATCGTACGGTCATATCAGTTGGTCAAATTTATCTTCTAATCAATTTCTACACGTGATAGTGGAAGTTATAGGTCAAACTTTGGAAGAGTCTCCACTGAGGTCAGCATCATACTAAGCAGTGTTGACAATTCCAAATCCAAAAAATATTTTACCAAGATTTTATGTTTTGTTTATAGAGAGAATATTCCAACTGAAAAACGTCTTATAACTTTGTTCGTTTCACTCTATACATTATGTCGATTCAAAACTACAAAAGATATATAGACAAAATCGTAAGGATGACTTTTCCACTTTCGCTCAACCAAAGGTGCCGCCACTGTTTTGTATTTTAGTGACTTTTCTACTTAGATGGATAACTTTTTATTTAGATCGTGCATTGACCAAGGATTCAGCTAAATCAAGTTTCTTTTAGATGGTTTTAATAAAAGTTTTAAGTTTTTCTGTATCTCTTATTTATTTCTTGTAAAAATTATAAGTCTTTTTTTATATTATGTCGAGTAAAACTTTTCCTATATCTCCCAATTTTTATGATCTGATCAATTAATAACAGATAACTATATTTAGACAAAAATTTATTAAATATGATATTAAATAAATGCATTGACAATCATAAGGATGAGTTTTCCACTTTAACTCAACAAAAGGTGCCGCCACGTGAATTTTCTACTTAGTAGGACGGCTTTTTCTTTAGATCCTGCATTGACCAGAGATTCAGCTAAATCTAAGTTTCTTTAGTTGTTTTTAATAAAACTTTTAGGTTTTTCTATCTCTCTCCTTGAATTAAATATTTTTTAAAAAAAATTTAAGTCTTTTTTGTTAGGACTGTCTCGGTACTAAGAGGGGATGAATTAGTACTTTCGATAAAAAACATCGGTTTGAAATTTTCATTCAACAAAAATTGATAATGAAAGTGTATTTGACTTAGATTAAGTAAACTAATCAATTAACTTAGAAAGTAATAATAATAAAAAATAGAATAGAAATACATACCAAATTTAAAGTGGTTCGGTCGTCACGACATACGTCCACTCTTGATTCTTCTTCCGTCGAGGCCATCGGCGTTCACTAACGATTTTCTTTCAATGGGTGAAGACCACCTACCCTCTTTACAACTTTTACTCCTTTCTACAGGTTTAGGAGATAATATCTACAAGTCTCACACCTCTCTTAGAATGATCATAAAACTTTAAGGAGAAAGAGGACACAACACTTTTTCATAACTTTTCAACTCTGAATCACAAGTCTTTTTGTTCTCTTTTCATGCTTCCTGAAGAAGAAAAGAGTGGAGTATTTATAGGCCCTAAATGACTTTAAAAATAGAGCCAAAAAATATCTCATCTTGGGTTTTCGGGGTACTAGCGATACCACCGCCTGTAGCCTTGACAACCAGCGATATTATCGCCCAAACACCACCCAGTTTGGGTGGTACCACTGCTTAACACAATTTGGAAAACTATGTCTAGGTGGTACCATCGCTTAACACCGATAGTACCATTGTCGAGTCTTTTGGAAAAATAACATTTCATACTTTTCCAACTCATAGGCGGTTCCACCGCTTAGTCTGGCGATGCCATTATGAAGTCATTAGGGCTTATAAATATCTCATAATTTTCTATATGAAAGGATAACAAAGTACAATCAAAGTATGAAAAAAATTCTAAGTATTAGGGTGTTAAAAGTATTATAAAAGTGAGAAGAGTCCTCCTCCTCCCTCTTTTTATATTTGTAATCATCTAAAAAGATATGTGAGGCTTCTAAGGGTTATCTCCTAAACCCATGAAAAAAGAGAAAGTATTGTAAAAAGATGGTTGATCTTCACCTATTGAAGAAAGATCATTAGTGGACGTCGATGACCTCGACGGAGGAGGAATCGAAAGTGGATGTAGGTCACAATGACTGAACCACTATAAATTCTAGTATGTTCATTCCTTATTGCTAAATCTTTTTACTGCATTCAACTTTTCTTCATTACAAACTGTCTAATCCCCTCTTCTCTACTCATTAAAAAAAACGAAATGATTTTTATCGGAATCAAATTTTATCGTATAAAGATTTTCAAATCGATGTAATTTTTCTACTGCACTAATTCACACCCCCTCCCCCCAAGTGTCGCTCTTGATCCTAACACCAAAACCTACCATATGTATATTACCCTCTAGGCCCAATATCGAGCTAGCCATGAGTCATACCTGTTAGAACTCTTTCTAGCTCAGTGAATTACTATCTCCATAATAATTCACTTGACTCATCGACTATGGATGTACTAGGCCACTACGCCGCAATCCCTAGACGATACAAGGAAATCCAATCCCTTGGACCTATCTATCCTTAATTATCCTATACCTAAAGTCTCTCATTCATCCAATATCCCAGAGACCATATACCAGGCATGGTGCTATCAGGTTCATGCGGTTTCTCCTCGAGTCTCGCTCTAATCGGATTTTCTCGAAGAACTCTTGCTCTCTTAATCCGAATTCCATTAACCAAGGATTTGTTTGAGCTAGAATAAATGAGATATTCCTCTTATGATATCGAGAGCTGATGATCCTCTATCGACACTCAATAGCCCTCGTAAGGTTGGCTATCACTCCCAATAACCAGTTGTACTATATTTGAAACTTCCAAATCTATAAGTCTAGTATCAAAGAGTGGAGTACTCATATAGGACATCATTGATATCTCAAGTCTAAGGACTAGATACACTACTATGACTACAAAATCGATGTTTGACAATAAGGCATCTCCAACCATCCAATATTCTGTGAGCGGATCAATCAGTCAATTCATTCTCCAATGAGCACCTGTATTATGTCCATAATGTTCCCACATGAGCAACTATGAGACCAGCTGCCTCCATCATATGGATGGGTATACAGCAAATCAGTCTATCCGGTTATCTCGATATCCCTTTAGAGAAACCTATGACCAGGATTATTTAGGGTCTGTGTTTAAAGGTGAATCGGTCTCATTATCATGATCTTATCACGATCTGATTCCCATTCCATAGATCCATGAACATCAATATATATATATATATATATATATATATATATATATATATATATATATATATATATATATATATGCAACAAGTAATATAAAGTGATAAAATGTCAAAATAAAATAAGTAAAAAGATTACGTGTCAAGTTATTGAATCTCATATTTTGATGATGAAACCAATTGATACTATTTATGATTTGATCTGCGTTTTAAGTGACGTAGGAAACTTCGATCAGGGAGAGCCAATTAAAGTAGGAAGAATCACATTGGGTCGGAGTGAACATGTTAGAAGATTGGACGTCGGGCCAGAGGATCAGTCGACGTGTCGACAGAAGGCTTCGTGCCGTGAATTCGGGCATCGGGCCGAAGGATCGGACATTGCGCTAAGGAGATCGAAAGTTGTGAGAGTCAACATACTGATTGAGTAATACGTTGAAGGAGAGGACGATGCACCAAAGGATCGGACAAGTGCCGAATAAACCAATGACATACTGGACAAAGGACCCATGCTTTGTCTAAGATCAAAATAGTTTAGGGGGCTAATTGAGTTAGCTTTTGGTGTAATAATGTAACTCAATTAGGGGCTAATTGGGCCTTAATTGGGATAAATTTGGGCTCATTGGGAGGCTTATTCAGTGATCCAAAAGTTGAGTCATGCGGTGGCACTGCCAGAACAGGCGGTAGAACCACCTATGAGTTGGAAAACTCGGAAAACTAGATCTTTGAGGCTATCAGGTAGTGGTACCACCTAGTGATAGTGTGTTAGGTGGTGGTACCGCCCAGTGATAGTGTGTTAGGTGGTGGTACCGCCAGACTAGGCGGTGGTACTACCTAGTGTCAGGCTGTAGGCGGTGGTACCGCCCGTACCCCGAAATCTCGGGGTTTTGAATTTTGGCTCCAAGTTTTAAAGTCATTTGGGGTCTATAAATACCCCAACTATTCCTGCATGGAGTAACAAGAAAGGCGAACAAAAACTCTATGTTTTTAAAGTTGAAAACCCTTGTAAAGTGTCGAGTCCCTCCTCCTAAAGTTTAGAGACCATTCTAAGGGAGAGTATGAGGGAAGCTTTGTAAAAAGGGGTTGTTAAGGTTCTCTCCTAAACCTATCAAAAGGAGAATCGAGTTATAAGGGTAGTTGATCTTTGCCCATTGAAGGAAGATCATTAGTGGATGCCGGTGGCCTCGACGGAAGTGGAATCGGTGGAGTGGATGTAGGTCACGACGACCGAACCACTATAAAACGATTTGCATTTCTATTTGTGCAACTTACCTTTACCACAAATTGAATCTTTACTTGCCTACTACTTTCACTATATATATGAATAAGATTTTAAGTTATCTTTCTAATCCGATTTTCAATAAACGAAGATATTTTTTGAAACTGACGATTTTATCCGCTACACTAATTCACCCCCCCCCCTTTTAGTGCCGACTCATTCCAAAGAGTTAGTATCAAAGTCACATTATTTTCTCATTTGGTTTGACACCTAAGAGAACTGACTCTTTTCGGCTTTCAAGAGGGTCACTCTCTCATTCATCCTCCCATGTTCAATGGAAGATGACTACACATATTGGAAAACTCGAATGAGAGTTTTTTTGCTTTCTTTGGATTTAAATTTATGAAATATTATTGAAAATAAATTTCAAAGGTTTTTTCTTCCAATGAACGATTGGAATGATTTGGAGAAGAAGACTTTTTCTTTAAATGTTAGAGCTATGAATGCTTTATTTTGCGCCTTAGACAAAAATGAATTCAATCGGGTTTCTATTTGTGAAACGACTTTTGATATTTGGCACACACTCGAAATCACGCATGAAGGCACTAATAGAGTAAAAGATTCAAAGATTAATCTTTTAATGCTTGATTTTGAGTTGTTTCAAATGAAGCCGAGCGAAACTATTATTGACATGTACACCCGTTTTACGGATGTCGTTAATAGTTTAAAAACTCTTGACAAATGTTTTTCAAATATTAAACTTATTAACAAGATATTAAGATCCCTTCTAAAAAGTTAGGATCCGAAAGTAACTACAATACAAGAGGCAAAAGATCTCAATAATTTTTCGCTTAAATAACTTTTTAGTTCATTGATGACATATGAAATGACGCTCAATGCACATGATAAACATGATGAACAAAACGAACATGAGAACAACCTTTCAAAGAGCATGAAGGATTTGGCACTTCGAACAATAGAAGACCACTCGAGCGAAAGCTCAAGTGATGATAACCTTGAACTCATCACAATAAAGCTTAAAAAATTCTTAAAATAAGAATATAAGAATAAAAATGAACTTAAAAAGAAGAAGTTGCCAAAGAAGGAAAAGGCGACTTGGGACAAATCGAGTACCTCCGAAGATGAGGAGCAAACCAATGAAGACGAAGTGGCGAACATCGCTTTGGTGACTCTCGACAATATGGTAAACAACTTAAATGAAACTCTTTTACTTTATTTCGAAATTACATGATGCTTTTCATTAGTTATTTTTAAATTAGTTAGTAAAAATTAAAAAATTAATAAATAAATAAAAATATTTCATGCTTCTTTTTTCTAGTTATTTTGAAAATTTTGAGCATGACAATCGCATGATAACTCCTAGCACTAAGATCCACTTAAAAATAAAAATACATTAATACAACAAAAAAAATGTTTTTGATTGAAAATTCCTTATGTTCAATGAAATCATGATTGATGTTTTAATGACATAATAATATAAGACGTAATGAAAATGTTAAAGATTTTGTATCATTTTTATGATTTAATATTATCCATGAGGATTTGAAGTAATGATGATTTTTGGGTAATTTATGGTTTATTGATCTTGATGATTTCAATGATGAGATTTGCTCTTTCAATTTTAAACTATGATGTATCATTTTCATACGAAAAAACTAGAGAATACTTTTATGAAATCAATCACTTAAAATGAAACACATAAAAAGGAAAATGTATTATCATTAGAATCAAAATGATAAATCAAATCACTTGTTTAAAGAAGCTTTATGTTTAATGTGTTATATTTTTTATCATTTTGATAATAAAATTTGTTTTTCGATTTTAATCAATGATGCATAATGATCATGCTTAATGAGTTTATCTTTCAAAATTATGCATGATGATTCTTGTGAATTATAGATCTTTGCCGTAATAAAAGTTCTTTTTCGTTTTAAATGTTGATGCTTGTTTTTATTTGGCATAAAAATTTGGGCATGTTTATATGAAATCAATCATATAAATTGAAACAATAAAAAGAAAAAAGCTTTCTCCTTAAAAATTTCTCTGCTTTATTGATTTTTTAAAAAGAGATTAATGAATCTATTTATATTACTTTTAATGAATATCTTGAAAAGTGATTTTGATGATTTGACAATTTGAAATTGAATGGGGAACAGTTTTAGTTTACAGCGTTTTCTCCTTATACCGGGTTTAGGAGACAACCCTTACAAGTTTCACTCCTCTTTCTTGGATGGTTAGAAGGTTAAAAGAGGAAGGAGGAGAACTCTTCTAACTTTTATAACACTTTTCACACCCTAAACACTTTGAATTTTTCACACATATGATAGCACTTCGTTGCCATTTCATGTAGAAAAGGGTGGGGTATTTATAGGCCCCAATGGCTTTAAAAGTTGGAGCCAAAAAATTCAAATCCTTGGATTTCGGGATGCTAGCGGTACCACAGCCTGATAGAGCTCGGAGACCGAGCTCTGGCGGTACCACCGCTTGACAAGGGTGGTACCACCGCTGGCAGCATTGATTGCCAATGGTACCACCACCCAGTCTCGGTGATACCACCGCCTAGACCACCTGGGAGACTAGGTCTCCCAAGCGGTGCCACCGCCGGCCCTATTTTCAGGGGTTGAATGGGCTATTTAATCCGGCCCAATTTAGCCCTGTTAAGGGCCCAATTGGCCCCTAATTAAGTTAGTGGGATTACCTCCCAATTCTAACGCAATCTACCGTCTAACTGCAATAACTAAGACATAATCAAAGCACTCTTGTTCCGGCACGTCAATTGCTCTTCTAACGATCTTCCAACGATCTTCCGACGAACTGTCAATAATGTTCCAGTGGACTCCCGGCAAGCTCCTGGACATTACGACGATCTTCTTGGTGAGTTCCGATGAGCTTCTTTGGCACGCTCCTGGACTTCTCGGTTGGTTCCGGCAGAACTTTCGACGAATGTCTGGACTTCCGACGAACTCTTGAACTTCCAACGAGATCTCAATCTTGACTCTGGCACAATACCTGCTTTATGTTTTACTGCTATCGTAGTTAATCCTACACACTTTTCTCAACATATAAATTAGTTCAAACAATTTACAATTGATTTCATCAACAAAATCCGAGATTCAACAATCTCCTTCTTTTTTATGATGACAATCAATTGATGACGGAGTTAACCTTAACTCCCCCTATCTATATGTCATACTTGAGAAAATACATTCTTGAATTCAAGACCTTTGAATTCAAGTATCAAATTGATAAGTTAAGTTCATTTAAACTTATCAACATGCACATCATGATTCCTATCATGATTTAACATTCTCATAATACGATGTCATGTATTTATCAATGAAAATGATGTCAAGGCATGACATCCATTTTCAAGTCCAATCATAGACATTCATCATTTGTAAGTATGATTCAAATTTCAAATATAAAATATAGTAAGATGACAAAGATAGCAATTCATCATTTCATGGCAAGATATTAATTGTAAAATAGCAAGCTACACTCAAGATATCTTATCATAATGAAAGACATTTATCAAGCATTCATAAAGTATACAAGTGTTTATGATAAGCATTTATGATAAAATATATTACATACATTTATAATGCCAATTTGTCATCAATTTACTACTTTTTGATATTATTTCTCCCCCTTTGTCATTAACAAAAAGGAGAACAATTCAACAATGCAAGTGTAGTTAAAATTCATACAAATTTCATACTAATTTATTCAATCAATATTGCATCATTGTATGGTAACATTCAAAAGTTCTCAGTATTAAATAGATAGATTCCATCAACTTCTCCTCCTTTGTCATCAAAAACTTTGCGTGAAGAAGGAAGGTAAGGAGGGAATCCAATAAGAACCTAATTTGTGAAATGATTTGAATCAAAATATCATTTGAAATCAAATTGCCGTTCTTGCAAGTAATCATCTCACATGAAAATTCATCTTTCAAGAATCAAATATCAATTGGAATTTATAAAATTCATCTATTATGAGAAGAATAAGGAAGAATTCATTGGAAAGAAGCACCATACGAAGGATAAAGGAAATTCCATGAATAAACCTTCATAAATCAAATCCATTTCTCATTTAAAGATTCATAAAAGTGAAATTCGTAAGAGATGCATTTGTCATTGAATTTCATATGTTAAACATCATTAACTGATGGAGTAAAGATATGAAGTAAACTTGATATCAAGGAAAATAATACCGAAATAAATTCATGAAAGCTCCATTCATGAAATACATTAAGAGAAGGCACCACGTCCAGAAAAGAAATACAACAAACTTATATATTTGGACAATTTAACATCCATAATTCCCTTCTAATGAAATCAAATTATTCTTCATTTAAAGGTTTTGTAAAGATCTCGACCAATTGATGTTCGCATCAATAAACTCCAAGATTACATCATGATTATTAATAAAGTCTCATATAAAGTGATGCCTAATATCAATGTGTTTAGTTCTAGAGTGTTGAATAGGATTTTTTGTTAAACATATTGCACTTGTATTGTCACATTTTATAGGAATATTCTTAAGATAAATTTTATAATCTTCTAATGTATTTTTCATCCATACAACTTGTGCACAACATGCACTAGCCACAATGTATTCGGTTACGGTTGTGGATAGTGATATTGAGTTTTGTTTCTTGGAGGACCAAGAGACAAGTGCATGTCCTAAAAATTGACACATTCCAAAGGTGCTATTTCTATCTATTCGACACCCAGCAAAATTAGCATCGGCATAACCAAGCAATTCAAAATTTTTAGATTTTGGATACTATAATCCTAATTTAGGAGTTCCTTTTAGGTATCTAAAAATCCTTTTAACAACTTTTAAATGAGATTACTTAGGGTTAGATTGAAATCTAGCACAAAGTCCTATACTAAACATGATATCTGGTCTCGATGTGGTGAGGTATAACAAACTACCTATCATACCCCTATAGGCTTTTTGATCAAAGCTTTCTCCACCTTCGTCAATGTCTAATTTAGTGGAGGTACTCATAGGAGTATAATAGCCTTTGAACTTTTCATATTAAATTATTTTAGCAAGTCTAATGTATATTTTGTTTGACTAATAAAAATATCATCATTAAGTTGTTTGATTTCTAAGCCTAAAAAGAATGTTAGTTCCCCCATTAGGCTCATTTCAAACTCTAGACTCATGCTTTTGGCAAACGATTCACATAAGGATTCATTTGTAGAGTCAAAAATAATGTCATCAACATAAATTTAAATAATAAGAAAATTATTTTTAAAATTTTTGATAAACAATGTAGTATCGACCTTGCCTTTAGAGAAATTATTTTGAATAAGAAAAGAGCTAAGTCTCTAATACCAAGCCCTTAGGGCTTATTTTAAACCATAGAGAGCTTTAGTCAATTTAAACACATGATTAGGGAACTTATCATTCTCAAATCCGGGGGGTTGTTCAACATAAAATTCTTCGGAAATAAAGACATTAAGAAAAGTACTTTTAACATCCATTTGAAACAACTTAAAATTATTACTACTAGCATAGGCAAGGAGCATCCTTATGGCTTCTAATCGTGCCACAGGAACGACGGTTTCTTCATAATTGATACCTTCTTCTTGGTTGAAACCTTTGGCCACTAATCTAGCCTTATTTCTAACCACGATACCAAATTCATCTTGCTTGTTTCTAAAGACCCATTTAGTACCAATAACTAAATGATCATTTGGCTTTGGAATAAGCTTCCACACCTCATTTCTCTCAAATTGATTTAACTCTTCTTTCATTGAAATAACCCATGAATCATCTTTCAAGGCCTCGTCAATACATTTAGGTTCAATTTGGGAGAGAAAAACGGCATTGGCACAAAACTTCTTAAGAGAAGAACGAGTTTGAACTCCTTTTGATATGTCCCTTGTGATTAACTCCTTAGGATGAGCATTTATATACTTCCATTCCTTAGGTAAGGATGTTTCGGAAGAAGATGCATCCAAGTTGCTAGATGGAGAAAGGGTTTCGCTTAAATTTAAATCATCAAAGTTAAGATCATCATCAAAATCATTTTTCTTAGTTATGGAAACTTTATTAAAAACCACATGAATAAACTCTTCTATAATCAAGATTCTTTTGTTAAAGATATGAAAAGCCTTAGAAATAGAAGAATAATCAAGAAAAATTCCTTCATCGGATTTTGTATCAAACTTTCCTAAGGCATCTTTTTCATTCAAGATAAAGCATTTATATCTGAAAACTTTAAAATATGAAACGTTGGGTTTTTTATTATTCCATAACCCATAAGGAGTTTTGGAGAGTAATGGTCTTACTAGAACCCTATTCATGATATAGCATGTCATATTTACGGCTTCGGCCAAAAATATTTGGGGAGGCTATGTTCGTTTAACATGGTTATAGCTATGTCTTGTAAGTTTCTATTTTTTCTTACTACTACTCCATTTTGTTGAGAATTTCTTGAGTAGCGAAATTATGGTTGTATCCATTAGATTCATAAAATTCTTGGAAATCACGGTTTTGAAATTCACCACCGTGATCACTTCGAATTGATGAAATCATAAAACCCTTTTCGTTTTGAACAAGTTTACAAGACTTAGAGAAATACCTAAAGCAATCACTTTTGTGTCCCAAAAAGTAAGTCCATGTGTATCTGCTATAATCATCCACGATAACAAAGGCATATTTGCTACCTCCTAGGCTTGATGTAGCAATTGGTCCGAACAAGTCCATATGGATCAGTTGCACTGGTCTATATGTGCTTGTTTGGTTCTTTGGTTTGAAACTACCTTTTATTTATTTTCCTAGTTGACATGCATCACATACATTGTCTTTAATGAACTTAATATGAGGAATTCCTCTTACAAGTTCTTTAGATGAGATTTGAGAGACTAGTTTCATGCTAGCATGACCTAATCTTCTATACCAAAGCCAAGCATTATCATTTAAAACCGAAAAACGTATTTCATTACAAAGATCATCAATGTTGATAGTGTATATATTATTTTATTTTAGGGCAATCATAGATGTGTTTTTGTGTGGTTTTTCTATAATACAAGCAATAGATTCAAATCTAACAATATATCCTTTATCACACAATTGACTAATGCTCAAAAGGTTATGCTTTAAGCCATCAACTAACAACACATCTTTAATAAAAAAGTTGGATATATTTTCTATGGTTCCTTTGCCAATGATTTTACACTTTTATTATCTCCGAATGTGACATATCCTTCGTCTAGACTAGTGAGCTTAGAGAATTGAGATGGATCTCCGGTCATATGCCTTAAGCATCGACTATCAAGGTACCATCTCTTGCTCCTAGCTTGTGATGGTAACCATTTCTATAAAAAGGGATGATTTTTAGATACCCATTTGATCTAGGGTGCCTCAAAAATCGATTGGCTTAACTCATCATTTTGCATGGAGTTCTTTACGGTTCCTTTAGGAACCCAAATTAGTTTGTATGAACTACATTTCTTAAATGGACAATGATAAGCTATATATCCAAATTTGCAACAAAAGTTACATTTGTTTTGGGGTGAAACATGCAAAGTAGGGCCTTTAACAAAGGTAGTTGGATTTTGGTGAGAGCTACATGTTAGGAAAAGGGTCGGCACTAAGAGGGGGGGTGAATTAGTGTAGTGGTAAGAATTAGTGTCGGTTAGAAAAACCTTCGTATGATAAAATCTGATTTCGACGAAAATCATTTCGGAAATATCTTTAAATTGAAAGCATATGGAAGTGTAGTCGATGTAAAGCAAGGAAGGCAGTTTGAAGTTAAGATAAATGGCAAAACAGAAATGCAAACCGATTTATAGTGGTTTGGTCGTCATGACCTACATCCACTCCTCCGATTCTTCTACCGTCGCGGCCACCGGTATCCACTATCGATCTTCCTTTAATATGCGAAGATTAACCTCCTTCTTACACCCCTCTTCTCCTTTTACCGGGTTTAGGAGACAACCCTTACAAGCACTCACTCATTTCTCAAACTATTCTAACACATAAACTAGAAGAGGAGGATTCTCACAAGAGATCACAACAATGTTTTTCCCTCTTTAAATTCTCTATGCTTGTATATGTTAACCAGGGATGAGAGGGGTATTTCTAGGCTTCAAGTTGATTCAAACTTGGAGCCTGAAAAGGTCTCATCCCAAGTTTCCTAGGTACTGGCGATACCACCGCCGTTCTTGGGTGGTACTACTGCCAAAGGATCTGGTACTGGGCGGTACCACCGCCGAACAAGGGCAGTTCCACTGTCGAACAAGGGCGGTTCCACCGCTGGCAGCATTGCTGCTAGTGGTACCACCGCCCAGCCTAGGCAGTACCACCACCCAGATTTCCTGGGGTGATGTTGCCCAAGCGGTGCCACCACCGGCCAAGTTTTCAGCACCCTAGTTGGGCCTTCAGTCCGGCCTAAACCAGCCCAACTTCGGGCCTAGTTGGCCCCTAACAGAGTTGATGGGATTACCTTCCAATTCTAACTCTAATTATATGCTAACTACGATTCCTAAGACATAATCTAAGCAAGATAAGTTTGGTTTCTTCCGACGAGCATCCGGCGATCTTCCAACGAACTTCCGACGATCTCTTGGCAATGTTTTAGTAGACTCCCGGCAAGCTCCTAGACTTTACGATGATCTTCTTGGTGAGTTCTGACAAGCTTCTTTGGCAAGCTCCTGGACTTCTTGGTTGGATCCCGCAGAACTTCCGACGAACGTTCGGACTTTCATCGAACTCTCGAACTCCCAACGAAATCACGTTCTTGACTCTGGGACTTCATTTTGCTTTATGTCTTGCTATCGTAGTTAATCCTGCACACATAAAAACATACTTCGATCTAGATAATTATTACTAAGCATGAATCATATCGTCCGACATGTCATTGGTCCATCGATGCTTCGTCCAATTCTTCGGCATATCGTCCTCTCTTGCGACCTATTGCCCAATCGGCCAGTTGACCTCGCAACTCCGATATCCTTGGCGTAATATCCACTCTTCGTGGCTCGATGCCCGAATCTATGGTTCGAAGCCTTTTATCGATACGTCGACCGATCCTTTGGCCCGACGTCCAATCTTCTAACACGTTTTCCTTCGGCCCAACATGATTCTTCCTGCTTTAATTGTCTCTCCCTGATTGAAGCATCCTGCATCACTCAAAACGTAAATTAAATCATAAACACTTATCAATTGGTTTCATTATCAAAATCTGATATTCAACACTACTCACAAATCCGATTCCGTCTTTTCTATGAACGTGACCCTTGTTGGTAAGGATCATGTTCAAAGACTTGTTACCAACCTCAAAATTTTCTAAGGGTTCTTTGAGTAGCAAGTTTTCCTTTTGAAGTATTTCTAGTTCATCACATTTCGTACATGGAGCTAAACTATCATTGTGCTCAACTTTTAATCTATCGAAATCACTAGCAAGAGAAGCATGCTCTTTTTTTAATAATTTATATTTTTATTAATCAATTTATATTCATCAAATAAATCATGAAAATCATTTAATAGTTCATCAAAGGATAAATTTGCATCAAAGAAACTACTCACCTCATCTCCAATAGCCATTAGCACATAGTGAGCAACTTGCTCGGTGTTGGTTGGCTCCTCTTCTCATCACTTGAATTTTCTTTCAAGTAATCTTCTTGAGTTCTTAGTTTGGTTGTTTTTGTATTGTTATATACCTATATAAAAAACACTGCAATATTAAGAAATGAGATGGTTAGAGTTTATTGACATTAAATCAATGTAAAGTCATCTAAATCCGCTGGATTTTTCTTTTCAATTCATGCTGAGAAGGCATATTAAATGGCTTACTGTGCAATTTTCATTTCCTTATCATCAGTACGTAAAATTGACTTCGATCAATAAGGTAGCGATGACAATAATTCTATTGGAGATAAGTGATCAAGTACAAAGCTTTCAAAGAAGTTGGAAAGAGTTGACATCACCAAAGGACAACAAACATGTAGTTGGTAAGAGTTGACAAAAGCTAAGACGATTGCTAGTTTCTCTTGAGCGATTTAACAGCTATTTTACTTGCATCTTTTACAAATCATGTGAATGTAGTTGGCAAGTGTTGACAAAAGCTAAGACGATTGCTAGTTTCTCTTGAGCGATTCAACATGCTATTTTACTTGGGTAATTTTGCTTTTAACATTTCAAGTAAAGTGGTTCTCACAAGCATCTTTTACAAATCATGTGAATACAAATAAAGAGAGAGAGAGAGAGGGAGAGAGAGAGAGAGACTCAAAAACTACAATGGAGAAGAACGACAAAAGAGATTATGTGAAGGATTACGTAGGCAACACGCATAGATTTGATAAGAGTTGACAGAAGATAAAGGGATGACCAATGAAATCCATTGCTAGTTTCTCTAAAGCGACCCCATCAACGTGCTGTTATTCCGGTCTTTTTTGCCAACACTTCAAAGTCAAGGAGCTCTCATCACTCTATTTTATAAAATATATGAAGACAAAGAAAGAAAGAAAGAGAGAGACGCAAAGCTTCTTACAATGGAGAAGAACGACGGGAGATTTTGTTCATATGTTATTTGCACCGAATATATATTTATGAACGTACACAATCGATAATATATGTCTCAACATTATTGCAACTTTTCTTTTGTGTAATTGACTACATGTTGCTCAACGTATGCTGAATTGGTATTAATTTGGTAATATGAATCGAGATTGGATGTCTATCTTCTTGGTGACTAATAATTGATATTACTCAATGGTTGTGATTTGTGTTGGCCAAGTTTTATACTAAAAAATGTAGCATTCCTTCTGGAGGATATGACCAAGTAATCAACGTATTAGATAGCTCGGTTTATCTAACGATCTCCAAACCTGATTGTAAATGTTTATTTCGTATGCAGTTTCAGTAACATTTGGAAACTGTGGTTTGACTTCTGCATCTCCACTTGACAGCATTTGATACAGCCATTATCATATCAGTTTATGGTGTTTGACTTGTGAGAGTCCATTAGCTAGGGATG
This sequence comes from Musa acuminata AAA Group, assembly GCF_036884655.1. Taxonomy (NCBI): domain Eukaryota; kingdom Viridiplantae; phylum Streptophyta; class Magnoliopsida; order Zingiberales; family Musaceae; genus Musa; species Musa acuminata. The sequence continues at coordinate 502,208 of NC_088328.1, forward strand.
ATGTTGAAGCCTTTGTGATCTTGGAAAGACTACGGTTGGCTAGGGATGGATGGATTTCTCGATTGTACATCACCACCACCATACCACTATCACAAGAAAGTTGCTAAAATTATGTCTATTAATTATAAGCTACAACACCTTTGAAATCGATTCTAAGAAACAATAGTTCAAATTGATTTGCTACAAAAAGAAAATTGGTAGATTGTAATTTCACATACTTGAATATTTATTTGAGACCCAAAACGAATAGAGTTACAAAAGGTGGGAATGATGCTATGTATGAATGTATAGGTTGGAGAAGACTATGATACTAAAAGAATAATTTAGCAATCAATAATGCAAAACACAAAATAAAAAATATTGAATATAAGATTTATAATGGACCATTTGTCTGCGTTTCATGTGAATTTGTTTTTTTTAATTTTTGAGAGAACAAGGTTGAATTAATTCTTGGCATGTTATAGATCCTTTTGAATAAATTCCTAAAACATAGCCGATAGTCAAAGTATTTTGTACCTCACACATCAATACATTCAACTCCATAGGTGTTTTTGAGCAAACACCTTTTAAAACTAAGATTTTACTATCCACCAGAAAAATATTATGAAATAAAAAATTCAGAAAATATTTGTCTATCCAATAATCACCACGTTGGTGAATATTCTTTGCTCATTTTGAATATCTTTGTATTAAATAAATTTTTTTATTAGCTTCAAAACTATATCATCGATAAAAAAACAAGAATCAGTTGATATTTCAATCTCAAAGTATAATACATAACCAATAGATCATGTGTACGCGTTACAAACCATAGTGCTCCTAGTAGGATTTTTTATTCTAAAGATAAATGTTAATTTTTCGATTACTATAGGATTTTAATTTACCTAATTATCTACACTTTGGAATCCATTCATATTATCGTATGGTCTTTTCTATGACAAACGGAACTCGTCATTTTAGGTAGCCACCTTCTCTTGTATGTAAAATTTCATCAGTATGAGAAATTTATCATTACTACATAAATATAAATTAGTTCACCTCAATTTGTATTAGCTAGAATAGAACCAATTATATTATTTGAATTTAGAGATACACCTCACATTATTTTTTATGATAAACTTAGCTCACTGTATCTTAGATAGTTATCTTTTCTTATATATGCAACCTGTTTCTAACCCTTTAGATTTTTATTGTATCCTCTTTTCTAGTCAGTATCAACTTTGATGAGATCTTCTCCTTGTATAAAAATAATGCAACCTTAAGTAAATTTCATAACCTTAATTATTAGAATTTAAAAAATTAAAATATATATTTTTTAACTATTGGAACATACGGTAAGTAATGCAATATGAGTCGCTCTATCCAACATTTTGATATTTGCTATACCAACATTTAATACATTCACAATTCTTATATCTGTAGCATTCTACATCATCCAAAAATTTGTGGCATATCATGTCAAGATTAATTTTTATAAGAAAACTATTTTCATTGATTCTACCGTAAATAGCTAATGGATATGTCATGTCACATAATTGCACCTCCACAAGGTTGGGTATGAGTGTCGGGATAGTGTGTAAGAAGCAAAAACTCCTTTTTCCTGAATAAATTGGACATCAATATTTTTAGGTGAAATATTGTTTTGAATTTATAGAATCCCTTATCAATTATACAGTGCTATATGCAAAATCCATCTTTCTAGAATATATTATTTCATCATATTGTGCTTCGTCAACGCTAATAAACTTCTTCCCATCATTTTCTTGGATTTTTTCTTCTTTTAGTTTAGTTGTCAAAACCATATGGTCAACAGTTTGGGGTGTGACTTTCTGAATTGCACGTGTATGGTTTCGGTGAAGATAACAATCAATGTTGCGTGTGGTAGGTATTGATGTCTCTAACATTGACCATATGCATGAATTATAATAATGTTGGATGCTCCTTCGACAAAACAAGTAACAAATTACAATTTTTATATTTGAATGGGACAATCCAATATGATTAGCTTTGCAAGATGGGAAACTTCATTATATTTGCATGTGACAAAAATTTTTCATTCTAATGTTATATTGGAATTATGCTTGCAACATCGTGTAAAAAACAAATCATGATAAGGTGTTATTCATCCAACCAAGATCTTGATATGAAGTAAAATAAGACTTAATCCAAATTTAGACTAGTTTTGTAATAGATTTGGATAAATCTTAATCTTACTAGCCAAGAACAATAAAGGTCACTAAGGCCTAAAATGTTAAAAGTCCAAAGTAACAGTAGTAGACAAAAACTAGTCTTTAAGGATGATGTGGAAGTACATTAATACATCACAAACTTAGTTCATGATTTGTGTGTCCTAATTTACGTCAATATTATTTATGTATTTTTATATTTATTGTAATTATTATTAATTCTACTTATTTTAATAAACTTATTCTATTATTGATTGAAACAGAGAAAGTATCTTTGCAAACCGAACTAGTTAGCATTTTCAGATTTTTTTTTTTTTTCTAAAGGCGAATGATCCTTGGCATATGTTATTCCCTTTTTTACATTAGACAAGTATGACATTTATTTTTGTTTTTGCTCCCTAGTCAATCTTTAAAATTTCTCTTGAAAACTAGAATCAAAATGATAGTAAAATTGCAAAATGCATCCTAGTCTATTGTTATGAGTGAATATTGTATGATGAAGATATTTTGAATTTGTAGAACTTCAAACATAAAAGATTTATTGCATGATAATGGGTATATATCTTTTTAACTAACGAAATATCTATGGATTTATGATCATAAGAAATATTATCTTATTATAAATTAAGGTAAAATATACTTGATACAAGAATAATGATAATATCATATTGTCGACACCTTGACACTATGGGACTAGCATCCGAACACATATTTGAGTAGGTTGAATATTATAATATCCTAGATTTCTTGCACTACAATTGCAGTTAAGTCCAAGAGAAGTGCATCGGTATCTTTAGTGATAATGCTATAGTTAATGACATTTAAACCCTATTGTAAAAAAGCTTTTCAAGTGTATTTCAAGACACAACATTTCCTAAAAAATTCTAGTTGAAATTTTCGAATCTCTTATTGACTTAATCTTCAAAGGAGCCTTTTCAAGGATGTCTAACATGGTTTTACAAGTTTTGAGATGCCTTGAAAAAGCTTAAGAATAAATTTGTTATCGACCTTTTGATACGAGAATAGAAAAAGATCTTGATTGGATCTGAATTAATATCTAATTTGGACAATCAAAATCTAACATAACGATACTATTCATCTAAGTATTTTTCTTGAATTATATTTCACCCTATATCTATGGATCATTGAGCAATTAAGTTAATTAAATAACCATACTTAAGTTAAATCCAATACAATTTGAGTCAGTACACATTCACACTCTATATGGAAAGGAGATGTGCTATAATTTCTTTCTTAGGAAAACTTATTATTACTAAACTATATAAAATATAAGTACATTATTATATAATCTATTTATTGTAAAGCTATCAATTTATTACTGTCAGTGTGACGAAATCAATAAGCTTCTTTCCATCGATCATATTATCTTCTTTCTAGCTTAGTTTTCTTAGTTATTTATATTTAGATTAGTTGCCAACTCCTAATGGTTGTCATTTCATGATTGAATTCAAATTAGTCATATATGTATCATTTTGGTGGGGAAAGAGAGAGGAATAAATGCTGTACCTCGATTGAATTGTCACTCAAGATGATATTTATTTGAACCCATGATAGACCCTATGCATCTACCATAGAGTTAGATGGTGTTATTCTCAAAGTCAGTTATAAGATATAATGCTAGGATTTGAGATATGATTTGATTTAGATTCGATTCCAGATAAAAGTAAGCTAATATGATTTGAGATATCAAGAAGCAGTCGAGGATGAATAGATGATGTGGATATGAGTTGTCATTTCAGAATTATTATTCTTGAGATACTATCAGTTTTATAAATACCTAAATAACAAATGCTACCTGCTCCACTCACTCCACCATTCCCAAACCTAGTTCCATCACTCATTCAAGTTTTAGGCCTCTTAATTGAGTCACAATCAACCTAAGTGCCACTAGAAGTATATTCTCTTCCACTAGTTCAAAATCCAATTCCTTCACTTGAATAGGAAATCACGAATGAATTGATCATACGTTGGAATGCTTGTCGATTTTAAGCTTAGGATTGATCTCTTTAGGGGATATGTTAGGACTCTAGCCAAAAGAACGCTAATTAAATTTTATTGAAAAAGTCATTCATGTAAAACCTACCTAGCTGACCCCTATTAAAGAGGTGAAGAGGTCGACTAGGATTAGGATTAGTTGGGAGTTTACTTCTTAGAGTATGAGTCTTATTAGGAATTGGTTAAAAATAGGAGTCTTGAGTAGGAGTAATATTAGGAGTTGGGGTTTACAAGCCCTATAAATAGTCATATATTCATCCTCTTTTCAGAAATAATAGATGAATCTTCTTAGCAGCCTTTGAACAGTAACTTAGGAAGGAACCTCTATAGAGTTTCAAGGAGGCCGATCCCCTAAAGAGATCAACCCCAAGCTTAGAATCCGCTGGGGTTCTATCACTTGGTATTAGAGTAGCATTTTTAGTATCTTGTTATCCTTCCACAGTCATTCATCAGCCCTCCATAGTCACCCAAAACAATTCACATAATTGTTTAGAATATCATCGTCGAATTACGCCATCATCTCCACCACTGCGGATCATCCTTTGATCCCCCCGTGAATTACAATAGGTTCTAGTTCCCTACCTTACACTTGCTACAATTTAGTTATCCTTATTCAAAAATCTAGCCATTCATCATCCCTCTACAGTGGCCCAAAGCATTTCCCACAATTGCTTAAAAGATCATCGTCGAATTCCACCATCGTGGATCATCCTTTGATCTCCCTGTGAATTACAATAGGTTCTGATTTCCTACCTTACTAATGCTGCAATTTAGTTATTCTTATTCAAAAATCCAAAAAATTCGTTCCTATATTGTTGCATAAACTTTTCATCGTAAAGTTTTTATCTCTACGATGAAAGATGCACTGCAGAATTCCAACCACATAGCACAGTTTATTTGATCTTGCTACTACATTTATTTGTGTCCAAATCTTTACAAAATTTTTATGACAGCTTTAACTAAGGGGATTTTAATTACCTCTCGTTGAAAGTCGTTAAAGCATAGTTTGCCGCCTAACCTTTATTGATTTTCTCCTCATCTTCGGATGATCTCGATTCGTCCCAAAGTGCTTCCTTCTTCTTGTATTCATAGTAAGTAGTTGCATTCTTTTTATTCTTTAATTTTTATTTTATGAACTTTTCAAATTTCATAGTGAGGAGTTCAAGTTCACCATCACTTGAGCTTATGCTCGAATGGTCTTCAATTGTTCTAAGTCTAAAATCCTTCATGTTCTTTGGAAGGTTGTCCTCAAATTTGTTTTATACCACATTGGTCATTTCGTAGGTCATTAAAGACCCGATAAGTTCTTTGAGTAGAAATTTGTTTAAGTCTTTTGCCTCTTATATGAAAGTTACTTTTGATTCCCAATTTTTAGAAAGAGATTTTAAGATCTTGTTAACGAGTTCAAAATCAGAAAAGCTTTTGCCAAGAGCTTTTAAACCATTGACGACATCCGTAAAATGGGTGTATATGTCAACAACGATTTTGCTTGGCTTCATTTGAAAATTTCAAAATCATATATTAAAAGATCGACTTTATAATCTTTAACTCTATTTGTGCCTTCGTATGTGATTTCGAGAGTGTGTCAAATATTAAAAGTCATTTTGCAAGTAGAAACCCGATTGAATTCATTTTTGTTTAAGGCACAAAATAAGGCATTTATAGCCATTACATTTAAAGAGAAAGTATTCTTCTCCAACTCATTCAAATCGTTCATTCGAAGAGAAGACTTTTAAAAACCAAATTCAACTATATTTCATAAATTGAGATTCAACGGAAATAAGAAAACTCTCATTCAAGTTTTTCAATATATGTAGTCCGTCCCATTGAATATGGGAGGATGAATGAAAGAGTGACTATCTTGAAAGCCGTAAAGAGTCATTTCTCTTTAGTATTAAACCAAATGAGAAAAGACATGGCTCTGATACTAACTGTTAGGAACGAGTTGGCAGTAAGAGGGGGGGTGAATTAGTGCAGCGGTAAAAACATCGGTTTCAAAAATTTCATTTCCTACGATTAAAACCAATCTTAGAAGATGTTAACTTGAAAGCATATGCGAGCGTAGGCATAGTAAAAGCATAGTAAGGAGGAGAGGCAGTTTTCTATAAAAGTAAATTGCTCAAAATAAATACAAATCGAGTTTATAGTGGTTCAATCATCGTGACTTATATCCACTCCCGATTCCTCTTCCGTCGAGGCCACCGGCATCCACTATCGGTCTTCCTTCAATAGGCGAAGGCCAACCACCTTTTACAGCTCTTTCTCCTTTTACCGAGTTTAGGAGATAACCCCTACACCTCCACTTACTCCTCTCTCAAACTATTTTAACACTTAGAAGAAGGAGAGGAGTTCACACAAGATTACAACATCATTTCTTTCTTTCTCACTCTCAATTCTTATGTTATTTAACTAGGGATGAGAGGGGTATATATAGGCCTCGAGTTGATTTAATCTTGGAGCCTAAAAAGGTCTCATCCCCAGTTTTCGTGGTCCTGGCGGTACCATCACTTGTGCTGGGCAGTACCACCGCCTACAGCACTAACACTGGGTGGTACCACTACTTGGAAGACTGTGTCTGGGTGGTACCACTACCTGGAAGACACTACCACTGGGTGGTACCACCGTCCAGACTGGCGGTACCACCACCTGACATAGTCTCAGAGATTGTGCCATGACGGTGCCACCTGTTAGGTCATTGTTTGGGCCTTTCATTGGGCCCAACACAGTCCATACATTAGCCCAAATGGCCCCTAATTTGGTTGGCCTAATTCTAATCCTAATTATGTGCTAACTATGAAATCTAAGATATTTACTAAGCTAAATAAGTCCATAAGTCTAGGTTTCTTTCGACGAGCTTCCGACGATCTTTCGGTGAACTTCCAACGATCCCTCGGCAATGTTCCAGCGGATTCCCGGCAAGCTCCTAGAGTTCACGATGATCTTCTTGGTGAGTTCCGATGAGCTTTTTTGGTAAGCTCCTAGACTTCTCAGTTAATTCCGGTAGAACTTCCGACGAACGTCCGAACTTCCGACGAACTCTCGAACTCCCAACGAAATCGCATCCTTGACTCTAAGACTTCATTTCGCTTTATGCCTTGCTATCGTAGTTAATCCTGCACACCTAAAATCTATTTTTATCTAGACAATTAATACTAAGCTAATCAGATGTTGTCCGGTATGTCATTGGTTTATCGACGCCTCATCCGATTATTCGGTGCATCGTCCTCTCTTACGGCCTATTGCCTGTTAGGATCAAGAGCACTAAGAGGGGGGGGGGGTGAATTAGTGCAGCGGAAATCTTTCAGCGATTAAAACTTCGAAAGCTGCGTTCGTTCGATAAAAATGATTTCGATGTAAAAGTCGATTCTAAGATTACTTTAACTTAAGATTAAGCGAGATGACGTTAAAGTAGATCTATGAAGGCAGTTTGCAGTTTATGATGGAAATCAGAATGCAAGCGCAAACTGAAATGCGATGTTCGTACGATAAAACCAGTTTACGTCTAAATGCCGATTCTGAAGATACTAAACTTTGAGATATGTTTTATAAATGCGCAGAAGGCAGTTTGTAGTTATGATTGAAGTCTAAACGTAAAGGTAAACTGAAATATGATGCTCGTACGAAAAAGCCGATTTACGTCTAAACGCAGATTCGGAAAGCTCTGAACTTAGAAACTCGTTCGTTAAGAGCGCAGAGGGCAGTAAGCTATTAAGGAGGTTTGCAGTAAAGATAAAATGCTCAAAGTAAATGCAAACCGAGATTTAGAGTGGTTCGGTCAATCTTGACCTACTCCACTTTTGGCTTCCTCCATCGACGAGGTCACCGACGTCAACTAGAGGCCTTCCTTCAATAGGCGAAGGCCAACCACCCTTTTACAGTTTCACTCTTTTTGACGGGCTTAGGAGACAACCCTTACAGAAATTTCTCTCCTCTCTTTACAACTCAGAACTTGGAAGAAAAGAGGGAGGAGAACTTTTGGCCTTTACAACAATTTTGAGCTCTAAAAATCACTGAAAAAGATCAAGATTTTGGGTAAGTTCTTGCTCACTCAGTGCTGAATGGGTGGGGTATTTATAGGCCCCAACCCAGTTCAAATTTGGAGCTCAAAACTGTCATTTCCCGGAATTCCGGGATCAGGCGGTTGCACCTCCTAATTGGAGCGGTTGCACCGCCTGGCAGAGCTCGAAGACTGAGCCTCTGGGCGGTGCCACCTCTGTCAGGGGCAGTTACACCTCTCTGCCAGAGCTCGAAGACCGAGCTCAGGCGGTTGCACCTCCTGACTGGGGTGGTTGCACCGCCTGGCAGAGCTCGAAACTTGAGCTCAGGCGGTGCCACCTCTTGTCAGGAGAGGTTGCACCGCCCAGTCTCGCTCGGAGACTGAGCCCAGGCGATTGCACCTCCTGGCTGGGGCGATTGCACCGCCCAGTCTCCCTGGGAGACTTAGCCCAGGCGGTGCTGCCTCCTGGCTTGGGCGGTTGCACCTCCCACAGCAACCAGGGTCCGAATGGGTTGATCCATTCGGCCCAATTTGGATTTTTCAGGGGCCCAATTGCCCCAAGATTAAGCTAATGGGATCACCTCCCATTTTCAACTTAATCATTAGTGCTAACTACGATAAATCCTAAGACAATTTCTACAGCTTGCTCCGGTGCGTCAATCGCTTCTTCCGGCGAGTTTCCGGCGAACTTCCGTCGATCATCCGATGAACCCTCGGTGATGCTCCTGCGGACTTCCGGCAAACTCCTGGACTTGCGACGATCCACTTGGCGAGTTCCGACGAGCTTCTTTGGCAAGCTTCTGGACTTCTCGGATTTGTTCCCGTAGAACCTCCAACGACTGTCCGAACTTCCGTCGAGCTCTCGAACTCCCAACGTGATCATTGTCATGACTCCGGCGCAACTCCTGCTGCATGTCTTTCTTCCATCGTAGTTAATCCTGCACACTGAAAACAAACACTTCGATCGAGACAATTAATCCTAAGCAATTAACCAAGTTGTCTGGCATGTCATTGGTCCCTCGACGCTTCGTCCGATTCTTCGGCGCATCGTCCTCTCCTGCAGCCTATTGCCCAATCGGCTAGTTGACTCCGCAACTCTGATATCCTTGGCACAATACCCGCTCTTCTTGGTACGATGCCCGAGTCCACGGCCCGAAGCCTTCTGTCGATACGTTGACCGATCCACCGGACCGACGTCCAATCTTCTGACATGTTCCTCCAGCACAACATGATTTTCGTGCTTTAATTGTCTCATCCTGATTGAAGTATCTTACGTTACTCAAAACGCAGATTAAATCATAAACATATATCAAGTGGTTTCATCATCAAAATACGAGATTCAACATTGCCCAATCAGCTAGTTGACTTCCGCAACTCTGATTTCTTTGGCGCAATATCCGCTCTTCTTGGCTCGATGCTCGAACTCATGGCCCGAAGCCTTCTGTCGATACGTCGATCGATCTTTCGGCTTGACGTCCAATCTTTTGACATGTTTTTCCTCGACCCAATATGATTCTTCCCACTTTAATTGTATCTCCTTGATCGAAGCATTCTACATTACTCAATACGCAAATCAAATCATAAATACTATTAATTAGTTTCATCATCAAAATCTGAGATTCAATAATACAAGCATCATATTATTGTATTTTCATAAAACATACAATTATCATGATCATTTTTTTAAAATAACTAGAAAAAGAAGCATGATATAATTTTTTATAATTTTTATAATTTTTTTTATTTTTTTTTTATTTTTTTTTATTTTTTAACTAATTTAAAAATAACTTATAAAATATATCATGTAATTTTAAAATAAATTAAAGAAATTTTGGTTACATTGTCATCAAAAGTCGTTAAGGAGTAGTTTGTCATCAAAAGCCGTTAAGGAATCTTCAGATGAACTCGATTCATTCCAAGCCGCCTTGAGTGCTCTCTTCTTCTTTGGCAACTTCTTTGTAAGTATATTTTTATTTTTTAATTCTTATTTAATGAACCTTTTAAATTTTATAGTGAGAAGTTTGAGTTCATTATCACTTGAGCTTTCGCTCGAGTGGTCTTTATTTTCTAAATGTCAAATCCTTCTTATTCTTTAAAAGGTTATTCTCATATTTATCATGTGCCTTGAATGTCATTTCATAGGTCATTAATGACCCGATAATTTCTTCAATAGGGAAATAGTTTAAGTTTTTTTATTCTTGAATAGCCGTTACTTTCGAATTCTAATTTTTAGAAAGTGATCGTAAAACTTTATTCACAAGTTCAAGATTTGAAAAACTTTTATCAAAAGCTTTTAGACTATTAACGACATATGTAAAATGGGTGTATATGTCTCCAATAGTCTTACTTGGTTTCTTTCAAAATAGTTCAAAATCATGTATCAAAATATTTATTTTAGAGTCTTTAACTCTACTAGTGCCTTCGTGTGTGATTTCAAGAGTGTACTAAATCTCAAAAGTCGTTTCACAAGTTAAAATATGATTAAACTTATTTTTATCTAAAACGTAAAATAAAGCATTCATAGCTTTTGCATTTAAAGAGAAAGTCTTCTTCTCTAAATTATTCCCATCATTCATTGGAAGAGAAGACTTTTGAAATCCATTTTTGATAATATTCCATATATCGAGATTCAGTGAAAGCAAGAAAACTCTCATCCGAGTTTTCCTATAAATGTAGTCCATCCCATTATACATAGGAGGATGAATGATAGAAAAACCCTCTTGAAATCCGAAAAGAGTCATTTCTCTTGGGAGTTAAACCAAATGAGAAATAACATAGCTCTGATACAAACTGTTAGGATCAAGTCGGCACTAAGAGAGGGGGTGAATTAGTGCAGCGGATAAAAATCGTCGGTTTGAAAAGCTTCATATAATAAAAATCGATCTTGGAAAGATAACTTCAAATCTCGTTTGTAAGCATAGTGAAATCAAAGTAAGGAAGACAGTTTGTAGTAAAGGTAACTTGCATAAATAGAAATGCAAACCGAGTTTTATAATGGTTTGGTCGTCGTGACCTACATCCACTCCACTGATTCCTCTTCCGTCGAGGCCACTAGCAACTACTAACGATCTTCTTTTAATTGGCGAAGATCACTACCCTTACAACTTGATTCTCCTTTTGACAGGTTCAGGAGAGAACCTTTACAACCCCCCTTACCTATCTCTCAAATAAAACTAATACTTTGAGCTTAAGAGGAGTTCTCACGAGATTACAACAGCGCTTTTCTACTTTTTTTGTTCTCAATTCTTGTGTATTTTAACTAGGGATGAGAGGGGTATTTATAGCCTTAAGTGAATTCAAATTTGAAGCCTAAAAGAGTCTCATCTCGGGTTTCTTAGGTCCTAGCGGTACTACCACCTATGCTGGGCGGTACCATTGCCTATAGCACTGACATTGGGTGGTACCACCGCTTGGAAGATTGTATTTGAATGGTACCACCGCCTGACACTACCATTGGATGGTACCACCACCCAGTCTGGCGGTACCACCGCTTGACACAGTCTCGGAGATTGTGCCATGACGATTTTACCTGCTGGGTCATTGTTTGGGCCTTGCACTTGACCCAACATAGCCCAAACTTAGGCCTAATTGACCCCTAATTGAGTTAGCCCAATTCCGATCCAATTATGTACTAACTACGAATTTTAAGATATTTACTAAGCTTAATAAGTCCATAAGTCTAGGTTTCTTCTAGCGAGCTTTCGGCAATCTTCTAGCGAACTTCCGACGATCTCTCGGTAATGTTCCGATGGACTCCCGGCAAGATCTTGGACTTCATGATGATCTTCTTGGCGAGTTCCAACGAGCTTCTTTAGCAAGCTCCTAGACTTCTCAGTCAATTCCGACAGAACTTTCGACAAACTCTCGAACTCCCAATGAAATCTCGTTCTTGATTCTAGGACTTCATTTTGTTTTATACCTTGCTATCATAGTTAATCCTGCACACTTAAAACCCACTTTGATCTAGACAATTATTACATAGCTTGAATTAAGTGTTGTCTAGTATGTCATTGGTTTATCGACGCTTCGTCCGATTATTCGGTGCATCATCCTCTCTTGCAGCCTATTGCCTAATCGGTCAATTGACCTCCGTAACTCTGATTTCTTTGTTGCAATTTTCACTCTTCTTGGCCTGATACTCGAACCCATGGCCTGAAATCTTCTATCGATACATCGACCGATCCTTCGACTCAACATCCAATCTTCTGACATGTTTTTCTCTGGCCCAATATGATTCTTCCTGCTTTAATTGTCTCTCATTGATCGAAGTTTCCTACGTCACTCAAAACATAGATCAAATCATAAAAACTATCAATTGGTTTCATCATTAAAATCCGAGATTCAACATTATGAACTTTTTAAATTTTATAGTGAGAAGTTCAAAGTTATCATCATCATTACTTGAATTATCACTCAAGTGTATTCTATTGTTCGAAGTACCAAATCCTTCCTATTCTTTGAAAGGTAGTTCTCATGTTCATTTTGTGTTATACAACTTAGGGCATTAAAGACTCGATAAATTCTTCAAGTGGAAACTTGTTTAAGTCTTTTGCCTCTTGTATTGCAGTTACTTTCGAATCCTAATTTTTAGAAAAAGATCATAAAACTTTATTAATAAGTTCAAGATTTGAAAAATATTTGCTAAACCATTGACGATTTTCATAAAACGGATATACATATATCCAATGATTTTACTTGGTTTCATATGAAACAATTCAAAATCATACATCAAAGATTAAAGGACCTACTTATAATATAACTTAATGAACTTATTTACAATATAAATAATCTATTCATAAACATGTTTTTGGAGTTCAATTGTGTTTGACTTGGAATACTGTATATATATTTAACCATTGAATATTTACTCTTGATGAAATTTATGTAGTTAATTTTGGTTACTAATCTAATTATTTTTTATAAAATTAAATAAAAATTAAAATAGGGTGTAATTTTTCTTAAATTGGATATTTTTAAAGAGGACCTAATTTCATATTTTAAAGGTTTAAAATAAATAAAAATATATATTTTAATGTATCAAAAATAAGAAAAATGGTCGTTTCGGTCTTTGAAAGTTATTTACAAGTTTTCCTAAAATTTTAGAATTTTTATAATAGGTTGGAAATAAACTATACTGTTTTTTTAATGAGGTAAACTATTTATTGTAAAAGGTCCTAAAAATACTATAACCTCATTCAAAAATAGTGTAGCTCAGGTTTTAAAAATTATTTTTAGCGTTTTTAAAATATCAAAAGACCTTCTATAATTATAGTCAAGAGATTTTGGAACCAAAGTTATAGCAAATTCATCTTAAATTGTGTAAAATTTAAACAATATAATTTTATATTTCGTAGGACTAAAATAAATATAAAATACCTATTTTAATGACTCAAACATAGAAAAAATATATATCATTTAAGTCTTTGCTTGAAAATTTGAGAATTTTTTTAAATATATTAGATATGATTTACACTATCTTTGAATAGGGTCCAAAAACAATGGAACATCATTTAAAAACAATATAACTCAGGTTTTGAAATTTTGTTTATTTTCTTTAAAACCCATAAATATATATATAATTATATTCAGTTGGTTTTTGGACTAAAGTTATGATAAATTCAATTAAATTGTGTAAAATTAAAATAAGCATAATTTTAATTTTTTAAAATAACTGAATATATAATAATATAAATATTTTAATGGTTCAAAAAAAAAAAATCATTTAGGCCTTTGTAAGTTATTTACCAGTTTTCCTTGAAAATTGGAGTATTTTTGTAGCATATTGGATGCGAGTTACAATATTTTTTAATAGGGCTAAAAATAATGCAACCTCAACAATGTAAATTAAGTCTTGAAAAACATTTTGGTGTCTTTATAACCTCGAAAAACTTATATAATTATATTCAAGTGATTTTTGGACCAAGGTTATATTAAATTCATCTTAAATTGGATAAAATTAAAAAAAACAACTTTCATATTTTAAAGAGTTGAAATAAATAAATATATTTATTTTAATGGCTCAAAAAATGAAAAATGAACATTTAGGCTGTTGTAAGTTATTTGGAAGGTTTTCTGAAAATTTAAGAGTTGTTTAAAAAGATGGAATATGAGTTACACTATTTTTAAATAAGGACCCTTAAGAAAGTGGTTTTTATCCTAGAAGAGGGGTAAATTCACCTTGAATTTGGTAAAATTAAATATAATTTTAGATTTCTAAAGGACTAAAATTAATAAAAACATATTTTAATAACTTAAAAACAAAAATTAATGATTTAGGCCTTTTTAAGTTATTTGCAAGGTTTTATGAAATTTTAAAATTTTAAAAATTTTAGAATCATTATTTATCATCTATTGATTTATTTAATGACTTTAATTTTATTCATCTAAAATATATAAATAATATCATTTATATAATATTTTTAATATTCAATAATGTGTCGTTTATCTTATTTTTTAATAATTTTTAAAATTAGCTTGATTATTATTTATATTTTAAAAATTAAATAAAAATATATTATAGTTATTTGTTTTATTGACTGTTATTAATTTAGGATCGATCTAATGTCTAGTTAGGAAAAGGACAAACGGGTAGTTAAGGGTATTTTTATCAATTTTAAAAATAGGATATCTATTTAGGAAAATATGACTTATATTTACAATCCTCTCTTTGCTATTTATAAATTTATTTTAAAAAAATGAAAATTCCAAAGATATCCCACTGCAAATTGACATAAATACATTTTCTTTCTTCCCCTCTACCTCCCTCTACCCCTCCTCCTCTTTGAAAATTGAAGGACTATAAATAGTAAAAATTATAGTTTTTATTTTTAATAGATTGGAAATAGTAAGAAGGTTGTCAATAACAAACTTGTTAGGATAGAAACAGAGACGATCTCAGTAAAATTGTAAAAAATATAGGGTGTTTTTTTAAAAGAATTGTCCAAATATAATACTAACACAAATTTGGTGATGCTGTTAGAAAAATCAAAAATCTTTATGTATAGAGTTTAAATTCTCAATTGTTAAAAAGTTAATTAGAAAAGTCAAATTTGGAGTCAATCTTTTCATTCTTAAGAGGCCTACATGGTATATATATATATATATATATATATGTGTGTGTGTGTGTGTGTGTAAATGATTAGTGACGAAGATAAAATTTGACTTAGAACCTTATAATAAACTATCAAAGTTTTTTAAATCAAATATTTGTGGAGATAAAGTTCTGATTCTTATCCTAGTTTGAAAATAGATATTTCATCTTGAAAAAATCTATTATGTGTTGGGATAAATTCTTTACTCATAAGTTTCCAATATGATGATCCAAACAAATGGGTGCATCACTGATAAGTCATGCTGGACTAAATTCTTTATATTCCAAGGCATGATCGACCACAATGTTGTACGTGTTCAAGATATGCCTCTAGCAAAGCTATAAAAAATTCCTCTCCTAAGTTGAATTTGACGGGATATAACTCTAATCAGACATATCTTCATAATAAATCTCTACAAGGGGAAATACAGAAAACTTCACAACTGTTCTTTTAATTTGATCGTAACATGATAAAAATACATCGGCCAAAAGTTTTTATTCTGAAGCACTTCCTTTACTAATGACATCATGACAATAACCTTCTGTGTCAATTCACCTATATGCGTACATCATCCTACCTTATTTTTTAGGCTGTGTATAATATACCTAATGCATATTATACATGTTTAACCCACACACATCACATATAGGCACTTTCGAGGAGCCGTGGTTTAACTACAGCCTTGAGAGGCACTGCCTTAGGAAGCACGGCGCCAAATTTCTCCTTCATGTCGAGCTCCTCGACGTCATCGGCAAGCTTCCAATGAAATGAGTGCAACAAAGACCCGAGCCCGTATTGAAGCATGATGAGTCCTGCATGCATTCCCACGCAAATCCTTCTCCCGGCGCCGAAAGGTATCAGCTCGAAGTCGTTCCCCAGTGGCTCAATCTTGGCGTTTCTACCGCTTAAGAACCTCTCCGGCTTGAACTCCAAGGGATGCTCCCACACGTCGGGGTCTCTCCCGATGGCCCATACGTTGACGATGAGCCGTGTGTTTGGGGGGATGTGGTAGCCGTCCACCTCGCATGCCTCGAAGGTGTAGTGTGGGACGCTGAGCGGCGTGGAAGGGTGCAGTCGTAATGCCTCTTTGCAGATGGCTCGTAAGTAGGGAAGGTTTGGCATGTCAGACTCTTCAAGCCTACGGTTCTTCCCGATTACTTGGTCCATCTCATCTTGAGCTCGCTGCAGGATGGTTGGGTTCCTTAGCATTTCTGCGAGGGCCCATTCGATTATGATGGATGATGTATCGGTTCCAGCAATAAACATATCCTGCAAGGAGAAGAAGTTGGTGTTGGCGTGGTAGCAAACATGCATGATGAACTTATAAAATAGGAGAGCCTCCAATAAAGTACGCATTAGGGTAATGTCTTTTCCCCTCCTGGGAGAATCTTATGTGACTCAAATAATGGTGCCATAATCGAGCAGACAACGTAGGAATTCCTGCGGAGCACATCTGCGTACGTTTTGTGGCTCTCTATCTATATGTATATCTAGTGCTGGTTTGGTTGCAGGATCCAACACCTGTTCTGACAGGATATTTACCATCACTCTTGGTCAAATGATAACGATGACTAGAGATATTTGCGTCCGTCGTTAATTGGCTGTCCGTAGCGAAGAAGAGGGGGGAAGGAGAGAGAGGGAAAGAGAGCTCACAGAGATAAATCCCTTCATGTTGACATCAGAAAGCGACACCCCATCAGCGTCAACCCTGTTGGCCATCACAAGATCCAGCACGTCCGGCCTCCCCTCGCGCTCGTGCGCCGTAGCTTCGTGCTCCGCCATGAGCGACGTGATCAGAGCGTCTAACTTCACATGCACCCGGCGCAGCTGCCGCTGCACTCCCTGCAGGTCCATCCACGCGATCGCCGGCACAAAGTCGCCGATGCTGAACTTCCCCGACCAAGCTAGCAGCTCCGTGATGGCGTCCTTGAACTGGTTTGATTCCTCTCCCTGCGACTCAAACACCCGCCGCGACAGCATTACCTGCCCGATGATGTTGGCGCTGGCGCACACCATTGCCTCCGACACCATCACTGGCCGCGAGTTCCGGCTGGACTCGAGCATGGCGCGGAGCATGCGACCGATTTCGTCGCAGCGAACCGGGGCCCACTCGGTCAGTGCCTTGCTGCCGAGAAAGTGGAGGTTAGCGAGCTTGCGGAGGAGCTTCCACCGAGGCCCGTAGTTGGCGAACACGAAGTCCTGGCCGTCGTAGGTGACGTCCTTCCCGCTGATGGGCAAGGGGCGGTTGGCGAACTGAAGGTCGAGCGCCTTGAGAAAGGAGCGGGAGGCGCCAGCGGAGGACGCAACTACGACCCCCGTAGTGCCCATCCTGAGGTACATGATGGGGCCATAGCGCAAGGCGAGGTTAGCGAGAGAGGCGTGGGGCATCGGACCGATCTGCGGCAACGCGCCGAGGATTGGAACGCCCGAAGGGCCAGGGGGGAGCCGGAGCCGACGGATGGACTGGAACCTGCGGCGGAGGAGGAGGTGGACGACGACTCCCAAGAGGATGCCGGCAACGAGAACGATGTCGAGAGCCATCGAGATCTTTGTGGTGCGCAGACGTTGGTATTAGAAGTGGGTTAGTGATCCGTATATGTAGACAGAGAGCTAAGCACGGCAAAGAATAGCCTATGGAAGGGCCGATGTCATGTTTGGTGGTCTCAGCGACACCTGTCGCCGGAAACAGTTGTTTAATTGAAACCCACAACCCACAAATTGTAGCATGAGAAATTGATTCCAGCATACATTATTAGATTGCTAGAAAGCTACAGGACATAAAATTTCAGAAAAAGGTAATATTGAACTTTAATAATTTTAATCACCTTCAGATTATAATGTTTTACATCATACAAAAGACAGTGAAAACAAAGAAAATACTATACTCTTTTGGATTGGATTGATGTTCGATTAATTTTGATCTTTTACTGTTAAAGATGAATTATTTTGGTTAAAAAGTGAGTTAGAGAGAGAGAGAGAGACTACTTAGTCCATCATTATGTTTTTTTTTTTTTGGTTGACTTTGTGGACTATGCTGTTGCATTTAGTTTGGTCTTTTTTTTGCATGATGGCTTAAATAAAATGATATAAAGATTACAAATGACAAGCTATGGAAGATGGATTCAACCAAACTAAGACAGAAACACAAAATATACACAGTGCACAAAATGTACAGTGTTCTCATAGAGTTGGTCAAATTTATCTTACGCTTGATGTGTAATCAATTTCTACACGTGATAATGGAAGTTATTAGGAAGAGTCTCCACTGAGGTCAGCATCATACTCAACAGTTACCAACAGCCCATTTCTTACCATTGGTGCTGACATTTCCAAATCCCAAAAATATATTACCAAGATTTTATGTTTTGTTTATAGAGAGAATATTCTAACTGATAAACTTCTCATAACTTTGTTCGTTTCACTTTATCAATTATGTCGATTCAAAGCTACAAAAAATGCATAGACAAAATCATAAGGATGACTTTTCCGCTTTCTAACTCAACAAAAGGTGACGCCACTGTTTTGTTTTTGAGTGATTTTTCTACTTAGAAGGATAACTTTTTCTTTAGATCCTGCATTGACCAAAGATTCAGCTAAATCAAGTTTCTTTTAGTTGTTTTTCATAAAAGTTTTAAGTTTTTCTATATCTCTCCTTGAATTAATTAATTCTTGTAAAAATTCCATGTCTTTTTTTATATTATGTCTAGTAAAACTTTTCCTATATCTCCCTATTTTTATTGATCTGATCATATTAAAATAGCTATCTATTAAATTGTATGATTCATCAATATCATTTTAAATTATTTTCAACACTGTATCCTTTATTGAGATTATATATATTTTAATGTTCACCAATAAATACAATACTTGGAGATAAATTAAGACTACAATTTAAAAAACTCATGAGCTCGATCCCACTTAATTGACTTTAGTGCAGTCCATTGGAGAAATCAGTTTGTGTTATATAAATCTTGACATACAATTAATAACAGATAACTATAATTAATCAGAAATTTATTAAATATGATATCTATTATTGCTTATCAAATAATAATTATACAAATGATAGATACCTCATCAACTAATCCCCCACTAATAAGACTGCCAACTACCCATGCCACTCGGTATCAACCACATCATCACTTTGGAGGAAACATTATCCACATGAATTTTTCATAGGATTATGCAGTGTGACATCCAAAGAATTATATGTAAAGCAAGAAACTTGAAGATTCTTTTTTTTAGGGGCTATTAGCCTCTTGTCCCGTTGAATTTAGATGATCAATTTTACATGTTGGAACCTAAACTTTGTTTTGCATTACAAGTTGGCAAGTTGTGTTGGTCCGAGTAAAAGATTTCCCGTATCAAATTTAGATTTTTATTAAAATTATAAAACTATTATATAAAATGAGACTTGTTACGTATTGACTCAAATAGTTTAAGATCTATCACTTGTATAATAATAAACTAACCAACTTAAATGTCTTAACAAAAACTCAAATTTGGATAGTTGAACATGACAAAAAATAATAAATTGTTTAACTCATTTTTTTTATATGTTATACTTGACAAAAATGAATAATTCTAAAACTATAATGTATACCATATGTTGAATAATACCTAAAAGATTCATCTAGTGGTGATGATGGTGTGCTTGACACACATATTAAAGATTAAGGATATTAAATATTATTTAATAAATTTTTAAAATACATGTTAGCTATCTTAACTGCTAAAAGTTTTGACAGTCGGAAGCAAGGATTTAGGATCATGTCATGTCTTCACCACTTTTCTTTACCCAAAAAAAAAAAGACATATGTTGAATACAAATATATATATTACATATCTTCTCCTTGACTTGTTGACAAAAAGATAGTTATTAGTATTTTAAAGATATGAAAAATTATATTTTGTATTTTTTTCTCCTCTACTTGTTGACAAAAGAGGGTCGTTAGTATTTTAAAGATATAGTGAATAAAAGATTATATTTTAATTTTTTCTTGTATATTTGTTGATTTTTAAATGATAAGTGATGAGGATGCGATTTGATTCGTAATGGTCAAAATTTACAGGATGAGAGTCCTATTAGTGTCTATATTTTCTGTTTCTATAGTTAACATGATCAGTTCCATTTTGATATCATGTTAACGAAACATTTAAGATCACTTATCTAGAAGAGAGATACAAAAAATAGGAGCAAAAATATCAAAACTTTACTCATCTAATTTTATGTAATTACACAAGACTTTTCACTATTGGAACACCACCTCACGACAAGTTAGAATAGCACTGTTTCTTCTCAAGACTGCTGTGGGGAACAACTACTGTCAGTACAATAAGTGTTCGTTACCTATCCAATTTTCAAATAACAAAGTTGAATTTATCTACAAAATTGTCTTTCTTGTTTTTACTTGACATTGTCTGAGTAAATATATACATGAAGCAAACATATTGACCAATACATTACAAAAACGAGGTGCATATGACTGCTGAGAGATACCCACTTTTTCAATCTCCTCCCACGAAGAATTAGCATGAAGACAAGAAGGTGAAGAACCATGTCTAGTCAAATTATTTTTGAATTAATGGGAACATCAAACTGCATTCCCACAACAATTTTGACGTCAAACAAAACACATCAACAAAATTTTGATTAGGTGATCACTAATTTCAAAATTGGCATTTTAAATGGCTTACTGTGCAATCTTCATTTCCTTATAATCAGTACGTAAAATTGGATTCGGTCAATAAGATAGCGTTGACAAGAATAAATAATATTCGAGATACGTGATCAAGTACAAAGCTATGAATTGCCATCACCAAAGGACAACATGCACGTAGTTGGTAAGAGTTCACAAAAACTAAGACGATTGCTAGTTTCTCTTGAACGATTCAACATGCTATTTTACTTGGGTAATTTTGCTTTTAACATTTCAAGTAAAGAGGTTCTCACAAGCATCTTTTACAAATCATGTGAATACAAATAGAGAGAGAGAGAGAGAGAGAGAGAGAGAGAGAGAGAGAGAGAGAGAGAGAGAGACTCAAAAACTACAATGGAGAAGAACAACAAAAGAGATTATGTGAAGGATTACTTAGGCAACACGCATAGATTTGTTAAGAGTTGACAGAAGATAAAGGGATGACCAAGGAAATCCATTGCTAGTTTCTCTAAAGCGACCCCACAAAAGATTTGTTACTCCGGTCTTTTTGCCAACACTTCAAAGTCAAGAAACTCTCATCACTATATTTTATAGATTACTTGAAGACAAAGAAAGAAAGAAAGAGAGAGACTCAAAGCGTCTCAACATTATTGCAACTTTTCTTTTGTGTAATTGATTACATGTTGATCAACGTATGCTGAATTGGTATTGCTTTGGTAATATGAATCTTGACATTGGATGCCTATCTTCTTGGTGACTAATAATTGATATTAGTCAATGGTTGTGATTTGTGTTGGCCAAGTTTTATACTAAAAACTGTAGCATTCCTTCCGGAGGATATGACCAAGTAATCAAGGTATTATATAGCTCGGTTTACCTAACCATCTCTAAACCTGATTGTTAATGTTTATTTCGTATGCAATTTCAGTAACATTTAGAAACTGTGGTTCGACTTCTGCATCTCCACTTGACAGTATTTGATACAGCCATTATCATATCAGTTTATGTGGCGTGTTTGACTTCTGAGAGTCCATTAGCTAGGGATGATGTTGAATCCTTTGTGATCTTGGAAAGAGTTCGGTTGGCTAGGGATTGATGAATTTCTCGATTGTACGTTATAATAGATTTGATGATTATGATTGATATATTTGTCAAAAAATATTTATGTATGAGAAGAGATTAAAAAGATGATTAAAGGAATAATTTCACATGGTAAACATTGAGAGTCGAGTAACATATATTGAGCTTGACTTAAATTTATCATTAATAAACTTTTGGCATGGTATCAGAGCCAAATGTTCATATTGAAAAAAGTTTAATGCATATATTGAGTTTAGTCCACAACCTACTACTTTTTATAAGATATTTATAAAAAAAATAAAACTCTAATTTAAGGATCATTCCTTCATTAGCATTCCTTATCCTCCAAGGATACTTACCTAAAAAATATTAAATTACTTATCGATCCTAACACATTTCTTCTACCTCTAAGTTTATACTCTCATATATATATATATATATATATATATATATATATATATGGTCATGTTGGAGATTAAGGGTGGGATTTCTGCCAATACCAACACTTGGCTTCAAATTCTTCTCCATCTTACCCTCATTTGTACGCACCGTTTGACCATGGCAAATTGATTCCACTGATAAAGAGGTCTACACATTTCTTCATTGGTGACAAGACCAGCATTTTTTATTAGTATGGAATCAATTCAAAGACAATTCCTGGAGACTCAATTCTCTTTAGAAGAACAAACGTTGAAACAAAATAGACTTAACTAGTAGCAAACCACAAGCAAATTTCAAGGATCTAAATAGTTTGTGTCTGATTTATTTGTAATCTTCTCGACACGCTACCGGCAATTCTCAGATCTAAACAGTTGAGGAGGAATGTTGAACTCCAAGGTAATTATATTGCTACATTAAAGTCTGTCCACCATGGTCGTATTTTACAAGAAAGCTTAATTTTTATCTCTTCTTTCTTGTACATCTCACAAATCATCATCAAAAGACAAGTAACTTACTTTTCCTGCATTTTAGATGCTTGGAGAGTCTCCTGGCAAACATTTTATGGGTGTAAGTTGCATGGTGGCATTGTCAAATCTTGTTCCCAAAAATGTAGCAGGTTGAAGAACCATTTACTGGTTTATTCAAGAAAGCATTGAACTTGAAGCTATTAATTGATGGACTCCCACTTAACCTAATTGGAAACCTTTCCAAGTATAGTCTTTTAAGCACACTTGTTTGAAAGTCAAGAAAGAAGCTTGTGAAGGGTTTGCCTGAGACTACCTTCAATCAATTCTAGTTGTTTTTGTGATACATTTTAGGAGGATGGTGCAACAAAAGACGGGATGGAAATCAGCAAAGTTGGAAGGGTTATTGACCGCAGCAAGTAGCTTACCACTTTTAAATGTGTCCATTTATTAAAGTTAGCTTAACCATGGTTAACTTCAGTTATTATTAGTTGATCTGAGTTAAAGATATTAATGTACTTAAAATGCTGAGTATTTTGAGTTTCAACTGAGTCAAATAATTGATGCCATATTAATCATAATGTCGACATTTATGTTTTTTTTTTTAATTTTGGAAGAATATAGATGCTAAACATATAATTATAAGATATAAACTCAATATTGTCTTTTTTTTATTGGGAAGCTATGAATATCTCACCAAAGAACAACATGCTTTGACTTGGCAAGAGCAGAAAAAAGACAACAAAAAAAAAATTTACAACCAAGTCAACTTAAGTTTGTGTAAACCGGTTAAACAAGCTACAAATAAACTAAAGGATTATTCAAGCAATAGATCCAGTTGATGAAGAGAGCACTTATGCTGGCATGCACCTAACTGGTCAATAACAATAGCAAGAAGTCAGAACTCAGCTTAGAATTCAGTCAAGTCAATAGATCTTTGAGAACACGCATCATAATTAGCTAAGCGATCCCACCTCTAATTAAGGACCAAATAAGCATAATGTAGGAGTAGGTGAAAGGTACTGATGCTAGAACAATATGATGTATATATCAATGGATACTCGGTCAAGCAGAATACAAGATAGTGATATAGCATCATTAACCAAGTGGAATCGCAAGCATCAGTATACCAAGCAATGATAGTAGTAGTAGTAGTAGAGAGAGAGAGAAAGATAGAGAAAGGGGAAGCCATTGGGTTCGAAGAAAGAGAGGAAGAAAAAACAAAAAAAAGGAGTGTATTATGTTAGATGAGATAGAAGGAAGAATTATTGAAGAAGCTATCTAACATATTATCTTCCTATTTATATAAGTTGAGAGGAAGGATTTTTTTCGATAGAGTAGAGAGATTTTCTCATACAATTAGGAAAATCTTATCTGCTATCATGCCCCTACAAGATGGTGCTCCTATTAAGGAGACCAATCTTGGATTGATGCAATACAAAAAGTTTACAAGCGAGAGGCTTCGTAAGTGAGTTAGCTAATTGATCAGCCATATGGACATGAGAAACATAAAGTTGACAGCGGACAACTTGATCTCGTACAAAGTGGAAGTCAATAGCAATATGTTTCATGCGGGAGTGGAACACCGGATTAGCGCATAGATAGGTAGCTCCGATATTATCATAATATATTATAGGAGTGAAATTGATGTTGAGTTCCTGGAGTAGATTTGTGATCCAATTGAGTTCTATAGTGGTCGTGGTAATGACACGGTATTCAACTTCAGTTATAGACCATGCGATTGTCTTTTACTTCTTAGAACTCCAACTGATTGGATTAGTACCAAGGAAGATAATATACCCTGATGTGGATGTTCTATCATCAAAGTTACCTACCCAATCAGCATCGGCAAAAGCATGAAGATGATGTAAAGAGTGTTTACGAAGAAAGATATCATGATTGAGGGTCCCTTTAAGATATCGCAGAATTCGTTTGACCTTTGCATAAACTATAATAATTTGTTGATTGCAAAGGAGATGTTTGGACGAGTGAGAGCTAAGTACTGTAAAGGGCCAACAATTTGGCGGTATGAAGTGAGTTCCGTAGTAGGACTTCCATTAGATAATTTGAGAGAACCATTAGTAGAGAGAGGAGTTATAACTGCATTTTCATCCTGCATGTTTGTCTTTAATAACAAATCTTGAATGTACTTTCGTTGTGATAAAAAGAGACCTGAAGATATGAATGTAGCTTTGACGCCCATAAAGTAGTTCAAGGGTCCTAGATCTTTAAGTGAGAATCGATCTGCCAACTGTTCGATAAACGCTTGGATTTTGACGGGATTGTTGCCTGTGATAATAATGTCATCCACATATACCAGAATATATATTGTGTCTCTATGATGGTGTCGTAGAAATAACGAGGTGTTAGATTTGGAGTTGAGAAAGCTAACGGAAGTAAAAAAGGAGCTAAGTTCAGTGTAGCAAGCTCTTGGAGCCTAACGAAGTCCATAAATAGCTTTCCGAAGTTTGTAAACATGCTTTGGATACTGAGGATAAGTGAAACTAGGAGGTTTTTGCATAAAAACATCTTCGGTTAGAGACCCCTATAAAAAGGTATTATTAACATCCAATTATCGTAATTACCAGCCTTTAGTGGTAGCCAGACTTAAGATAAGCTGAATTGTAGTGGGCTTAACAATGGGACTAAACGTCTCAGTGAAATCAACTTCAGGTCGTTGATGAAACCGTTTGGTGATGAGGCGTGCCTTATATCGGGCAACATAGCCATTTGGGTTCCGCTTAATTCGAAAGACCCACTTACACTCGATGATGTTTTATGAATGATGAAAGGGTATTAGATCTCATGTTGAGTTATGGAGGAGGGCATTATATTCCTCACACATGGCTGTATGCCAATGCGGAGATTTTTGGGCTTGAGTGAAGGCGGTGGGTTCAACGATGGTAGATGATGAATCCATGATAGCATGTAGGTTAAGGACTTGACGCGATTTGAAAATATCACTCTTAAAGCATGTGGTCATAAGATGGTTGTGTTAGGATCGGAGTGGCACTAAAGGGGGGGTGAATCAGTGCAGCGGATTAAAACTTGTAAGTTTGAAACCGAATTCATAAATATAAGGAGATTTCAATTCGACAATAACTTGAGTAAAGTGAGAAGATGAAAACAAAAGCTTGCTGTAGTGTAAATAACAATTTTGGAAAGGTAAGTACTCACACATTCAAGGAACACACCAATTTAAAGTGGTTCAGTCAAATGACCTACATCCACTTGCGAAGCCTTCTTCGATTAGGCTCCCAACTTCCACTAGCAAATCGCTTTAAAGGAGAAGGACAAATACCCCTCTTACAACTTTTACAAGTGGTTCACACTCTAACAAATTTTCAACGAAAAGGAAGGAGATGAACACTCAAGCAATTGAAAATAAGGCTTGCTAAAACCTTTACAAAGGCTTTTGTCTCAATCTATTGCTTTTCAAAAAGTTGTGTTCTCTGTTGAGAATTGAGGGGTATTTATAGACCCTAAGAGGATTCAAATTTGGGCTCCAAATTTTTAATTCTCTTGGGTTCCCGATGATGGCGGTGCCACCGCTTTGTCACGAACTTAGCTGGTTTTGCCTAAGTCGTGCGGCACCCTTGCGTATCCGTCCGCAAAGGTCAGCCTCCCCGAAGCCTCCCATTGTCCCTTAGGACCACCAAAAGAGAGAACGGGTTAGAGAGAACGCCTCAATCGGGATCCACAAGCAAACATCTCCGAAAAACACTTCATAGACAATGCAAATTACAAACAGACTTTACAAGCTATGAACAGTGGCACAACAAGGGGTAAAATAGTCCATTACAGATCGAGAATCTCTCGCACGTGTCCACATGACATAACCTTTATTTACAAGCCTAAAGAGGCCACCAACCCAACTAAAATGGGACTATTAAGCCTTCGGCCGCCCCTCTACATTCTGTACAAGGCATGAACATGCTAAGAAACACGGACATACATGAGCATTACATCAAACATATTATTTAGAAGTTTGTCCGTGACATTCTCCCCCACTTATTCCTTCGACGTCCTCGTTGAAGCCTTTGTCGACACTGCAACTCCTCGCCTTTGCTGAGTCTTCAATCTTCTGCTCCAGCTACAATGCGCCTCTTGGCTCCCAGCTGCTCTCCGCTATTATTTTTGAGTAGTCGAACCTTTGATCTGCCATGCTGCTGCAACTCACCAATGACTCTGACTCTGGTGTGGGGTTGGCTGAGTTGTGTTGATCATTGTTGATTCCTACGGATCCCCCAGATGAAGGAAAAGACCATCCTTACTGCGCCAGTCTCTCAAATTCCTCATGCTGCTTGAACTGGGTGGATGCTTGTTGGAGCTTTAACGAGCATCATCTCGCAAACTTCTGAAGTTTTGGGTCCTTCCTCCATAAAATTTGCTCATTGACTCTTCCTTCACTTAGTTGTCACATCCCAGTATGTTCGCATCACTACCGCTTTCGATTGGCATTTCATTGGAAAATGAAGCGGACAATCTACTCTCAGTAGCACTGATCACCATTGGTGAGGATTTGACAACTATTGTATTCCATTATCTTCAAAGGGTCTCTGAACTTGTATAGAGCTCCTCTGCTGGATAGATAAGAGAATTGGGGTACTCGGTTTCGCCCATTCTCTTAAGAGTTGAGAATGCAAAGGTTACTTGACTTCGCCCGCCTCCTTGAGGTTGTACTCCATGCATCGAGCTGGTTATTGGCCTTCGCCTGCTCTTTGCTCGCACTTCTAAAGCACTTGATGCGTTTGCACTCCTTACGTTGAGTTAGCTACTGTGATTCACATTCTCAATGCCATTGAACTTCTGGAATGCAGGAAGTTTTCACCCCAACTTGGAGTAGTTCTCTCATAGGTTTGGTCGCCTCTGGGATTGTACCGTCTTCTCCATCAACCCTACCGCCTACTCCTCTGAGTAGCAAAGGTACAACACCGCGTACTGCCTGCTTCGTTCCTTGGTTATGCACTCTTGCATGACCCGAAGTCCTTCACTTTCGGCTATCTTGATGAGAAGCACATTGACACCGGTCTTACGAAGTTCTTCGGCCTCTGCCCTTCAGCCTTGTCTCGGTACTTGGAGATTGCCTCTGCATTCTCCACCTCCTCGGCCCCTTTCACGACCAAGCGCTCTCCCTCCATGAGAGCAAGGGATTAATGTCTTTCACGGAAGTCCCGCCTCTGCGGTACCATGGCGCTGCCATGCCCATGGCACTACTATCCGTCGCCTCGCATCTATATCCCTTTTCTTCACAATCAGTAGATATGCCTCTATGACACTCCTCCGAGTCCACCTCCATTCTAACTGATTGCTTGATTTTGGGTAGCTAAGTCCCTCTGGACTCGTCGTCGCTTCCTCGCCCCTTTCGACCCCCTGCTTCAACACCTCTGTGTTCTCCAAGCAGTCTGTTTGGTCGATGGAAAGATAGACTGTAACTCCCATGCATGGCCTCTGCCATCACGTTGTAGGGTTTGCACCGATTCTGTTCTCCTTAGCTTTCTTGGTAGCAACGTTCACTTACTCGGCCTTGTCCTCTGACTTGCCGGGCTCCCTTAAGCGAATATGAGCTCTGGAGCAGTCCAACTCTCTAGCTGCTTCGATCATACCTCTTCATGATCAAGTCCCTCCCATGGAACTCACTAGTACTTGCATTCGAACTTTTCCCTTAGTGGAACACAGCCCCCATATGCTGATGACCAAGGTTTTCATCCGATGCAAAATTCGATGCACGCCCGGAAGACCCGTCTCTGCGGTACCATGGCCTTCACTCCTTGAATCCATAGCCCTTCTTGCCATCGTGTTGTTCACCGAAGTGGAGCTTCCAGTAGCTCCCGATCATACCTCCATATGATCCAGTCCCTCCCAGGACTAAGTCGTGTGTATCGCATTGCCACAAACTGTTCCACCACGATCCGCTGCACCATGTCGCCTCCTGGTGACATCTCCATTGCATTCTGATCCTTGTAGAATAAACTCGAATTGTGAACCCTCCATGTATGGCCTCTGACAATAAATCGCAGGGTCTTCTCCACCTTCGATTTTGTTCGCCCCTTTGGCAATCGACCTTCATCCACACACTCTTGGGTCACACCTAGATGAAGCACCGCTCTAGGACAGTCCGTCGCCTAGTAGCTCCCGAAGTCCACCGACTTCACTGTAGTTTGTGCACCATTGTCTGGATCCTGGGCCTCTGCCCCTACCAGCACAATCTCCGCTGCGCACCGCTTCCTTTATAGCAACTCGAATGGCAACACTATGGCATATTCTTCAAGAGTACCCGCCTCTACGTCCTCTTGCCCCGTGCTAAGGCCTTATGTACCCAACTTCGCCTCCGCAAATTGAATCGCCTTAGTTCCTCCATCAAATGTTTCTCCGAGATAAGGTGCATGTGCCCCGAAGCTCCCTTCGTCTTTGGCACCATGCAAGATGAGTCCGCTCCGTCAGAATGAAGGACCCATGGAACAACATGATCCTACTCTTGCCTCTGCAAGAGTTCATGTCCTTGACCTCTGTCTAAGGAAAGCACTGTGCCTCTGCTCCACGTTCCAACTTCTATACTAGCTCCCTTCATGCGGCTTGAGTACTTCGCCAAGTTACACCCAAGTTGTTCCACTCCTCGTTCTCACATTTAGTTGATGATGGCCCTCGCGCCCACCATTCCACGGGTCAGCCCTCCCTTAAGTCCGATCTCCACATCGACTCCAAGTGTGCCTTCATTTAAGTTGCTTTGGGTCGCTCCCCCACTTGATCTCGCAATGCATCCACCAATGCATTCTCTCAAGCGAGATCATGCGACGACTCCTCGCCGCTTGCTTAGTCCATCGAGCTTCGTGGAGTTGTTGTTTCTTGAGGTACTCCTCAACATGTGAGGTCCATCCCACATGATTCTCCCTCTGGAGAGCCGAGACTTATCCCTCCTGGATAACTATCCCGTTGGAGCAACATCTCTCTTCGTTTCAGAGACCACCATCCCCTTGGACTACTCCGATCTGCTGAACAAACTGTGCATTGTTCTGCCTCCTGCAAACGCACTTGCTAGATTGCGACTCCCCGTCAATACAGTCCCCACTGCACCCCTCAAGGCCTAGCAACATGCTAAACTCGTTGCACACTTTAGCCTCCTACGGACGTATCCTTCGCATGCCAAAGAGAAAGTTTCAATGCTCCATGGTGCCGAGTTTCGGCGCCTTGGGATGGCCACGAACATTCCATCGTCCGCATATAAGCCCATGCATGAGTACCAAATTCTTCGAGTTAGCAATTCCCCTCACCTCTGTGAG
Organism: Musa acuminata AAA Group; assembly: GCF_036884655.1. Lineage (NCBI taxonomy): Eukaryota > Viridiplantae > Streptophyta > Magnoliopsida > Zingiberales > Musaceae > Musa > Musa acuminata. The sequence continues at coordinate 532,423 of NC_088328.1, forward strand.
CTTTGCATAACTCTTTTGGTCGTTGAGCAACTCATTCCACCTTGGATGGTCTCATCCTTTACCAAGCGCCTCTCTTGTCTTGAGCACCATCAAGTATAGTTGTCAACGTTGAGCCGTAGCTCAAACTCAGCCATCTCAACCTTTATGCGCTCCACATTCTTCCAAGCTTTCCTGTTCTCGTGGTGCCTCTTGCGCGAAGGGTTGGCCATTCCTCTGAATGCCAATGTCAGATGCCCGCTCCTCCGAGCGACTCCTTTTCCCTACATCTCCATGCCCCTTTTCCCCCAAACGGTCGCGCGTGTGCTGACTGCCCTCAACGCAGCCCCGCTAGGTCCCCCACGTTTGCATGCTAAGTGTTTCTATGAGTGCTTGTCCCGCTCTGATACCATATGTCACGGACCTAGCTGGTTTTGCCTAAGTCGTGCGGCACCCTTGCATGTCCGTCCGCAAAGGTCAGCCTCCCCGAAGCCTCCCATTGTCCCTTAGGACCACCAAAAGAGAGAACGGGTTAGAGAGAACGCCTCAATCGGGATCCACAAGCAAACATCTCCGAAAAATACTTCATAGACAATGCAAATTACAAACAGACTTTACAAGCTATGAACAGTGGCACAAGGGGTAAAATGGTCCATTACAGACCGAGAATCTCTCGCACGTGTCCACATGACACAACCTTTATTTACAAGCCTAAAGAGGCCACCAACCCAACTAAAATGGGACTATTAAGCCTTCGGCCGCCCCTCTACATTATGTACAAGGCATGAACATGCCAAGAGACACGGACATACATGAGCATTACATCAAACATCTTGTTTAAAAGTTTGTCCGTGACAGCTTGTTAGTGGTAGTGCCACCGCTTGTCAATGTTTGACACTGACAGTGTACTAGCGGTGCCACAGTCAGACCTCTCGAGTGTTGGGCGATGCCACCGCCTAGTCCGACGGTACTACCGCCCGATCCTTCGGGTTCTGGGTGGTGCCATCGCCTAGTTCGGTGGTTCCACCGCCCGACCTTATGTGTCACTGGTTGGGCTTCATATCTGGCCCAAACCAAGTCATATTCGGGCCCAGTTGGCCCCTAACCAGGATATAGGATTATCCCATAATCCTAACCCTAATTACATGCAAACTACGTAACTGAAAACATAGTCCTAAGTAAGTTTTTAACCGGCAAACGTCGAGTCTCCTTCCGGTGAGCTTTTCGACGATCTTCCGACGGACTTCCGATACACCCTCGGATTTCTTCCGACGGACTCCCAATAGGCTCTCGATCTTGTGGCGAGTTCAGTGAGTAGTGGAGCCTTCTCGGTGATCTCCGCGAACCTCCGACGATCTCTTCGGCAAACTTCCAAAAACTTCGATAAGTCCCCGATTTCTTCTCGGTTGGTTCTAGTAGCATCTCCGACAAATCTTCGAACTTTCGGCAGACTCTTGAACACCCATCGAACTTGACTCTGGTAGACTTGCTTTATGTCTTCAAGCTATCATAGTTAATCCTGCACACTTAACTCAATAATATGGATTAGATCAATTAACCCATCAATTAATTTCATCATCAAAATATGAGATTCAACAATCTCCCTCTTTTTTTATGATGACAATCAATTGATGATGGAGTTAAACATAACTCCCCCTATCTACATGTCATATAATGAGAAGATAAAAACTCTTGAATTCAATTTCTTTGAATTCAAGTCTAAACCGATAAGTTCTATCCGTTGAACTTATCGTTATTTTCTATAAGCATGAGCAAATATGAAACTTCGTATTCCTCAAAATTTCAAGCTATGAAAATTATTTTCATGTCAAATGACAAAAGATAATTATCATTTCGACAAGAGATATGAACTTTCAACATAAATCTTATGATATAAATGTAAGGTATGATTTCATATGATCATGAGATGAAACGACAACCAATCTAAAAACTTTCATATTGCGATATTCTCAAACAGTTTTACGATGCATATAAGACATTTTTGCGATGCATATAAGACATTTGCATTACGCAACATATTAGCTTTTGCAATTCATATAAGTTATGCTATCACATTTGCGATGCATATAAGACATTTGCATTACATAAGCTTTTGCAATTCATATAAGTCATGCTATCACATTTGCGATGCATATAAGACATTTGCATTACACAAGCTTTTGCAATTCATATAAGTCATGCTGTCGATGCATATAAGACATTTGCATTATACAAGCTTTTGCAATTCATATTTTGCACAAGTCATCAAGCTTCAACTTGGCATTAATATTGATCATTCAAGGAAGACATCAAATCATCCAAAATAACATGAAGGAGCCATCAAAATGTTGACAAAATTTTAGAAAGAAACATCAAACATCATATACTAGGATAATGTCAAACGCATGTCAAGGTAGCATAGAGGTTTACAATAATAAGAAAGAAGTCAAATCCACAAAAATAAAAAAGATGATGAAATTTTTTTGAAAAATATATACAATCAAGCTCATTCACAAGGACAATTCAACATGCCTAAGTCCCTTCTAATAAAGTCAAATTGATCTTCATTTAAGGCTTTTGTAAAAATATCCGCTAATTGATGTTTTGTATTAATAAATTCTAGAATGACATTATTATTATTGACATGATCTCGTATAAAGTGATGCCTAATGTCAATATGCTTAGTTCTAGAGTGTTGAGTTGGATTTTTGGTTAGACAAATAGCACTTGTATTATCACATTTTATGGGAATGTTCTTTAAGTAAATTTCATAGCCTTCCAACGTATTTTTCATCCAAACAACTTGTGCATAGCATGCACTTGCAGCTATGTATTCGGCTTCCACCGTAGATAGTGCAACCGAATTTTATTTCTTGGAAGTCCAAGAAACAAGTGCATGTCCTAAAAATTGACATGTTCCAAATGTGTTTTTTTTATCTATCCTACATCCGTCAAAATCGGCATCTGCATCAGCTATTAAATCAAAATTATTGGATTTTGGATACCATAATCCTAAATTAAGAGTTCCTTTAAGATATCTAAGGATTCTTTTAACACTTTTAAGATGAGATAGTTTAGGATTAGCTTGAAACCTAACACAAAGTCCTACACTAAATACGATATCCGGTCTAGTTGTGATAAGGTAAAATAAACTATCAATCATTCCCCTATATTTTTTTGATCAAAGCTTTCACCACTTTCATCCATGTCTAACTTAGTAAAAGTACTCATAGGAGTGTTTATAGCTTTTGAACCATCCATGTTAAATCATTTTAACAATTCTAATGTATATTTAGATTGATTAAAAAATATACCATTACTAAGTTGTTTAATTTGTAATCTTAAAAAGAAGGTTAATTATCCCATTAAGCTCGTTTCAAATTCATGACTTATACATTTGGCAAATAATTCATATATTCATCCGAAGAACCAAAAATAATATCGTCAACATAATAGGAAAATCTTAAGGTAGGAAGTAAAAGTCACTTAGAGTGAGAGAGGAGATATATATATATATATATATATATATATATATATATATATATATATATATATATATATATAATGGGCGCGCGAATGGACATAGTGATTCTTGAATCGAATCCAATTGGTTAATGTAAGCTGTTTCTTATTTTGGATTCCGAAGCCCCCAAATTAATTAGACGACATCGTGATCGACCGCTAGTCCCGATCATTGAATCACGGCCGTTTATTTCGATCTGTAACGCATTGAATCCATCGAAAATCCTGAAGGCGATGCGGGCCGACAAGGGGGAGATGGTGCGCAACGCCCACCTCCTCGGCTTCTTCCGCCGCATCTGCAAGCTCCTCTTCCTTCGCACCAAACCCGTCTTCGTCTTCGACGGCGCCACCCCCGCCCTCAAGCGCCGCACGGTCGCCGGCCGTCGCCGCCACCGCGATCGCCCCCGTGCCAACATCCGCAAGACCGCCGAGAAGCTCCTCCTCAACCGCGTTTGTCTCTCTCTCTCTCTCCCTCCGTCCTCTTTTCAGTTGTCTGATTGTATGCATTGACCTATATAGCTCAAGGCGAAGAGGCTTGAAGAATTGGCAGCCGAGATCAAGAAGCAGAAGGAAGGATCGAAGGAGAAGCAGATTACGGACGAGGACACAAAGGGGAAAAAGGTCTTGGATTCGAATGACGAAATTGGGGCTGAAGGAAGCAGCGTTCTACCTCGTGGTGATATGGAATCAGGGGTTTCTTCCCAGGAAAACCTAGATGAGCTGTGAGCAATGTCATGTCCGTAGTTTTCGCTCTTCTTCTTTCTCCGTCACGACCCAAAACAATCCTTTTGCTATGTTACTAATGTCTAATACATTGTTCTGTCGCATCAAGATTGGCCGCATCCCTTGCTGCGGAGGAAGAGATGGAGATCAATAAGAATGTGCTTACATCCGAGGGTGGTCTGGATGAAGCGGAGGACGACAATGATGAAAATGAAGAAATGATTTATGTGAGTTCGTTTAGAAGTCTAGTCATATTTTTTCTCTATATTTTTTGTAGATGAAGTAAACGTAGCTAGTTTCTTTTTTTTTTTTGACTTTTCGCATCTAATTGCATTCTCTGGTGGCAATGTAAATTCTAGAATTTGCCCAGATAGAAACTGATTTAAAATGAACGAATGACCATTACATCCCACATGAACGCATTCATGATTACATGAACATGAATGTGTAAATAATCACTGTCTCACGCAATGTTGGAATGTTGATCTAACTTATGAGTATTATCATTTATCTTCTTACTTTCTTACATGTTTATTAGTTAAATGACACTAATATCAGCAATTGGTGTTTAGATAATATTCATAGTAATGGAAACTTGCAAAGAATGCTAAAAAGCTCTAGAAATAAGTTTATCTTAGCAGCAACAACATTAAAATAATTTTTTACAACTTTCAAAACTTGTTGTTGAAGAAAAATGAAGGTGATTTGAAGTTTTTTTTACAACTTCATTTCAAGTAAACTCTACAAATACATTTTACAAATCCAAGTTCCTCTTCCACGTAAAAACTCAACACAAGAAAAGAATAAATAGGATACATGCTAAGATGATCCAATCATGGATCACAGTATCGTGTTGATCGGTGGTATTGGCCCATGAACAAATCGATGTAGTGTAGTCGGTATTGACGTACCATATGTCTGAATATTAGTACATCCCAATTTTCTTTTTAAAAAAGCATTGGAATTCATAGAAGAAAATTTTAAGTATTTAATCCTAATTAATGATAACTTATTATATTTAAATAAGAATATAGTGTATATGAGGCATGAACATAAGGATGAGAAAGTGAATTTATCTTTTTAGTACCACCAATTTGACCCTAAATATCCCTAATTTAGGTCTAAATATAAGAGAATAAACCTAGTTGAGACTAAACATAAGAGAATGACCTTAATCACGTTTAATCTTTATACAAAATGATGATAAAACATAGAAAAAAGCTAAATGCTATCTTAAATTAGACTAAAATTCCATCATATCTTGAGTTCGAATCCCTCCTTTATTTAAATCAATATCTTGATTATCACTAATCACCGATCATGAACTTTCACAAATAAAAGTGCGAGAATGAGTGAGAAAGCGAATGAGAATGAGAGTGAATGAGAGTAATACTGAGTGAAAAGGGGAAAACATGAGGATTTAAAGTTCCAAAAGAGGCCTCAATGGTCAATTCGAGTATTCGGGTTTCACTTGAGCCGATTTAGATTGGTATCGATCAAATTTTGTCCAATACAACATGAGTTTTCAAGGTACTGAACGACATATCATCCATACTTTGCTGATACCGAATGTGATTCTTGCATACGATCTGAAACAGGCTTATCACTTTCCAATCAGTGGGCAAACTGGTACACGTCGTTTCATGTTATTTTGGATGGTATGCCATGCAATGCATCAAATCTTGATTGCATATACTGTTTGATTTTCACTTTTCCATTTAATCTTTTTTCATCAGTGAAATGTCATATTCCTCTATTGTTGTATACTTTAATCATACAAAAAATAGAGAAAGACTCCAATTTTTCCTTTTGCTCCGACAAACACAGAAACAGAAGGAAGGAGTGATTCAGAAGTTTTTTCGGGAACAGAGTATTATTAGAACAAAACATTAAGCATCCTTCCAAAAAACCACTGCTCCTGGGTGGTGGAGCAGCATACTGTGGTGCTCCTATTACAGGAAGCCCATGGTAGTATCCTACATCAACAAAAATATGATTTCCACAAATTACATTGATTTGTGCTGAACTATATGTGTTGGAGTTATAAATTAGATAAAACTCCATGATTTGGAGTTACAAAATACAACATTTAAAATTTGATAAAACTTATTCCTGCAACTACACATGTTTGGTATCGATCTGACATCAAACTATATAAATTAATACCAATCAGTATATATTTAATTTTCATTACATTTTCAGTGGTACTAGATGGTGTAGACCAGTGTGCCAACCAATATATTGGCGCTGTAGTGGTTTGATTGATTGCTGAAATCGGATGCTTATTGTGCTAACTAGCATTTATTTACGTCTTGATCATGATGCTTAATGTGCTAACTGCTAACTAGCATTTCATAGGTGGTAAAACAGTTCATTCTCTATTTGAGGTCACTTTTCTACTATTGGTGCTCTATATTAGGGTTCTTGCATCAAGAGGAGTTGGAAACAGTGAAAATGGGGATCATTATTCATTGGCAAAACAAAGCACTTCAAATTCAGCAAAATGCAGCTTGCTTAGTAGTCAACCTAAATTGGTTAAGTAGGTTTCTGTTAGTAAACGTGAAAGGATTTTGGACCTGATGTTGAGACATATTGTGATGAGAATGGTCTTGTTCGAGTTAGCAGAGTTAAAGGATTAGGAATTCGCATGACTCGTGATTTACAGAGGAATTTAGATCTGATGGAAAAGTATGAGCAGGAGAAAAGAAGGGGAGATAACTCCTCAGATCGGGTGGCTTCCCACACCAAAAATGTTGTTGATGTCTCCGAAGGTCTTTCTGGAAATAATCATTCCCCAAGTGTTGCAAGTAATGAAGGAATAGGTGTAACATTTACTGAGAAAAGTAGTTCACTCCCACTAGACAGGAGAGGTTACATGGATGAACTTGCTATTCATGGTAGTGAAGGTGCAATTGTGATTTCCTTCTCAGAGGATGACAGCGGGAAGAAAGCTACGGATGATGATAATATATTCATGCAATTGATTTTTGGAGGCCAAAAAACCAATTTACCCTTGGAATGTGTTCATTCAGATAAGAGCACAAATGATTCTGAATCTGATTGCAGTTGGGAGGAAGGTCTAGTTAAGGAAATTTCTGAAATTCCAAATAGTTTTGCTGATATAACTGCAAGTCCGAAAAGTGACTTGAAGAAAAACCAATCGTCTTTAGCTGAGAGCAGCTATGAAGTAGCTGGTGTGGATTGGGAGGAAGGGGTGTGTCAAAATCCTGACACAAGTTCTCAATTTCTAGATAAACTTGTAAAAGATGTTTCTAGAGGAATGCTTCAGGAAGAAGCTGATATACAAGAAGCAATAAGGAGAAGCCCTGAAGATTTTAAGGAACAAAACTCTTCAACCAATTCTTCAGCAGTTACAAAATTAATGAGATCAGTGAAAGATCAAATCTCTGATGGGGTTATTTTGCACAAACTGGTGACAAATACTTGTGTTCATTTAGGTAATGATGCTGAGGAAAGTCCATCATGTAATGATGAACAGTTGGATAATCGCTGCAAAGAGGATGATTTGCAGATCCCTGATTCTTCAAAGAATAATCTTGATTCATATAATTTATCTGGTTTAGATTGGTTTAGATTTGGATGGAGAATCATCTCTGCTAAGTAGAAGAGAAGATGAACAGAATGTAATGACTTCACAAAGAGGCAACATTCCACCTAGCAAACCTTCTGATGGTCACCCAAGTTGGTTGGAACAATCTCTTGATGCTAGTTATCAAGTCCAAATTAAATCTTGTTCAAGAATGTCCATGGAGGAATTGTGTGAGATCAAGGCCTAATACCAGCACTAAGATTACAGATGATGGATCTGAAGTTGTTGTTGGTTCCTCAAATCGTGACAGTCGCCATCTATCTAGATCAAGTGTATCGCCTGAAAGAGGATATAATAATTCATTGTCAGGAAATAGCTCCTTGATGGAAGAAATTATAGACACTGGTATGAAATCACAGCAGAATATTGCTGAGAAAGATAATACTATATCTGATCATATTGGATATAGTACACAGATCTTAAACAATCAAATGGAAGTATCAGAAGCTAGTTTGGACAAAGAAATCTCTCTCCTTAGACAAGAACGTGTGAACCTTGGAAATGAGCAAAGAATGCTCGAGCGAGATGCTGAGTGTGTGAACAATGAGATGTTTGCTGAGTGTCAGTTGCTCTTCAGGCCTTTCTGGTATTTTAGGAGAAAAAGTTTAAGAATCTAACCTATATAGTTTCTGACATTCTGTGTTCTCTGCGAGTTTATGTAATTTTATGCTTAAAATATCTAGCATAACTGATAACATTTACTAAAAGTAGAGATTAAAGGACCCTTCAATTATCATGTTCTTCACGTTTCTATTAGGAGCTTCTTCCCTCACCTTGGTAGTTTCATTGGCATAAAAGCTACAATTTTGGTAAACATCAATACTATACACTTGGCAAAAGGTTTATTTAATTGTTATCTGCTCAATCCTGAGCTATGATGCAAGCAATGTTAATGCACACATGCAGCTCCTCATTACTTTTCTGAAAAATTGTAGGAACTGTTTCAAATGTTTGGTTTGCCTTATATTATTGCACCTACAGAACAGAAGCTCAGTGTGCTTATATAGAAATGACAAACCTTGTTGATGGTGTTGTAACTAATGATTCTTATGTCTTCTTGTTTGGAGCTCGAAGTGTCTACAAGTACATAATCGATGATCGGAAATATGTTGAGACATACTTCGTGAAGGTGTCTGTTCCTTTAACTTATCAATCAATAGCTTGTAGTTTCCATATTTTAAGTAAATTTATACCTCTAATTATCTCAAAAGCTTTAGTTCTACTTCATCTGTACAACATACTCAGCAGAATTTTGAGGGCTAATATGTTGGGCATAGTCTGGAGCAGAAAGTTCAATGTACTGTATTGTACCCAGTCTGTTCCAACATGCACCAGCAACATATCTTCATAGAAGTACCTTTGCATTTTAGTCCTCTATTGGCAAGGAACATACACTTGAATTCTTAGCTACTTAATTATTCATGGTGTTTGCCTTTGTCATTAGCAAGTTATGCTGCTTTTGGTAGATTGTAGAGCCAGTTCTATTTGATGTTTGGTGCATAAAACACATTCTTGTAGAGTTATAGTTATGGTCAAATAGAAGAATGCTCGAATACATCCCATAGGTTTGTGATTTTGCAAATATTTCTTTCTCTTATCTCAGGATATTTAGTGCGAGCTTGGCTTAGATCAAGACAAACTAATCCGTATGGCATTGCTTCTTGGAAGTGATTATACTGAAGGAGGTAGGTAAGCTGCAATGATTCCTTCAGTAGGCTTGCACATGCATTTGATATATTAATATAATAATATATTAAATATTTAGTACATATTGCAATGAATGTTCTCTATGTCTAAGATACTTAAGCATTAATTAAGGCTACATAATTTTTACCATAAAGGAAAGGTCACCAAATTCTATTGATAGCTGAAGAAATTTTGTTAATTCTACTCCAGCTATGATGAAGGGTTTTCCTAAGTTCTTACTTTGTGAATGAATGAGTGGATTTATATGCTATGATGTAATTTTTTTGAATATTTACTTTGTGGAAGATGGCTATTCTCGATAATTAAGTAAATGAACTAAAACTTACCTATATCAAATAAATTAAATCTCTTAAATATAGTTTGTGGATATTTACAATTCTTAAGCAGTTTAGGTTGGCTACCCACTGGGAACCTTTATAACTCCAAAATGTCCCTATATATTCTCATAATTATATATAATCTAAAAATATTTCAATGCTTAATAGTTGTTTTAACAATTGAACCTAATTTCCTTTTTTATGTGATTATTAGATTTGAAAGCTCTATGACTAGTATGTGGACGTTTTTTTTCTTCTGCTTTGTATTTCTAGGTTAAGGGAGTGAATTGGTCAAGTTTGTAAATTAAAATTGGCTTCGGAGAATTGTTAATGATTTTTAGGGCTGAATGTATTAATCAAGTGATTAAGTCTCTTCATGCAATTGTTTTTAAGCATTTCTCATTTCATCTTGATCACTTGAGCACCACTTGTTTATCATTTATTTATGCAAGGATGAAATGATTTAGAATTTTCACCTTTAGGCCATTTTTGTGACTCGTAAGTCATAATTTGACATCTATATATCTTTCGATCTTACAATATCAAACAGGCTACTATGTCAGTGTCGACGTACCATATGTCTGAATATTAGTACCTCCCAATTTTCTTTTAAAAAAAAGCCAAAGATGATTAGAATTTACAAAAAAAATCATTTTTAAGTATTTAATCCTAATTAATGATAACTTATAATTTTTAAATAAGAATATAGTGACTGGATCAAACTGGTAAATTCATACATTAAAAGGAGGCAACACTTTTCTTTATGGTTCTGGGGTTGCACACTTGAATGCACTTTGGCTGTGTTGCAAGGGTAGAATCAGCTGCTGCTCTGAATTTATCAGGGGCTGTGGTCATGCAGGGGATAAAGAATGGTTGCTACCTGTATTTACCACACATAATCTTCAAAAGGATGTCAAAGAGGAAGTTTTATCATGGAAAGTGAGATGTGGGCTTAGAGAGTTACAGGTTTCTTATTTTGGTGATTTAGTGCTAGGATGTATATTTTGTTTTTCTATTTCGATAGCACGACAGCTGTGCTGTTTGGCATGCCATGTAATGACTTGTAATGGTGGCCAGCAGGAACCTCAAGTGTCCCCAGACTTTAAATCATTGGATAAAACATCTGAAAGTATTACCTTTTGTGATATCCTAACAAGATAAATCGCTTATTAAAACTTTAGTTCTTTGTGATTGTAAAAGGTTGCAAGGAGTGATGATAATGATGGAGAAGAAAGAGTGAAATCCTCCTCAGGTGAAGGAATCTTGAGAAATAAGATTGAGAACATGTTGAGGGTTTCCTTTATATTTCCTTGAATAGCTTAGATTTGTGATGATCAAATCATGCAGATCTCTGGTCAAATTTTGCATCAGTATATTAGAAGATTATTATGTTGTTTCTTTGCTTCCAAATGCTTGAGGAGGTGACTGGCATTAGTCTCCATTCATTTGGTCAGTGACAAACGGTGATGAATGGAAGTGAGTTTTCTGGTGGAAGGTGGTGGATGAGGTGAGAATTTTCTTTGTTGTTTCAGATAGATGTATCCCATGAGGATGAGATGCTCCTAGTAAACATGGCGTCGTAGAAGAGAAGGTGGTACGAGGAAACTTCCTAGAGGCTAAGATCTCTTCAGCCTGAATCTTGCTCGAATAAGGCCAACTACATGAAAATTTTGAACTTGGTAGGTGGTTTGGCTTTTTAAAGTATGCATCGACATTGGAAAGGAGAGAGTATCTACGAAAACACTACCCTTCAGTTTTATCATGATAATCTAGGGATTTAGTTTAAAGCAGAAGCATGGGCTGCCTTCATTTACAGAAGCAGATGATATACAAGTCTAGACAGATCGAGTTTCTAAAACTGTGATTCATTGAGATGATTTCACACTCTTTAAATTATGCAACTCTAATCACTGGGGAGAGTAGCGATCTGGGAATCAGTTGTTAGAGAGGTATAGCTGCACCAAATTGTTTAGATTGTTACCATACAAAGGTAGCTGTTTTGGTGTTTGAGACTAATGAACAAGAATTTGTATTAGGGAAAAGGCAGAAGAAAGGAGAAAAGGGAAATGACAACAGATATTCATGCTGAAAAATCCCATAGCTAAAGGTGGAGGATGAATTTCAATCAAGTCCATGTTGACTTTGCTTTCCAAATTTATGCTATCTTTCTTCTTCTAAAACTTTCAAGTTTTCTATATCATTGATGTTGATATGTTAGAAACATTGAGAATAGCTAATCTCAACAGTTATATGTGATTTTAACAACATTGTATGATAAGTATTAAGGCTACTAGATTATATCCTACTTACACTAAAGCATTTGTTCCTTTTGCCTCAAAAATCATTTTCTATATTTATCCCACTCACCTTTGTAAATGTCTGTAGGTTGTGTTGGGAAAAGTTTGGATGGACTACCCAGAAGGCTGATGAATTACTTGTACCTGTTTTAAAGGAGTACAACAAACACAAGGTTTATATTCAGCAGTGATTGCAAAAGGCGCTCGGGCGCTCGCCTAGGCGCTCGGGCGCTCGCCTAGGCGCTCGGGCGAGGCGAGGCGAGGCCCAAGCGCCTCGCTAATGTCTCAGGCGGCGCGCTTCAATCAGGCGCCGCCTGGGCGCTCGCCCGAGCCCAGGCGCTGGGCGCTTCAGGCGAGCGCCTGGGTAAACCGAACCAGAATTTTAGGTCTGGTTCGGTCTTGGTTCGGTTGTTAGTTGGTTCAATCGAACCAACTAAACCGATATAACCCCAACCCTAACCCAACACTAACCTGCTGCCGATCCCGATCGCGATCTCGTCGCTCGCTGCCGCTGCTCCCGCTGCCGCTGCTCGCCGCTGTCGCTGCTCGCGCCTCCCGCGAGCCTTCCCGCTGCTCGCGCCTCCTGCGAGCCCTCCTGCTGCTCGCGCCTCCCGCGAGCCCTCTCGCTGCTCGCGTCTCCTGCGAGCCCTCCCGCGAGCCTTCCCGCTGCTCGCGCCTCCCTTGAGCCCTCCCGCTGCTCACGCCTCCCGCGAGCCCTCCCGCGAGCCCTCCCGCTGCTCGCGCCTCCCGCGAGCCCTCTCGCCTCCTGCGAGCCCTCCCGCGAGCCTTCCCGCTGCTCGCGCCTCCCTCGAGGCCTCCCGCTGCTCGCGCCTTCCGCTCCCTTTCCCTTTCCCGCTGCCGCCGCTCGCCGCTGCCGCCGCTCACCGCTGCTGCTGCTGCTGCCGCTGTCGCCGCTCACCGCTGCTGCTGCTGCTGCCGCTACCGCCGCTGCTGCTGCCGCCGCTCGTCGTTGCTTCCTCGTTTCTCCGTCAGCAGGTTTATACTGTTAATGTGATTATATTTATTAATTATATTATATATTTTTATATTTTATTTAAAATTTTAAATAATTATATTTATTAATTATATTTTATATTTTTATATTTTAGCGCCTCGCTTCGCTCGGGCGAGCGCCTAGCGCCTCGGGCGTTTTTGGACCTTGGCGCCTTTTGGCGCCTAGCGCTTTTTAAATCACTGATATTCAGTACTTACCTTCATCTTGTGGAACAGTTATAGTTGAATCACCTTTAAATTATTTGTTCTAGTTTTGGTGTGTACGATTTAATTCAACTTATAATTTTTCCGCTCGCCTGCCTTAGCTTCTTAGTTGAAAGCTTAGTTCTTTCTTTGCCTTTTTGTTTTCAGTTACTTGTCACGTTTTTGTCATTTCTCATAAGCAATGTTGTCATTGCAAATATTGTTTGCTTTTTTTCTATTTCATTATGATAATTTTGCTTAGTTTCATCACATCATCCTCAGATATTTGACAGCTAATTTGTATTTACCTTTCTCATTTAGTTGTTTCTGATTTAAGGCATGCCCCCTAACGATTGTTGCCATATGTTCCATTTTATCTGCTTAAGATGTTGGGCTGAACTCAGAAGTTCTTAATCCAACTTTCATTCTTTTGTTCTTGATACAGACGCAACTGCGGCTAGAGGCATTTTATACATTCAATGAGAGGTTGCAAAAGCACGTAGTCAATGAATTAAGAAGGCTTTGAAAGGAATTACAGGCACTTTGTCATCTGATTTGAGTGATGAACTTGTCAAAGAAGGGCTCAGTTCTAGGAAAAAACGATGCACAGGACTCTCTACAGGAGAGGAATATAAACCTAAGAACTCTACTGGTGGTAACTCTAAAAGGGGTAAGAAAGTTCCGAGACAATGGAGAGGGCAGAAGACTGAGAAATAATTTATTTATTCAGAGGATCTGGCTGGAGAGTCACTTGTACTGGTAAAAGATGATATAGATGATACTAGCGTTTAGAGTCTGAATAGGACAGTTAAAGGGAGAAGAGGAAGGGGAAGGGGAAGGGGAAGAGGAGCAAGAGGAAGGGGAAAGGGCAGAGGTAGAAGCAGTCCAATAAAGGCAGACTCTGATTCTACTGATGATGGTGATGATTATACTGCCAATGTTCAGTTGGAAAATCACTCCAAGGTGCCTGAAGTTCTGCCAAAGTTGTGCAGTGTAAGTTTGCTCGTGTCATATCCATGATATTGCAATGCTGATGCACTCATCTCTTTAGATTATTGGTTGTGTTTCCTATTTTTGTTGTTAAATTCCAGATAGTTTTTCTGTTTTAAATACTTCCTGAAAGAAGACTGCCATCACTCAGCTAGTTGGATAGTAGTTTTATCGTTGTTTTTAAACTTGCTTCAAAACTCTTAAGCAGGGTTTAACTTGCAGTATGGTTATACCAGAACCTCACTACATGAATAAAATAATTTAAAATTGCTTAACATGTCGGTGTTGGTTGTACTCCATTTTGTGGGTGTGTGATCAAACTGGTACGATAAGGTCATTACACCTCAATATTTTTAACCTTGCTCTTTAGTTTATATATATGCATGTATATTTATATTAACATAATTTTTGTCATTAGCATCTTTCATTTCTAATTTGTTTCCATGAACTTACAATTATCCAATCGATGAGGCCGTTGATGCAAGTACAATATGCAGAAGAAGATTTTGAAGTTGATGACAGTAATGGAACACTGAACCCGAGCAGTAGTAAGTTGCTAGGAGTTACGACAGAGCAGGAACAAATTGAGAATGACAGTAGGAGTTGAGTTGGAGATTTATCTGATGTTGACAAAGGAGCACATACATTTTCCAAGGATAGCTCTTTCAGAGAGTACCTTTTCTCAAGAGGTGGATTCTGTCTGGATGATAATGATCTACAAGGTGATGCGATCCAGCTGGCTGCCAGTCCAATTCAGGGTTCAGCAGAGATGGATCATGAAGATAGAGATGGCTGCAAACAACGTGCTCCGGAGGATGACACATCTCGAGACTATCTTTTCAGTGGTGGTGGGTTCTGCTTGGACGAAAGTGACGAACAAGTTGACGCAACTTGACCAACTTCAAGTCAAATTGAGAATTCAAGGCCCTCGAGGGTAACCTCTGACATCTCTGAAGATCCTCAAAATTTTTCGGGCCATTCTGTGCCTGATGATATGAAGAAAACATCAGAACCTCTTCAAGATGGTTCATTGCTGGTTGAAAATATTACTTCTATTCAGGATGGTCAAAACAACCTTGGCTTGAGTGCTATGTCTTCGCTAAGACGGAAGCAGAGGAAAACATAACATCCTGCCCATGAGGGTCATCCATAAGAAGTTGCAGGGTTCAGGCAGTGGGTGGGTTTTTGAGTGTGTTCAGTTAGTGATCAAGTGTTCTTTTCAACCTGAGAAAGGTGCAGAGGCTGTGGTAGCTTAAGCCCTCGCTTTCCTATAATATTTATTTTTGGTCATGTCACTGATATTCCTCTAGCTATTTTGTTTGAATTATACATAAACTATACTCATCAGGGAAATATGGAACAAAAGTGTCAAATGTATACAATGTAGCAATACGTAGAATATCAAAAATAGGCATGGATCTTCTTTTCTCCTTTTTAATATTTCCATGTCAGAACAGCAAATCTGACATCTTTGAGATCGGTTCTAGCTGAAAGCATTCTCTCGTGGTTGAAGTAAGTAGGAATGTCACCAGACAATGAACTGCCCCACAGTTTGTTGCATTGGTCTATCATATTTCAATGGTTAATTCTTGTCTTTACAATTTGTTCTCTGTAGGTTGTTTTCGGCTACATGCTTTGCCTAACATTCTTGAGAAACTTGTGTAACAGGAAGAAATATTCCAAATCTGTCATCCAAGCCAGGTTGTCCGCAATGGGTTAATATTATCAGCCTTCTAAATGTCCCCGTCTTCTGATCGTCATCATCATCATCAAGTTTTCCTCTCTACTGTTGTCAACAAAAGGTTGAGCATGCATGTAAGTATGCAATACACATAAATATGTCCTTGTATCATGCAGCAAATCCAATTGTCTTATTGCCAATAAGATTGATAGCTGATCATATTTTTCCTTGATTTTTTTTTTCTGTCTGATTGCTCGAGTGTTCCTTGTGATTGTGTATTACAATGCTAATGCAATCAAGCACATTATTGCTTCTCAATTCTATGAAATTTAGGTTCTATTGTAACCAAGGTTCGTTGTACCATACCGTACCGACGTTTCTACCTGGGCTCGGTACAGTACGGTACGGTACCGGTGTACCGGGCGGTACATCAGGGCGTACCGAGCGGTACATCAGGGCATACCGAGCGGTACACCCTAGTGTACCGAATAATTTTTTATTTTTTTCATACTATAGCAGTGCTACAGTATAGTACTGTAGCACTGTAGCGGTACCGGGCGGTCTGCGTACCAATAACCTGTCGGACCAGTACGTACCGCACGTACCGGGCTGTCACAGACAAACTTCTAAACATGATGTTTGATGTAATACTTATGTATGTCCGTGTCTTTTGGTATGTTCATGTTTTGTACAGCATGTAGAGGGACGACCGAAGGCTTAATAATCCCATTTTAGTTAGGTTGGTGGCCGCTTTAGGCTTGTAAATAAAGGTTGTGTCATGTGGATACGTGTGAGAGATTTTCGGTCTATAATGGACCATTTTACCCTTTATTGTGCAACTGTTAAGAGCTTGTAAAGTCTGTTTGTAATTTGCATTGTCTATGAAGTGTTTTCGGAGATGTTTGCTTGTGGATCCCGAATGAGGCGTTTTCTCTAACCTGTTCTCACTTTTGTGGGTCCTAAGGGACATGGGAGGCTTCGGGGAGGCTGACCTTTGTGGACGGACATGCAAGGGTGCCGCACGACTTAGGCAAAACCAGCTAAGTCCGTGACAGATGGTATCAGAGCCGGACAAGCACTCATAGAAACACTTAGCATGCAAACGTGGGGGACCTAGTGGGGCTGCGTTGAGGGCAGTCAGCACACGCGCGACCGTTTGGGGGAATACTGGCATGGAGATGTAGGGAAAAGGAGTCGCTCAGAGGAGCGGGCATCTGAGATTGGCATTCAGAGAAATGGCCAACCCTTCGCGCAAGAGGCACCACGAGAACAGATAAGCTTGGAAGAATGCGGAGCGCACAAAGGTTGGGATGGTTGAGTTTGAGTTACGGCTCAACGTTGACAACTATTCTTGATGGTGCTCAAGGCAAGCGAGGCGCTTGGTAAAGGATGAAACCATGCAAGGTGGAATGAGTTGCACAACGACCAAAAGAGTTATGCAAAGCTCACAGAGGTGAGGGGAATTGCTAGCTTGAAGAATTTGGTACTCATGCATGGGCTTGTATGCGGACGATGGAATGTTCGTGGCCATCCCAAGGCGACCGAAACTTGGCGCCATGGAGCATTGAAACTTTCTCTTCGGCATATGAAGGATACGTCTCTAGGAGGCTGAAGTGTGCAACGAGTTCAGCATGTTGCTAGGCCTTGAGTGGTGCAGCGGGGACAGTATTGACGTGGAGTCGCAATCTAGCAAGTGCGTTTGCAGGAGGCAGAACAATGCACAGTTTGTTCAACGGATCGAAGTAGTCCAAGGGGATGGTGATCTCCGAAACGAAGAGAGATGTTGCTCCAATGGAACAGTTATCCAGGAGGGATAAGTCTCGGCTCTCCATAGGGAGAATCATGTGGGACGGACCTCACAAGTTGAGGAGGAGTACCTCAACAAACAACAACTCCACGAAGCTCAAGGGACCGAGCAAGCGGCGAGGAGTCGTCGCATGATCTCGCTCGAGAGAATGTATTGGTGGATGCATTGTGAGATCAAGTGGGGGAGCGGCCCAAAACAACACAAATGAAGGCACACTTGGAGTCGATATGGATATCGGACTCAAGGGAGGGCTGACCCGTGGAATGGTGGGCGCGAGGGCCACCATCAACTCAATGCAAAAACGAGGAGCGGAGCAACTTGGGTGTAACTTGGTGAAGTACCCAAGCCGCATGAAGGGAGCCAGTATAGAAGATGGAACATGGAGCGGAGGCATAGTGCTTTCCTTGGACAGAGGTCAAGGACATGAACTCTTGCAGAGGCAAGAGCAGGATCATGTTGTTCCATGGGTCATTCATTATGACGGAGCGGACTCATCTTGTATGGTGCCAAAGACGAAGGGAGCTTCTGGGCACATGCAACTTATCTCGGAGGAGCATTTGATGGAGGAACTAAGGTGATTTAATTTGCGGAGGTGAAGTTGGGTTCAGAAGGCCTTAACACGGGGCAAGACGACGCAAAAGCGGGTACTCTTGAAGAATATGCCACAGTGTTGCCATTCAAGTTGCTATGAAGGAAGCGGTGCGCAGCAAAGATTGTGCTGGTAGGGGTAGAGGCCCAGGATCCATACAATGGTGCACTAATTGCACCGAAGTCGGGGGACTTCGGGAGCTACTAGGCGACGGACTGTCCTAGAGTGGTGCTTCATCTAGGTGTGACCCAAGAGTGGGTGGATGAAGGTCGATTGCCAAAGGAGCGAACAAAATCGAAAGTGGAAGAGACCCTGCGATGTATTGGCAGAGGCCACACATGAAGGGTTCACAATTCGAGTTCATCCCACAAGGATCAGAATGCAATAAAGATATCACCAGGAGGTGACATGGTGCAGCGGATCGTGGTGGAACAGTTCGTGGCAATGCGATACACACAATCTAGTCCCGTGAGGAACTAGATCATATGGAGGTATAATCGGGAGCTACTAGAAGCTCCATTTCGGTGAACAACACGACGGCAAGAAGGGCTATGGATTCAATGAGTGAAGGCCATGGTACCACAGAGGCGGGTCTTTCGTGCGTGCATCGAATTTTGCATCGGATGAAAACCTTGGTCATCAGCATATGGGGGCTGTGTTCCACCAAGGGAAAAGTTTGAATGCAAGTATCAGTGAGTCCCATGGGAGGGACTTGATCATACAGAGGTATGATCGAAGCAGCTGGAGAGTTGGACTGCTCCAGAGCTCATATTCGCTTAAGGGAGCCCGGCAAGTCAGAGGACAAGGTCGAGTAAGCGAACGTTACTACCAAGGAAGCTAAGGAGAACAGAATCGGTGCAAACCCTATAATGCGATGGCAGAGGCTATGCATGAGAGTTGCAGTTTGTCTTTCCATCGACCAAAGGGAGCTGCTTGGAGAACACAGAGGTGTTGAAGCAAGGGGTCGAAAGGGGCGAGGAAGCGACGATGAGTCTAGAGGGACTTAGCTACCCAAAAATCAAGCATCAGTTAGAATGGAGGTGGACTCGGAGGAGTGCCACAGAGGCATATCTACTGATTGTGAAGAAAATGGATGCAGATGCGAGGTGACGGATAGTAGTGCCATGGGCATGGCAGCGCCATGGTACCGAAGAGGCGAGACTTCCGTGAAAGTCATTGATCCCTTGCTCTCATGGAGGAAGAGCGCTTGGTCGTGAAAGGAGCCGAGGAGGTGGAGCATGCAGAGGCAAACTCGAAGTATCGAGACAAGGCTGAAGGGCAGAGGCCAAGGAACTTCGTAAGACCGGTGTCAACGAGCTTCTCATCAAGATAGCCGAAAGTGAAGGACTTCGGGTGATGCAAGAGTGCATAATCAAGGAACGAAGCAGGCAGTACGCGGTGCTGTACCTTTGCTACTCAGTGGAGTAGGCGGCAGGGATGATGGAGAAGACGGTACAATCCCAGAGGTGACCAAACCTATGAGAGAATTACTCCAAGTTGGGGTGAAAACTTCCTGCATTCCAGAAGTTCGATGGCATTGAGAAGGTGAATCACAGTAACTAACTCAACGCAAGGAGTGCAAACACTTCAAGTGCTTCAGAAGTGTGAGCAAAGGGCAGGCGAAGGCTAGTAACCAGCTCGATGTATGGAGTACAACATCGAGGAGGCGGGCGAAGTCAAGTAACCTTTGCCTTCTCAACCCTTAAGAGAATGGGGGAAACCGAGTACCCCAATTCTTTTATCTATCCAGCAGAGGAGCTCTTCACAAGTTCAAAGACCCTTCGAAGATAATGGAAGATAATAGTTGTCAAATCCTCACCAACGGTGATCAGTGCTACTGAGAGTAGATTGTCCGCTTCATTTCCCAACGAAATGCCAATCGAAAGCGGAAGTGATGCGAACCTACTTGGATGTGACAACTAAGTGAAAGAAGAGTCAATGAGCAAATTTTGTGGAGGAAGGACCCAAAACTTTAGAAGTTTGCGAGACAATGCTCGTTAAAGCTCCAACAAGCATCCACCCAGTTCAAGCAGCATGAGGCATTTGAGAGACTGGCGCAGTAAGGATGTTCTTTTCCTTCATTTGGAGGATCTGCAAGAATCAACAAGGATCAACACAACTCAGCCAACCCCACACCAGAGTTAGAGTCATTGGTGAGTTGAAGCAGCATGGCAGATCAAAGGTTCGACTACTAAAAAACAGCAGCGTAGAGCAGCTGGGAGCCAAGAGGCGCACTGCAGCTGGAGCAGAAGATTGAAGACTCAGCAAAGGCGAGGAGTTGCAGTGTTGACAAAGACTTCGACAAGGACGTCGAAGGAATAAGTGGGGGAGAATGTCACGGACAAACTTCTAAACAGGATGTTTGATGTAATACTTATGTATGTCCGTGTCTTTTGGTATGTTCATGCTTTGTACAGCATGTACAGGGACGGCCGAAGGCTTAATAGTCCCATTTTAGTTAGGTTAGTGGCCGCTTTAGGATTGTAAATAAAGGTTGTGTCATGTGGACACGTGTGAGAGATTTTCGATCTATAATGGACCATTTTACCCTTTATTGTGCAACTGTTCAGAGCTTATAAAGTCTGTTTGATGTAATACTTATGTATGTCCGTGTCTTTTAGTATGTTCATGCTTTGTACAGCATGTACAGGGACGGCCGACGGCTTAATAGTCCCATTTTAGTTAGGTTAGTGGCCGCTTTAGGCTTGTAAATAAAGGTATGTACATGTTGTACAAAGCATGACAAACTTCTAAACAGGATGTTTGATGTAATACTTATGTATGTCCGTGTCTTTTGGTATGTTCATGCTTTGTACAGCATGTACAGGGACGACCGAAGGTTTAATAGTCCTATTTTAGTTAGGTTAGTGGCCGCTTTAGTCTTGTAAATAAAGGTTGTATCATGTGGACACGTGTGAGAGATTTTCGGTCTATAATGGACCATTTTACCCTTTATTGTGCAACTGTTCAGAGCTTATAAAGTCTGTTTGTAATTTGCATTGTCTATGAAGTGTTTTCGGAGATGTTTGCTTATGGATCCCGAATGAGGCGTTTTCTCTAACCCGTTCTCTCTTTTGTGGGTCCTAAGGGACATGAGAGGCTTCGGGGTGGCTGACATTTGCGGACGGACACGCAAGGGTGCCGCACGACTTAGGCAAAACTAGCTAAGTCCGTGACAGGGCGGTACGCTTCGGTATGGCAGACCTTGATTGTAACCCTTCTTTTAGGCGTGTAATGTTATGAGAAGGCTACTCCCCTTTAAAACTAAAACTATACGATGAGCACAATTTGCAGGACGAAGCCTTCTCGTGGAAGATAAAAAAGGTGTGAGGAGCTCCAAAGAAAAATGGACCAATGAGGCCAACAAGAAACCTGGAAAGCTCAAATTGATTACTTATATTGTGCCGTACGAAGAACTACATGAAATCTAAATAGGTCAATTAAATCCATTTGAAACCAGCATGTAAGCTCTTTTGAGTGTACTTTCGTCTTTTTATTTTATGAATATTTATTTCTCTTCACTCTGAAGTTAACCTTGTGGCAACGTGCAAAACACTAAAAAAAAAGGCCATTAGGCAAAATGTGACTACAGAGCATAGGCGCAAAGCCTGTATGCATAGGTAATTCTGAATTGGGGTAACTTAAAATGTGGTATCTATAATTGGTTTAGTTTGCTTTTGTTCGGGATAAACTTGCATTATATAGTGGAAGGGCAACTTTAAACATTCTTTGGGAAAACCTTATCCCATTTATTATTGCATACACACATCTAATGTTAGCAAGGGAAGTGTTGCCTATATTGTCGAAACCATTTAACACTCAAAATATTTTCTTAGTATGTTAGTTGGGAAAGAAAATTGATGGCAACATGATCTTATTGCTGGTTTTCAGTTATTTTCCTAGAAGAATCTTGAAGGGACACAATACCTGAAGAAA
The DNA here is from genome assembly GCF_036884655.1 of Musa acuminata AAA Group. Taxonomy (NCBI): domain Eukaryota; kingdom Viridiplantae; phylum Streptophyta; class Magnoliopsida; order Zingiberales; family Musaceae; genus Musa; species Musa acuminata. The sequence continues at coordinate 554,775 of NC_088328.1, forward strand.
ATAAAGGAACATCTGGAAGGACCTTTGATCTACAGAATCAGTTTCAGATAAATTAACAAAATGATTAGTGAACTAGTAAAAGAACAAGTCAGCTGCTTATTTTTTTCTTATATTGTCTGAATTGTACAACAAGTTTGAAGTTATGTTATGGAATGGTTGTGGAATTATGGGATCAAGAGGTTGTACATGATTTTATCGTCAGTTAAAAGAACTTTGTATTGGCAATATATAACTGTACCATTAAAGCAGGAAGGTTACATCAAATACAATTGTTTCAAAGTAGCTAGTTCTCTAGATTCTTCTTTTCTTTATTTTAAGATGATAACTTAACATCATGGAGTCACTTAAGGAATTTTATATGTTACTTTGGTGCACAGGCAATTATGATTCTTAGGGCAACGTTGGATGGACTAATTGTTCATGTGAAGGACACATGGACAACTGGTAGTTCTCGTTAAGCACATGTAATGCATGTTGATTATAGGTGAATCTTAATGATGAGACTTGGTGTTGTTGATCGAATTCAATTGGCTTTGATTATAAGCAAGGTTCATTGTACCATAGTGTACCGCTCGATATAGGCAGTATGTACCGGTTCGATAGGGGACTGGTATGGGTGGTACATCAGTACGCCCTCATGTACCATGTGTTGGAATATTCGATATGGTTTGGTATGTACGGTACTGGTAGTTGGTCGGCACATCGGTACAGACCGGTAAGGCGAACCATGATTATAAGATCAGAGTTTTTAGGTGTTTTATCAAGTGTATCCTAAAACTGTTAAGTATCCTTTTATTTTCCTCCATGGGTTGGATCTATTTTCCTCCCTTAAAACCAGCGATTTCAATAGGCGCTCAGGCGAGGCGAGACGAGGCTCGAGCACCTCGCTTCATGTCCAGGTGCCTCACTTCAAAGAGGCGCCGCCTAGGCGCTCGCCCGAGCCCAGGCGCCAGGCGCTTCGGGCGAGTGCTCGAGTTAAACCAAGCGACCGAACCAGTGTTTTACATTTGGTTCGGTCTCCGATGCTTCAGTTGGTTCGATTGAACCAACTAAAGCATTGATATCTGCCTCCCAACATCCCTCTCGCGACTTCCCCTACCCTAATCTTGCTCGTCCCTGCCGCTGCCACTGTCACCGCTCGCCGCTCCCACTGATCGCTGCTACCGCTGCCGCTGCCGCTGCTTGCTGCTACTACTACTACTGCAGCTGCTCGCTGCTACTACTACTACTGCAGCTGCTCGCTGCTATCGTTGCCACTATCGTCGCTCGTCGTTCTCGCTCCCACTATCGCTGCCGCTGCCACTATCATCGCTCGTCGCTCCCGTTGCTCGTTGTTACCGTTGCCGCTGCCACTGTCGTTGCACGCCGCTCCCGCTCCCGCTGCCGCTTCTTGCTGCCACTGTCGCCGCTACCACTGTCACCGCTCGCCTCTCCCGCTCCCGCTCCTGCTGCTCGCTGCTACCTCTTCTCACATCGACTCGATAGTTTACTATTAATAGTATATTAACAATATTGTATATTGTATACTGTATACTAGTAACAATATTTTTTTATTTATTAGATTAATAATATATTATTTTAATTTTAATACTGCTAATTTTTTATTTATTTGAAATTATTGTTATTGTTTTGAATTTTGAGATTTTTTTGTTAATGTGATATTGTGATTTTGTAAGTTTCTAAATTTAATATCATATTTTTATTTAAATAATTATATTTATTAATTATATTATATATTTTTAATTTGAGCGAGCGCCTAGTGCCTCGAGTGTTTTTGGACCTTGGCACCTTTTGTTGTCTAACGCTTTTTAAATCACTGCTTAAAACAAAGGGCAAACTTTATAAAATGTCATGATCTAAAACTTTGTTTTTTCATATTATGTTCTATTTAATAATTTTGTCTTTCAAATTAAAGAGTATCTGGGAGATACCTGGGTTCTAATCTTGAATGAAAATTGTTTCATGGCATATAATACATCGCCAAAAGCAGATTATAAAGTATCCGAACTTGGGAGGAGCAAAAATGTAAAAATAGGACTGATGAACACTGAAAAGGAAACTGTGCTAATTTATTTTCACTCCTTTAGTTTTTGAACTGTTGTCAACCCGTAGTAGGACCTAGTGGACATAAATAAATACTTAAAGCTAATCTTATTTATGCGCTTCAGGTTTACCCTTAAATAATCTCTTATTGCGTCAAAGATAGGGAAAAGCAAATTACTGAACGTATCTGCTTTATTGAGGTGGTGTGTGCTTTCCTTTTCTAATAGTTGAGATGAGAAACCACTAAGAAGATCGTTTGCTATATTATCTGTCTAACATATAATTCAATTGATTTGTGAATCTGTCCCTTAAGTTCTAATGCATCTTGTGAATGCCCAGATGAACTGTGAATAGAATGATGTGTGTGGTTTGATAAGTATGAATTGTTGGTTATGCATTTTTTTGGCTGTAATTGGTAAATATTAATTGTATTATGCTTTCTGTTGGAATCAATGAAATCAAATTTCTTTTGGATCTTTGCCAGTTCTACATCTCTGGAGATTATTAGATTATCTTTAGATAGTTTTTGAGGATTAATATATTGCTTTGTCAAGTTAACTGGAAATGTAGAATTGCTGTGTATTTGTAGATCTAAATCATTTAATCTTTCTAGTGCAATGGGATTGGAATTGTTAATGCAATTGAAGTTATACAAGCATTTTCTGAGGAAGATGGCCTCCAGAAATTTAGACAATGGGTTGAGTCCCCGGATCCAGCTATATTAGGAAATCTTGTTAGTGGTAGTCATTCAAACAGATCATTGAAAGAAAACAATAATGGTGCTGATGCAATAAAAAGAATTTCTCAGGAAGATGCATCTGAAGAGTCAATTTCAAGGGGTCATGATGATGAAAAACCTACTGGCAATGAGGCAATTAAAGACATCTTCATTGATAAGCATGTGAGCTTCAATACTCCTATGGTTGCCCTGATATTTTTATCTGTTATATTTTATCTCTGAAGTAAATGTTCAGTTTTAGGTTCTTAAATATCTTACATTGAAATGCAAGAAATGTGAGGAAGAATGGGCATATCCCTCCATCTTTTCCTAGTGAATTGGTCATTAGCGCATACACTTCACCACAAGTTGATGAATCAACAGTGCCTTTCATGTGGGGAAAGCCAGATTTGCCTTTGCCTTTACTTCGCAAGTGAGTTACTACAAAATTTGATTATAATAACCAAATTATTGTAACAATTTATTCATAATTACCAACATTGATCCTAAATTTAGCTTGTTTTAAGAAGTAGGAAGATAAACACTGGTAGATATCTGTAACCGGGTATAGCCCAAAATTTAGTTTGTTTTTTCTAACATCTTGTGGAGTTAACTAGACATTGAAATTCAGCATAAAGATAAAAAAAATCTAATTGGCAGTTTAGAGTTTCTCATTGATTCACTTGGCACAAGGGTAGAAGCTGTACTTTCTACTTTCTTAAGTATTGTGCTTAACATTGGCACCTAAAAATAAAGATTCAGAAAGGTAAATTCCTTGCACTGTAAAATTGATTCCTCCCTTCACTCTTAGTGACTTGGTGAAGGATAGTGCCAGATATCAATGACTGCCAAGTAATAGCATTTGGCTTATATTATAGACGGTGATGCAGGCATACAAATTCTGGAAAATGAAGGTTCTTCCTGATCTGAGGGAGAGCATCTTGTGGACACCAATCTCTCTATAACATATCTTGTGTCATGTTATTTTCTTGAACCAGTTAGTTCAAGACTCAGCATGAATACAAACTTCTTGTTAGCTTGGTTGTTTCAGAGTTGGACCACATACAGCTAGGTTAGAGAAATAGTAATGAATGACATTTTTTTGAGTTGAGAACATTTGAACTGACTGGTCCACATCAAAAAAGTCTAGTCAAAGGTGTTAATCTTGTCACATTCTTCGAGTTCATAGTTCATGGGAAACTTTGACTTGACAAGTAGATGAAAAGGTTTAGTGAAGATTCTTAGGTAGAAACTTATAACTCATAGTGTTAGTTATACATGGGAAGTGATAATTGAAGATTTTTGGTAATTAGGCTGTTCAAATAGTAGTTGGAGCCAATCTAGAAAGTGGCAGAAGTAATGAAGGTCAAGCAACTATGTTTGAGGGAAGATGACACATCTTGGCTGTCTTCATGATTCTGTGAGCCATTAGTCGTTGCCTAATCTTGAATTGGATTTAAAGGAATTCCATGTGAACTCACTGTTGAATACTAACCAATTAAAATAATTTTTGACATAGTACAGACGTACAGTGTTTTTAGAATCATGAATATTCATGTGACAGAATGGAAATGACATACTTCTTCTAGCAGTCTAAAACACTATCGAATAAGAAGGGCATTCAAGAGTCAATGATGTCATAGACTCAACAAGATATACATCTTGGAATTATCATGGATGTTAATTTGTTGATAATTGTCAGCTTTGGCATAGCTTGGAAAAGAATATTAGCCAAATAATTCCTACTGAAATTATTAACTACATGTACATCATTTATATGATGACCAGCTAACAAGAAATCTTGGAACTATCTCATGCAAAATGAGTATATTTTCTGGGCATGCAATACCCAATGGAAGTGTTATTGGCTGTGGTAGCCCTTATGCTGCTTTAAAAATATATGGTTAATCATACATGCTAGATTTTCATTAAAAATACAATTTATTACCTTCTTTTTTTATATGTCATAATAAACAAACATTTTCTAAATCTTAAAGATATTTGCATTTACTATGCTTGTTGCGATTGATTCTTTCGAAGATCATAATTAGATTATATGTTCTTGGTATTTACGTTGGTTTTATTGGGAATCTGGTTCATTCATCCCCTAACATAAAAAAAGAAGTTCTTCATGTGGGAGCTTTACAGCCGGTGATTGGTTTATTAAGGTATCACTAGAATTGTATATTACCTTTCTGTTCATCTGGTTTAATCCTTAAACAATGTCCAGGTTGTTTCATTATATGTTAGGTAATAAGAAAATTTTGATTCCTTGGACTGTATATAGAATATAGCAGATAGTTTTACAAAGCTGCACACCATTCTTTTTAAGTTGGTGATTTGAAATCTATAAAAAAAGTTCTTTGGCTAACAATATTGTCTTTAGTGCTAGCTTCAAATCATGAGAATCTAAATTTTGTTTTTTGGTTGAAGAAGAAAATGCTAAAGTTGCCTCAGAATCAAGGTTGTCAAACACTTAATTTGGGTTGTAGGATCATGCAATCTTACACTCCAGATCATGCCTGACGATTCTAATCGGATCAACGTAACTGGGTGGAATCGACTCGACTTGTGAGTCAACTATGTAAGATCGGTTGCATCGGACGAGTCAAGTCAAGTTTGTCTAGTCAACCCAGGATATAAGAACACTCATCTTCAAAGGCGAATTGATATGCGGTGCCAACAAAGGAGCGAGGAGACGAGTGTGAGCCCTGATCCCTCACGAGGAGAGAGTGTTGTGAATCTTCTGGTTGGCCATTCTTTGTCATGGATCAATGCTTCTTTCCTGTAGCCCGTAGGAGCATTGAGGAGATGAGCCTTTGCCATTGCTGCCACTCACAATGAACTGCTGTCAACGCCGTCGATTATTGCTAATCACCATATGCATGGATTCTCTTTTCCTCTGCTACCCTCTCTTTCTGCTTCTTTCTTCTCCTCTCATCTTCCCCCTTCTCTTCTCCTCTCCCCCCTCTTCTCTTTCATCTCCATTCTTTCTCTTCGCATCTTCTCCCCCCTCTTCTCTTTCCATCTCCTTTCCTTCTCTTCGCATCTTCTCTCATCTCTTCTCCTCTCCTCCCTTCTACCTCTCTCCTTGTCTCCCCTCCTACCTTCTCCCATCTACCATCATTTTTCCTCTCTTCTCATCTCGTACATTCTCTTCTCATCCATCCCATATCTAATGATATCTGTTATAGTTTGATCATAATGACATTGATACCGTGAGGTATTATCTTTAATATAATTGAAAAATACAATTCATAATTCTTGGATTAAAGTTCTACAAAACAATAATAATGTTCGTGTAACATAGAGGTTGCAAAATTATATCTTATATGCCAAACACAATATTCCTTTACATTAGAAAAGTCATACTTATAAGAAATTAAGAATTTAGAAATTGTTTGGATATGCAACAAGGGCAATTTACATACCCATTTATCTTTTGCATAATAGGAAAGTCATACTTATAAGAAATTAAGAATTTAGAAATTGTTAGGATATGCTACATGGGCAATTTACATACCCATTTATCAGTGTAAGTTATGGTGATATATATAACCAATCGTTTATATGTAACCATACTTATCTAACCTATCTTTGCTAAACAAAGTTAAGATGTTCCTGTTTGGAATATACTTATTTATAAATTTCTTTAAATATATGTATGTATCTTAAAATTATTTATTTTTATTTTTTACAATTTGTAGGATCTTATGATCCTATCCTATTATCCAAGTTTGTAACCCCTTTTTTGATCCTAGGTAGGGAAGTGAGTTTGATAACCTTGCTTTGAACCATAAAGCAATTTTATCAAATCCCTTAACAAAGTAATGGTTGAGACTTTACTAACTTGGTTCATACAATAGAAAAGATAATTTTCTTTTCACATGACCAAGCGATGAGTTTGAAAGCAAAACATTACAAATTTTAGTCACACTAAGCTCTTCTATGAAGAATTTAAATACATGGTTCAAAATGATCTTATTCAGTCTCATATTGAAACATGTAAATAAGCTGATAAAAGAAAAGAAAAGAATGAACTTGGAAACATGAATGACCATGTTTCAACCTTGTCACACTAAGCTCTTCTATATGACTATCATCTGCAAGCAAATGTGGTTGAACTGTGAATAATTTGCATTTCTCCAAGTAGATTATAATTTATAATAAACATCAACTTCTCTTACATTCATAAAAGGACATGTGGGCTGCCGTTTGGAATACACTAATAAGGTCTTATGAGGGCATGGCCCCTAAAGATGCTATTCACAATTTATAATTTACCTCCATGAAAGATGAAAACCTGCAATATGGATTTGTAATTCTTAACTAATATTTGGGTTAATAAACTGAAACGAAAACATGGACAAAAAAGAATAAACAAAATCATATGACTAGAATTTCCTAATTTGGAAAAATGGCAAGTTACCGGTGTTGCATGTGCAAAATGTGTGGACTAATTTCAGTAATAATGTCTCTAGCTCTCGTAGTAATTGCAAATTAGAACAACAATTAAGAAAAAGCTTTTGATGTACGTTTCAGTAATAATGTCTCGCCTGAGCCCAAGCGTCGGGCGCCTCGGGTGAGCGCCCGAGTGAAGGTGGCTTGTGTTCGTGCTTGGTTCGATTGAATAGGCAAATTGGTTCAATTGAACCAACTAAAGATAAGACCCCAACACTAAATGGTCCCACAACCCCCTCCCCTCTCACGTACAACTTGTCCCTGCTTTGAAACCCTACATTCGATTTCGCTGCCTTTTGTTTGCAGCTCCCTCCATCAGTGTTGCCCTCGTGCTATCTCCCTCCATCGTTGACGTCATTGCTATATATAAAATATATTTTTTATATTTTAATATTTTGTAGTGTCTTGCTTTTGCTCGAGTGGGCATTTAGGCGAGCGCCTAGCACCTCAAGTGATTTGGGACCCTGGTTCATTTTGGCTCCTAGTGCTTTTAAAAACATTGAGAACAATAACAATCAATAATTATGGAAACATACATAACTTAAAGCATAAATGGTTCTTTCCTCCTAATAACAGAAGTTATTGAAACTCATTGGATTGAACTATCAACTTGTCTATCAACTTGCTTACAAAGGTGTAAAAGCCAAACTTTGGGTTCAAAGTTTACAAGCGGCACGATATGTTGTAAAAAGTTTATGAAGATGGTGAAACAGAGATCTGTGTGCTTGATAAAGACTCTTATTTTCATTGTCTAGATCTTATCCATCATCAAGTATTTTCGTTGGTTAGGAAATTTTCTGAAAATTCACTTAGACTACGCAACTTTTTTTCTCAATCTAGCATGGTTAATTGCCATTCATGTTGCACGGAGAGTCAAAGGGAAGCAGCTTTACTATTAGGGCAATTTGCTTCAGCCGATTCAGATTGCAAGGCACTTTGTCACCTGACTTTTTTCTCTTTGGCCTATCAAAGTATAATATCCATTTGCACCAGGATATACTCTTGTTTCTTACATTTGTCTGCAACCTTGATTTCTTGCAGGTGCATATTGTTCAGGGAGGTGCTGTCCGCCCTCTGATCGGGATGCTTCAGTCACCAGATATTCAACTTAAGGCGATGTTTGTCTTTGCCCTTGGAATACCCTTTAATGTTTAGCCTTTTCTTTTGTAGTGTGATAAATCTGACATTTTATATTTAAATTAACATTTTTGTTATTTCTTGATCTATAAATACTTGATTTATTCAGCATTGCTGTTCTTGATCAATTTTCTCACTATATGTTTTTGTTACTAGGGACATTATTATAAGCTGTCGTCAGTGATAATTTATTCAACTAATTTTTTCTTTTCATAATTTATTCAGCTAGTTCTTTTATTTTCCTTCTCATGTAGGACATTATAGCTCTATGTTTAATCTTCTATTTGAAAATTTAAGATCTGCATAAAGGACCATTAGAAAGGAATAAGTTCGATACACAATCTATATTAGTTACCTAAAACAGGGAACATCTTGGGTCATGGTTCTGGTAAAAGGATGACATTCACTTCTTATCTTGGTCAGTGATATATGAGTAATAGGGTTGCTTGGTTTTCTATTTCGTTCATGCTACTCATTAAATTGCTTACTCAGGCTGATAATAACATTAGTTAAAGTAGTGTTGAATTGTTAAATAGTTAGTTGTGTGTTTAACTGGATCAGAAAATGATGGTGGTACATAACTTGAAAGTTCTGGCTTGGTTGGTTTTCTATTTCATTCATGCTACTCATTAAATTGCTTACTCAGGCTGATAATAACATTAGTTAGAGTAGTGTTGAATTGTTAAACAAATAGTTAGCCATTTGTTTAACTGGATCAGAAAATGATGGTGGTACATAACTTGAAAGTTCTGAACTTAATCATACCAATCAGCCGTGTTGAATTGTTTTGTAGTTAGCCGTGTGTTTAACTGGATCAGAAAATGATGGTGGTACATAACTTGAAAGTTCTGGATTTAATCATACCAATCCCCATTATATTACCCAAAAGCCAATCCCAATCCTGAAGCTGATCTTGCAAGGTCTTAGCTGACAAAGCATGTGGTTATTTGCTGAATCACACCTGTCAGAAAAGTGTAAAAATGTTTTCATACATAAAATATGTTCAAACTTACCTAGTTTAATACCTAACCAGCTAGCCTGGTAGTGTGTAGTGAGTCATTTTCCCATAGGCCGAGGGTTCAAACCCTTGCCATAGTAACTTCTATCAGTTCTATACGTGTTATCATTTTGTTCTCTTTGACAGTCTAGGGTCTGATGCGCTTGGGTGATGTTTGAAAAAAAAAGCTTACCTAGTTTATATTATCTATTTTGAGAATTTATTTGTTGGTACACACTCACGGCTTTTTCATTATTGTTGTATTTGCTGGGACACTTCCCAATACTATGCTAGTTGTGCATGCTGTATGTACACTAGCATATATGCTTTGTACAACAGCTGCTTCTAGTAGTTACTACTCTATTTTATTAATTTAAAATTTCAGTTTGGTGATTGTTGGAACATTATTCTTAATAAGCAAAGCAGTTCTCATTTTAGTTCTTTCCCATCTGTGTTTTTTATTCCAATGATATGTATACATGTCCTGGGCTTTTGCTTTTTTGGACTGGGCTCTTATAGCTCACTTCCTTGCTTGAATTGTAGCATACTTGTGCCCTGATATCTAAAATTTCAACTGTCTTTTACTAGGCTATTCTGACACCAGATGAGGAACAACACGGTATGCTCTTTTCTCATTTTCCCCTTAGCTTGATTATCATGTATGCTTGGACCCTTTCATTATATACTTCCAAAGAAGGGGAAAATTCAGTTTAAAAAAAAAATATTCTTGTTAATATCAATATCCATCTGCCAAAATACAGCATATTAGTTTCTTTCTCCTTATATATGGTTGGATTTGCTTCATTTTCCTGATGAACAATGACTCGTTTTTGCTCTATCTCAAAGACCTTTTATTTTTCCTCTAGGACTCACATGACCAAGCCGGTATTGTCTACAATGGCAGTTTGGTGCCTCTTCTTAAACTTCTTGACTCGAAAAATGGATGTTTGCAACATATTGTTGCATTTGCTCTTTATGGTATTGCAGAGAATGAGGTGAATCTACATCAAAATATTTCTTTGTTGTGATTTCATATTCTATTTCTTTGCATAATGCTATAATGTGAAATTGAGATCTATTGGTTGGACACAGGCTTCGTATTCTTGTCTTTGTTGTTAGGATAATGTCTCTGATTTTATCAAGGTAGGAGGTGTTCAAAAGCTACAAGATGGTGAATTCATTATCCAGGTATGTTGAGTACTTTGATGTTGCCAGATCCATGCTTCCTAATATGTGTATATTGATCTTGTTTTGATTTGTTTTATATTTTGAACCAAGTTTTATTGAAAAATATTACTTCAATTACAGGCAACTAAGGACCGTGTAGCAAAGACAATGAAGAGATTAGAGGAGAAGATTAATGGGCCAGTACGTTCTGTTTGCTGTATTTCTTGGCTTATTGCAGTATATATTCAGAACGATAAGGATTTAATTTTAATTGGTGGATCTGTTTAATGGATGTAGACATGGTGTTCCTTGCCTTTTGCCCTTGCAGGTACTAAAGCATTTATTATATCTGATGCGAGTTGGAGAGAAGGCTGTCCAAAGACGTATAGCTTTGGCTCTTGCTCATTTATGTTCACCTGAGGATCAAAGAACTATTTTCATTGATGATGATGGTACTGTATCTGTCCAGCAACCATGACATCCTTCTGCTTTTCCTCCTTTTTATAACTAAGGAAATTAAGTAACATATTCTCAATGTAGGACTTGATCTTCTTCTCGAACTACTGGGATCGACTAATCTAAAACAACAGCAAGATGCATCAGTTGCTCTTTACAAGGTGGCTAAAAAAATCCCTGACTCTCTATTATGTTGATGCAGCTTCTCCATCCCCCTCATCTCAGGTTTGCTAAAATAGGCATTCCTTAATTTTGTTTCTAAGCAGTTTTAGCATTAAAACATGTCCCATATTCACATAAATACAAAAACATATAAAAGGGTCAGATTTTTAATTCTTGGAGCTAGTTACATGGAATTTGAAAGTGCTTATGTAATTGCTTTGGCTAGTCTTTTAACTCAATGTTTTTTTCAGTGATTGCAAAAGGCGCTCGGGCGAGGCGAGGCGAGGCCCGAGCGCCTCGCTAATGTCCCAGGCGGCGCGCTTCAAACAGGCGCCGCCTAGGCGCTCGCCCGAGCCCAGGCGTTGGGCGCTTCGGGCGAGCGCCTGGGTAAACCAAGGCGATCGAACCAGAATTTTAGGTCTGGTTGTTAGTTGGTTCAATCGAACCAACTAAACCGATATAACCCCAACCCTAACCCTAACCCTAACCCAACACTAACCTGCTGCCGCTGTCGGTCTCGATCCCGATCCCGATCGCGATCTCGTTGCTCGCTGCCGCTGCTCCCGCTGTCGCTGCTCGCGCCTCCTGCGAGCCCTCCCGCGAGCCCTCCCGCTGCTCGTGCCTCCCGCGAGCCCTCCCGCTGCTCGCGTCTCCTACGAGCCCTCCCGCGAGCCTTCCCGCTGCTCGCGCCTCCCGCGAGCCCTCTCGATCCTGCGAGCCCTCCCGCGAGCCTTCCCGCTGCTCGCGCCTCCCTCGAGGCCTCCCGTTGCTCGCGCCTTTCGCTCCCTTTCCCTTTCCCGCTGCCGCTCGCCGCTGCCGTCGCTCGCCGTTGCTGCTGCTGCTGCTGCCGCCGCTCGCCGTTGCTGCTGCCGCCGCTCGCCGCCGTTGCCGCCGCTCGCTGCTACTGCCGCCGCCGCCGCCGCCGCTCGCCGCTGCTTCCTCGTTTCTCCATCAGGCTCAGTATACTCTTAATATTAAGTTTATTTGAATTTTGAAATGATTAATTTTCTGTTAATAGATTAATAATATATTATTTTGATTTTAATGTTGTTAATTTTTATTTATTTAAAATTATTAATTATATTATATATTTTTATATTTTAGCGCCTCGCTTCGCTCGGGCGAGCGCTTGGGCGAGCGCCTAGCGCCTCGGGCGTTTATGGACATTGGCGCCTTTTGGCGCCTAGCGCTTTTTAAATCACTGGTTTTTTTTGAATTGTTTGTCTTGACTCTTGAGACTGATCAAACATAAATATTACTTGATCAGTATAAACCTTTTTTCTAATTGGAGAATGAAAACTGTTTGCTTATCTACAATATCACTTATCCTGCAACAAGCATATGCTAGAAAGGAGATGCGAATTTGGGATCTAATTGTTACAAATCATTGGAGAAATTGAGGCAAAAGTATGTGCTTTACGACAAGGAATAAACTACTGGGTATTCTTATTAGTGAAGAAGATGCATTAATTTTGCAGGTTTGACCTCTTAAGTGGATCGCTTGTGTTTGAAATCAGCAATCCTATTTTAGTTGAAACGAACATGGATACAATAGTATATTACTATTCAAGACGAAAAAAAAAGAATCACATGTCATAATTGATATCTGAATAATCAATATCCTGAATGTTTGATGTTGGGACTTCATATGCATCCAATGTGAACAAATATGTTTTGCTATGTAACAAAACTTGTACATGCTATCGTAGAGAAATACATGACAAATGCAAAGGCCCGACGAGTCTGTCTACTATGCTAGAACAGAGTTATATACCTGTAATAGTACTAATCAAGTTGTTCATGTAGGTGTACTTGGCGAGCAGTATGTGAATAGCTCCACGCTATTAGATGTTACCTTTCTAGTTGAAGGTTGTTGACTATTCTCACCGTATGTAGTTTTTTCCTTTAAACAATTGCATAGCACATTTAAAATTGTAGTAAATTATGTATGCTACATTCCTCATTTAAAAGGAAGCTATTAGTTATGTGCTAAATATCTAAATGTTCATTATCTGTTCTTTTCCAGGCAAGTGCTTTTATGCACACAGAATTGCTCTGCTTGCTTCTTCGGATGCATTTTGTGCAATGTTTGATGGTGTCTACCGGGTAAGGGAACTCATGTGTCAACCATACTTGTTTTTCTTCAGAATTAAGCCTTAATCATGATCAGATGTCTGGAAATAATGTTGTAAAAAAACGATTAGTTTCTGATATAAAGAAGCTATAGCACGCGTCATAAATAAAGCATTTACATGCGATACAAAGAGGCATATCTGTCTATTTTGATGTGCTTTGGTTACTGAATACAATAAAATGATTAACAGGTTTTACAATTAGATAAATTAAATACTAAGTTGCCATCTCAAACGTTTGTTGCTTTGTAAATATTAATGTAAATCCCCCATGGTCCTATCTGTACATAAATAATCATGCAGAATTGAGAATCATATCTTTGATCACTAAGTTTGTCTTAGTACTTGCTTGATGCATATTAGAAATGCTGATTTGTAGAAAGTTAAAGTTTATAGTTTTTTTAATTCTTATGGACATATTTTAAAATTTAATTTTTTTAAAATTCCTGAATAAAGCATGGCATCATTAGTTCTACAACTTATTATGTCTGAGGAGTGATGCACTTGTCAAGGACAAGAATATGCTGTATGTTGTGAAATTTGTTTTTGTTTTGGATTTTGCTGCAAGAAGCATTAGTAAATCCATCCACTGTCTAACATAGCACTATGTCAAATGCGTGGAAGTTTGATGAAAACCTATCATGTGAACGGGCAGTTACTATGCATAGCTGCACATAAGAGGAAAAGTCTGGGTTTTGCAATCATGGTATTATAAATTCGTGAGACTTCAGTGCGGCATGATTGCTTTAATAGGGCTTGGTTTCCTTGTAGTGCTCATATAGATACTTGCCTATTGACAACTTCAACTTGAAATGCTTGTCAGGTAGGCTGTACCTAAATGTTTCAAATTTTCTATTGCACTAACCTTGTTTGTGCTGAAATTTAGATTGATGATTTTATTTATTTTCTAAACAGTAATAAAAACATTGATATACTTGGAGAAATATATATTCAAGTGCTTAATGATCCATTTTAACCGACCTTTTGTTTTTAAAAATCTCAGGGTGTCCTCAATATCAAAGTAAAGATCATGTTGGATTAGGATCTTAAAGTAAAGCAGGACTCCATGACTCCTTTGCCAGATCATGTTACAATTCATACCCCAAAGGAGGAAGAGGAGTTAATCCTACCACTTGTTCTGCCTCTAGAGATTTAATTTGAATGCTACAACTTTTGCAAAAGGAATTAGGATTACATTTCTTCTTGATGAGCATGCGGCAGGTAACAAGCCAAAGTTCTTCTGATTTATGTGCTTGTACTAGTCCTAGATTAACACGAAGGAAGATTGGGAGTCTCTAGGCCCATATCTTAGTTTGTTCCAATCTTCTCAGGAGCGTCATTTGTTCTTATCATTTGTTTTGGTACCCAACATGGTTACCCCTTATTTCGACAATTTTTACTGTTTTGTAGACTTGATATTAGTTATTTGAATTCGTTTGTAACTTCCAAAGCTGGAATAGTAGACTCAGATTGATTGTCTAAATTCATTCAAAATTCTGAATATTAGTTAATAGATGCAATTTGATCATTTTTTCGTGTGCTAAGATGAATGGTATGTTCTTCTATCTCAATTGTCTTGTATTTCTTAACGGTGGCTTATTAGTTGTTGATACTCAGAGTTCTTATTCATCTAACAAATTTAACATGATGCAGGCGTTCTTCTCGCTATGAATTGTAACATGATATGGCAAAGGAGTCATGGAGCCCTGCTTTACTTTAAGATCCTAATCCAACATGATCTTTACTTTGATATTGAGAGAGTAGAAGATTCCTCTCTATTTCTCTTCCGCTCAACGAAGCTATCGCCGGTGACCGTGTCTGTCGCGGCCTCCGTGAAGGTGGACTCAACCGTTTTGATGGTGGTGCCGCCGGAGATGGCCTGATGCGAGCTTCTCAATAGCGAGAAGAACGCCTGCATCATGTTAAATTTGTTAGATGAATAAGAACTCTGAGTATCAACAACTAATAAGCCACCGTTAAGAAATACAAGACAATTGAGATAGAAGAATATACCATTCATCTTAGCACACGAAAAAATGATCAAATTGCATCTATTAACTAATATTCAGAATTTTGAATGAATTTAGACAATCAATCTGAGTCTACTATTCCAGCTTTGGAAGTTACAAACGAATTCAAATAACTAATATCAAGTCTACAAAACAGTAAAAATTATCGAAATAAGGGGTAACCATGTTGGGTACCAAAACAAATGATAAGAACAAATGACGCTCCTGAGAAGATTGGAACAAACTAAGATATGGGCCTAGAGACTCCCAATCTTCCTTCGTGTTAATCTAGGACTAGTACAAGCACATAAATCAGAAGAACTTTGGCTTGTTACCTGTCGCATGCTTATCAAGAAGAAATGTAATCCTAATTCCTTTTGCAAAAGTTGTAGCATTCAAATTAAATCTCTAGAGGCAGAACAAGTGGTAGGATTAACTCCTCTTCCTCCTTTGGGGTATGAATTGTAACATGATCTGGCAAAGGAGTCATGGAGCCCTGCTTTACTTTAAGATCCTAATCCAACATGATCTTTACTTTGATATTGAGGACACCCTGAGATTTTTAAAAACAAAAGGTCGGTTAAAATGGATCATTAAGCACTTGAATATATATTTCTCCAAGTATATCAATGTTTTTATTATTGTTTAGAAAGTAAATAAATTCATCCATCTAAATTTTAGCACAAACAAGGTTAGTGCAATAGAAAATTTGAAACATTTAGGTATAGCCTACCTGACAAGCATTTCAAGTTGAAGTTGTCAATAGGCAAGTATCTATATGAGCACTGCAAGGAAACCAAGCCCTATTAAAGCAATCATGCCGCACCAATAGTATATGCAAAAAAAAAAAAGTGAATATTGATTAATACATATGCCATTGTGAAGTCTCACGAATTTATAATACCATGATTGCAGAACCCAGACTTTTCCTCTTATGTGCAGCTATGCATAGTAACTGCCCGTTCACATGACAGGTTTTCATCAAACTTTCACACATTGGACATAGTGCTATGTTAGACAGTGGATGGATTTACTAATGCTTCTTGCAGCAAAATCCAAAACAAAAACAAATTTCACAACATACAGCATATTCTTGTCCTTGACAAGTGCATCACTCAGACATAATAAGTTGTAGAACTAATGATGCCATGCTTTATTCAGGAATTTTAAAAAAATTAAATTTTAAAATATGTCCATAAGAATTAAAAAAACTATAGACTTTAACTTTCTACAAATCAGCATTTCTGATATGCATCAAGCAAGTACTAAGACAATCTTAGTGATCAAAGATATGATTCTCAATTCTGCATGATTATTTATGTACAGATAGGACCATGGGAGATTTACATTAACATTTACAAAGCAACAAACGTTTGAGATGGCAACTTAGTATTTAATTTATCTAATTGTAAAACCTGTTCACCATTTTATTGTATTCACTAACCAAAGCACATCAAAATAGACAGATATGCCTCTTTGTATCGCATGTAAATGCTTTATTTATGACGCGTGCTATAGCTTCTTTATATCAGAAACTAGTCATTTTTTGACAACATTATTTCCAGACATCTGATCATGATTAGGGCTTAATTCTGAAGAAAAACAAGCATGGTTGACACATGAGTTCCCTTACCCGGTAGACACCATCAAACATTGCACAAAATGCATCCGAAGAAGCAAACAGAGCAATTCTGTGTGCATAAAAGCACTTGCCTGGAAAAGAACAGATAATGAACATTTAGATATTTAGCGCACACAACTAATAGCTTCCTTTTAAATGAGGAATGTAGCATACATAAGTTGCTATAACTTTAAATGTGCTATGCAATTGTTTAAAGGAAAAAACTACATATGGTAAGAATAGTCCACAACCTTCAACTAGAAAGGTAACTGCTCGCCCAGGTACACCTACATGAACAACTTGATTAGTACTATTATAGGTATATAGCTCTGTTCTAGCATAGTTGACAGACTCATTGGGCCTTTGCATTTGTCATGTATTTCTCTATGATAGCATGTAGAAGTTTTGTTACGTAGCAAAACATATTTGTACACATTGGATGCATATGAAGTCCCAACATCAAACATTCAGGATTTTGATTATTCAGATATCAATTATGACATGTGATTCTTTTTTTTTCGTCTTGAGCAGTAATCTACCAGTGTATCCATGTTCGTTTCAACTAAAATAGGATTGCTGATTTCAAACATAAGCGATCTACTTAAGAGGTCAAACCTGCAAAATTAATGCCTCCTCTTCACTAATAAGAATACCCAGTAGTTCATTCCTTGTCGTAAGGTATATACTTTTGCCTCAATTTCTCCAATGATTTGTAACAATTAGATCGTAAATTCGCATCTCCTTTCTAGCATATGCTTGTTGCAGGATAAAGTGATATTGTAGATAAGCAAACAATTTTCATTCTCCAATTAGAAAAAAGGTTTATACTGATCAAGTAATATTTATGTTTGATCAGTCTCAAGAGTCAAGACAGACAATTCAAAAAAACTTTGAGTTAGAAGACTAGCCAAAACAATTACATAAGCACTTTCAAATTCCAAGTAACTAGCTCCAAGAATTGAAAATCTGACCTTTTTATATATTTTTGTATTTATGTGAATATGGGACATGTTTTACTGCTAAAACTGCTTAGAAACAAAATTAAGGAATACCTATTTTAGCAAACTTGAGGTGAGGTGGATGGAGAAGCTGCATCAACAAAACAGAGTGTTAGGGATTTTTTAGCCAACTTGTAAAGAGCGACTGATGCATCTTGCTGTTGTTTTAGATTAGTCGATCCCATTAGTTCGAGAAGAAGATCAAGTCCTACATTGAGAATATGATGCTTAAGGAGGAAAAGCAGAAGGATGTCATGGTTGCTGGACAGATACAGTACCATCATCATCAATGAAAATAGTTCTTTGATCCTCAGGTAAACATAAATGAGCAAGAGCCAAAGCTATACGTCTTTGGACAACCTTCTCTCCAACTCGCATCAGATATAATAAATGCTTTAGTACCTGCAAGGGCAAAAGGCAAGGAACACCATATCTACATCCATTAAACATATCCACCAATTAAAAGTAAATCCTTATCGTTCTGAATATATACTGCAATAAGCCAAGAAATACAGCAAACAGAACGTACTGGCCCATTAATCTTCTCCTCTAATCTCTTCATTGTCTTTGCTACACGGTCCTTAGTTGCCTGTAATTGAAGTAATATTTTTCAATAAAACTTGGTTCAAAATATAAAACAAATCAAAACAAGATCAATATATACATATTAGGAAGCATGGATCTGGCAACATCACTGTACTCAACATACCTGGATAATGAATTCACCATCTTGTAGCTTCTGAACACCTCCTACCTTGATAAAATCAGAGACATTATCCTAACAACAAAGACAAGAATACGAAGCCTGTGTCCAACCAATAGATCTCAATTTCACATTACAGCATTATGCAAAGAAACAGAATATGAAATCATAACAAAGGAATATTTTGATGTAGATTCACCTCATTCTCTGCAATACCATAAAGAGCAAATGCAACAATATGTTGCAAACATCTATTTTTCGAGTCAAGAAGTTTAAGAAGAGGCACCAAACCGCCATTGTAGACAATACCAGCTTGTTTGTGTGAGTCCTAGAAGGAAAATAAAAGGCCTTTGAGATAGAGCAAAAACGAGTCATTGTTTATCAGGAAAATGAAGCAAATCCAACCATATATAAGGAGAAAGAAACTAATGTGCTGTATTGTGGCAGATGGATATTGATATTAACAAGAACATTTTTTTCAAAAACATTTCCAAGAAGCATGAGGCATATTACAAAAAAGTGGTATAATATCAAAAAGTATCGAGAAAAAAGTATATTTTATTATCACTTTCAAAACTAAATTTTCCTCTTCTTTGGAAGTATATAATGAAAGGGTCCAAACATACATAATAATCAAGCTAAGGGGAAAATGAGAAAAGAGCATACCATGTTGTTACTTCATCTGATGTCAGAAGAGCCTAGTAAAAGACAGTTGAAATTTTAGATATCAGGGCACAAGTATGCTACAATTTAAGCAAAGAAGTGAGCCATGAGAGCCCAGTCCAAAAAAGCAAAAGCCCAGGACATGTATACATATCATTGGAATAAAAAACATATAAGGGAATGAACTAAAATGAGAACTGCTTTGCTTGTTAAGAATAGTGTTCCAACAATCACCAAACTGAAATTTTAAATTAATAAAATAGAGTAGTAACTACTAGAAGCAGCTGTTGTACAAAGCATATATGCTAGTGTACATACAGCATGCACAACTAGCACAGTATTGGGAAGTGTACCAGCAAATACAACAATAACGAAAAAACCGTGAGTGTGTACCAACAAATAAATTCTCAAAATAGATAATATAAACTAGGTAAGCTTTTTTTTTTCAAACATCACCCAAGCGCATCAGACCCTAGAGAACAAAATGAAAACACGTATAGAACTGATAGAAGTTACTATGGCAAGGGTTTGAACCCTCGACCTATGGGAAAATGACTCGCTACACACTACCAGGCTAGCTGGTTAGGTATTAAACTAGGTAATTTTGAACATTTTTTATGTATGAAAACCTTTTTACACTTTTCCGACAGGTGTGATTCAGCAAATAACCACATGCTTTGTCGGCTAAGACTTTGCAAGATTAGCTTCAGGATTGGGATTGGCTTTTGGGTAATATAATGGGGATTGGTATGATTAAATCCAGAACTTTCAAGTTATGTACCACCATCATTTTCTGATCCAGTTAAACACACGACTAACTACATAACAATTCAACACGGCGATTGGTATGATTAAGTTCAGAACTTTCAAGTTATGTACCACCATCATTTTCTGATCCAGTTAAACAAATGGCTAACTACTTAACAATTCAACACTACTCTAACTAATGTTATTATCAGCCTGAGTAAGCAATTTAATGAGTAGCATGAATGAAATAGAAAACCAACCAAGCCAGAACTTTCAAGTTATGTATCGCCATCATTTTCTGATCCAGTTAAACACACAACTAACTATTTAACAATTCAACACTACTTTAACTAATGTTATTATCAGCCTGAGTAAGCAATTTAATGAGTAGCATGAACGAAATAGAAAACCAACCAACCCTATGGCTCATATATCACTGACCAAGATAAGAAGTGAATGTCATCCTTGTACCAGAACCATGACCCAAAATGTTCCCTGTTTTAGGTAACTAATATAGATTGTGTATCGAACTTATCCCTTTCTAATGGTCCTTTTTGCAGATCTTAAATTTTCAAATAGAAGATTAAACATAGAACTATAATGTCCTACATGAGAAGGAAAATAAAAGAACTAGCTGAATAAATTATGAAAAGAAAAAAATTAGCTCAATAAATTATCACTGACGACAGCTTATAATAATGTCCCTAGTAACAAAAACATATAGTGAGAAAATTGATCAAGAACAGCAATGCTGAATAAATCAAGTATTTATAGATCAAGAAATAGCAAAAATGCTAATTTAAATATAAAATGTCAGATTTATCACACTACAAAAGAAAAGGCTAAACATTAAAGGGTATTCCAAGAGTAAAGACAAACATCGCCTTAAGTTGAATATCTGGGGACTGAAGCATCCCGATCAGAGGGCGGACAGCACCTCCCTGAACAATATGCACATGCAAGAAATCAAGGTTGCAGACAAATGTAAGAAACAAGAGTATATCCTGGTGCAAATTGATATTATACTTTGATAGGCCAAAGAGAAAAAAGTCAGGTGACAAAGTGCCTTGCAATCTGAATCGGCTGAAGCAAATTGCCCTAATAGTAAAGCTGCTTCCCTTTGACTCTCCGTGCAACATGAATGGCAATTAACCATGCTAGATTGAGAAAAAGAGTTGCATAGTCTAAGTGAATTTTCAGAAAATTGCCTTACCAACGAAAATACTTGATGATGGATAAGATCTAGACAATGCAAATAAGAGTCTTTATCAAGCACACAGATCTCTGTTTCACCATCTTCGTAAACTTTTTACAATATATCTTGTCATTTGTAAACTTTGAAACCAAAGTTTGGCTTTTACACATTTGTAAGCAAGTTGATAGTTCAATCCAATGAGTTTCAGTAACTTTTGTTATTAGGAGGAAAGAACCATTTATGCTTTAAGTTATGTATGTTTCCATAATTGTTGATTGTTATTGTTCTCAATGTTTTTAAAAACACTAGGCGCTAAAATGAACCAAGGTCCCAAATCACTTGAGGTGCTAGGCGCTCGCCTAAACGCCCACTCGAACAAAGCGAGACACTCCAAAATATTAAAATATAAAAAATATATTTTATATATAGCAATGACGTCAACGATGGAGGGAGATGGCACGAAGGCAACAATGATGGAGGGAGCTGCAAACAAAGGCAGCGACATCGAATGTAGGGTTTCAAAGCAGGGTCAAGTTGTACGAGAGAGGGGGGGCGTGGACCATTTAGTGTTAGGGCTCTTCTTTAGTTGGTTCGATTGAACCAATTTGCCTATTCAATCGAACCAAGCACGAACACAAGCCACCTTCACTCGGGCGCTCACCCGAGGCGCCCGACGCTTGGGCTCAGGCCAGTACCAAAGCGATGCTTCAATGAATCACATTGTCCAGAAGTTGTGCAAGGCACTCAAACCTTACCTCACCTGAGCACCCAAGCACCGATCAAAAACACTAATTGTTCCTAATTTTTTTCCTTTTTTGGGCTTTAGTAGATATTTGATTGGAGTTAGAAATATTTTCAAGAAAGATTATGATTATGCAATGCACTTGTGAGTTCGCAAGGATTTGACTAATTGAATAGTTTTACATATTGGTTGCTTTTATTTCGACAACTTGATGAACACATATTAGAAACATACATCCAAAGCTTTTTCTTAATTGTTGTTCTAGTTTGCTATTACTACGAGAGCTAGAGACATTATTACTGAAATTAGTCCACACATATTGCACATGCAACATAGGTAACTTGCCATTTTTCCAAATTAAGAAATTCTAGTCATATGATTTTGTTTATTCTTTTTTGTCCAAGTTTTCGTTTCAGTTTATTAACCCAAATATTAGTTAAGAATTGCAAATCCATATTGCATATTTTCATCTTTCATGGAGGTAAATTATAAATTGTGAATAGCATCTTTAGGGGCCATGCCCTCATAAGACCTTATTAGTATATTCCAAACTGCAGCCCACGTGTCCTTTTATGAATGTAAAAGAAGTTGATGTTTATTATAAATAATAATCTACTTGGAGAAATGTAAATTATTCACAGTTGATCCACATTTGCACGCAGATGATAGTCATATAGAAGAGCTTAGTGTGACAAGGTTGCAACATGGTCATTCATGTTTCCAAGTTCATTCTTTTCATTTCTTTTATATGCTTATTTACATGTTTCAATATGAAACTGAATAAGATCATTTTGAACCATGTATTTAAATTCTTCATAGAAGAGCTTAGTGTGACTAAAATTTGTAATGTTTTGCTTTTAAACGCATCGCTTGGTCATGTGAAAGGAAAACTGTCTTTTCTATCGTATGAACCAAGTTAGTGAAGTCTCTACCATTCCTTGGTAAGAAAGGGATTTGACAAAATTGCTTTATG
The DNA here is from genome assembly GCF_036884655.1 of Musa acuminata AAA Group. Taxonomy (NCBI): domain Eukaryota; kingdom Viridiplantae; phylum Streptophyta; class Magnoliopsida; order Zingiberales; family Musaceae; genus Musa; species Musa acuminata. The sequence goes on from NC_088328.1 coordinate 577,699, forward strand.
GTTCAAAGCAAGGTTATCAAACTCACTTCCCAACCTAGGATCAAAAAGGGTTTGTAAACTTAGATCATAGGATAGTATCATAAGATCCTACAAATTATAATAAAAATAAATAATTTTAAGATACATACATATATTTAAAGAAATTTATAAATGAGTATATTCCAAACAGGAACATCTTAACATTGTTTAGCAAAGATTAGTTACATAAGTATGGTTACATATAAACAATTGGTTAAATATATCACCATAACTTACATTGATAAATGGGTAATTAAATTGCCCATGTTGCATATCCTAACAATTTCTAAATTCTTAATTTCTTATAAGTATGACTTTCCTATTATGTAAAGGAATATTGTGTTTGGCATATAAGATATAAATTTGCAACCTCTTTGTTACACGAACATTATTATTGCTTTGTAGAACTTCAATCTAAGAATTATGAATTGCACTTTTCAATTATATTAAAGATAATACCTCACGATATCAGTGTTATTATGATCAAACTATATCAGATATCATTAGATAGGGGATGGATGGGAAGAGAATGTACGAGATGAGAAGAGAGGAAAAAGGATGGTAGATAGGAGAAGGTAGGAGGGGAGACAAGAAGAGAGGTAAAAGGGAGGAGAGGAGAAGAGATGAGAGAAGATGCGAAGAGAAGGAAAGGAGATGGAAAGAGAAGAGGGGGGAGAAGATGCGAAGAGAAAGAATGGAGATGAAAGAGAAGAGGGGGGAGAGAAGAAGAGATGGGGGAAGATGAGAGGAGAAGAAAGAAGCAAAGACCGAAATAGAGGGTAGGAGAGGAAAAGAGAATCCATGCATATGGTGATTAGCAACAGTCGACGACGTTGATAGCAGTTCATTGTGAGTGGTAGCAATGGCTAAGGCTCGTCTCCTCATTGCTCCTACGGGCTGCAGGAGAGAAGCACTGATCCATGACAATGAATAGCCAACCAGAAGATTCGCAACACTCTCGTTGTGAGGGATCAGGGCTCAAGCTCGTCTCCTCGCTCCTTTGTTGGCACCGCATATCAATTCGCCTTTGAAGGTGAGTGTTCTTATATCCTGGGTTGACTAGACAAACTCGACTTGACTTGTCCGAGTCAACCGATCTTACATAGTCGACTCACAACTCGAGTCGATTCCACCCATTTACGTTGATCCGATCTAAATTGTCAGGCCTGATCCGGGCTGTAAGATTGCATGATCCTATAACCCAAATTAAGAATTTGACAACCTTGATTCTGAGGCAACTTTAACATTTTCATCTTCAAACAAAAAATAAAGTTTAGATTCTCATGATTTTAAGGTAGCACTAAAGACAATATTGTTAGTCAAAGAACTTTTTTAAAGATTTCAAATCACCAACTTGAAAAGAATGTTGTGCAGCTTTGTAAAACTATCTGCTACATTCTATAAACAGTTCAAGGAATCAAAATTTTCTTTATTACCTAACATATAATGAAACAACCTAGACATTGTTTAAGGATTAAACCAGATGAACAAAAAGGCAGTATACAATTCTAGTGATACCATAATAAACCAATCACTGGCTGTAAAGCTCCCGCACGAAGAACTTCTTTCTTTATGTTAGGGGATGAATGAACCAAATTCCCAATAACACCAACCTAAATGCTCCTCCTTTCTTCAATTTTCCTTCATAATATATTCTTATGTAACTTTTTCCAACTGTTATTGTAAAGCTAACCAACAAGATTACGAATTTCATGAGCATTGTAGTTAACATCAAGGTTTGAAATTCGTATCGTACCGACGTTTCAACATTCGCTCGATACAATATGATACTGTATACCGAGTGGTATACCGAATGGTATACATGTATGTATATATATATATACATGTATGTATGTATATATATAATTCGGTGACGTCGCTGAAGCGACATCGCCTCTCTCTTGTCCCCAAGCGAGGCGACATCGCCTCGTTTGTATATATATATATATATTAATAAATAATATTATATATATATAAAATATCATTATAAAAGGCGATGTCGTGTCGCCTCTTGGCGATGTCGCCTCTTGGCGATGTCGCCGAAGTAACGCGACGTCGTCGAGATATATATATATATATATATATATATATATATATATATATATATATATATATTCCCTTCTCGACGACACGACGTCGTCGAGGCGATGTTACGTTGCCTTAAAAAAAAAAAAAAAAAAAAAAAAAAAAAATATATATATATATATATATATATATATATATATATATATATATATATATATATATATATATATATATATATATATATATATATACCGTCCAGTAACGACCGGTCCGTATATCGGATTGCTGACGGACCGGTATTTACCCTCGTACCAGGTGATATTATTCAAAATTATATACCTTAGTTACTATTAGACAAAAAAGAATGACATTCAAGTCCACAAAAACTTGGCACATGTAATTTAAACAGTACTCATGAGATACTCTAGTTCAGAAAAAACCCTTAAAGAGACCAAAGGGCATAAGTGCATTTTGAGCAACTAAATTTTGAAAAGTACATAATTTTACTTTTTGTTTCAGACATTTTATTGTATCAAAACAAGATCTATGCTATGTTCTACATGATAATTGTATACATGTCGAGGAATACCAAAATTCTATGCGACCAAAAAAGAGAATTTATCAAGAATATTAATTGCTATAAATAGAACAAAACCGAATAGAAATAGTGATGAGTAACTTTGAGATATTATACTTGCTCTAGCCCTGTACTTATTAACTATAATACTAATTTCAGAAAATAAATGAATAAGGACCGCATAAATTTGGATACAGAATAGGATACTGTGCCTAAAAATGATGTGTTTTTTATTGTCTCACTCTCATTATTTTGTTACTCCTTCAGTATCTCTATTATCTTCAGTTTGAAACTCTTATACATGGACAAGATAAAGGCACTTGTGCTATGAAGTCCCAGAACTTGATCTAAGATTATTGAAAACATATCCAAGTAGGCAAGTAAAAAATTCAAACCCTTAGTTTAAATGAACATGAATCCAATCATCTTAAGTCTTAACAATCTTGAACTGAACAACAAGACCTTATTAGGCTTAAAAAGAACAATCTATGGAAACATGAAGATACAACTTACTTCAAAAGAGTTAGTGAGTTTAAACCCAGTTTCAAGAGAACGATGAAATTTTCTAATAATTTTTTTTTCAAAAAATCCATACAAAATATTCAACGATGCAGAAATCACATATTGCAAATTATTTTCTAAACAACCGTATTAAAAGAAATTCATTGCATCAAAAAGAGTTAAATATATAGTTAATAATATAACAATTTTACAAAAAAAATAGCATTCACAGGCTAAGTGGTAACATAAAACATGAATATTAGGCAATAAAAGATTCATTTAAAAAAAAAAATCTTTTAAGAGTTCCATACCTTTTTAATTTTCTGATATTTCTGCCTGTTCTCAGCCATGATGCTCTCCCTCATCTACATAAGCAAAAGGATATCCTCAAATTGGAGGAAATACTAAAAATTGGTCTAAACAAAATTCGTTCACTCAAAAGATCTAATAATTATATCAAATATCATATACCTGAACAAGAAGATCCAATTGCATTGATGGAGGCAAGGAGGCTAGAACTGCTGGATCTATATGGATGTTATCCATTGGCTGCAATTACCAATTAATCTCAAGCATTATGGACTACAAAGAATATAACAGCTTATGAACTAATTTTATTAGTAAAGTAACTCATATAGCAAAGTTCTCCTAAATGGTAAATTCATCAAATAAGCAGCCCGATAACTTCAAGAAGGTAAAGTATATATATGATAATAAAACCATAACATTTGTGACACATATGTGGTGCTTATTTGCATGGTTCACCTTACTAATACGTACCATACCGTACCGATGTACTAACACATGGGGTATGATGAGACGTAGCAACAAACTGATGTATATTGCTCATACCAATTCCCTATTGGACTAGTATGTACCACCCATATTATATAGTAAACCATGGTAAAACAAAACATGCTTATTTGGATAATAAGATCCATCGGTGCCTTAATTAGGTCATCTCATATTATCACTATCAATGCCAAGATGGCGAACTATCGATGAATATAATTCATCTATTCATGCAACTATTTTTTACACTATCATGGTACCGCGACATAAGATAAAATTAACTGGTAAAATCTTTTTATCACAATATTAATTTTAAAAAAGAGATGAAGAATGGGAAGGCCAAGTGTCTAACCGAGTGATGTACGAGCAGGTCATTTGTCAATTTAAAAAACATGGGTGGGCAAGGTAAAATCTTAACGAACCACAAGTAGAAAATCTAGAATTCCCCCTCAAACTGATCTCAACTACTAATATCCCTAGCTTACCAGTTACCACACTAGTGTTCCTGTTGTATACATTCCATAAGCAACAGTATCACAATAATCATGGCCGCTTGTATATATGTTAAAAAAAATTTCCTTCAAACCTCAGCAGTATGCAGAAGTTAAAAAAGAGCTGCATAACTAATAATCAGTATCCATTTAAACCTCCCCCTCCGGTTAAATAAACATGTTGCAGGTACCAAAACTTTTCATTTTAGTAATATTTACAATATTTCATGCATTCTCCTCATTATGCTTCTAATATCAATATAACTATTATTAACAAAATATTCCCTTAAAATATTTAACATTCATGAATTAAAACAATTAGTTATCTTCAAAAGTTTCTGTGTTATCTTCAAAATATTCCCTTAAAATATTTAATATTCCCTTAAATGATTTTTCCAAAGGAGACAAAAGCACTCTAGTTTACTAAATAGCATAACACAGAAACTTTAAGCAGGTGTACTGATCATTTTTGTTGACCTGGAGATGTATTATATTTATTAATAGCTTAAATATGCTATATAACTAATGGATTTTGATATATGTATATGTATATGTATATGTATATGTATAGTTACCAAATTGCATATATAAAGAAAATCCCATTCGGTGATAAAGCTGAACCTCAAGGATAGCTTTACTCAAACAGAAACCATGTTAGCCTTTTTGATAGCATTTTGAACCTACAAAATAATCTTGATTCATAGGATCTTCAGTCATCTTAGTAGCAATAATAGCACTACCAGCCAAAATAAATAAGTGTTGCAACACGTACCATATTGGTGTCATTTAACTAATAAACATGTAAGAAAGTAAAAAGATAAATGATAATACTCATAAGTTATATCAACATTCCAGCATTGCGTGAGTCAGTGATTATTTACACATTCATGTTCATGTAATCATGAATGCGTTCATGTGGGATGTAATGGTCATTCGTTCATTTTAAATCAGTTTCTATCTGGGCAAATTCTAGAATTTACATTGCCACCAGAGAATGCAATTTGATGCAAAAAGAAAAAAAAAAGAAACTAGCAACGTTTACTTCATCTACAAAAAATATAGAGAAAAAATATGACTAGACGTCTAAACGAACTCACAAAAATCATTTCTTCATTCTCATCATTGTCATCCTCCGCTTCATCCAGACCACCCTCGGATGTAAGCACATTCTTATTGATCTCCATCTCTTCCTCCGCAGCAAGGGATGCAGCCAATCTTGATGAGAGAGAACAATGTATTAGACAGTAGTAACATAGCAAAAGGATTGTTTTGGGTCATGACGGAGAAAGAAAAAGAGCGAAAACTATGGACATGACGTTGCTCACAGCTCATCTTGGTTTTCCTGGGAAGAAACCCCTGATTCCATATCACCACGAGGTAGAACGCTGCTTCCTTCAGCCCCAATTTCATCATTCGAATCCAACACCTTTTCCCCCTTTGTGTCCTCGTCCGTAATCTGCTTCTTCTTCAATCCTTCCTTCCGCTTCTTGATCTCGGCTGCCAATTCTTCAAGCCTCTTCGCCTTGAGCTATATAAGTCAATGCATACAATCAGACAACTGAAAAGAGGATGGAGGGATATAAAGAGAGAGAGAGAGAGACAAACGTGGTTGAGGAGGAGCTTCTGGGCGGTCTTGCGGATCTTGGCGCGGGCGGCAAAATGAGGAGCAGAAGACCAAGACTTCTTTTTTTTTTTTTTTCTTTTCCTCTTTTGAGACATGTTTTTCTTTCGCGTCCAAACATAAGTGTGCAATAGAGTATCATTTAGAAAAAGTGGTTTCTTCTCATGTGTGCACACATGCACACATAACATGAACATCAACTGAGGGAAATAGATAGCAGATTCTAGCAATTATATTTATTACTTTAGGGCCACTAATTTTAGGCGTTATGATTTTTCTTGCTCACTGTAGCAATTATTCACAAACATTTTGAAGAGTTTAAGCCTAGATGTATCTGAAAAAATTAAGATACCAACTTTTATATATTTTTTTCATAGATATAACATAAATGAAATTATGTCTCTATTTTTCATTGGATACCAAAGTTTAAAATTGAATGATGATGGATGCTCCAACTATAATTATGATCCCAATGAAATATAAATTGATGAAAAGAATCTAAATTCGAGTTTCTCTTATGCATACAGATATGCAACTTGGAATTGGACCACTGAATGTTATCAGAGTTCTTTTAGAGTACATCAGAAATTGTATTACTTACAAGAACCAAAACTAGCTTAGGAGCGCATGAGATCTACCAACAGGTACATAAGTAGAAGAATTGATAATAGACAGTGAAGCATTATCAAATAGATTTTTGAAGCAGGTTCAAAATAAGCTCTCCATGTTAAAGGTAATGTATAGCTTTGAGGGTGAAGCAAAGAGTTATACAGATCCATACAAGTTTGTTTTCCAGGCATCTAGAGTGTTGGAAGATTGTCTCTGAAGCTCACTAGATTTTTAACCATGTCTTTGATCCATCATATGTATAGATTTTCAAAACATGCATCTCTAGTGTATTGCACGATTTTATACAGACGCATGCTTCCTATGGTCTTTATGAAATCAATCTTATTCACCAGATTGAACACTAAAACTCCATCCTTTACGATATGGCTTCTTCAAGCTTTTGCAAGGATATATAATTTACCATCTAAAAAGATCAACTCTACTTATAAGAAATTGTCAAAGCAACCCCGATCTAATTATAAAATACAAATCACTTCCATTTACGATATGGCTTCTTCAAGCTACTCACATGTTGCTACACCAAATACGAACCTAAATAAGAATAAAGCCCAAAACGACAATGTGGCAAGAAAAGAATGGAATGGAATGGAAGGAAATCACCATGCGACGGACCTTGTTGGCATACAGGGAGGGGCACACGATCACCCTCCTCGTACCTATGATTGGTTCCGTCAGCTCCCACCCTCAAACCACGAGGCACCGCTAGAAGAAGCAGCGCACATACCTCCCCCGTCTTCGCGATCATCAAACCAACCTGAAATCGATCGAAGAAAACTTAAAATCAGCCCTAAAATCTTTGCATTTCGCTGAAAGATGAGGCGTTTCGAACCAAATGCGCACCTTCGTTCCCGAGCCGAGACAGATCGAACGGGGCGATGGGCTCGGTGGATCTTGGGGACACAAATAAGATGAGCACGTGCGAAAGTTAATTTCCAATTAAATATATAATACGAATCTAAAATCTTATTAATCTAATTAATTTGGGGGCTTTAGAATCCAAATTAAGATTAACTAATTGGATTCGATTCAAGAATCACTCTGTCCGACCACGGTCCCACTATATATATCTCTCTCTCCTCTCCCACTCTCACTCTGACTTCTCTCCCCTCGTCTCTCGCCTCTCGCCTCTCGCCCCTCCTCTGCTCCCTTCTCGTCTCCTCGTTCAATTCCTCTCGACTCGCCTCTACTCCCTTCTCTTCTCCTCGTTCATTTCATCTCGTCTCCTCACCAGAAATTTAGTCGTCCATGGAGCCCGTCGACCTCGTACCGAGCGGGTACAGGTTCCTTCCCACGGCGGATGAACTCGTGGTTGACTACCTCGCAAACTGGATCGCCGGCGCACCCCTCCCTAGCCGCGCTGTCGCCTTCGCCGACGTCTACGGCACCGAGCCGTGGAATCTTCTCGACTGCGATCGGCATGAAGGCTATTTCTTTGCAGAGCGGAAGCCTAAGAACAACGGTGGCTCGCGCGTGGATAGAAAGGCCGGCAGCGGTTCATGGTCTCTGTACAAAAAGCAAGAACCCGTGAAGTCCATCGTCGGCGGGCGCGAGATGGTGGTGGGGCGAAAGAGCTGCCTATCCTTCAACGATGACCGTCGGAAGAACTCGGGGTGGACAATGTACGAATTCGAGATGAGTTCTTCCGGATTCGAGAGACGAGTTCTCTGTCACGTTAAGAGAAGCTCGCATCAGGCCATCTCCGGCGGCACCACCATCAAAACGGTTGAGTCCACCTTCATGGAGGCCGCGACAGACACGGTCACCGGCGACAGCTTCATTGGGCGGAAGAGAAATAGAGAGGAATCTTCTATTCTCTCAGCAAAAGCATCGACTCTCTCAAAGAAGCCATGCTGGGGGTTGGTTGCACATTCCAGCACAGCATTGCAGTCCGACGTCTCACCACCTCCAACCGCGATTGTCCAACATCCACCCCCGGAGAGTCATCTTTCCTCGGTCGTCTCCGTTGCACCGAACGAAGCCGGAGTCCCAGCCACCTCTCGATCATCAACGGATGTTGGTGGAGGTGAGCTCGTGATAAGTGCGGAAGAACTCGAAGCATTCTTGGCTTCGTCTTCGTCGTCGGTCGATCAGAACCGCACCGACGATGCTTTCATCACCATAGAGGTTGAAGCCTTCGTCGTCTCACCACCTCCAACCGCGGTTGTCCAACATCCACCCCCAGAGAGTCATCTTTCCTCGGTCGTCTCCATTGCACCGAACGAAGCCGGAGTCCCAACCGCCGCTACATCATCAACGGACGTTGGTGGAGGTGAGCTTGTGATAAGTGCGGAAGAACTCGAAGCATTCTTGGCTTCGTCGTGGGTCGATCAGAACTGCACCAGAGAGGTTGAAGCCATCGTGATCTCGGATGACACCGACACAACCTCGACTACCATCCCGAAGGCCTCGCCGTCAGGCCTTGTCGATCTTCTCTTGATGCCCGATGACACTCGGATTGATTCGACCACGGTCGCAGAGGTTCCCTCCTCATCGTCGTCGATAGACTTGGTTGCGTGTGAGCAGATGTATAGCACCAACTTCTTCACGAGCCTGGAACAGGTCCATGACTTCTTGATGTCCGATGACACCTCGATCACGATCCCAGGGGCCTCGCTGGGACAATGCCCGCTACAAGCCTCGTTGATGTATGGCACCAGCACTGATTCAACCACGGTCGCAGCGGCTTCGTCGTCGTCATCATCGATCGACATTGTTAGGTGTGAGCAGACGAACAACATAGACAATAATGTCTGATGACACCCCAATTGATTCGACTATGACCTCATGGTTGGAGTTATAGCTTGCTTCAATGAAAGCTTATACGGAAAATGATGTTTGTTCATATATATCATAACAATGGAAGGGAAAGAAAATTTTTGTTCTTGAAAATATTGACAATGACAAAGTTCAATTTTCATCCCATATTTTGTTGTTTCCTTAATATGATGGTGTCTATAAGAAATGGTATCAATGTTACATCATGTTCAAAGAGAGACTAATCATATGATATCAACGAGTTCGCTCAACGTCAGACTTTGGATGATTGGTATCAGAGGCAACGCAGCAAATTTGACCAATCATCGTTTGGAAACATGTTTTCTGAGTGAAGTCCACAACAACAACAACAAATAACAAAGTCAACAATCCCAACAAAGCTACAAGTCAATCCATCACTGAATCCCAACCACAGCTGTGCACTGATACTATACAAAACCTTTAATCAGAACCATCACTTCAATTATCACTGAATCGATAAAGAATTTCAAGTTTGAAGCATTTGACAATGGCCAAAAAAATTCTGGATTGTCAACTGATATGCAAAATATTAAACACACACATCATAGAAGGAAATGTATTCTCTCCAGAAATCTTCTTGATATGATATTGTCGGATTTCAATAGCGTGAAGAACGCCTACATCATGTTAAATTTGTTAGATGAATAAAAATTCATAGTATCAGCAACTAATAAGCCACTATTAAGAAATACAGACAATTGAGATAGAAGAACAAACAATTCAACTTAGGACTCGAAAAAATGATCGAATTGCATCTAAATTACATATTTAGAATTTTGAATGAATTTAAACATCCAATCTGAATCTATTATTCCAGCTTTGGAAGTTACAAACGAATTCAAATAACTAATATCAAGTCTACAAAATAGTAAAAATTATCAAAATAGAGAGTAAACATGTCGGGTATCAAAATAAATGATAAGAACAAATAATGCTCTTGAGAAGATTGGAACAAACTAAGATATGGGCATAAAGAACCCCCTTCGGAAATAGATGTTTGGTGCAGAAAGGCTCCAACTGTACAAGCCTCCAACAGCAGCAGCATGAGTTAGAGAAGATGCTGTCAAAAAGGAACAGTTAGTTAAAGTATTTTCTCAGTTTCGGCCTCAAAGCTTTACCAAATTAGTTGCGGATCTCTGGAGTTATTCGCTGGATTAGATGGGAATGCCTGCGGAAGTTCATCAAGGCAGAATCAGCAAATGCGAACGCGAGGCATTCAACACTAAATATACTTGGTAGTTCAAGAGAGTGAAGTAAAAAAGAGAGATAGATTTGATGAGAGAGCACCTTGGACGAGTTGATTTTCTCGAATTGCTCTAAAATAAATATGACACAAGTGTGCCTCAGGGACATGGCATGGAATGCCTCTGACAATTCGTACATGCTGGAGACATTGTCTATGGAAACTTCCTACACGATGAAGCATGCTCAATGCATCTTAGGACTTCAGGCTAAATTTTATTACAACTAATGAAGCTTTTGAGAATGGGAAAAAGAAAAGACAATATAGTTTCTACCCACTTGTGCAATGGCATATTCACACAGCTGTTTAAGACCCTCAAGAAGATACTGATCCGCAGCTTGTAGAAGATCTTACGCGATATCATTAGTGATCTCAACCCATCCTGTGTATATGAATCTGCAAATGAACAGCCAAATAATGTCAGACATCAGAACCTTCAGTATCACGACCAGAATAAGGAACTACACTTACCGCATCATCAATTCAATGACCTCCTATCTTATGTTAGGAATCTCAACGTCTCTTGCATCCTTCTCCTATAACAAAGTTGAAAGTGCATTTTTTCTTTCAACTATCTCATTTTATTGAGGATTTCTCAGAGTGGAGAAGTTATGATAATATCCATTAGATTATTTTTTCTTTCAGCTATCCCATTTTATTGAGGATTTCTCATAGTGGAGAAGTTATGATTATATCCATTAGATTCACAAAACTTTGGAAGTCACAGTTTTAAAATTCGCCATCGTGATCACTCCGAATTGATGAAATCATGAAGCCTTTTTCATTTTGAGAAATTTACAAAATTTAGAAAAACATTTGAAACAGTCACTTTTATGAGCCAAGAAATAGGTCCAAGTGTATCTACTGTAGTCATCTACAATTACGAAGGCATATTTGCTTTCTCCTAGACTCGTTGTGTCAATTGGTCCAAATAAGTCTAAACGGATCAATTGCAATGGTTTAGTGGTGCTAATTTGATTTTTTTGGTTTGAAACTAGTTTTTATTTGTTTTCCTAGTTGACAAGCATCACACACTGTCCTTAACAAACTTCATATTGGGAATCCCTCGTACTAGCTCTCTAGATGAAATCTTAGATATTAGTTTCATACTTGCATGGCCTAATCTCCTATGCTAAAGCCAAGCATCATCATTTAAAACGGAAAAGCACATTTCATTATTAAGTTCATCAAGGTTGATGGTGTAAATATTATTTTATTTTAAGGCAATCATTGATATGTTAATATTTGGTTTTTCAATAATACACACATTGGATTCAAATCTAATGATGTAACTTTTATCGCATAATTGACTAATGCTTAAGAGATTATGTTTCAATCCATCAACTAGCAATATATCATCAATTGAAAAACTTGATTTGTTACCTATGGTTCCCTTGCCAATAATTTTACCTTTGTTGTTGTCTCTGAAGGTGACATACCCTTCTTCTTTGCTAGTGAGCATAGAGAAATGAGATGGATCTCCGGTCATGTGCCTTGGGCATCCACTATCAAGATACCATCTCTTGCTCCTAGCTTGTGAGTTTATCTACAAAAGATGATGGTTTTTAGGTACCCATTTAATTTTGAGTGCCTAAAAAATTGATCTACTAATTTTGTTATTCATTATTGAATTATTTATAGTTCCTTTAGGAACCCATATCAACTTATGTGGGCTAATTTTCTTAAATAGATATTTGTAAACAACATGTCCGGATTTACAACAAAAGTTACATTTCAAATGAGGTGAAACATGTAATGTGGGTCCTTTAATGAAGGTGGTAGGATTTTGGTGAGATCCTCTCATAAAACCAATTCCACTTCTATTTGCGACGTGACCCTTGTTTGCAAGGATTATGTCCAAGCCTTTACTACTGACCTTAAACTTGTTTAAGGTCTCTTTAAGTAGCAAATTCTTATTTTTTATTGCTTCTAAGTGTTCACACTTAGAGCATGGAGGAGTTTGAAGATTATCAAGCTTATTTTATAGTAAGGCATGCTTTTTCTTTAATAGATTAAACTTCTTACTAATAGTTCTACACTCATCAAATAATTCATAAAAAGTGATAGAAAGTTCATCGAAAGATAAATCTTCATTAATTAAATCACATACCTCTCCTCCTAACTCCATTAGCATGAAGTTTGTCTCCTCTTTGTTGTTAGCTTCTTCATTCTCGGAATTACTTGAGTCATCCTAAGTCGCTTTCAAAGCTTTCTTCTTCTTCGGTTGCTTCTTCTTGGCTTGGGATTATTCATTTTTGAAGTGCCCCGGCTTCTTGCATTCGTAGCATATTATTTGGTCCTTTTTATGTTCAAGTTTGTTTTTGGTGTCATTTTTAAATTTGTTCTTTCTTATAAATTTTTTAAAATTTTGAGTTAAAAGTGCAATGTCATTGTCACTATCCTCATCACTTGATGTTTCTTTCAAGTAGTCTTCTTGTATTCTAAGTGTCATATCCTTCCTATTCTTTGGAAGGGGGTTCTCGAGCTCTTTATAAGCATGGCATGTCATTTCGTAGGTCATAAGAGATCCAATAAGTTCTTCGAGAGGAAATATTTGAAGGTCCTTGGCCTCTTGAATAGCCATAACTTTTAGATCCCAACTCTTTGGAAGGGATCTTAAAATTTTAGTTACTAGTTCAAAGTTAAAAAATCCTTTACCAGGAGCTTTGAGTCCATTGATGACATCCATGAAACGGGTGTACATGTCTCCGATGGACTCACTTGGTTTTATCCGAAAAAGTTCGTAAGAATGCACAAGAATGTTGATTTTGGACTCTTTCACTCGGCTAGTGCCTTCATATGAGTGACCTCAAGAGTTCTCCAAATATCGAAAGTCGAATCCAAATCGAAATGCGATTAAATTTATTTTTGTCAAGTGCACAAAACAAGGCATTCATAGCCTTTGCGTTTAAAGTAAAAACCTTCTTTTCCGATTCATCCCATTCACTCATCGAAAGAGAAGATTTTTGAAATCTATTTTTGACAATATTCCAAAGCTCAAAATCTATGGAAATAAGGAAGATCCTCATACGAGTCTTCCAATACGTGTAATCCGACCCATTGACCATAGGCGGACGTGTAATAGAGTGACCCTCTTGTATGCTAGAGAAAGTCATCTCTCTTGGGTATTAAACCAAATATGAGAGTAAGCTTGCTCTGATACCAATTGTTAGGATCGGAGCGGCACTAGGGGGGGGGGTGAATTAGTGCAGCGGATTAAAACTTGTAAGTTTGAAATCGAATTCGTAAATGCGAGGAGATTTCGATTCGATAATAGCTTGAGTAAAGTGAGAAGATGGAAACGAAAGCTTACTGTAGTGAAAATAACAATTTTAAAAAGGTAAGTACTCACACATTCAAGGAATACACCAATTTAAAGTGGTTCGGTCAAATGACCTACATCCACTTTCGAAGCCTTCTTTGATGATGCTCCCAACTTCCACTAGCAAATCACTTTAAAGGGAAAGGATAAATACCCCTCTTACAACTTTTACATGTGGTTCATACTCTTACAAATTTTCAACGAAAAGGAAGGAGGTGAACGCTCAAGCAATTGAAAATAAGGCTTGCTAAAAACTTTACAAAGGCTTTTGTCTCAATCTATTGCTTCTCAAAAAGCTGTGTTCTCTATTGAGAATTGAGGAGTATTTATAGACCCTAAGAGGATTCAAATTTTGACTCCAAATTTTTAATTCTCTTGGGTTCCCAATGCTGGCGGTGCCACCGTCTATCAGTGTTTAACACTGACAGTGTACTGGCGGTGCCACTACCCAGTCCGGTGGTGCCACCGCCAGACCTCTCGGGTGTTGGGCGGTGCCATCGCCCAGTCCGGCGGTACCACCACCCGATCCTTCGGGTTTTGGGCGGTGCCACCGCCCAGTCCGACGGTTCCACTACCCGACCTTATGTGTCACTGGTTGGACTTCAGATCTAGCCCAAACCAAGTCATATTCGGGCCCAATTGGCCCCTAACCAGGATATAGGATTATCCCTTAATCCTAACCCTAATTACATCCAAACTACACAACTGAAAACATAGTCTTAAGCAAGTTTTTAACCAGTAAACGTCGAGTCTCCTTCCGGCAAGCTTTCTAGTGATCTTCCGTTGGACTTCCGATACACCCTCAGATTTCTTCCGACGGACTCCCAGCAGGCTCCCGATCTTGTGGCGAGTTCAGCGAGTACTGAGCCTTCTCAGTGATCTCCACGAACCTCCAACGATCTCTTCGGCGGACTTCCGAAAACTTCGACAAGTCCCCGATTTCTTCTCGGTTAGTTCTGGCAGCATCTCTGACAAATCTTCGGACTTTCGGTAGACTCTCGAACACCCATCGAACTTGACTCCGGTAGACTTGCTTTATGTCTTCAAGCTATTGTAGTTAATCCTACATACTTAACTCAATAATATGGAATAGATCAATTAACCCATCAATTGATTTTATCATCAAAATTCAAGATTCAACAGGTTGGAGACTATAGGATCGGGAGACTATGTTGGTGGAAGAAGTGGTTGAGGGTCAATGGCACAAGCTGGTCAAGTGGAGACACATCAGAGGCACTTGGTCAAGAAGTAGGTAAAGATAATGGTTGTGTTTCAGAACTTATTACCGTATCAATTGGAGAAGAAAGGAGTGGAGTAGGAATGGATGTATGTGTTAGAAGAGATAAATTATAAAGATCAGCAATGATGTGATGGGAGGCGCTAGAGTCAAC
Source organism: Musa acuminata AAA Group (assembly GCF_036884655.1). Lineage (NCBI taxonomy): Eukaryota > Viridiplantae > Streptophyta > Magnoliopsida > Zingiberales > Musaceae > Musa > Musa acuminata. The sequence goes on from NC_088328.1 coordinate 593,106, forward strand.
AATCCAGTTGGACTAGCTAGTCGTTCGAGTAGCTAGGAGATTTGTCTAAGGCTAGTGTGATGGAGTAGAGAGGCGGGGATAAGACCAGCAAACTTTAGTGGAGTGTCTGATTTTATTACATAGTTGGCAGATGACCCGTCTTTATTAGCTTGGTGGGGCAGGATGCTAAGACGGATGATTATTGGAGTTGCCACTTTGCGAGAAGTTATGATTAGGAGGATAAGAGGGGTGTGTTGGGAAATCTTGGGGGTGACATCACATGCGCAGCGGAAGAATAGAAAATAAAATCTCCAATTTCTTAAAGATTTGTTCGTCATTATATGAAGATTGGTGCACAAAAATCCACAAAACTTAAAACTACATATAGAGTAGATTGTGTTACCTAGGGAGATCGTATATCCCTGAATCCTTGCAGATCTCTAGGAGAGGGTGAAGGAGGTCAAGCGCCCTCCTCTCTAGAGGTGATCCATATAGTAGGGCTACGACGATGCTCCTCAAAACTCCAGGCCTACTCTAAGGTGGAGGGGAGGGAGGAGAATAGGAGAGGCAAGCAAAATCTCTAGCTTATGAACCACTAAATCCCTCCTATTTATAGAGGTCCACTGTCAACTTAACCCTAATGGATCCTTCCCTATTGGGTATTGGATCTTTATTCACCTACCCAGGTCTCTTTGATTAGTAGATCTTTATCCAATAATCTATCATGAGCTTTTATTTGATCTCATCCATGGGATCCAATAATTCAGGGGCTTATTGGATATCCAAGAAGATAGAGGCTCTGACAGATATCTCATATCCGAACCTCTACTCATCGTAATGCCTACCTTATATGTGTGACCCTCTAGGCCCAATATCGAGTTGGTCATGAGTCATACCTGTTAGAACTCCTTCTAGCTTAGTGAATTATTATCTTCATAATAATTCACTCGACTCATCGACTATGGAGGTACTAGGCCATTACGCCGTAGTCCCTAGATGATATAGGGGAATCCAATCCATTGGACCTGTCTGTCCTCAGTTACCATGTACCTATAGTCCCTCATCCATCTAATATCCCATAGACCATATACTGGGCATGGTGCTCTCAAACTCATACGGTTTCTACTCAAGTCTTGCTCTAATCGGATTCTCCCAGAGAACTCTTTCTTTCTCAATCCGAATGACCCTGGCTAGAGATTTGTTTGAGCAAGAATACATGGGATATTCCTCTCATGATACCGAGAGTGGATGATCCTCTATCGACACTCAATAGCCCTCGTAAGGTTGACTGCCACTCCCGATGACCGACTGTACTAGATCTGGGACATCAAAACCTATAAGTCTGGTATCAAAGAATGGAGTACTCATACAGGACATCCTTAGTATCTCAAGTCTAACGACCAGATACATCATTGGGACTATGAAATCATTATCAACCATCCAACATTCCGTAAGCGAATCAATCAGTGAACTCATTCTCCAATGAGCACCTATACTATATCCCTAGTGTTCCCGCACGGGCAACTATAAGACTAGCTACATCCATCAAATGGACGGGTATACAATACACCAGTTTGTCCAGTTATCTCAATATCCTTCTCGAGTAACCTATGACCGAGATTATTTAGGATCTATTTTTAAAGGCAAATTGGTCTCATTATCGTGATCTCATCATGATTCGATTTCCATTGCACAGATCCAAGGACATCATAATATATAAATTCATAAATGCAATAGTCAATATAAAGTGATAAATGTCAAAATATAATAAGCAAAAAGATTTTGTGTCAAGTCACACATGCCATCACTCACGTGATTAGCTTGTTGGGCACCTATGTCTAGCAATCTCCCACTTGACTTAAAGCCAATCACCTATGTGTTTGATCCCCATCAGACCCTTGTGACACTCAAAGATAATTTGAGACAATGGCTTTGTCAATGGATCTACAATGTTATCTTCGGATGGAACTCCTCGGGTCATGATCTCTCTAATAAGGTGGAACCACCTCAGCACACTTTTGATGAGACCTGGGTTCCCTTATTTGAGTAATCGCCCCGTAGTTATCATAATATAAGGGAATTGACTCCTTGCTATCTAGCATGACTCCCAGATCTATGATGAACTTCTTCATCCAGACTTTCTCCTTTGCTGCCTCTGATACAACAATGTACTCTGCCTTTGTGGTCGAGTCAGCAGTAGTATACTGCTTGGAACTTTTCCAGCACACTACTCCTCCATTCAAGGTGTACACATATCCCAAATTCAACTCGCTATCATCGACATCAAACTGAAAACTCGAGTCTATGTAGCTTTCCACCCTGAGGCTACTACCTCCATATACTAGTAAAAGATCCTTAGTTCTTTTCAAGTACTTAAGGATACACTTTACTCATTTTTAGTGTTCCAAGCCTGGATCCACCTGATACCTACTCGTGACACTCAAAGCATGTGCTATATCAGACCTGGTACATAGCATGACATACATGATTGACCCTATTGCTGATGCATAGGGTATCATATCCATTTTCGCCCTTTCTTCAGGAGTCTTTGGGGATATACTCCTAGAAAGTGATATCCCATGTCTCATTGGTATGAGACCTCTCTTGGAATTTTTCATTCCAAACCTTTTGACAATGGCTTCTGTATACCTGGACTCAGACAAGCTAAGCGTCCTCTTGGATCTATCTCTATAGATCCGAATCCCCAAGATATATGATGCTTCCCCTAAGTCCTTCATGGAGAACTATTTGGATAACTAAGCCTTTACTGTGGATTACATTCCTACATCATTCCCAATGATCAGGATGTCATCCACATATAACGCCAAAAAGGTGATAGCGCTTCCACTTACCTTCTTATACACACAAGGCTCATCTTCGTTCTTAACGAAGTTATAAGATCTGATTGCCTCATTAAATCTTATGTTTCAACTTCGGAAAGCTTGCTTTAGTCCATAAATGGATCTCATCAACCTGCACATCTTATTTGGGCAGTCTTTGGATACGAATCCCTCGGGTTGTATCATATACACCTCCTCCTCAAGGTTCCCATTGAGGAATGCAATTTTCACATCCATCTGCCATATTTCATAATCATAGTGTTTTGCAATAGCCAATAGAATTTGGATAGATTTTAGCATTGCTACAAGTGAGAAGGTTTCGTCATAGTCAACACCTTGCCTTTATTAATACCCCTTAGCCACTAGCCTTGCTTTATAGGTCTCTACCTTTCCATCTACTCTGATCTTTTTCTTAAAAATCCACTTGCAACTGATGGGTACAATACCTTCGGGCGCATCAACTAGGTTCCAAACCTTGTTGGAGTACATAGAATCCATCTCAGAATTTATAGCTTCTTGCCACTTCCCAAAGTCTATACTCATAATAGCCTCCTCGTAGGTCTGAGGATCAATATCCTCAACATTCTCTCCTCTAATATGTCCCACATATCTCTCAGGAGGATGGGATACTCTGCCAGACCTACGTAAAGTTGGAACTTGTGTATTAGGTACCTGAATAGACTCGGGCTGTAGAGTGGTGCTTGAGCTAGTTTCTCCAACCTTGCTCAACTCTATCATGCTCCCACTATCTCTGCCAAGAATGTGTTCCTTCTCAAGCAACATTGCTCTCTTAGCTACAAAGATCTTTTGGTCCTCGAGATGATGGAAATAATACCCACAAGTTTCCTTAGGGTATCCCACGAACTTGCACCGCTTCTTCCTTGATTCCAACTTATCGGAGTTGTGTCTTTTAATGTGGGCAGGGCTGCCCCAAATCTTAGCAACCTTAAGATCGGACTTCTTCCCTTTTCATATCTCATATGGTGTAGAAACTACCGACTTAGTTGGAACTCTATTCAGAAGGTAAGTTGTGGTCTCTATGGCATATCCCCAGAATGAGATGGGTAGGTTAGCGAAACTCATCATGGACCGTACCATATCTAACAGCACACGATTCCTCCTTTCAAACACACTATTGAGTTGAGGTGTATAAGAAGGTATCTATTGGGATAAAATCCCATTATCCTTGAAGAAATGGGTAAACTCTATACTTAAGTACTCACCTCCTCGATCTGATCAAAGAGTCTTGATACTCTTTCCAGTCTTGTTCTCCACTTTATTCTTATACTCTCTGAATTTCTCAAAGGCCTCGGACTTATAATTAATTAAGTACACATATCCATACCTTGAGAAATCATTAGTGAAGGTAATGAAGTAGGAGTAACCACTAATGACATGAGTTGACATGGGTCCATATACATCACTATGTATGAGTTCCAGTAGCTCAGTGGCTCTCTCTCTAGTTCCACTAAATGAAGAGTTGGTCATTTTTCCATGAAGGCAAAGCTCACAAGTTGCATATGACTCATAGTCGAATGGATCTAGATATCCATCCTTTAGTAATTTTTTAATCCTTCCCTCATGGATGTGACCTAGCCGACAATGCTATAAATATGCACTATTCACCTCATCTCGTTTCCTCTTAGACACACTTACATTCATGATATATGGAGTAGTGTCTAGCATAAACAAACCATTAAACAATATTCCTTTTGTGATAATCTCATTATCTAATAATATTAAATAATTATTTTTCTCAAAAACTAATTTATATTTACTAACTGTCAAACATGAAATTGAGATAATATTTTTTATAATAGATGGAATAAAATAATATGCATCTAATGCAATAATAGCTCCACCAGGCAGATGTAGGGTGATCGCGCCAATAGCTATTGCAGCAACTTTTGCTCCATTGCCCATCTTGAGGTTCATCTCGCCTCTCACCAGTCTCCTAGGCCTTGCCAGAACCTACAATGAATTGCATATATGATAAGCACTATCGGTATCCAATACCCATATATTATCAGAAGAGTCTGAAAATTGGAGACTGATCATGAATGTACATGAAGCTTCTCCAAGCTTCTGTTTCGCCCTCTATACAAGGTACTCTTTGCAGTTCCTCTTCCAGTGCCAATCTTTGCCACAATGGAAGCACTGGCCTTTATCCTTTGCCAGGTCTTTCTTAGCAACCTTTGCTTTTCTTAGTCTGCCCTTGCCCTTGCCCTTGTCTTTCTTAAGGGATTTTTCTGCTTTTTTTTTTCTTTCTGGTCTCACTAGTGTAGAGAACTAGCTTCTCTTTCTTGATAGTGCTCTCTACCTCCCTCAACATATTGAGGAGCTCCGGGAGAGTCACCTCAAGCTTGTTTATATTAAAATTCATTATGAACTGTGAAAAGAAATCTGGTAGGGACTGAAGCATAATGTCCACACAAAAGTTATCATCTAGGACCATTCCTAGACCTGTGAGTTTCTCTATCCACTCAATCATTTTTAGGACATGGTTATGAACTGGTGTCCCCTCAGTCATCCTAGCTCGGAAGAGGCTTTTGGATATTTCATATTGCTAAGTCCTTCCCTGTTCCTCAAACAGTTTGCGGATATATAATGTGTTGAATCTCGTATTTTGATGATGAAACTACTTGATATATGTTTATGATTTAATCTGCGTTTTGAGTGACGCAGGATGCCTTGATCAGGATGAGATAATTAAAGCAGGAAAATCATGTTGTGCCGGAGGAACATGTCAGAAGATTGGACGTCGGGCCGGTGGATCGGTCGACGTATCGATAGAAGGCTTCGGGCCGTGGACTCGGGCATCGGGCCAAGAAGAGCGGGTATTGTGCCAAGGATATCGGAGTTGCGGAGCCAACTGGCCGATTGGGCAATAGGCCGCAGGAAAGGACGATGCGCCGAAGAATCGGACGAAGCGTCGAGGGACCAATGACATGTCGGACAACTTAGTTAATTGCTTATGATTAATTATCTCGATCAAAGTTTTGTTTACATGTGCAGGATTAACTATGATGAAAGTAAGACATGCAGTAGGAGTTGCGCCGGAGTCAAGACAATGATCACGTTGGGAGTTCGAGAGTTCGACGGAAGTTCGGACAGTCGTCGGAGGTTCTGCGGGAACAAATTTAAGAAGTCCATAAGCTTGCCAAAGAAGATTGTCGGAACTCGCCAAGTGGATCGTCGCAAGTCCAGGAGTTTGCCGGAAGTCCGCAGGAGCATCACCAAGGGTTCATCGGAAGATCGACGGAAGTTCGCCGGAAACTCACCGGAAGAAGCAATTGACGCACCAGAGCAAGCTGCAGAAATTGTCTTAGGAATTATCGTAGTTAGCATAATGATTAAGTTGGAAATGGGAGGTGATCCCATTAACTTAATCTTGGGGCAATTGGGCCCCTAAAAAAAAACCCGAATTGGGCCGAATGGATCAACCCATTCGGACCCTGATTGTTGTAGGAGGTGCAACCGCCCAAGCCAGGAGGTGGCACCGCCTGGGCTAAGTCTCCCAGCGAGACTGGGTGGTGCAACCGCCCCAGCCAGGAGGTGGCACCGCCTAGGCTCAGTCTCTGACGAAGACTGGGCGGTGCAACCTCCCCTGACAGGAGGTGGCACCGCCTGAGCTTAGTCTTCGAGCTCTGCCAGGCGGTGCAACCGCCTCAGTCAGGAGGTGCAACCGCCTGAGCTCGGTCTTTGCGCTCTATCTGGAGGTGCAACCACCCCTGACAAGAGGTAGCACCGCCCAGAGGCTTAGTCTTCGAGCTCTGCCAAGCGATGCAACCGCTCCAGTCAGGAGGTGCAACCGCCTGATCCTGGAATTCCGGGAATTGACAGTTTTGAGCTTCAAATTTGAACTGGGTTGGGGCCTATAAATACCCCACCCATTCAGCACTGAAAGAGCACAACTTACACCGAAATCTTGATCTTTTTCTGTGATTCTTAGAGCTCAAAATTGTTGTAAAGGCCAAAAGTTCTTCTCCCTCTGTTCTTCCAAGTTCTGAGTTGTAAAGAGAGGAGAGAAAACTCTGTAAGGGTTGTCTCCTAAGCCCATCAAAAGGAGTGAAACTGTAAAAGGGTGGTTGGCCTTCGCCTATTGAAGGAAGGCCTCTAGTTAACGTTGGTGACCTCGTCGGTGGAGGAAGCCAAAAGTGGAGTAGGTCAAGATTGACCGAACCACTCTAAATCTCGGTTTGCCTTTACTTTGAGCATATTACCTTTACTGCAAACCTCCTCTAAAGCTTACTGCTTTCTGCGCATATACAATCGGGTTTTAAGCTTTGCACTTTCCGAATCAACGTTAGACGTAAAACTGTTTTTCGTACGATCATCATATTTCAGTTTGCATTTACGTCTTGATTTCAATCATAACTGCAAAATGCCTTCATAAGATTGATTTTAAAGTCATCTCGCTTGATCTTAAGTTAAAGTAATCTTAGAATCGGCTTTCACACCGAAATCGTTTTTATCGATCGAACGTATTTTATAGTTGAAAGATTTCCGCTGCACTAATTCACCCCCCCCCCCCCTCTTAGTGCTCTTGATCCTAACAATTCGTATCAGAGCAGGGTTTTTCTCATTTCGGATTTACACCCGAGAGAAATGGCTCTTCATGGCTTTCAAGAGGGCTTATCAGTTGTTCGTCCACCGTTGTTTAACGGATTGGACTACACTTATTGGAAAACTCGAATGAGAGTTTTCTTGATTTCTTTGAATTTGGATTTATGGAATATCATTGAAAACGGTTTTCAACTTCCCTCTAAACCGATGAACGAATGGTCGGATTTGGAGAAGAAATATTTTTCTTTAAACGCAAAGGCTATGAATGCCTTATTTTGTGCTTTGGACAAAAATGAGTTCAATCAGATTTCTACGTGCGAAACGACTTTTGACATTTGGCGAACACTTGAAATCACGCACGAGGGAACTAGTAGAGTCAAAGACTCGAAAGTTAACATTTTATTGCATGATTTTGAGCTTTTTCGAATGCAACCAAGCGAGACTATAGGCGGCATGTACACCCGTTTCACGGATGTCGTCAATAGTTTAAGAGCTCTTGGAAAATATTTTTCGGATTTTGAACTCGTAAAGAAGATTTTGCGTTCTCTTTCTAAGAAGTGGGATTCAAAAGTAACTGCAATACAAGAAGCTAAAAACCTAAACAACTTACCACTTGAAGAACTAATTGGTTCGTTAATGACATATGAAATGGTGCACAATGCACATGATGAACATGTTGAACAAAATCACCTTCCAAAGAATAGGAAGGATTTGGAACTCCGGACAAATGAATACCACTTGGGCGATGACTCAAGTGATGAGGACAATGATGAACTTGAACTTCGAACACTAAATCTTAATAAGTTTATTAAACAAAAAATTAAAATAGACAATGAACTTGAACGAAGGAAGAGGCCAAAGAAGAGGAAGACAACCAAGGATGAATTAAGAACTTCCAAAGGTGAAATGGCGAATTGGGCTTTGACGGGCTTCGACTACATGGTAAGCAACTCAACTCTCTTGAATTATTTTGAAATTACTTAAAGTTTTTCATGAGTACTTAATTTAGAGAGTAGGAATAGGAAATAAAAAAAAAATTATTTTTCAAAAATTATATCATGTTTTTCGTTTTAGCATCTTTGAAGAATTAAAAATTTGATCATGAAAAGTATATTGCTAAGGTTTCATGCATGTTTTGAAATGTTGAATGATGTATGCAACATTATGGATGATAGTTATATGATATGTGATAATGCTTAAGATTAATCCATGCATGAGCTTTTGAAGTAAATGATTTGAAACTCTCATTTTGGATTAACATGTTGTTGGTTTAATCATTTTTATGACGAATTAAGATGACATTCTCATGACATATTAAGATGACATAGTGCATGTACATCTATGTATGAATTTCTTGATAGTCTTTTGATGATAGATGTGATATCATGATGTTTTATTTTTGATGTGTTTGGTCTTGACGGCTTTATGACGAAACTTATGTTTTGATTTTAAATGATGATACATGTTTTCACAAAAAGACTTGAACACCCTCACATGAAATCAATTGTATGAAATGGAAATAAATTTTATATCCTATTGAGATCAATGAATTTATTTTACCAATCTTGTGAATCTCATGAAAATAAACATGATGAATATTTTGAAAATAAAGGAATACATCATGCATTTGGTCTTAATGATTTCTCTTGAACATACTTTTTCAAATCATATTTGATGATGAATATCAAGATATAAAAAGGATGTTATCATGGAATCATGCTTGATAATTTATTTTACGAAATTTACCTTTCTATCTTGAAGGTTGACATTTTTTTTTAAAAAGCAAAGGCATGCTCATAAGAAGCAAATCACATGAATAGAAATTTATAAAAATGAAATGTAATCCTCTATCTTATTGATTTTTCAATAAATCTATGCTTGTCATATATGAATTTATTGAATGTAATTTTGAGGATGATTTCAGATTTGACAAATGCGTGATTCGTATTTACGACATAAGATACATTTTAAATATGAATCATGCTTCAATCATGTTAAATGCTTCAATCATTTTCTATCTCTAGAGTTCTCGATTTTGATGAAATACAAGTGATAAATTCATTTATGATATCTTGTAAATCACTTGAATTATGAATGAGTTTTTTATGATGCGTTAAAAGAATCACTTAAAAAGAAAATGCTTTTCCCATCTTATCGAGATTAATGATTTCATGATATTGTGTGAATCTCGAAATTGATTTTGATGAAATAGTAATAACGTTATTCATGTTATGAATCTCAAAAATGATAATATGCTTCATGTGATAATATGAATACATTAAACACTTATGATATGATTTTTATACAATTCCATGTATTCATAAAATATTTATCTCATCATCCAATAACTCTTCTTGATATTCCTCATGAGATGAAATGAAATAATGCATGAAATACAAATGAAGAGTTAATGATCAATGTAATGAATTCTGACATTTAGATACCATCGTTTGAATATCTATGATCATGTTGCCAAAATGATATATCATGAATGCTTGAATATCATGTTTGATATGCTCATAATAATGATTGATTTTTCGGTATCGTGCATAAAAAAAAAAAAAAATGTTAATGAATTTGTGCATTGAAACTATAATGATGCACAAATAAGAATGATTACTTACCTTTGTCATGATTTAGAAATTGATGTAAAGGGTTTTTCCCTTCTTTTTGCCGATGACATATGGGGAGAAAGAGTTGCTAATGTGCATATCTCAATGAGAAAATTGCTAGCCCGCGTGTCTTAAAATGTTAAAAATTTTTTGCTAGCTTGTATATTGTAAACTTGTTGTCGTACTATCATGATGATGAGCATGTCTTATCTTCATGATTGTATTTGAAAAACTATGGCAAAAATATGTCCGAATGATTGAACTTGTTAAAATTAATTTTCGGACTTTCTTGATTGAATGATCAAATCACTCGACTGCCATGATGATTTTACATAATTACATGCCCAAATAACAGGTTGGAAATTATGTGCTTTGGATACAAAAATTTCTATGATAATAAGCATGTTTTGTCCTCATGATTGTATTTGAAAATCAATAGCACAGCCTTGTCCGAATGCATGAAAGTGTTAATTTCATTTTCGGATTCTCTTAACTATTGGTATCCTAACAATTGGATTTTCGAATTATCCTCTTCCAGACTTAATAAGCATATGTCATATCAAGTTTAATTCATATCATTGATTTTTGACATATGGAATCAACTAGCAAATACATCTCTCATACACTTATCATGTGAACAATATTTTGTTTTGAGAAATGGATTTGATGAAATGATTCCTGCTTATAAATTCCTTCTTGAAAAAGGAAGTCATTTTTACGTACAAGGATTTGATACATATCTTGATACTTGTAAAAATGAAGTGTGCTTTAATATCTTATCGATTTTAACTTCATTCGAGTAAGCTCAGAAATAGCTTTCCTCCTTCATGCAAAAAGAAAATAACAAATAAAATGGAAGAAGTTTTCAAAGCTATCTCCATGTCATGTTTTTCTTGAAATGTTTGAATATTTGGTATCTTATCACTCTTTGTTGAAAAATGACATGAACCTGCTTATGGCATCGCACTTATATTTAAAATTTGCTTATATCGTTCTCCTTTTTGTTGACGACAAAGGGGGAGAAATATATGAATTGATGCTATGAACATTGATGCTATGATTGCCAAATTTGCATTATGCCATGTTTGCATCATGTGTTAAGATGTCAAGAACTTGTATCATAATTTTATGCGTTGATATCTTACCATGTGATGAAATGCTACAATTGATAAACACTTGAAATGTTTGCGTTATGATATCAAAAGCTTACATCGCAGTTTTACATGTTGATATTTGATAATAGCAAACTTGCATGATGATAAAACTTGATATTATATTTTTCATGCAATGAGTTGAACCAATATTACAAACGCTTGATTGTGGTACTTCTCCTTTTTGTTGATGACAAAGGGGGAGAAGTATGATGTTATGTATAAGTTTATGCATAAGTTCATGATGACGAGTTGCAAATATTCATGATGAATATTGCAATGACTTCAATTCAGTTTGAATTCAAGGTTCTATCAATATGGCATATTGATAGGGGGAGTTTGTTTAAACTCTGGGAGTTAAGTTTAACTCCGTCATCAAGTGGTTGTCATCATCAAAAAGGGGGAGAATGTTGAATCTCGTATTTTGATGATGAAACTACTTGATATATGTTTATGATTTAATCTGCGTTTTGAGTGACGCAGGATGCCTCGATCAGGATGAGACAATTAAAGCAGGAAAATCATGTTGTGCCGGAGGAACATGTTAGAAGATTGGACGTCGGGCCGGTGGATCGGTCGACGTATCGACAGAAGGCTTCGGGCCATGGACTCGAGCATCGGGCCAAGAAGAGCGGGTATTGTGCCAAGGATATCGGAGTTGCGGAGCCAACTGGCCGATTGGGCAATAGGCCGCAGGAAAGGACGATGCGCCGAAGAATCAGACGAAGCATCGAGGGACCAATGACATGATGGACAACTTGGTTAATTGCTTAGGATTAATTGTCTCGATCGAAGTTTTGTTTACATGTGCAGGATTAACTACAATGAAAGTAAGACATGTAGTAGGAGTTGCGCCGGAGTCAAGACAATGATCACATTGGGAGTTCGAGAGTTCGACGGAAGTTCGGACAGTCGTCGGAGGTTCTGCGGGAACAAATCCGAGAAGTCCATAAGCTTGCCAAAGAAGCTCATCGGAACTCGCCAAGTGGATCGTCGCAAGTCCTGGAGTTTGCCGGAAGTCCGCAGGAGCATCACCGAGGGTTCATCGGATGATCGACGGAAGTTCGCCGGAAACTCGCCGGAAGAAGCGATTGACGCACCGGAGCAAGCTGCAGAAATTGTCTTAGGAATTATCGTAGTTAGCACAATGATTAAGTTGGAAATGGGAGGTGATCCCATTAACTTAATCTTGGGGCAATTGGGCCCCTAAAAAAAAACCCAAATTGGGCCGAATGAATCAACCCATTCGGACCCTGATTGTTGTAGGAGGTGCAACCGCCCAAGCCAGGAGGTGGCACCGCTTGGGCTAAGTCTCCCAGCGAGACTGGGCGGTGCAACCGCCCCAGCCAGGAGGTGGCACCGCCTGGGCTCAGTCTCCGAGCGAGACTGAGCGGTGCAACCTCCCCTGACCGGAGGTGGCACCGCCTGAGCTAAGTCTTCGAGCTCTGCCAAGCGGTGCAACCGCCTCAGTCAGGAGGTGCAACCGCCCTTGACAAGAGGTAGCACCGCCCAGAGGCTCAGTCTTCGAGCTCTGCCAGGCGGTGCAACCGCTCCAGTCAGGAAGTGCAACCGTCTGATCCCGGAATTCCGGGAATTGACAGTTTTGAGCTTCAAATTTGAACTGGGTTGGGGCCTATAAATACCCCACCCATTCAGCACTGAAAGAGCACAACTTACACCGAAATCTTAATCTTTTTCTGTGATTCTTAGAGCTCAAAATTGTTGTAAAGGACAAAAGTTCTTCTCCCTCTGTTCTTCCAAGTTCTGAGTTGTAAAGAGAGGAGAGAAAACTCTGTAAGGGTTGTCTCCTAAGCCCGTCAAAAGGAGTGAAACTGTAAAAGGGTGGTTGGCCTTCGCCTATTGAAGGAAGGCCTCTAGTTGACGTCGGTGACCTCGTCGTTGGAGGAAGCCAAAAGTGGAGTAGGTCAAGATTGATCGAACTACACTAAATCTCGATTTGCATTTACTTTGAGCATATTACCTTTACTGTAAACCTCCTCTAAAGCTTACTGCTTTCTGCGCATATACAATCGGGTTTTAAGCTTTGCACTTTCCGAATCAACGTTAGACGTAAAACTGTTTTTCATACGATCATCATATTTCAGTTTGCGTTTACGTCTTGATTTCAATCATAACTGCAAACTACCTTCATAAGATTGATTTTAACGTCATCTCGCTTGATCTTAAGTTAAAGTAATCTTAGAATCGGCTTTCACACCGAAATCATTTTTATCGATCGAACGTATTTTATTGTTGAAAGATTTCCGTTGCACTAATTCACCCCCCCCTCTTAGTGCTCTTGATCCTAACATAATGGATCTGACATCCATCTTTTCATGTTGTCTTTGTAACTCAGGAGTCATAGAGCCCAACATATAACACTGAGCAAGAGTGGAGTCATCAATGTACTTCATGTAACGAGTGATCTTATCCTCGTTTGCCCCTTCCTCGGGTGTAAGTATTATTGTATCAAGGACATACGTGATTTTCTCCGTCGTGAGAATAATTCTCAAGTTGCGGAGCCAATCCGTATAATTTGGACTAGTGAGGCGGTTGGCATCAAGTATGCCATGTAAGAGATTTAAAAGTGACATTTTCTAAAAATAAAGATGCAGCAAAAATAAATAACATGCAGATTTTATAAAAAATAAACAATCAAGATATGAAGTTCTATCTTAATTTGCTCCTAATATTTTACTAGTGAGTCTCGCGATACCCTCAGCACATGAAACGGAAGTCTCTGCCAAACTTCTAGTGGGGATCAGGTTCCAATCAGCGTCTTAGTGTAACTAACCTCAAGGGACTCGACCAATCACACTAAGCCCAAAAGGTAGGCAACTCTTGCCGATCACAACTCCTTGTAATTCCCGTCCTGTTCAGCCTCCGAATCACCATGGTCTCGAGGGACTCGACCAACTATGATGTTCGATTAAGTCAACACCATCATTATAAGATGAGTCTGATTCGATGATATACCCTCGAGAGACTTGACCAAGCGTACCATTTCCCAGGTTACCTGTGACATCTCTATGTCGTAGGCAAGATAGCGAATCACGATGTAGGTGAGTCTCGAGGGACTCGACCAACTCAACCTACACCAGGAATCGGTCCCTACCTATAACAATGGAAGGCCACGTGGGTCAATCTAATCGCCTCACATTTACCGACTTAATATTATCTAACGAGGGGTTTCTATGATTTGGTCTCATAATATGACATGTCACACATATACATATTTAATATATATCTACATCGCATGCAAATATATATACATATCTAGTAGGTGTATAAGCAATCACACTAGACGATCATGGACCACAGCCTAATGTGATTAGGCCCAAGCCAGTGGGCCTAATTACTTACATCAAGATCTATGTGTGCAGCGGTACATCTCCATGCCCTATGATTGTCCATCTTGTCCTCGTCGGTTCCATCAACATCTCGACACATCTCCATGCATCACGATCGTCCATCTCATGGGTCCCGCTATCGCTTCCACGCTCCTACTGCACCTCCTTATATGATTACAACTTAATCATAGACACGTAGCTCAATAATAAACGAGAAATATAATGGAGGCTCGTAGGCCTTAATAATAATAATCACAAGTACACACATCACACGGTCTATGATCATCCGTTCACACATCATACATCACATGCATAAATCATCATCATGTAGGACTACTAGATAATAATAAAAATAATAATCAATTAAACATTTTAATCAATTAATATTTTTTGAAATCAGAGACATGGAGGGATTTTTTTAAATTCTGAGGAGCATTTTCATAATTTGGATAAAGGACATAATCTAGAATTTCTAAAATTTCGTGGGGCAAAACTATCTTTTGTCCAAAAAACCTAATGCTCTTCTCCCTCTCCCCTACTACTATCGTTGCCACCACCCTACTGGCAGTGGCCTGTGCAGCGGGGGGGGATGGGGTGCGGTGGCGCTGCCCTTGCCTACGGGTGGCGCCCCCTTCTTGCGGGTGTTGAGCCGCCCGTAGGAGCCGCGTTTGTTGGTAGGTTACCCCTACGGTCAATGCTACAGGCGGTGGCCGCCTTTGCGGGCTGCTCGCCTGCAAGCGAGCATCGTTGCGGGCACTATGCTTGCAAGCAGCGCCCGCGGGTGCCACCATCTGCAGCTGCAACTGCACGTAGCAACTGTTGCTACGCGCAAGTGGCTTGCTTACATGAAGATGGCAGCAAGGCTGCCATCATCGATCGCAGCAAGGGCAGCAACAGTTGCTGCCCTTTCTCGCCTTTTCCGTCAATAATTTTGACGCTAAAAGCTTCTCCAAAACACAATACTCGCAATTCAAAACCAATTTATCCCACAAACAACCTAGCTTTGATACCACTGTTGGGAAATCTTGGGGGTGACATCACATGCGTAATGGAAGAATAGAAAACAAAATCTCCAATTTCCCAAAGATTTGTTTGTCGTTGTGAGAAGATTGGTACGTAAAAATCCGTGAAACTTAAAACTACGTATAGATTAGATTATGTTACCTAGGGAGATCGTATATCCTTGAATCCTTGCAGATCTCTAGGGCAGGGTGAAGGAGGTCAAGCGCCCTCCTCTCTAGTGGTGATCCATACAATAGGGTTATGATGACGCTCCTCAAAACTCTAGGCCTGCTATGAGGTGGAGGGGGGTGGGGGGGTGGGGGAGGAGAATAGGAGTGTCATGCCCCCCCTGAATTTAATTCTTATTTAGGAGGTGTGAACCTAACTCAAAATTGATAATATTATAATTCAACAATAATCCATAATCCAAACACACATTTGAGGCCACTAAGAAAACATTCAAGTCAAAATTCACCTCTATAATCCATAATTTATAAAACTTATGCAGTTTATAATCATACCATCATATCACTTAATGATTCACAAAATCCAAAGCCAACTCAACTAAACCATAACCATATCATAAATCTATAAGCATGAGACTCTATACAATCATAAAACTAACTTGCACCATATGTTTGTATCATTACACAATTTAAACTAAACATTCCCAAAATCCCGATATAAGGGGTACTTTTCAAATATTTACAAGATACAACAATATAAATTTGTCGTTGATACACACAAAAGGAACTTATACAACATCAAACTATCAAGTATAAAAGATTTGCCCCAAAATCTTCTAGCTTCCCACTGCCTCAACCCAATTTACACATTTTAGCGAGCGATAAGCTATCTTGAAAAATTTATATAATAACGGGGTGAGCATATAAAGGTCAATAAGCGACTAACATATTAATAGAAAAGAGGATAGTTTTCAAACAAATAAGATATCAAAATACAAAGCAGAGATACAAGATGAAACAAAAGCATGTTTTGTTTGATTGCAGAATTATAATGTCATTTCGTTCGAAGCATGTTTTGTTCCTATAATCGAGGAAAGGTAATTAGAGCATATCATTAGCATAAGGAGTATATCCAAAGCACATGGTATTTTTCAAAGCATAACAAAGACATATAAACATTTTGAAACATATCAAAGAACATAACATTAACAAAAGCTCAATTGTCACATGATGTTGCATTCATTTCATTCTTATCCAAAGTATGCATAGAAACACAACCAAAGCTTTGGATATCATGTCAAACACATAGAAGGTGAAGTGAGATTATAATATAATATGGTCCATCCATTTCTGAATGACCACCAAACATAAGTCTCCCACGTTTGGGAGCTCCATCCACCCACGTTTAAGTGAAGTCATAAGGGACCGACAGAGCATCGCGGGCTCTAAGCATAACTCCCTTTACCATTTCTAGCAAAGGTTCACATTTATCCCATAAACACCAGAGTACAAAAGGGTAGTGAACAATAAAATTGGGACATATCGAAAATACATACGGAACAACAGAATGCATGTGCCTATACAAAACATTGCGATACAAACATGAACTTTATATAATGAAATCAGGTATATAAATAATTAAGGACATGAGTATACAAGAATTTAGAGCAGTAATGTAAAGCTTAACTGAAGTAAGGGTTTTTACTGAAATTGATTTCTAAAGAAAAACAAAAGAAGAGGCGAATTTAAGATAAAACACATGCAGAACAATGGAATGCATATGCCTAATACGAAACATTATGATATAAATAGGAAATTTACACAATAAAATCAGGTATGCAAATAAATAAAGGATAAGAGTATATAGGAATTTAAGGTAATAATATAAAGCTTAACTAAAGTAAGGATTTTTTTCTTTTGCTGAAATCGATTTCCAAATAGAAGAAACAAAAAGAGTCGAAATTGACCAAAGCTTGATTCTAACAGAATTTGAGAGGTACATTCTATGAATTATTTAGATAGCCATTTATACTCTAATTTATACAAAATAGGTGTCATCTTAAAGATGTGTCAATCTAGTTTAGGTAAATTAAGTTTTGCATAAATTGGAGCTTGCAACAGAGAGTTACAAATAATTTCGTAGTGAAAGGTCTGAAAACATGAGCTCTGTTTTACTGAATCCATAGGGTCAAAGAAAATAGATATTTTCATTTTGTACTTATATTCCAAAAATTTTAAATCTGATACATACAGAAATAGTTTTGAGTCTAATTTCCAATAAATCATACTTTGCATGAATCTGAGTTCCCAACATAAAGTTATAAGAAGTTAAGCAACAAAAGGTCAGAAATTATAGTCCCTATTTTGCAGAATCTGTATGGTTAATTGAAATAGAAGCCTGTATAGGCATTTAAACTCCAAATCATTCAATCTAGATATCAAAATAAAGGTCTTTGAATCTAATTTCAAATGGATTAGGCTTTACCTGAATCAGAGTTTAGTACTAAAAGTTAAGTCCGAAACAATATATAGAGGTCAGATTACTGAAAAACTACAGATTCATGGTTTTGTATCAAAATGAAAAAAAATGTTTGGTGCTAAGCTGAAATCTTTAGAATTATATAGAATTAAAATAAAAATAAGAGATTAAAATTTCTGTGGGATGGGGTTAGAACACTTGCCTTAAAAAGGTTTGATTTCCAAATGTAAGGAAATTGATACGAAACCTCAAGCAAGACAAAGCTTTTTCTTTTTCTTATTCTTCTTCTTCTCAAACCCACGCTATAGCAAATATCCCTCTTTTGTTAAGTTTCCTTTAATCTCTCATTTAATTACTTTTGACTAACATAAGGGTTGTCAGGTTGCAAGGTGACAAGCATGCATGAAATGGGCCAGGTGTTATCCTTAGAGCAAACATAGGTAGCACTAACCTTAGGTTAGCTAGTGACACATATCTACCAATTTTTATTTTCTTTAACTTAAATCTGAATCTTTCATAAATCATATAAAATTTTTAATATTTACTCTTAGGTCCCTAGTCATAAACTTTTAATATAATATTATCTAATACAAAAAAAGTATTAAATAATCCTCATATTTACAAACAAGCATTTACTAAATTTTCAAAAATGGGGGATGTTACAAGGAGAGGCAAGCAAAAACTCTAGCCTATGAACCACTGAATCCCTCCTATTTATAGAGGTTCCTTGTTAACTTAACCCTAATGGATCCTCCTCTCTCAATCCGAATGACCCTAGTTAGGGATTTGTCTGAGCAAAAACACATAGGATAATCCTCTCAAGACTCCGAGAGTGGATGATCCTCTATCGATGCTCAATAGCCCTCGTAAGGTTGACTACCACTCTCAATGACCGATTGTACTAGATTTGGGACATCCAAACCTATAAGTCCGATATCAAAGAATGAAGCACTCATACAAGACATCCTTGGTGTCTTAAGTCTAAGGACCAGATACACCACTAGGACCGCGGAATCGTTGTCTAACAATAAGGTATCATCAACCATCCAGCATTCCATAAGCGGATCAATCAGTGAACTCTTTCTCCAATGAGCATTTGTATTATGTCCCTAGTGTCCCCACACAAGCAGCTATGAGACCAGCTGCATCCATCATATGGATGAGTATACAGCACACCAGTCTGTTCGGTTATCTCGATGTCCCTCTCGAGTAACCTATGACCGGGATTATTTAGGATATGTGTTTAAAGACAAATCGGTTTCATTATCATGATCTCATCACGATCTGATTTCCATTGTATAGATCCAAGGACATCACAATATATAAATACATATATGCAATAGTTAATATAAGGAGATAAATGTTAGGAATGAGTCGGCACTAAGAGGGGGGGGGGGGGGGGGGTGGGAGGGGTGAATTAGTGCAGCGGTAAATTTCATACCATCATAATTTGAAATATTTATGATTTGGAATGATGCATGCAATACTATAATTTTTTTGATAAAATGATGTGAAAGTCAACAATTATTATTTTCTGAAATGATACCTTATGCCATTTAAGAATGATACTTTATCTTTGTCATGATTTGAAAATTATTGTAAAGAAAAAAAGAATTATAAAATTGTATTCTTCCCTTCTTTTTTATAATGACAAATGGGGAGATAAATTTGTTGGCTTGCATATTTCAAAGATACAAAAACTTGCTTGCTTGCTTACTTGCACATCTAAAGAGAAGCAAAAATTGTAAATATACATATCGCAAAGAGAGGCAAAACTTATTAGTTTGCTTATCTCAAAAGAGAAGCAAGAAATGCTATCTTGTAATCTCAAGAGAAGCAAAAGTGCTATCTTGTCTTTCTCAAAAAGTAAAACTTACAACTTGCACATTACAAAAGGAAGCAAGAATTACTAGCTTGCACACTTCAACAAGAGGCAAAAATGCTATCTTGCATTTCAAAAACTTGCTAGCTTAAACATTGCAAAAAAAACAAACATGCTAAACTATGCATATCTCTGAAACTTGCTAGCTTGTATGTTCAATACTTGCTATCTTACTAGCTTACATAATTATACTTCCCCTTTTTGTTGATGACAAAGGAGAGAATGTATGATAATGATCATGCATAGGATGATGTACTTGGATATTTTGATTATGCATGATTTTATGTTGCATGCAATGATATGATTAATTGGTGATTTCAATATTCATGATGCATACAATGGTGAAATGCTTATAATTCTATGAATTATAAAATTCTACTAATATGACATATTGATAGGGGGAGTTAAGGTTAACTCCGTTATCAATTTATTGTCATCATAAAAAATGGGGAGATTGTTGAATCTTAGATTTTGATAATGAAACCAATTGATAGTGTTTATGATTTGATCTATGGTTTGAGTGATGCAAGAAGCTTCAATCAGGAATAGATAATTAAAGCAGGAAGAATCATGTTGGGCCGAAGTGGAATATGCCAAAAGATTAGACATCGAGCTGGAGGATCGATCAACGTATCTGTAGAAGGCTTTGGGCCATGGGTTCAAGCATCGGGCCAAGAAGAACGGAAATTGCGTTAAAGATATCGGAATTGTGGAGATCAATTGGTTGATTGGGTAATAGGCCGCAAGAGAGGACGATACACTGAAGATTCGGATGAAGCGCCAATGAACCAATGACATGTCGAACAATATTTGATTAGCTTTATAATAATTATCTAGATCAAAATAGGTTTTAAGCATGTAGGATTAACTATGATAGCGATCAAGGCATAAATAAAAATAAAGACCCGGAGTCAAGAACGAGATTTCGTTGGGAGTTCGAGAGTTCATTGGAAGTCCAAAAATTCATTGGAAGTTCTGCCAGAATTGACCGAGAAGTCCAGAAGCTTGCCAAAGAAGCTTATCGGAACTCGCCAAGAAGATCGTCATGAAATCCAGAAGCTTGCCGGGAGTCCATTGGAACATTGCCGAGAGATCGTCGGAAGTTTGCCGAAAGATCACCAGAAGCTCGCTGGAAGAAACCTAGACTTATCAGACTTATTTAGAACAAAAAGAAACAAAAACGCTGTTGTAATCTTGTGAGAACTTCTCTCAAGTTCTAAGTGTTAGTCTTGTTTAAGAGAGGAGTGAAGGGGGTTGTAAAGGTTCTCTCTTGAATACCTCAAAAGGAGAATCAAGTTGTAAGGGTAGTTGATCTTTGCCCATTAAAGGAAGATCGTTAGTGAGTGTCGGTAGCCTCGACGGAAGGGGAATCAGTGCAATGGATATAGGTCATGACGACCGAATAACTATAAAATCTGATTTACATTTCTGCTTTGCTATTTACATTTATTGCAAACTGCCATATTTCCTCATTACTCTAGCTGCACACTCTTATGAACGTGTTTCAAGTTAACATCTTTCCAAAATTAGTTTTTATCGTATGTAGTTTTTTGAATCGACGTAATTTTTTTCGCTGCACTAATTCACCCCCCACCCCCCTCTTAGTGATGACTTGTTCCTAACACAAACAAACCATCCCTCCTCCACATTTCAATCACAACTACTAAGGTGGCTATTTCAATCATCAACAGTCCTAGCACCCTAACCACATAAACCAACAAAGAGTTGTTTGCCAACTATATGATAAAGTCAACCACTATGCAAAGGACTATTGATCTCAACCCAGACTTCCTACTCAATCATAATGACCTCAAGCAAATCTCATGACTACTCTAACCACTAGTGATCATAATTGGATTATGGATTCTGGTGCATCTCACCACATCACTTCTGATCTACAAAACTTGTCCATCCACAACAATTGTAGCGAAAATGATGACATCATCATTGGTGACGGTAAAGAAAACCCTATTACTCATACTGGTTCCATAATGCTTAATTCACCTACTATAACTTTTACACTCGATGATGTTCTGTGTGCACCTCACATTAAACGAAATCTCATTTTTGTTTCTCAATTTTGTAAATAAAATAATACCTCAATTAAATTCTTTTCTAACTTTTTTCTTGTCAAGGATTTGAGCACAGGGGCATCCTTGGTTCGAGGCTAGAGTAAGGACAATGTTTATAAACGGTCGTTAGTTCCACAAATAAAATAGCCAACTATTTACTCTTTAGTTGTAGCTCAAATTAATGTGTGGCATCGTCGTCTTGGTCATCCCTCACCCTCTATCCAACATAAATTATTTTCTCATTATTCTCTTCCTACTCTTAAAAATAGTATTATAACTCATTGTGATGCTTGTCTTAGTAAAAATAATAACTCAATTAAATTCTTTTCTAACTCTTTTCTTGTCAAGGATTTGAGCACAGGGACATCTTTAGTCCGAGGCTAGAGTAAGGACAATGTTTATGAATGACCGTTAGTTCCACAAATAAAATAGCCAACTATTTACTCTTCAGTTGTAGCTCAAATTAATGTGTGGCATCATCGTCTTGGTCATTCCTCACCCTCTATCTAGCATAAATTACTTTCTTGTTATTCTCTTCCTACTCTTAAAAATAGTATTATAACTCATTGTGATGCTTGTTTTAGTAATAAAAGTCATAAACTCTCTTTTGGCATATTCTACATATCTTGTTCTAAACTATTTGAAATTATTTATACTAATGTTTGGGGTCTTGCCCCAATCACTTCTTTTGACAAGTTTAAATTTTTTGTCATTTTCGTAGACTATTTTACTAAGTACACATGGATATACCCTCTTCATAAAAAATATAAAGTTTCAATAATCTTCACCAACTTTAAAAAGTTGGTCGAAAACTTCTTTCAGTCTACGATTAAAATAGTTTACTCTGATGGCGGAGGCAAATATCAAGCCCTCACATCCTACCTCTCAACCCGTGGTATCCAACACCTTAAGTCACCCCCATATACTCTTCAACTAGTTGGCTCTACTGAACACAAACATTGACATATAGTTGAAACTGGTCTCACACTTCTACATCATGCCTCCAATGCCAGCAACCTTTTGGTCTATAGCCTTTCAAACTACTATCTACCTTATTAATCATATACTCACTCTAGTCCTCGAATACTAATCATCATTTGAAAAACTATTTTCTAAATCCTCAAACCTTCAAAAACTCAAAGTATTTAGTTATTTATGCTATCTATGGCTATGTCCCTATGCCTCACACAAGATGACACCAAGATCTAAACCTTGCATTTTCATAGGATACTCTCTTGAACATAATACCTTTCGATGCCATGAACCCAAAACTCAAAAAGTCTTTACATCACGTTATGTTATTTTTATGGAGTCTACCTTTCCATTTCAAAATCATGAGTCTCCTACCATGCAAGCTACTCTAACAAATATATATCACTGGAGTATATCGTCGATGCCCTCAAACGTGCCTCTCACCATACCATCAAGTCCTTTTCCTAAGGATCCACACTCTCTTGTCCTCCTGGTTCAATAGCTTTTCACTCCCTATATTGCTTCTCTTCTCCCTTCTTCACAAGCTTCACCTACTACTGAAGCAATGTCCTCATAAACACCATCACCTTTACCCTCTTTTGGACCCAATGACACTGATATACCACAACCTACCCTGACCCGTGTCAATGCCTCTCCACCACCCATACTAATAATACAACCTATAGCTCCTGGACATTCAATGGCAACACGTTCAAAAAGTGGTATCTTTAAACCATGTCAGGTTCTCGACTTATATGCTATCATAAAATCCTTCCCTGAGTCTAGTGAACCTAGCACAATTACTTAAGCCCAAAAATCTCCACACTGGCATAAAGCCATGTGTGAAGAATATGATGCCCTACTCCATAACTCTACATGGACCCTTGTACCCTTTCATCCTACACAAAACATCATCAGGTGTAAATGAATCTTTCGAATTAAATAGAACCTAAATGGGTCTGTTGCTAGATATAAAGCACGTCTAGTAGCCAAAGGGTTTAATCAATGACCTGGAGTTGACTTCACATAGACTTTCAGTCCGGTTGTTAAACCCACAACAATTCAACTTATCCTAAGTTTGGTCATCTCAAAAGGTTAGCATTTATGATAATTGGACGTTAATAATACCTTTCTACAGGAGACTCTAACTGAAGATGTCTTTATGCAGCAACTCCATCACTTCGTTCATCACCAGTATCTGAGACATATCTACAAACTACAAAAAGCTATTTATGGACTCCGTCAAGCTCCAAGAGTTTAGTATACTGAACTTGGATCGTTTCTAACATCAATTGGCTTCATCAACTCCAAGTCTGATACCTCATTATTCCTATAACAACAAAATGGAAACACAATATATCTTCTAGTGTATGTGGATGATATTATTGTCACAAGCAATGATTCCTTGGAGATTCAAGGATTTCTAAAGCAATTGGCTAATCGATTCTCCCTCAAAGATCTAAGACCCTTAAGTTACTTTTTGAGAGTGGAAGCAATATTTACATCCTCATGTCTCCTCATATCACAAAGAAATTATATTCAAGACTTATTATTAAAGACAAATATACAGGATGCAAAAGAGGTTGCAACTCCCTTCTCTGCTAGTGAATCACTCAAATTATGTGATGACAGTCCTACTACAGACTCAACTCAATACCGATAAGTACTTAGCTCCTTACAGTACTTGGCTCTCACCCGTCCAAATATCTCATTTGTAGTCAATAAATTATCTCAATACATGCACCAGCCTTCTACTATACATTGGTCTGCGGTTAAATGAATTTTGCGGTATCTTAAAGGGATTCTCAATCATGACCTCTTTCTCCACAAACACACCCCACTTCATCTCCATGCCTTTATTGATGTTGATTGGGAGGGAACTTTAATGATAGAACATCTATGTCATGATATATTATCTTTCTTAGATCTAATCCAATCAGTTGGAGTTCTAAGAAGCAAAAGATAATTGCACGACCTACAACTGAAGCTGAATATCGTGCCATCGCTACCGCTATAGTTGAACTCAATTGGGTTACAAATCTTCTTAAGGAACTCAATGTCAGCTCTACCCTTACTCCTATAATATATTATGATAATGTTGGAGCTACCTACTTATGTGTCAATCTGGTGTTCCACTCACACATGAAACACATTGCCATTGACTTTTATTTCGTGCGAGATCAAGTTGTTAAACATCAACTATGGGTTTTTCATATACATATGACTAATCAACTAGTAGACTCACTCACGAAGCCTTTGGCCCGTAAGCTATTTTTGTTACATCAGTCCAAGATTAACATCCTTGACAGGAGCTCAATCTTGTGAGGGCATGATAATAGATGAGTTTTTCTCATCTGCATAATAAATGAGATTTCCCTAACTGCATAGTAGATGAGATTTTCTCAACTGCATGAGAAAATCTCGTTGCTCAATTGAGGAAATCCTCTCCTTCAACATATATAAATAGACGCCGTCTCAAACTAATGGAAGAATGTGATTTTTGGCCTTTACAACTTCAATCTTCATTCTATCACTTTAAAACTCCCTCTAAGATATCTAAAGATCCACTTCACTACTGCCCAGTGCTCTTTGCCTAGATTTGTAAGAAATCTACTAGTACTGCATATGTGATGTCCGACCTCGTACATACCATTGTGTACACTAAACTTTCAACTATTGAAGCATAAGGAACCTTTGTATTTTCTCCTTCTTCTCATCACTTGATGGACTCTATTCTAAGCATAACTTGAAGTGACCTATAAGAGGAGAACCAACTGGCTTTGCATTGCTTATACTAAACCTTTCAAATACCTTCTCGATATATTTCTCATGTGACAACCAAATCTTCTTATTTTTTCTGTCATGGGAAATTTGTATGCCTAGTATTTGCTTTGTTGTCCCCATGTCCTTCATTGCAAAAGACTCACTCAATTCTTTCTTTAACCTATCGATTATAGATATATCTTTCCTAAGGATAAGCATGTCATCAACATAAAATAAGATAATAATAAAATCCTCACCAAACCGTTTGATGTACAGACAATGATCACCTTTTAGTTGCTTCATATAAATTGCTTCCTCCAAATCACCATGAAGGAAAGATGTTTTCACATCTAACTGCTCAACCTCCAAGTCCTAGCTAGCAGCAATACCAAGAGCAACACGAATAGAAGACATTTTAACAACATGAGAAAAAATCTCTTCAATGTCAATACATTTCTTTTGACCAAAGTATTTCACAACCAATCTAGCTTTATACTTTGGTTGAGAACAATATTCTTGAGTCTTCAACCTGAAAACCCACTTGTTCTTCAAGGTCTTCATTCCCTTTGGTAGTTGCGCCAAATCATATGTGTGGTTCTTTTGTAAGGCATCCATCTCTTCCTGCATAGCAACTAACCATTTCTTTTTCTGCTCACTTTCAACTACTTTCTAGTAACTCTCTAGTTTACCTACATCAATAAGTATCACATACTCATTTATAGAGTATCTTCTCGAAGGTTGATGTTGTCTAGAAGATCTTCTCAACTAAGGTTCTACGAGAAGTTATTCTCCAACTTCTTCTTACTCAACATGTTCTGCAGGTATATCAACATTAGGTTGTCCAACATTTTCCTACACATCTCCCCCATTACCTTGATGTATTAGAGGAATAACTAGATCATAATCTACTAATCCTTCTACATAAGTTTTGGCTGGTGCCTTCTTCTTTAAATACTCAAGGGTTTGATCCTCAAAGAAGACCATATCTTTGTTTTCAAACACCTTCTACTTTTTTAGATCCCAAAGCCTGTAACCAAACTGATCATGTGAGTAGCCAAGAAAAATACATTCTTTTGTCTTACTATCTAGCTTGGACCTTTCATTGTCTGAAACATGTGCAAATGAACAATAACTAAACACTCTCAAATGCTTGTAGGAAATATCTTTCCCTAACCATATATTCTCTACAACATCATCATCTAGGGCTATACATGGTGACAAGTTGATCACATCAACTACAGTCCTCAAAGCCTCATCCCAAAACTTTTTGGGTAGCTTGGCTTGTGAAAGCATATATATGATCTTTTCCATGATGGTGCAGTTTATCCTCTCTACAATTGCATTATGTTGAGGTGTACTCGGAACTATCTGTTGAATCTTGTATTTTGATGATGAAACCAATTGATAAGTGTTTATGATTTAATCTGCATTTTGAGTGATGTAGGATGCTTTGATCAAGGAGAGACATTTAAACTAGGAAAAATCATGTTGGACTGGAGAAACATGTCAGAAGATTGGACATCACACCGAAGGATCGGTCGATGTATCGACAAAAGGCTTCGGGCCATGGTTTCGGACATTGGGCCAAGAAGAGCGGATATTGTGCCAAGGATATCGGAGTTGCAGAAGTTAACTGGCCGATTAGGCAATAGGCCGCAAGAAAGGACGAAGCGCTGAAGAATTAGACGAAGCGTCGATGGACCAATGACATGCCGGACAACATGATTCATGCTTAGTAATAATTGTCTAGATCGAAGTGTGTTTTACGTGTGCAGGATTAACTATGATAGCAAGGCATAAAGCAAAATGAAGTCTCGGAGTCAGGAACGTGATTTCATTGGGAGTTCGAGAGTTCGTCGGAAGTCCGGACGTTCGTCAGAAGTTCTATCAGAATTAACCGAGAAGTCCAGGAGCTTACCAAAGAAGCTCATCGGAACTCGCCAAGAAGATCGTCGTGATGTCCAGGAGCTTGTCGGGAGTCTGCCGGAACATTGCCGAGAGATCGTCGGAAGATCGCCGGAGGAAACTAGACTTATGGACTTGTTTAGCTTAGTAAATGTCTTAGAATTTATAGTTAGCACATAATTAAGATTGGAATTGGGCCAACCCAATTAGGGGTCAGTTGGGCCCATGTATAAACTATGTTGGGCCCAATGAAAAGGCCCAAACAATGACCTAAGAGGTGACATCGTCATGGCACAATCTCCGAGATTGTGTCAGGCGGTGGTATTGCCCATACATAGTCTCCGAGAGGCTGCAAGCGGTGGTACCGCCCAATGGTAGGGTGCTAAGCGGTGACACCGCCCTTGTCAGGCAGTGGTATTGCCTAATGGCAGGGTGCCAAGCGGTGGCACCGCCCTTGTCAGGCGATGGTACCACCCAATGGCAGGGTGCCAAGTGGTGGCACCGCCCTTGTCAAGCAGTGGTACTGCCAGATTGGACGGTGGTACCACGCAGTGCAGTGTCAGTGTCAGACTAACACTAGCGGTGGTACCACCCGTACCTAAGAAACCCGGGATGAGATATTTTTAGGCTCCAAGTTTGAATCAACTTGAGGTCTATAAATACCCTTCTCATCCCTGGTTAACAAATATACAAGAATTGAGAGTAAACAAAGAAAGAAATGCTGTTGCAATCTTGTGTGAACTCCTCTCAAAAGTTCTAAGTGTTAGAATAGTTTGAGAGAGGAGTAAGTGGGGGTGTAAGGGTTATCTCCTAAACCCGGTAAAAGGAGAAAGAGCTGTAAAAGGTGAGTGATCTTCGCCTATTGAAGGAAGATCGATAGTGGATGCCGATGGCCTCGACGGAAGAGGAATTAGTGGAGTGGATGTAGGTCATGACGACCGAACCACTATAAAAATCTGGTTTATGTTTTATCTTAAGCAATTTACTTTAACTGCAAACCACTTTACTTGCTTACTACTTTCAATATATTTATGAAGGTGTTTTAAGTTAAGATCTTTATGAAACAGTTTTCGTCGGAATCGGTTTTAATCAAAATGAAAAGATTTAAATCTGTGATTTTACCACTACACTAATTCACCCCCCCTCTTAGTGCCGACTCGTTCCTAGCAGTTGGTATCGGAGCCTCATAATTTCTCATTTGGTTTAACACCTAAGAGAAATGACTCTTTTTGGCTTTCAAGAGGGTCACTCTCTCATTCGTCCTCCCTTGTTCAATGGGATAGACTATACATATTAGAAAACTCGAATGAGAGTTTTCTTACTTTTTTTATATTTAAATTTATGGAGTATTGTTTAAAATGACTTTCAAAAATCTTCTAAACCAATGAACGAATGGAATGATTTGGAGAAAAAGATTTTTTCTTTAAATGCTAGAGCTATGAACGCTCTATTTTGTGTCTTAGACAAAAATAAATTTAATCATGCTTCTATGTGTGAAATGGCTTTCGATATTTGGCACACTCTTGAAATCACACACGAAGGTACTACTAGAGTTAAAGATTCTAAAGTCAATCTTTTAATACACGATTTTAAACTATTTCTAATGAAGCCGAATGAAACCATTATTGACATGTACACCCGTTTGACGGATGTCGTCAATGGTTCAAAAGTTCTTGGTAAAACTTTTTCAAATTTTGAACTTGTTAGGAAAGTTTTACAATCACTTTCTAGAAATTGGAATTCGAAAGTAACGACTATTCAAGAATCAAAAAATTTGAATACTTTTTTGATCGAAGAACTTATCGGGTCTTTAATAACCTACAAAATGACCAATGTAGTACAAAACAAACTTGATTCCAAAGAATATGAAGGATTTTGGACTAAGAAAATCGAAGACCACTCGAGCATAAGCTCAAGTGATGGTGACTTGAACTCCTTACTATAAAATTTAAAAATTCCATTAAACAAGAATTAAAGAATAAAAATAAACTTAAAAATAAAAAGAAGAGACCATTCAAAGTGACTTGGGATGAAACGAGTGCATCCGAAGATAAGGAGCAAACCGATGAAGACAAAGTGGCGAACTTTGCTTTGGTGACTCTCGTCAATGAGGTAAACAACTCAAACGAAACTCCTTTAGTTTACTTTGAAATTACATAATACTTTTCATGAGTTATTATTAATTTAATTTAATTATTTTTCTTCAAAATTATATATTTAACAATATAATGAAAATGCTAAAAAATTAGGATCATGCTTATCTTTCTAGTAATTTTGAAAATGATCATGAAAATTATATGTTTTATGATAAATGAACAAAAATATTAGACTTAAATCTAATACTTAAGATAAATCCTATATATGTTTTAAGAAGCAATAATGTATATTATGATGATTTTCGTATTGATTTTCGATTTTGTTTGGAAATGTCTTATGCTCAATGAAACCATGATTGATGAATATGCTTTATGTTTAATGATTTCTTTGGTTTGTATGCCTTATTATGATGAATGTTTTGAAAATAAATGTTTGTATCATACTTCATGATTTTTATGCATGAGGACTTGAAATAATGATTTGAAATCATATGTTTTGGAATTATGTGTTACACTTTCTGATCGTGATGATTTTTTATCTTTCCGTTTTAAACGTTGATACACGGTTTTGACATAAGAACAAATATTTGGGCATGCTAATATAAAGTTGATCACACAAATTGAAACTAAAGAAGTTTAGATATCTTTAAGAATCATTCAACATTATATTCAACGAAGCCATGCTTGAAGTCTTAATGAAAATGTAATTATGATTTGAAAACATGCTTAACAAGTTTATATTTTGAACTTATGCATAATAATTTTTGCGATCTTTTGAAAATTCTTTTTTGGTGTTAATGAATGATGCATGGATTTGAAAGAAAAGAACATACATGTATGAAATCAATCAAAAAGTTGAAACAAAAGGAGGAAAGCATTTTTTTATTTTTTTCTCTATTTTATCGATTTTTCACTAAGAGACCAATAAAATTATTTATGCTATTTTGAATCTCTTGAAAGAAATGTTGAGATTTTGATGATTTGAATTTAAATAAGTTTTATCAAAATCATGATCTTGGTTTCTTGGAATTACTTGAGATTTTTTGAATCAAGATCTCTTCTTGTACTCCTATGATTTTTCTCGGTATTTTACCAAAGAGGAGATTTTTTATATGAATCATAAAATTTCTTATGCATGAATTAAAATCTTTTTCTCCTATGTTTCCTTTTGCGATTTACTAAAGTGAAAATCTTTTTCAAAATTCATAAATTAAAATTTTATTTGAATATCTGTTATTATTTGATCTCCTAAGATTTCTCTTTGAATATTTAAGAGGAGATTTGTCAAAATGAATCATGTCTTTTGATATTCAAATGATCTCATCTTTCATGATATGATTTTTTTGTATTTGTATAATTCCTTGTATTCTTGAAGTATATCTCATCACCTAATTTTTCTTGATATTCTTCATGTGATGATATGAATGTATGAAATACTTATGATATTATTTTAATGCTCTAAAATGATATAAATTTGCTATCTTATGAGTATTGATTTATTTTTAATATCATGCATAGAGTAAGGATGATATGTAAAGTTTTAAAATTGTGGATGTTGTAAATTATAACTATAATGATGCACAAACATATTGAAATAAGGTTGATACTTTACCTTTGTCATGATGTGGAGATTGATAAAAAGAGAAAAGAATTATAACATTGTATTTTCCCCTTCTATTTGACAATGACATAGGGGGAGCAAATTTTGCTAGCTTGCATACTTCAAGAAGAAGCAAAAAGCTTGCTCATCTCAAAAGATGCAAAAATCTTATCAACTTTCATATGTGTAAAATTTGCTAGCTCACAAATTGTAAGGAGAAAAACTTGCTTGCACATCTAAAGAGAAGCAAAACTTGCAAATGTACATATCATAAAAAGATGCAAAACTTGTTAGCTTGCTTCATGTAAAACATTGTATTTTGTTAGCTTATTATCTTGCATTATTTTTTAAAAACTTGCTAGCCTTCATACTTCAAAGATAAGTAACACTTATCAAATTGCTAGCTTGCATATTGTAAAATAATGTAAAATTTTGCTAGCTTGTACTTTGCAAAGGAAGCAAAAATCGTACTTCTTAAAAGAGAAGAAAGAGCTTGCTATCTTGAACATCACCAAAAATTGCTAGTTTGCCTATCATAAGAAGCAAAAATACAAACTTGCAAAATTTACAATCATGTACATCTTTAAAATAAATGATGATTTGGTGATTATGCATGTTATAAAGTGATATAAAATCTACTAGCTTGCATGTTCTAAATATGATATAACACTTGCTAAATTTTCTAGCTTACAAATTGCATGATGATAAATGCATTGTTTGACATTATCTCTCTAAACACTTGAAAGTTGCACTTCTCCTTTTTTGTTGATG
The DNA here is from genome assembly GCF_036884655.1 of Musa acuminata AAA Group. NCBI lineage: Eukaryota > Viridiplantae > Streptophyta > Magnoliopsida > Zingiberales > Musaceae > Musa > Musa acuminata. The sequence goes on from NC_088328.1 coordinate 625,112, forward strand.
ACAAAGGGGGAGAAGTATGATGTTATGCATAAGTTTATGATAACATGTTGCTTGGATTTTTGAATTCAAGAGTTCTATCAATACGGTATATTGATAGGGGGAGTTTGTTTAAACTCCGTCAACAATTGGTTGTTATCATAAAAAAGGAGGAGATTATTGAATCTCGTATTTTAATTATGAAACTAATTGATAAATGTTTATGATTTGATCTATGTTTTGAGTGACTCAGGATGCTTCAATCAAGGAGAGACATTTAAAGCAGGAAAAATCTTGTTGGGCCGGAGAAACATGTTAAAAGATTGGATGTCGTGCCAAAGGATCGGTCGATGTATCGATAGAAGGCTTCGGGCCATGGTTTCGGGCATCAGGCCAAGAAGAGTGGATATTATGCTAAGGATATCGGAGTTGTGGAGGTCAACTGACTGATTGGGTAATAGGCCGTAAGAAAGGATGATGCGCTGAAGAATCGAACGAAGCATTGATGGACCAATGACATATTGGACAACATGATTCATGCTTTGTAATAATTATCTAGATCGAAGTATGTTTTACGTGTATAGGATTAACTATGATAGCAAGGCATAAAGCAAAATGAAGTCCCGGAGTCAAGAACGTGATTTCAATGGGAGTTTGAGAGTTCGTCGGAAGTCCGGATGTTCATCAGAAGTTCTACCGGAATTTGCCGAGAAGTCTAGGAGCTTGCCAAAGAAGCTCATCGGAACACACCAAGAAGATTGTCATGAAGTCCAAGAGCTTGCCGGGAGTCCGCTAGAACATTGTCGAGAGATCGTCGGAAGTTCGCCAAAAGATCATCGAAAGTTCATCGGAAGAAACTGTTGAATCTCATATTTTGATGATGAAACCAATTAATAATTATTTATGATTTGATCTGTATTTTGAGTGATATAGAATGCTTCGATCAGAATGAGACAATTAAAGTAGGAAAAATTATGTTAGGCTAGAGGAAAACATGTTAGAAGATTGGACGTCGAGCCGGTAGATCGATTGACGTATCGATAGAAGGCTTTGGGTCATGGATTTGGGCATCGGGCCAAGAAGAGCGGATATTACGCTAAGGATATTGGAGTTACGGAGTCAACTGGCCGATTGGGCAATAGGCCACAAGAGAGGATGATACGCCGAAGAATCCGACAAAGCATCGAGGGACCAATGACATGTCAGACAACATGATTAATGCTTAGTATTAATTGTCTAGAACGAAGTATGTTTTTACATATGCAGGATTAACTACAATAGCAAGGCATGAAGCAAATTGAAGTCCCGGAGTCAAGGACGCGATTTTGTTGGGAGTTCGAGAGTTGGTCGAAAGTCTGGACGTTTGTCGGAAGTTCTGTTAGAACCAGTCGAGAAGTCTCGGAGCTTGCTAGAGAAGCTCGTCGAAACTCACCAAGAAGATCATTGTGAAGTCTAGGAGCTTATTGGGAGTCCGTCGGAACATTGCTGAGAGATCGTCGGAAGTTCGCTGGAAGCTCGCCGGAAGAAACCAAGAAATAGGGACTTGTTTAGCTTAGCAAATGTCTTAGGAATCGTAGTTAGCACATAATTGGGTTTGGATTTGGGCTAACCCAATTAGGGGCCAGCTAGGCCCATGTAAAGATTGTGTTGGGCCCAATGAGAGGCCCAAACAGTGCCCCAAGAAGTGGCACCATCATGGCACAGTCTTCGAGACTATGTCAAGTGATGGTACCGCTAGTCTGGGTGGTTGTACCGCCCCTAGCAGGGTGCCAGGCGGTGGTACCACCCAGCACAACATCCCAGGCAGTGGTACCACCCAATGCAGTGTCAGTATCAGACTGACACTAGCAGTGTTACCGCCCAGCATAGGCGGTGGTACCGCCCATGCTCGGGAAACCTGAAATGAGATATTTTTAGGCTCCAAGTTTAAATCAACTTGAAGCCTATAAATACCCCTCTTATCCCTGGTTAAAAGTGTTGAATCTCGGATTTTGATGATAAAATCAATTGATGGGTTAATTAATCTAATCCATATTATTGAGTTAAGTGTGTAGGATTAACTACGATAACCAGAAAACATAAAGCAAGAATACCAGAGTCAAGTTCGATGGACGTTTAAGAGTCCGAAGAATCGTCGGAGATGCTACCGGAACCAACCGAGAAGAAATTAGGAACTTGTCGGAATTTTCGAAAGTTCACTGAAGAGATCGTCGGAGGTTCGCGGAGATCACTGAGAAGGCTCGGCTACTCGTTGAAGTCGTCACAAGATCGAGAGCCTACTGGGAGTCCGTCGGAAGAAACCCGAGAGCATATCGGAAGTCCGCCGGAAGTTCGTCGGATAGCTCGCCGGAACAAGACTCGACGTTGAAAACTTGCTTGGGATGTTTTTTAGTTATGTAGTTCACATATAATTAGGATTAAGATTAAAAGATAATCCTATATCCTGGTTAGGGGCCAACTGGGCCTAAAATTAGACTTGATTTGGGCTGAAATTAAAGCCCAACCTATGAACCGAAGGGTCTGGCGGTGGCACCGCCAGACTGGGCGGTGGCACCACCCAGCACCCGAGAGCCAGGCGGTGGCACTGCCTGGTTGGGCGGTGGCACCGCCCAGCACCCGAGAGCCAGGCAATGGCACCGCTTGGCTGGGCGGTGGCACCGCCAGTCCACTGTCAGTGTCAGACACTGACAAGCGGTGGCATCGCCACTAACAGGTGGTGACACCGCCAGCATCGGAAACCAAAGAGAATTCAAATTTTGGAGCTCAAATTTGAATCCTCTTGAGGCCTATAAATACCCCTCAAATCTTAGCTGAGATGATAACTTTTGCAGAAGCAATTGATTGAGAGAAAGGTCCTAGAAAAGTCTTAGCAAGTCTTGTTTTCAATTTGCTAGAGTGTTCACCTCCTTCTTTCTAGCTGAAAATTTGTAAGAGGGTGAACCGCTTGTAAAAAGTTGTAAGAGGGGTATTCGCCCTTCCCCTTCAAGAGATTTGCTAGTGGAAGGTGGGAGCCTCATTGAAGAGGGCCTCGCAAGTGGATGTAGGTCATTTGACCGAACTACTTTAAAATCGGCGTGATCTCTGGTTTGCATTTTATTATCGCTATTTACATTACTGCAAACCTTCTTATGTGTTTTATTTCCTCATTACCTTTGCTGCATACCTTTACGAACACACGTTCAAGTTAAGCTTTTCAAGTTCGGTTTTTATCGTATCGAAAGATTTTCAAAAACCGAAGTTTTAATCCGCTGCACTAATTCACCCCCCCTTCTTTGTGCCGCTTCGATCCTAACAAGTGGTATCAGAGCTAGGCTCACTCTCATATTTGGTTTGATACCCAAGAGAGATGGCTTACTCCAACATACATGAGGGTTATTCTATCACACGTCCACCCATGTTTAATGGGTCGGATTATACTTATTGGAAGACTCGTATGAGGATCTTCCTCATTTCCATGGATTTCGAGCTTTGGACTATTATCGAAAACGGATTTAAAAAATTCTCTCTTCCGATGAGCGAATGGAATGAATCGAAGAAGAAGATTTATTGCTTTAAACGCAAAGGCTATGAATGCCTTGTTTTGTGCACTATAAAAAATGAATTTAATCGTGTTTCAATTTGTGATTCGGCTTTTGATATTTGGAGAACTCTTGAGGTCACTCATGAAGGCACTAGCCGAGTGAAAGAGTCCAAAATCAACATCCTTGTGCACTCTTACGAACTTGTCCGAATGAAACCAAGTGAGTCCATCGGAGACATGTACACCCAGTTCACGGATGTCATCAATGGACTCAAAGCTCTTGGTAAAGATTTTACTAACTTTGAACTAGTAACTAAAATCTTAAGATCCCTCCCTAAAAGTTGGGATCCAAAAGTTACGGCCATTCAAGAGGCCAAAGACCTTAAAACATTCCCGTTTGAAGAACTTATTGGGTCTCTAATGCCCTACGAAATGACATGTCAAGCTCATGACGAGCTCGAGAACCCCCTTCCAAAGAACAGGAAGGATATGACACTCACATCATAAGAAGATCACTTGAAAGGAACATCAAGTGATGAGAACAGTGACAATGACATTGCACTTTTGACTCAAAAATTTAAAAAATATTTAAGAAAGAATAAATTTAAAAATAATATAAAAAATAAATTTGAACACAAGAAGGATCAAGTGATTTGCTATGAGTGCAAAAAACCGGGACACTACAAGAATGATTGTTCTCAAGCCAAAAAGAGAACATCAGAGAAGAAGGCGCTCAAGGCAACGTGGGATGATTCAAGCGCGTTCGAAGAAGAGGAGTCCAACACCGAGCAAGTTGCTCATTACGCCCTAATGGCCATCGGAGAAGAGGTAACGGATTTAATTGATGCAGATTTACCATATCATGAATTATTAAATGCCTTCCATGAGTTATTTGATGAATGTAAGACAATTAGCAGAAAATACAAATTGCTAAAAAAGGAGCATGATAGTCTCACTTGTGATGTCGATAAATTAAAGACTAAATATCATGATAGTTTAGCTCCATGTATAAAATGCCATGATCTAGAAACTCTCCAAAAGGAGAACTTGCTACTTAAGGACACGTTGAAGAAATTCGAGGTTGGTAGTAAGTCTTTGAGCATGATCCTTACAAATAAGGGTCACGTTCCTAAAAGAAATGGAATCGGATTTGTGAGAAGTCCTCACCAAAATCCAACCACCTTCATTAAAGGCCCTGTCTTACATGTTCGGCACCAAAGCAATTGCAACTTTTGTTGCAAATATGGACATAAAACTTATAAATGTCCATTTAAGAAAATTAGTCCGAACAAACTAATTTGGGTTTCTAAAGGAACCATGATAAATTCTATACAATATGATGAACAAGTTAAATCAGTTTTTAAGGCACCCAAAAGAAAATGGGTACCTAAAAGTAATCCCTTCTTGTAGAAACATACACCATCACAAGCTAGGAGCAAGAGATGGTATCTAGATAGTGGATGCTCAAGACATATGACTGGAGATCCATCTCATTTCTCTATACTCACTAGCAAAGAAGAAAGGTACGTCACATTCGGAGACAACAACCAAGGCAAAATCATTGGCAAGGGAACCATAGGTAACAAATTAAAATTTTCTATTAATGATGTCTTACTAGTTGATGGATTGAAACATAATCTCTTGAGTGTTAGTCAATTATTCGATACAAGTTATATCGTTAGATTTGAATCAAATGTGTGTATTATTAAAAACCAAACCATAACATAACTATGATTGCATTAAAACAAAATAATGTCTACACCATCAACCTTGATGAACTAAGTAATGAAATATGCTTCTCCGCTTTAAATGATGATGCTTGTCTTTGGCATAGGAGACTAGGCCATGCAAGCATGAAACTAATATCTAAGATCTCATCTAGAGAATTGGTGCAAGGAATTCCAAATATAAAGTTTATCAAGGACAAAGTATGCGATGCATGTCAACTAGGTAAACAAATAAAAACTAGTTTCAAACCAAAAACTCAAGTTAGCACCACTAGACCATTACAATTGATTCATTTGGACTTATTTGGACCAATTGACATGACAAGTCTAGGAGGAAGCAAATATACATTTATAATTATGGATGACTATACTAGATACACTTGGACCTATTTCTTAGCTTACAAAAGTGATTGTTTCAAGTGTTTCTCTAAATTTTGTAAACTCACTCAAAACGAAAAAGGTTTCATGATTTCATCAATTCGGAGTGATCACGATGGCGAATTTCAAAACAGTGACTTTCAAAATTTTTGTGAAGTTAATGGATACAATCATAACTTCTCCACTCCGAGGAATCCCTAAAAAAATGGAGTAGTTGAAAGAAAAAATAGAAACCTACAAGAAATGGCAAGAACGATATTAAATGAACATAGTTTACCCAAGTATTTTTGGGCCGAAGCTGTAAATACGACTTGCTACATCATGAATAGGGTCCTAATAAGACCATCCCTATTAAAAACTCCCTATGAATTATGGAATAACAAAAAACCAAATATTTCCTATTTTAAAGTTTTTGGTTGTAAATGCTTTATTTTGAATGAAAGGGATGCCTTAGGAAAATTTGATGCTAAATCCGATGAAGGCATCTTTCTTGGTTACTCTTTCGTTTCTAAGGCTTTTCGGGTTTTTAACAAAAGAACATTAGTAATAGAAGAATCTATTCATATAGTTTTTAATGAAATTTCTGATTTAAAGAAAAATGATTTTGATGATGATCTTGGTTTTGATAATTTGAACTTAAATGAACCCCCTCCTCAAAATAGCAACTTGGATGCACCTTCTTCCGAAATTTCCTTACCCAAGGAATGGAAGTATATAGATGCTCATCCAAAGGAGCTAATTATAGGAGAAACATCAAAAGGGGTTCAAACTCGTTCCTCTTTCAAGAATTTTTGTGCTAACACCACCTTCCTTTCTCAAATCGAACCTAAATGCATTGACGAAGCCTTAAAAGATGATTTTTGGGTTATTGCAATGCAAGAGGAATTAAATCAATTTGAGAGGAATAAGGTATGAAAGCTTGTTCCTAGACCTAGTGACCATTTAGTCATTGGTACTAAATGGGTCTTTAGAAACAAGCAAGACGAAAATGGTATCGTGGTTAGAAACAAGGCTAGATTAGTGGCCAAAGGTTTCAACAAAGAAGAAGGTATCGACTACGAAGAAACCTTTGCTCCTATGGCAAGATTAGAAGCCATTAGGATGCTCCTTGCCTATGATAGTAGTAATAATTTTAAACTGTTTCAAATGGATGTTAAAAGTGCCTTCTTGAATGGTTTTATTTCCGAAGAAGTATATGTCGAACAACCTCCCGGATTTGAAAATTCTCTTCTTCCTAATCATGTATTTAAATTGACTAAGGCTCTCTATGGCTTGAAACAAGCTCCTAGAGCTTGGTATGAAAGGCTTAGTTCCTTTCTTATTTTAAATAATTTTACCGAAGGCAAGGTTGATACTACATTGTTTATCAAACATTTTAAAAATAATTTTCTTATTGTGCAAATTTATGTTGACGATATTATTTTTGGCTCTTCGGATGAATCACTATGTGAATCATTTGCCAAATGTATGAGTCATGAATTTGAAATGAGTTTAATGGGTGAATTAACTTTCTTTTTAGGATTACAAATCAAACAACTTAGTGATGGTACATTTCTTAACCAATCTAAATATACATTAGAATTGTTAAAATGATTTAACATGGATAATTCAAAAGCAATAAACACCCCTATGAGTACTACGACTAAGTTAGATATTGATGAAAATAGTGAAAATTTCGATCAAAAAACATATAGGGGAATGATAGGTAGTCTACTCTACCTCACCGCGACTAGACCAGATATTATATTTAGTGTAGGACTTTGCGCTAGGTTTCAATCTAATCCTAAATTATCTCATCTTAAAAGTGTTAAAAGAATATTGAAGTATCTTAAAGGAACTCCAAATTTAGGATTGTGGTATCCAAAATCTGAAAATTTTGATTTAATAGCTTATGCAGATGCCGATTTTGGCGGATGCAGAATAAATAGAAAAAGTACATCCGGAACATGCCAATTTTTAGGACATGCACTTGTTTCTTGGACTTCCAAGAAACAAAATTCAGTTGCACTATCTACGGCGGAAGTTGAATACATTGCTGCAAGTGCATGCTATGCACAAGTTGTTTGGATGAAAAATACATTAGAAGACTATGGAATTCACTTCAAAAATGTTCCCATAAAATGTGATAATACTAGTGTCATATGTCTCACCAAAAATCAAATACAGCACTCTAGAACTAAGCATATCGATATTAGGCATCATTTCATATGCGATCATGTCCTTAACAATAATGTTGTTTTAGAATTTATTGACACAACGCATCAATTGGTAGATATTTTTACAAAAGCCTTAAATGAAGACCAATTTGAATTCATTAGAAGGGAACTAGGCATGTTAAATTGTCCCTGAAAATAAGCTTGTTTGAATATTTTTTTTGAAAAATGCCTCATCCTTTTTCGTTCTTCTATGGATTTGACTTCATCATTCTCCTTCGATTCAAAATGACATATTGAAGTACAACTCATTATCTTAACCTATCTTGAGTCAAACACCTCAAAAAAAAAAAAAAGTGGGAAGAAAGATTTTTTTTCTTCTTTCGTAGTAAGCCAGCGGTGGCACCACCAGAACCGGCGGTGGCATCGCCCGAGACACCCTTTAAAAACCAAAGGGTTAGGGCCGACGGTGACACCGCCCCCAACCCGTGAAGGCCTCCCTCAAACTCTCCCAAAATCTTCCTAACTCTCATTCTAACCTCTAGAAGTCCTGGAGAGGGATTCTTCTTGTTCCAAACTCTCCATCCTCCAAGAAACACTCCATAAGGTAAAATCTTTCCTTCCTCTTATTGTTTTACCTACTCATTACAATTTCATTTTTTTTTTCTTATCATCTTGTCTAGATAATGGCTCCTAAAAGATCAAAAGGGAAAAGGATTGAAGGAGATTCGTATGACCATGATCTTTTTAGATCCAAAGAATATGCCCTTAGGTTTCCAAAATTTGAAACAAGATGTATCCATAAGGGTAAACACGTTGATCTCGATGAACTAGGAGACTTAGAACCCATTAGGTGGTTTGCTCATCTAGAGGCCCTACCTCTCCTACAAATAGATGAACCAATTTATCCTAGATTAGTTAGGCTCTTTTATGCAAACCTATGGGTAGATAATGATAGCCTAAGTACTTACCTTTTAGGAACACAAATTAGGATTTCTGATAATACTATTTGTGAACTAATTGAAATCACTGAAAAAGATAGGGGCTGCTATTTTAAAGGTAAATGGGATGTTAATATAATCGGAGCAACCTACACCGAAGCTGTCGAAACTATTTTTGCAAACTCGGACCTCGGAATAATACCCAAGAGTTGCGAATACTTACTACCTTTTAACTCTAAGATTCTTCATCATATCATAACAAGCATACTATTCCCTAAGCAATTTCATCTTGATGAAATGAGTCTAATAGAGATAAGCACCATGTATTGGATTATGACCGGTCAACATAACTGTTTTGAATACTCAATACGGCAACACATGCAGGATATTACAGCTAAAGATACTATATTGTCATATGGGGGGTTAATCACTAGATTTCTTCTTGCCTATGACATTTGCATCCCACCCGATGAAGAAACAATTCAAAGTGATAGATATAACATCATCAATAAAAATCTTCTGAAAAGACTTAGGTGCACATTTAACAATGGAATATGGGTAAGGCAACCTAGAAGGACTGATCCTATTCCTCCACTAGTAGAACAACTAGAAACACCAATTCTTAGGGGAAATGAATCTCCTCCTCCTAGTCCCTTTGGCTCACCACCTTCAGCTCCTGTTTCATCCTCTGAAGGACTCATTATGGCAGAACTGTCTCAGATCAAATTCCAACAAGACCAACTCAAATCGCAGCAAGAACAAATTCAACTCCAGCAAATTGAAATTTTGAAGGAACTATGACAAATGAATCAAAAAATAGATGTTATGTATCAGCACTATGGATTACCTCCTAAGGATTAATTGATGTATCTTTTTATTCTGTTCTGTTTACTCTTAATATCAAGTTCGAAGCTTGTCATCTTTTGAACAAAAACTGAACCTTCTTCTTAGATGTATTTTTAAAATTCTGGATATATGCTAATTTTTTTTTAGATGAATTCTGGATAAATATTTTTGGCAAACTTGAATGATTAATCTTAATGCTGGATTTTTTCTCTATTGATTTGATAATCACAAATTGTGTGTTTCAAAGTCTCATCTCCTTTTTGTTGATGACAAAGGGGGAGAAAAGTGATGACTTGTACCATTTTGATAGCATGACTTATATGAATTACAAAAGCTTGTGTGATATGAATGTCTTATATGCCTTGCAAAATCTTTAAGAATATCGCAAGATTGATTGATCATATTGAAAGCATGCCTTACATCTATATCATGAAATTCATGTTGAAAATCTTTATCTCCTATCGTAGTAAAAATCGTCCCTTATCATTTGACTTATGATTTTCATCGAAGTTTCATATTTACTATTGCTTAATGAGAATAACGATAAATTCTACGGTTAGAACTTATCGGTTTATGCTTGAATTCAATGGGATGGAATTCAAGTGTTTTTATTTTCTCATAATATGGCATATAGATAGGGGGAGTTATGTTTAACTCCGTCATCAATTGATTATCATCATCAAAAAGGGGGAGATTGTTGAATCTTGGATTTTGATGATAAAATCAATTGATGGGTTAATCGATCTAATCCATATTATTGAGTTAAGTGTGCAGGATTAACTATGATAACCAGAAAACATAAAGTAAGAATACCGGAGTCAAGTTCGATGGACGTTTAAGAGTCCGAAGAATCATCGGAGATGCTGCCGGAACCAACCGAGAAGAAATCAGGAACTTATCGAAATTTTTGGAAGTTCGCTGAAGAGATCGTCGGAGGTTCGCAGAGATCACCGAGAAAGCTCGGCTACTCGTTGAAGTTGTCACAAGTTTGGGAGCCTACTGGGAGTCCGTCGGAAGAAACCCGAGAGCATATCGGAAGTCCGCCGGAAGTTCGTCGGATAGCTCGCCGGAACAAGACTCGACGTTGAAAACTTGCTTGGGATGTTTTTTAGTTATGTAGTTCACATGTAATTAGGATTAGGATTAAAAGATAATCCTATATCCTGGGTAGGGGCCAATTGGGCCCAAAATTAGATTTGGTTTGGGCTGAAATTAAAGCCCATCTTGTGAACCGAAGGGTCTGGCGGTGGCACCGCCCAGCACCCGAGAGCCAGGCAGTGGCACCGCCCAGCACCCGAGAGCCAGGCGGCGGCACCGCTTGGCTGGGCGGTGGCACCGCCAGTCCACTATCAGTGTCAGACACTGACAGGCGGTGGCACCGCCACTGACAAGCGGTGGCACCGCTAGCATCGGGAACCAAAGAGAATTCAAATTTTGGAGTCCAAATTTGAATCCTCTTGAGGCCTATAAATACCCCTCAAATCTCAGTTGAGATGATAACTTTTGCATAAGCAATTGATTGAGCGAAAGGTCTTAGAAAAGTTTTAGCAAGTCTTGTTTTCAATTTGCTAGAGTGTTCACCTCCTTCTTTCTTGCTGAAAATTTGTAAGAGTATGAACCACTTGTAAAAAGTTGTAAGAGGGGTATTCGCCCTTCCCCTTCAAGAGATTTGCTAGTGGAAGGTGGGAGCCTCATCGAAGAGGGCCTCACAAGTGGATGTAGGTCATTTGACCGAACCACTTTAAAATCGGCGTGATCTCTGGTTTGCATTTTATTATCGCTATTTACATTACTGCAAACCTTCTTACATGCTTTATTTCCTTATTACCTTTGCTGCATACCTTTATGAACACAAGTTCAAGTTAAGCTTTTAAAGTTCGGTTTTTATCGTATCGAAAGATTTTTCAAAACCGAAGTTTTAATCCGCTGCACTAATTCACCCCCCCCTCTTAGTGCCACTCCGATCCTAACAAAAAGACGCAAGCACAAAGAGTTTAAAAGTAGAAAAATGCTGTAGAAATCTCTTGTGAATCCTCCTCTAGTCTAAGTGTTAGAATACTTTAAGAGAGGAGTGACTGCTTGTAAGTGTTGTCTCCTAAACCTGGTAAAAGGAGAAAAGGGGTGTAAGAAGGAGGTTGATCTTCGTCTATTAAAGGAAGATCAATAGTGGATGCTGGTGGCTTTGACGGAGGAGGACTCGACGGAGTAGATGTAGGTCATGACAACCGAACCACTATAAAATAGGTATGTTCTCTGGTTTGTATTTACTTCCTGCCATTGACATACTGCAAACTGAATCTTTACTTGCCTATTGCATTCACTTCATAAACGTACGGTTTCATCATGTTCATCATGAATATTTTTCTGACTTTATCATTTTTTCCAAAATGGAGATTAATGAAAACATGTATATTATGCTTTTATGAATCTTATGGATTATGAAAATGATTTGAATTTAATGGGTTTTATCGAAATCATGATCTTGATTTCTCGTAATTTATAACTTGAAATCATTTATGAAACAAGATATCCTATTATGGGTTCTTGTATCTTCTTATTGAGATTTATCCATATGAATCATTTTTTTTAATTATAATTTTTATGATTCATAATAAATTGAGAGATTTTATATGCATGAATTAATATCTTGTTCTCCTACAAGATTGAATGAATTCTATCTATATCATGATCTTCTAAGAATTCTTTTCGTTATTTATTTAAGAGGAGATTTGTTAAAATGAATCATGCTCACTCTTGAATTCTCCGAATTTTAACTTAAAAATTCTTTTTATTAATCAAGATTGTCTACTATGATTCTTTCTTTTCGCTATTCGAGGTATTAAAAAAGAATCATAATATGTCTATTGATACTCATGATTTATCTTCACGATCTTTGATATTTTCTCTCTCATGATATGATTTTTATGTATAATTTCTTATATTCATGAAATATTTATCTCATCACCCAATTAATTCTTCTTGATATTCTTTATATGATGATATGACTGCCTGAAATATTCATGAACTTATTTTGATACATACAAATGATAAAAGAGGGAAAAGTTATGATCATGCATGGTAGGATGAAATTTGACAAATTGATGCCATCATGATGTGAAATATTTATGATTTATAATGATGTATGCAATACTTATGCTTTTTATTATAATGATGTATGTGATGTATTACATATAATGTGTATCATGAATGCTCTAAATGATGAATGTTTGGTATCATGATCAAAATGTTGATAAATGCTTAAAAATTCTAATATTTTAGTATCATGTATGATATGCTCATAATGATGATTGATTTATATTTCGATATCGTGCATGAAAAATGAAATGTAAAGTTTTAAAATTGTGTGTTGTAAATTGAAGCTCTAATGATGCGCAAACATATTGAAATAAGGTTGATACTTAACCCTTGTCATGATTTGAAGATTATAGTAAAGGGAAATAAATTACACTATTGTATTGTTATTCCCTTCTATTTGACAATGACATAGGGGGAGCAAATTTTGCTAGCTTGCAAATCTCAAGAGAAGCAATGTGTGCTAAGATACACATTTCGAGAAGAGCTTGCTATCTTGAACATCACTAGCTTGCCTATCTCAAGAAGCAAAACTTGTAACTTGCACATCTAGCAAAATTTACAAACTTGTATATTTCAAGAAGCAAGAGTTGTTTTCTTGAACATCTTAAAATTGCTAGCTTGTATATTTTAAAATATTATAAAATTATTGCTAGCTTACATGATGATAATGTTGAATCTTGTATTTTGATGATGAAGCCACTTGATATGTGTTTATGATTTAATCTGTGTTTTTGAGTAACGCAGGATGCTTCGATCAGGATGAGACTATTAAAGTAGGAAAATCATGTTGTGCCAGAGGAACATGTCAGAAGATTGGACGTCAGGTCGGTGGATCGGTCGACATATCGACAGAAGGCTTCGGGTCGTGGATTCGGGCATCGGGCCAAGAAGAGCGGAGATTGTGCCAAGGATATCAGAGTTGTGGAGTCAACTGGCCGATTGGGCAATAGGCCGCAAGAGAGGATGACGCGCCGAAGAATCGAACGAAGCGTTGAGGGACCAATGACATGCCGGACAACTTGATTAATTGCTTATGATTAATTGTCTCGATCAAAGTTTTGTTTTAAGTATGCAGGATTAACTATGATAGCTTGAAGATATAAAGCAAGTCTACCAAAGTTAAGTTTGATGGGTGTTCAAGAGTCCGCTGAGAGTCCGAAGATTTATCAGAAGTGCTGTCGGAACCAACCGAGAAGAAATCGAGGACTTGCCAAAGTTTTTAGAAGTCCGACGGAGAGATCATCGGAGGTTCGCGGAGATCACCGAGAAGATTCAGCTACTTGCCAAAGACTCACTGAACTCGCCACAAGACCGGGAGCCTACTAGGAGTCCGCCGGAAGAAATCCGAGGGTGTATCGGAAGTCTGTCGGAAGTTAGTCGGAAAGCTCACCGGAAGGAAACTCGACGTTGCCAGTTAAAAACCTACTTAGGACTATGTCTTAATTTCATAGTTTACATGTAATTAGGGTTAGGATTAAGGGTTAATCCTATAACCCGGTTAGGGGCCAATTGGGCCCAAGTTCGAACTAGTTTAGGCCAAGTTTGGAGCCCAACCAATGAGCTAAAATAGTCTAGGCGGTGGCACCGCCCAGAACCCGAGAGTTTCGGCTGTGGCACCGCCAGTAAACTGCTAGATTAGACGGTGGCACCGCCCAGCACCCGAGAGGTCCGGTGGTGGCACTGCTAGACTGGGCGGTGGCACTGCTAGTACATTGTCAGTGTCAGACACTGACAGGCAGTGGCACCGCCAGCATCGGGAACCCAAAAGTAATTCAAATTTGGAGCCAAAATTTGAATCCTCTTAGGGCCTATAAATACCCCTCAATTCTCAGCAGAGAATATAACATTTGAGAAGTTAGAGATTGAGATAAAGCCTTAGCAAAGTCTTTAGCAAGTCTTTTTTTCAATAGCTTAAGTGTTCACCTCCCTCTTTCTCTTTGAAAATTTGTAAGAGTGTGAACCACTTGTAAAAGGTTGTAAGAGGGGTATTTGTCCTTCCCTTTCAAAGTGATTTGCTATTGGAAGTTGGGAACCTCATCGAAGAAGGTTTCACAAGTGGATGTAGGTCATTTTGACCGAACCATTTTAAATTGGTGTGTTCCTTGAATGTGTGAGTATTTACCTTTCTTAAATGGGTATTTACATAGCAGTAAGCTTTCGGTTTTTATCTTCTCACTTTACTCGAGCTACTTTCACAAAGTCATTCATTATCGAATCGAAATCTCTACGCATTTACGAAATCGTTTTCAAACTTATGAGTTTTAATCCACTGCACTAATTCACCCCCCCCCCCCCCTTAGTGCCGCTTTGATCCTAACAATTGGTATCAGAGCGAGGCTCAATCTCATATTTGGTTTAATACCCAAGAGAGATGGCTTACTCTGGCATGTAAGAGGGTTACTCTATTATATGTCGGCCTATGTTTAATGGGTCGGATTACACGTATTGGAACACTCATATGAGGATCTTCCTTATTTCCATAGATTTTGAGCTTTGGAATATTGTCGAAAATGGATTTAAAAAATCTTCTTTTCTGATGAGCGAATGGGATGAATCGGAGAAAAAGGTTTTTGCTTTAAACGCAAAGGCTATGAATGCCTTGTTTTGTGCCCTTGACAAAAATGAATTTAATCGTGTTTCGATTTGTGATTCGGCTTTTGATATTTGGAGAACTCTTGAGGTCACTCATGAAAGCACTAGCCGAGTGAAAGATTCCAAAATCAACATTCTTGTGCATTCTTACGAATTTTTCCGGATGAAACCAAGTGAGTCCATCGGAGACATGTACACCCGTTTCACGGATGTCATCAATGGACTCAAAGCTCTAGGTAAAGATTTTTCTAACTTTGAACTAGTAACTAAAATTTTAAGATCCCTTCCAAAAAGTTAGGATCCAAAAGTTACAGCCATTCAAGAGGCTAAGGACCTTAAAACATTTCCTCTCGAAGAACTTATTGGGCCTTTAATGACCTACGAAATGAACAATGTGACAAAAAGCGAACTCGAGAACAATCTTCCAAAGAACAAGAAGGATTTAGGACATAGAACATTTGAAGACCACTCAAGCATAAGCTCAAGTGATGGTGAACTTAAACTACAAATGAAACAAAAATTAAAAAGCAAAAAGAATGGAACTACTTGCTTTGAATGCAAGAAGAATAACAAAAATGGGGATGATTCAAGCTCCTCCGAAGACAAGGAGAAAATCAAGAAAGGCGAGGTGGCAAACTACGCCTTAACGACATTCAATGATGAGGTAATCGAAACCCCCTTAATTTATTTTGAGATTACTTGATGTTTTCCATGATGTATTTTTTTGGATAATTATTTTTTAAAATTACATGTTTAAAAAATTAAAAATGTAAAAATTAGGAATCATGCTTATCATTCTAGTAATTTTTAAAATAATCATGAAAATTATATGTTTATGAAAACAAAATGATTTTGATTAAAAATGCCTTATGAAATCATGCTATATGTGGCTAAGAAGTAATAATATGTACCATGTTGATTTCTATTGTTATTTCTCAATTTTGATTAAATGAAATCATGTTTGATTTGAAGTAATGCATAATGATCATGCTTAATGAGTTTTCTTTCGAAATAATACATAATAATTTTTGTGATTTGTGGATTATCGATTTTTATGACAATAAAAGTAGCTTTTTCGGTTTAAAAAATGATGCATGTTTTGATTTGACATAAATGAAATAGGCATGCTTATATGAAATAGTGTAAGTGTCATGCTTGACGATTGTATACTTAATGATGCATAAAGTTGTAATGAAAATATTGAAATTTTGATACTATGATTTGATGATTTTATGCATGAGATTTTAAAGTTATACATGATGATTTTTGTGGTTTATTGATCTTGGTGGTTTTCATGACGAAATTTATTTTTCGATCCTAAATGTTGATGCATGGTTTTAACGTAAGAACAAATATTTGAGCATGCTAATATAAAATCAATCACATAAATTGAAACAACTAAAAAGAGAAAAATATTTTTCTTAAAATTTTTTTTCTCTATCTTAATGACTTTAATGAATCTATTTGATCATCTTAAAAGTGATTTTGATGATTTTGATGATTTGAATGAGTTTCATCTAACCACGATTTTTATCTTGATTTCTGAAAATTATAACTTGAAAATTTATTTTATAAATCAAGATTGTCTATTTTGATTCTTTCTTTTCACTATTTGAGTTATTAAAAAAGAATCATAATATGTCTCTTGATATTCAAAATTTATGTTCACTATTTATGCATCTCATCACTAAAATTCTTTTTAATATTCTTTATGTGATGATATGAATGTACGAAACACTCATGATATAATTTTTATACAATTCCATGTATTCATGAAATATTTATCTCATCACCCTATTAATTCTTTTTGATGTTCGTAATGTGATGAAATGTAATTATGCATGAAATACAAATGATAGGATGTAATAAACTTTGACATTTAGATATCATCAATTGAAAAGCTATGATCATGTGGCCAAAATGATGTATCATGAATGTTTGAATATCATGTATGATATGCTCATAATGATGATTGATTTATTTGTATCATGCATGAAAAATGAAATGTATGGTCTTGAAATTGTGCATGTTCGAATTTGAAAATATGATGATGCATAATGATGAAATTATGTAATGAAAATATTAAATATTTTGAAACCATGTTTTAATGTCATGCATAATGATCATGCTTAATAAAATTTGAAATTATGCATGGTGATTTTTAAGTAATTTATGGATTATCGATTTTTATCATGATGAAATGTTACATTTTTGGTTTTAAGTATGATGTATGTTTTCATACAAAAAAACTTGAGCATATTGATTTGAAATCATGTTTAATGGTTTTATAATTCGAAATTATGCATGATGAATCTTGCGATTTACGAATTATTGATGTTTACTATAATGAAAGTGCCTTATTGATTTTTGTCATAATAAATCTTACACTTTTGGTTTTAAACATGATAATTGTTTTTATTTGGCATAAATGAAATAAAATCATATGAATTGAAACAACTAAAAAGATAAAAATATTTTTTAAAAAAATTATTTTTCTCTATCTTATTGATCTTGATGATTATTATGATAAATCTATGTATACCATTTTGAATCTCTTGAAAGTAATGTTGAGATTTTGATAAATTTGATGATTTTAATTTGAATGAGTTTGTATTCAAATCATGATCTTGATTTCTTGGATTTACTACTTGAGATTTTTTAATCATGATCTCTTCTTTGTACACCTATAATTTTGTTATTTATAAAAAGAAGAGATTTGATAAAATGAATCATGTCTTTTATAATTCAAGAGGTCTTATCTTTCATGACATGATGCCGTTGGATTTATGGCTTGTATGCATTGAAATAATTGAAATGTTTTGCACTATTTTTTTCTTCCCTTATTTTTTCTTGTTTACAATGATAAAATAGGAAAACTTATTATCATGCATGACAAGATGCAATTTGACATATTAATATCATGATGATTTGAAACATTTATGATTTGAAATTATGTATGCAATTGCTTTTATTGTGATGATATTTGCATGTAATGTGTATCATGAATGCTCTAAATGATGAATGCTTGGTATCATGATCAAAATATTGATAAATACTATGATTTATTACCAAAATGATGTATCATGTATGATATGCCCATAGTGATTAATTTATTTGTATAATGCATGAAGGAAGGATACAAATATAAAGTTTTGAAATTGTGCATATTTTTATTTGAAAACATAATGATGCATAAATAAAATTGATACTTACCTTTGTCATGATTTAAAAATTGATGTAAAGGGTCTTCCTTTCTTTTTGCCAATAACAAAGGGGGAGAAAAAGTTGCTAATGTGCTATCTTGAATTGATGTAAAGGGTCATCTCAAAGATAAATTAGCTAGCTTGCATAAGTCAAGAAAATGTAAAAACTTGCTTACTTTCTTACACATCTAAAGAGAAGATGCAAATGTAACACTTGCCAAATTATTTGCTTGCCTTATGTAAAACATTGTCTCTTGCTAGTTTGGCATTTTGCTAAGGAAGCAAAAATGACACTTCTCAAAAGAGAAGAAAGAGCTTACTACCTTGAACATCACAAGCTTGCCTATCTTAAGAAACAAAAATTACAAAAGTGCTATCTTGCCTATCTCAAGAAGCAAAACTTGCAACTTGCACATTGCAATAGGAAGCAAGAATCATGAGCTTACACAAGAAAGCTATCTTGTATTTGCTTTCAAAATTTTTGCTAGCTTGTATATAGCAAAATTTGTATATCGTAAAAATTGCTAGCTTGTAGCCTAAAGAGAAGTAAACAGTTGCTTTCTTGAACATCTCAAAATTGCTAGCTTGCGTGTGTTAAAATATTGAAAAAATTTTACTAGCTTGTATATTGTAAACTTGCTATTGTACTACCATGTATATCTATGATGATAGCAAACTTGCATAATAATAAAAATAGATATTATATTTTTCATGTAATGAGTTGAACTTATATTTCCAAATACATGATAGTGGAACTTCTCCTTTTTGTTGATGACAAAGGGGGGAGAAGTATGATCATGTTATGCATGATGACGTGTTGCAAATATTCATGATGAATAATTGTAATGACTTGAATTCAGTTTGAATTCAAGGTTCTATCAATATGGCATATTAATAGGGAGAGTTTGTTTAAACTCTGGGAGTTAAGGTTAACTCTGTCATCAAGTGGTTGTCATCATCAAAAAGGGGGAGATTGTTGAATCTCGTATTTTGATAATGAAACCACTTGATATGTGTTTATGATTTAATCTACATTTTTGAGTGACGCATGATGCTTCGATCAGGATGAGACAATTAAAGCAGGAAAATCATGTTGTGTCGGAGGAACATGTCAGAAGATTGGACGTCGGACCGGTGGATCGATCGATGTATCGACAGAAGGCTTCAGGTCGTGGATTCAGGCATCAGGCCAAGAAGAGCGGAGATTGTGCCAAGGATATCGGAGTTGTGGAGTCAACTGGCTGATTGGGCAATAGGCCGCAAGAGAGGATGATGCACCGAAGAATCGGACGAAGCGTCGAGGGACCAATGACATGTCGGACAACTTGATTAATTGTCTTGATCAAAGTTTTATTTTAAGTATGCAAGATTAACTACGATAGCTTGAAGATGTAACATCCCTCTTTTGAAATTTATTAATAAGGATTTATATGTAAATTGGAGGACTTATATGTAAATATAAAAATTTCAAGGACTAAACTATTAAGTTACAAAAAGAAAAAAAAAGAAAACCAAAAATTTTGTTTTATCCCACCGCCTCCCACGCTCGTGAAATAGAGAGAGGAGCTGTGGGGCGTGGGGAGAAGAAGAAGAGAAGTAGAGGGAGAAGAGAAGAAAAGAAGAAGAAGAGGGAAAAGAAGAGAGGAGGGAGAAGAGAAGAAAAGAAGAATAAGAAGAGAGGGAAGAGGGAGAGGAGAGAGAGGTAGCTGCAGCAACGTGCATGTGTGGGGCGTTGGGGAGAAGAAGGGAAGAAGAGGAGAAGAAGAGAAGAGGAAAAAGAAGAAAAGAGGAGGGTGGTTGAAGAAGAAGAGAGAGGAGGGTGGCTGCGGCAAGGGCTGCAGCGAGGAGGTGTGGGAGAGAAAAAGGAGAAGCAGGAGAAGAGGTTGTTGATAAAAATAATAGAAGATAAGAAGCTTTATTGAAGTAACTTTAGCTTGAATATATTAATATGTCCTTTTCCTATTTATACAGATTATGAGAAAGGATTTTCCACAACAGAATAAAGGATTTCTCTCAACAGAGTAAGAGATTTCCTCATATAGTTGAGGAAATCTTATCTGCTATCATGTGTTGAATCTCGGATTTTGATGATATAATCAATTGGTGGGTTAATTGATCTAATCCATATTATTGAGTTAAGTGTGCAGGATTAACTACGATAACCAGCAAACATAAAGCAAGGATACCGGAGTCGAGCTCGATGGACGTTTAAGAGACCGAAGAATCATCGGAGATGCTGCCGGAACCATCCGAGAAGAAATCGGGAACGTGTCGGAAGTTCGCCGAAGAAATCGTCGGAGGCTCGCGGAGATCACCGAGAAGGCTCGGCTACTCGTTAAAGTCATCACAAAGATTGGGAGCTTGCAGGGAGTCCGTCGGAAGAAGTTCGTCGGAAAGCTCGCCGGAACAAGACTCGACGTTCGCGGTTGAAAATTTGCTTAGGATGTTTTTGTGTTATGTAGTTCACTTGTAATTAGGATTAGGATTAAGAGATAATCCTATATCCTGGTTAGGGGCCAACTGGGCCCAAAGTCAGATTTGGTTTGGGCTAAAATTAAGCCAAACCAATGAATCGGAGAGCCAGGCGGTGGCACCGCCTGGCTGGGCGGTGAAACCGCCCAGCACCCGAGAGCTGGGCGGTGACACCTCCTTGGCTGGGCGGTTGCACCGTCCAGCACCCGAGTGCTGGGCGGTGGCACCGCCTGGCTGGGCGGTGGAACCTCCAGCACCGGGAACCCTAAGAGAATTCAAATTTTGGAGCCCAAAATTTGAATCCTCTTGAGGCCTATAAATACCCCTCAAATCTCAGCTGAGGTTACAAATTTTGAGAAGCATTTGATTGAGAGAAAAGTCTTAGAAAGTCTTAGCAAGTCTTGTTTTCAATTTGCTAGAGAGTTCTCCTCCTTCTTTCTTATTGAAAATTTGTAAGAGGTTGAGCTGCTTGTAAAAGGTTGTAAGAGGGGTGTTTACCCTTCCATTTCAAGAGATTTGCTAGTGGAAGGTGGGAGCCTCATCGAAAAGGGGCCTCGCAAGTGGAGTAGGTCATTTGACCGAACCACTCTAAAATCGGCGTAATCTCTGGTTTACTTTTTATTATTGTCATTTACATTACTGCAAATCTTCTTACTGCTTTAGTTCCTCATTACTCTTGCTGCGCAACTTTAAGAATACGCCTTCAAGTTAAATTTCTCAAGTTTCGTTCTTAACGTACGAAAGATTTTGATTAAAATCGAAGTTTTAATCCGCTGCACTAATTCACCCCCCCCCTCTTAGTGCCGCTCCGATCCTAACAAGTGGTATCAGAGCAAGGTTATCTCTCATATTTGGTTTAATACCCAAGAGAGATGGCTTACTCCGGCATGCAAGAGGGCCATTCTATTGCACGACCACCTTTGTTTAATGGGTCGGATTACACATATTGGAAGACTCGCATGAGAATCTTCCTCATTTCTATGGACTTTGAGCTTTGGTCTATTGTCGAGAATGGATTTCAAAAATCTTCTCTTCCGATGAGCGAATGGAATGAATCGGAGAAGAAGGTTTTTGCTTTAAATGCAAAGGCTATGAATGCCTTGTTTTGTGCACTAGACAAAAACGAATTTAATCGTGTTTCAATGTGTGATTCGACTTTTAATATTTGGAGAACTCTTGAGGTCACTCATGAAGGCACTAGCCGAGTGAAAGAGTCCAAAATCAACATCCTTGTGCACTCTTACGAACTTTTCCGAATGAAACCAAGTGAGTCCATCGGAGACATGTACACCCGGTTTACGGATGTCATCAATGGACTCAAAGCTCTTGGTAAAGATTTTACTAACTTTGAACTAGTAACTAAAATCTTAAGATCCCTCCCTAAAAGTTGGGATCCAAAAGTTACGGTCATTCAAGAGGCCAAAGACCTTAAAGCATTCCCTCTTGAAGAACTCATTGGGTCTCTAATGACCTACGAAATGACATGTCAAGCTCATGACGAGCTCGAGAACCCCCTTCCAAAGAACAGGAAGGATATGACACTCAAATCACAAGAAGACCACTTGAAAGGAACATCAAGTGATGAGGACAGTGATAATGACATTGCACTTTTGACTCAAAAATTTAAGAAATACTTAAGAAAGAACAAATTTAAAAACAAATTTGAACAAAAGAAGGACCAAGTGATTTGCTATGAATGCAAAAAACCGGGACACTACAAGAACGATTGTCCTCAAGCCAAAAAGGGAACATCAAAGAAGAAGGCGTTCAAGGCAACGTGGGATGATTCAAGCGCATCCGAAGAAGAGGAGTCCAACACCGAGCAAGTTGCTCATTACGCGCTAAAGGCGTTAGGAGAAGAGGTATGTGATTTATTTAATGAAGATTTATCTTTTGAAGAACTATCTATTGCTTTTCATGAATTATTTGATGAATGTAGAACTGTTAGCAAGAAGTTAAGTATCTTAAAGAAAGAGCATGCTTTGCTACAAGATAAGTTTGATAGTCTTCAAACTCCTCCATGCTCTAAGTGTGAGCACTTAGAAGCAATAAAAAATGAAAATTTACTTCTTAAGGAAACCTTAAACAAGTTTAAGGTTGGTAGCAAAGGATTAGATATGATCCTTGCACACAAGGGTCACATCGCAAATAGAAATGGAATTGGATTTGTAAAAGGATTACATCAAAATCCTACCACTTTCATAAAAGGACCTACATTACATGTTTCCTCTTATATGAAATGCAACTTTTGTTGCAAATCCGGACATATTGCCTACAAATGCCCATTTAGGAAAATTAGTTCACAAAAATTAATATGGGTTCCTAAAGGAACTATAAAGAATTCAATCATAAATAACAAAGTTAGTGGGTCAATTTTTGAGGCACCCAAAATCAAATGGGTACCTAAAAATCATCCTCTTTTGTAGACAAACCCACAAGCTAGGAGCAAGAGATGGTATCTCGATAGTGGATGCTCAAGACATATGACTGGAGATCCATCTCATTTCTCTATGCTCACTAGCAAAGAAGAAGGGTACGTTACCTTCGGAGACAACAACAAGGGCAAAATCATTGGCAAGGGAACTATTGGTAACAAATTTAATTTTTCCATTGATGATGTCTTACTAGTTGATGGATTGAAACATAATCTCTTGAGTATTAGTCAACTATGCGATAAAGGTTTCATCGTTAGATTTGAATCAAATATGTGCATTATTGAAAAACCAAATCATAACATGACTATGATTGCTTTAAAACAAAATAATGTCTATACCATCAATCTTGATGAACTAAGTAATGAAATGTGCTTCTCCGCCGTAAATGATGATGCTTGGCTTTGGCATAGGAGATTAGGCCATGCAAGCATGAAAACAATATCTAAGATCTCATCTCAAGAATTAGTACGAGGAATTCCAAATATAAAATTTATTAAGGACAAAGTATGCGTTGCATGTCAACTAGGCAAACAAATAAAAACAAGCTTCAAACCAAAAAATCAAATTAGCACTACTAGACCATTACAATTGATCCATTTGGACTTATTTGGACCAATTGATACAACAAGTCTAGGTGGAAGCAAATATGCTTTTGTGATTGTGGATGACTACTCTAGATACACTTGGACCTATTTCTTAGCTCACAAAAGTGATTGCTTCAAGTGTTTCTCTAAATTTTGTAAACTCACTCAAAATGAAAAAGGCTTCATGATTTCATCAATTCGGAGTGATCACGGTGGTGAATTCCAAAACCATGACTTTCAAAATTTTTGCGAAAGTAATGGGTACAATCACAACTTCTCAACTCCAAGAAATCCTTAACAAAATGGAGTAGTTGAAAGGAAAAATAGAAACCTACAAGAAATGGCAAGAACTATGTTGAATGAACATAGTTTACCTAAGTACTTTTGGGCCGAAGCCGTAAATACGGCTTGCTACATCATGAATAGAGTCCTAATAAGACCATCCTTATCCAAAACTCCCTATGAATTATGGAATAACAAAAAACCAAACATCTCCTATTTTAAAGTTTTTGGTTGTAAATGCTTTATTTTAAATGAAAGGGATGCTTTAGGAAAATTTGATGCTAAATCCGATGAAGGCATCTTTCTTGGTTACTCTTCCGTTTCTAAAGCTTTTCGGGTTTTTAATAAAAGAACTTTAGTAATTGAAGAGTCTATTCATGTAGTTTTTAATGAAATTTCCGATTTAAAGAAAAATGATTTTGATGATGATCTTGGTTTTGATAATTTGAATTTAAATGAACCCTCTCCTCAAAATAGCCATTTGAATGCATCTTCTTCCGAAATTTCTTTACCAAAAGAATGGAAGTATGTAGATGCTCATCCAAAAGAGCAAATTATAGGAGATACATCAAAAGGGGTTCAAACTCGTTCTTCTTTCAAAAATTTCTGTGCTAACGCCGCTTTCCTTTCTCAAATTGAACCTAAATGCATTGACGAAGCCTTAAAAGATGATTTTTGGATCATTGCAATGCAAGAAGAATTGAACCAATTTGAGAGGAATGAGGTATGGAAGCTTGTTCCTAGACCAAGTGACCACTTAGTCATAGGTACTAAGTGGGTCTTTAGAAACAAGCAAGACGAAAATGGTATCGTGGTTAGAAACAAGGCTAGATTAGTGGCCAAAGGTTTCAACCAAGAAGAAGGTATCGATTACGAAGAAACCTTCGCTCCCGTGGCTCGATTAGAAGCCATAAGGATGCTCCTTGCCTATGCTAGTAGTAATAATTTTAAACTATTTCAAATGGATGTTAAAAGTGCTTTCTTGAATGGTTTTATTTTCGAAGAAGTATTTGTCGAACAACCTCCCGGATTTGAAAATTCTCTTCTTCCTAATCATGTATTCAAATTGACTAAAGCTCTCTATGGCTTAAAACAAGCTCCTAGAGCTTGGTATGAAAGGCTTAGTTCCTTTCTTATTTTAAATAATTTTACCAAAGGCAAGGTTGATACTACATTGTTTATTAAACATTTTGAAAATAATTTTCTTATTGTGCAAATTTATGTTGACGATATTGTGTTTGGCTCTTCGGATGAATCACTATGTGAATCATTTGCCAAATGTATGAGTCTTGAATTTGAAATGAGTTTAATGGGTGAATTAACTTTCTTTTTGGGATTACAAATCAAACAACTTAGTGATGGTATATTTCTTAACCAATCCAAATATACATTAGAATTGTTAAAACGATTTAACATGGATAATTCAAAAGCAATAAACACCCCTATGAGTACTGCGACTAAGTTAGATATGGATGAAAATGGTGAAAGTTTCGATCAAAAAACATATAGGGGAATGATAGGTAGTCTACTCTACCTCACTGCGACTAGACCTGATATTATGTTTAGTGTAGGACTTTGCGCTAGGTTTCAATCTAATCCTAAATTATCTCATCTTAAGAGTGTTAAAAGAATATTTAAGTATCTTAAAGGAACTCCAAATTTAGGATTGTGGTATCCAAAATCTGAAAATTTTGATCTAATAGCTTATGCAGATGCTGATTTTGGCGGATGCAGGATAGATAGAAAAAGTACATCCGGAACATGCCAATTTTTAGGACATGCACTTGTTTCTTGGACTTCCAAGAAACAAAATTCAGTTGCACTATCTACGGCGGAAGCCGAATACATTGCTGCAAGTGCATGTTGTGCACAAGTAATTTGGATGAAAAATACATTAGAAGACTATGGAATTCACCTTGAAAATATTCCCATAAAATGCGATAATACTAGTGCCATATGCCTTACTAAAAATCCAATTCAGCACTCTAGAACTAAGCACATCGACGTTAAGCATCATTTCATACGCAATCATGTTCTTAACAATGATGTTGTTCTAGAATTCATTGACACAAAGCATCAATTAGCAGATATATTTACAAAAGCTTTGAATGAAGACCAATTTGAATTCATCCGAAGGGAATTAGGCATGCTAAATTGTCCCTAAAATGAACTTCACAAAAAGGACTCGTTCTTTTCCCTTCGTTTATGAATTTAAATTCTTCCTTCTTCTTCAATTCAAAATGATCCATTAAAGTATAAATTATGATCTTGAGGGAAGAAGCTAAACAAAAGGAAGGAAGAAAATTTTTTTTCTTTCCTCCGCGTGATGCCAGCGGTGGCACCGCCAGATCCGGCGGTTGAACCGACTGGCGCTCGGGCGCCAGGCGGTGACACCGACCAGTTTGGCGGTGACACCGACCGAGTCACCCTTTTAACCCGAGGGGTTAGGGCCGGCGGTGACACCGCCCCCAACCCGAAGAAAGACCTCTCCGAAACCCTCTCCCATTCCCTCTAACCCTCATTCTAACTCTTAGAAACATTGGAGAAGGATTCTTGGTGGTCCAAGCTTTCCATCTCTCAACATAATCTCCACAAGGTAACATTTGAAATCCCTCCTTTCTTTTCTCTTTCTCTTGCTTATTTTTTCACAATTTCATCATCATCTTGTCTAGAAAATGGCTCCAAAGAGATCAAAATGAATAAGGATTGAAGGAGATTCATATAACCATGACCTTTTTAGATCAAAAGAGGTAGCCCTTAGCTTTCCAAAATTTGAAACACGATGTGTCCATAAGGGAAAATACGTTGATTTGGATGAACTAGAGGACTTAGATCCCATTAAGTGGTTTGCTGAACTAGAAGCTCTACCTCTACTACAAATAGATGAACCAATCTATCCACGGTTAGTGAGATTGTTCTATGCCAACCTATATGAAGACAATGATAGCCTAAGCACTTACATTTTAGGAACACCCATTAGAATTTTTGACAGCACCATTTGTGAGCTAATTGGCATAACTGAAAAAGATAGGGGATGCTATTTTAAAGGTAAATGGGACGTCAAAAAAATAGGAGCAACCTATTCCGAAGCCGTGAAAACAATTTTTACAAATCCAAACCTTGACTTCCTACCCAAGAGCTGTGAACACTTAATGCCTTTCAACTCTAAAATTCTTCATCACATTATCACAAGCATCATATTCCCTAAACAATTTCATCTTGACGAAGTAAGTCAATTAGAGATAGGAACCATGTATTGGATTATGACCGGTCAGCATAATTGTTTCGGGTACTTGATTCGCCAACACATGCAGGAAATTATGACTAAAGATACTATATTGCCATATGGGAGGTTAATCACTAGAATTCTTCATGCCTATGACATTTGCATTCCACCCGATGAAGAATCTATTCAAAATGATCGATATAACATAATAAATAAAAACCTGCTAAAAAAACTTAGGTGCACTCTTAGCAATGGCATATGGGTTTGGCAGCCTAGAAGGACGGATCCAATTCCTACACCAATAGAACAACCCGAAACACCAATTCTTATGGGAAATGAATCTCCTCCTCCTAGTCCCTTTGGAGCAGCACCTTCAGCTCCTGTTTCCTCCTCTGAAGATATCATTATGGCAGAGCTATCTCAGATCAAATCACAGCAAGAACAAATTCAGAATCAACAAGTTGAAATTTTGAAGACACTACGACAGATGAATGAAAAAATAGATATCATGTATCAGCACTGTGGATTACCTCCTAAGGATTAAATTGATGTATCTTTTTATTCTGTTCTGTTTGCTTTTAAAAACAAGTTCATGTTTGTCATCGATTGTACGATAACTGATCTTTCCTTTAGATAACTACTGTCTTAATCTGCATAGATGATGATGTCTTTTGGATAAACTATTTCTGGCAAATTTGAATGATGAACTTTGATAAATGCTAAACCTTTTTCTATGATCATCAATTAGCTGGCTTGTCTCTTTTTGTTGATGACAAAGGGGGAGAAGTGATGACTTGCACCAGAACGATAGCATGACTAATATGAATTACAAAAACTTATGTGATATGAATGTCCTATATGACTTGCAAATCCTTGAAAATATCACAAGATTGATATCATGAAATTTATATTGAAAATCTTTATCTTCTGTGTGATATGAATGTCTTATATGACTTGCAAATCCTTGAAAATATCACAAGATTGATATCATGAAATTTATATTGAAAATCTTTATCTTCTGTCGTAGCAAAATTCGTCCCGTATCATTTAACTTATGATTTTCATTGAAGTTTCGTACTTACTATTGTTTAATGAGGATAACGATAAAGTTCTACGATTAGAACTTATCGGGTTATGCTTGAATCCAATGGGATGGAATTCAAGTGTTTTTTATCTTCTCATAATATGGCATATAGATAGGGGGAGTTATGTTTAACTCCGTCATCAATTGATTGTCATCATCAAAAAGGGGGAGATTGTTGAATCTCGGATTTTGATGATATAATCAATTGGTGGGTTAATTGATCTAATCCATATTATTGAGTTAAGTGTGCAGGATTAACTACGATAACCAGCAAACATAAAGCAAGGATACCGGAGTCGAGCTCGATGGACGTTTAAGAGACCGAAGAATCATCGGAGATGCTGCCGGAACCATCCGAGAAGAAATCGGGAACGTGTCGGAAGTTCGCCGAAGAAATCGTCGGAGGCTCGCGGAGATCACCGAGAAGGCTCGGCTACTCGTTAAAGTCATCACAAAGATTGGGAGCTTGCAGGGAGTCCGTCGGAAGAAGTTCGTCGGAAAGCTCGCCGGAACAAGACTCGACGTTCGCGGTTGAAAATTTGCTTAGGATGTTTTTGTGTTATGTAGTTCACTTGTAATTAGGATTAGGATTAAGAGATAATCCTATATCCTGGTTAGGGGCCAACTGGGCCCAAAGTCAGATTTGGTTTGGGCTAAAATTAAGCCAAACCAATGAATCGGAGAGCCAGGCGGTGGCACCGCCTGGCTGGGCGGTGAAACCGCCCAGCACCCGAGAGCTGGGCGGTGACACCTCCTTGGCTGGGCGGTTGCACCGTCCAGCACCCGAGTGCTGGGCGGTGGCACCGCCTGGCTGGGCGGTGGAACCTCCAGCACCGGGAACCCTAAGAGAATTCAAATTTTGGAGCCCAAAATTTGAATCCTCTTGAGGCCTATAAATACCCCTCAAATCTCAGCTGAGGTTACAACTTTTGAGAAGCATTTGATTGAGAGAAAAGTCTTAGAAAGTCTTAGCAAGTCTTGTTTTCAATTTGCTAGAGAGTTCTCCTCCTTCTTTCTTATTGAAAATTTGTAAGAGGTTGAGCTGCTTGTAAAAGGTTGTAAGAGGGGTGTTTACCCTTCCATTTCAAGAGATTTGCTAGTGGAAGGTGGGAGCCTCATCGAAGAGGGGCCTCGCAAGTGGAGTAGGTCATTTGACCGAACCACTCTAAAATCGGCGTAATCTCTGGTTTGCTTTTTATTATTGTCATTTACATTACTGCAAATCTTCTTACTGCTTTAGTTCCTCATTACTCTTGCTGCGCAACTTTAAGAATACGCCTTCAAGTTAAATTTCTCAAGTTTCGTTCTTAACGTACGAAAATTTTTGATTAAAATCGAAGTTTTAATCCGCTGCACTAATTCACCCCCCCCCTCTTAGTGCCTCTCCGATCCTAACATCATGCCCCTATAAGATGGTGCTCCTGTCAAGGATACCAATCTTGGATTGATGCAAAGCAAACAGTTTACGAGCCAGAGGCTTCATGAGTAGGGCAAGAGCAGATCGTTGTTGTTGTTGTTGTTGTGGCTGTTGTTGCGACTACGACGGCGATGGCTGTAGTAAAGGAGAAAGTTGTAGCAGAGTAGTAGAGGAGGAAGTTACAGCGATGTTGCAGCGAT
This sequence comes from Musa acuminata AAA Group, assembly GCF_036884655.1. NCBI lineage: Eukaryota > Viridiplantae > Streptophyta > Magnoliopsida > Zingiberales > Musaceae > Musa > Musa acuminata. Next base: position 655,244 of record NC_088328.1, read on the forward strand.
GCTATAGCAGAGGAGAAAGCTACAGCAGAGGTGCAATAGAGGAGAAAGCTACAATATAGGTACAATAGAGGAGGAAGCTACAACGATACTACAATAGAGAAGAAGGCTACAGCAAAGGAGGAAAGGTGGGGTAGTGCTGGTGAGCGTAGCACTAGAAACGCCACAGCAGAAGGGAACGGACGTTGGCGCAGAGTGGCAGTGGAGAAGACAGTTGCCGTTCGCCGAGGAGGAAAGATTTATCGCACCGATGACCTGACGATAGAAAAATAGTAGTAGAAAGCCTTTTCTTTTGCCGTCGGAGGTGGAGAAGCACTAGTGATGAGTCGACAGCGAGAAGAGAGCTTGCTCTAGGCAAATGGCTCTGATACCATGATGAAAATAATAGAAGATAAGAAACTTTATTGAAGAAGCTTTATTGAAGTAACTTTAGCTTGAATACATTAATATGTCTCTCTCCTATTTATATAGATTAGGAGAGAGTATTTTCCTCAACAGAATAGAGGATTTCTCTCAACAGAGTAGAGAGATTTCCTCATATAGTTGAGGAAATCTTATCTGCTATCAATTGTGACACCTCTGTTTCCTATAGGAGGAAACAGAGAAGAGGGTGTGTGTGGCACCGGGGAGGAGAAGGGGAGGAGAAGGGAAGGAGAGGAGAAGAAGAGAAGAAGAAGAGCAGGGGAGGAAGAAGAGGCTGCGACTGCGGCGGTGGTAGCTGTAGCTAGAAGAGAAGAACGAGAGGGAAGAAGAGGAAGAGGGGAAGGTGGTTGTGGCTGCAGCTGCGATAGTAGCTGTGGCGGCGGCGGTGACTATGGCAACGACAGCGATGGTGGCTGTGGCAGCCACATTTGGGAAAGAAAAAAAAAAAAGAAGGAACGAGAGTAAGGGAGAGCAGGTGAATGTGCCCCTATGTTCTGTACGAGCTGCAGTTGTGGAGGAAGAAAGAAGATTGGTGCAAAAAATGAAAACAGGGAGAGGAGACAGAGAAAAATAAAAGAAAGATTCGGGCATACACCTTCTTCAGATCTTTGGATCAAAATCTCCGAAAGGCAAGTGTCCCGATCTTTTCTCCTACAAGTGTTATCTTTCTATCGCAAGTGTTATCTTTTCTATTGCGAGTGTTCCGATCCTTCCTATTGTAAGCTTTCTAATCTTTCCTATTGCAAATGTCCCGATCTTTTCTCCTACAAGTGTTATCTTTTCTATTGCAAGTGTTATCTTTTCTATTGCGAGTGTTCCGATCCTTCCTATTGCAAGCTTTCTAATCTTTCCTATTGCAAGTGTCCCGATCTTTTCTCCTACAAGTGTTCCGATCCTTCCTATTGCAAGCTTTCTAATCTTTCGTATTGCAAGTGGTCCTAATCTTTCCTTATTACAATTTTATCTCTACATTTGCTTTGAATATATGGAACTTTGGAATTGTTCTAACCTTGCATTTGATATATCTCCTGTTTAGACGTAACAATTTGAATCTGTGAAACTTTCGAGATTCTGACCTTTCTACCTTTATATGGTTATAACTTTATACACCGACCTCTGATTTGGAAAAACTTGTTTGATATGAATATAGACTCATAAACCTTTCTTTCGATAGTTTATTTTAAGAATTCAGAGTAAGTTTGCCTGTCCAAACTTCTCTTTTAAATAAGCCTACGAATTCTGTAAAATAAGGATCGTAATTTCTGAACTTTTGTTACTGAACTGCCTATAAGTCCCTGTTGAAAACTTTGATTTATTCCAAGCTTATTTCATTTTAAACTAGACTCGTAGATCTTTCATTTGATAGCTAGATTGAAAGATTTAGAGTCCAAATGCCTAGTTTTCTATTGAAGCTGACCTTGTGAATCCTGTAAAATTGAGATTTGTTCTTTGATCTTGGGTTACTAAATCTATTGTAACACTTTGTTGGAAACTTCGATTTATACGGACTTATATTATCTGAAAATAGATTGAAATATCTTTCCACAATAGCTTTCTTGAGTATATTGGAGCACAATTGATAGTTTGAATCATTTGTTCAATGTGCCTCTCGAATTCTGTCAGAATCGAGCTTTGATCGATTTCGCCTATTCTTATTTCATCTCTTTAGGAATTGATTCAGCTAAAATCCTTACCTCAATTCAGCTTTACATTACTACTTTAAATTTCTATATACTCTTGTCCTACATGTATTTGAATACCTAAATATGTTATGTAAACTTCATGTTTGTATCGCAATGTTTCGTGTAGGCACATGTATTCCGTTGTTCCGCATGTGTTTCCGATATGTCCCAATTTATTGTTCATAATACCCTTTTGTACTCTGATATTTGTGGGATTATTTGGACCTTTGCCAGAAATGGTAAAGGGTATGTGCTTAGAGCCCGCGATGCTCTATATTATGTTTTGTGGTCATTCAGAAATGGATGGACCATATTATGTTTGGAATCCCACTTCACCTTCTATCTGTTTGATATAAAATTCAGAGCCGACCTAGCACTTGGGCAGGGGGAGAGGGCTCGAGTAGGAAAGGGCTACCCATGGATGGAGTTGAGAACTCATCACGGCGTGGAGCCACCATTGAGTTAAACCTCACATGCACTATGCTAGGGTACGACGTCTGAGCTTCTGTTTCGTATTTTGTATTGATATGCTCCAAAATGTTTCCTGTGCCATTGATATACTTCAAAATGCTTCACATACCATTGATATGTTCCGAAATATTTCATATGTCACTGATATGCTCTGAAACATTTCATACGCCTTTGAAATGCTCTGAAATGTTTTATTTGCTATTATTATGCTTTGAAATGTTCCATATGTTATTGATATGCTTCGAAATGTTTAATCTGTTATTGGTATGCTTCGAAATATTTCATATGTCGTTGATATGCTCCGGAACATTTCATACGCTATTGATATGCTCCAATTACTCTATGCTCCATTTGTTTTGGAACCAAATATGTTACGATTGAAATGACATATATGATTTTGTATCTAATGAGATGGCATCCTTGAATCTCTTGTATTCTACTTGGCATTGTGATATCTGACTTATTTGAAATCGTTCTTTTTGTTCTGAATATGCTTTGTCACTTACTGAGCTGTTTTTAGCTCACTCCGTTGTTATATAAAATCTTTCAGGTCAGCTTGTCACTCTTTGAGATGTTTGAATTAGGCTGAGGTAGTGGAGAGCTATCCAGAATTATGGGCAAGTCTTGTTGGTTATTATGTTATTGTTGTATAAGCATATTTTGTATGTAATGAAATGTTGTCAATGAACTGAAATGGATATACCTTGTAAAAGTGTTAGAAGATCTCTCTTATTTGGAATTCCAGAATTTAAGTCTAGTTTACGATAATATGAACTTGTGGTAAATGGTTGGAGTTCTGATTGTATAAATTACTTAGCTTGTGGATTTATAAATGTTGTTCATGTTTGTTAAGTTGGCTTGGGTTGTCATAAATGGGAATTATCGAGTGATGTGATATATGATTATAAACTGCACAGGTTTTATAGATGTGAATTTGATAGAATATTTTTCAGTGTCCTCAAATGTTAGTTTGGATCCTGGATTGGTTTGTGATGAAAATTTTAATATTATCGATATTTTTGAGAGGCATGACAGAAGATATAAAGCAAGTCTACCGGAGTTAAGTTTGATAGGTGTTCGAGAGTCCGCTGAGAGTCCGAAGATTCATCGGAAGTGCTGTCGGAATCAACTGAGAAGAAATCGGGGACTTGCTGAAGTTTTTGGAAGTCCACCGGAGAGATCGTCGGAGGTTTGCGGAGATCACCGATAAGGTTCGGCTACTTGCCAAAGACTCACTAAACTCGCCATAAGACCGGGAGCCTGTTGGGAGTCCGCTTAAAGAAATCTGAGGGTGTATCGGAAGTCCGTTGGAAGTTCACCGGAAAGCTCGTCGGAAGGAAACTCGACGTTGTCTGTTAAAAACCCGCTTAGGACTATGTCTTAATTTCATAGTTTGCATATAATTAGGGTTAAGATTAAGGGTTAATCCTATAACCCAGTTAGGGGCCAATTGGGCCCAAGTTCGGACTGGTTTGGGCCAAGTTTGGAGCCTAACCAATGAGCTAAAATAGTCTAGGCGGTGGCACCGCCAGACTTGGCGGTGGTATCGCCCAGAACCTGAGAGTTTTGGCGGTGGCACCGCCAGCAAACTGCTGGATTGGGCGGTGGCACCGCCCAGCACCTGAGAGGTCTAGCGGTGGCACCGCCGGACTGGGCGGTAGCACTACCAGTACACTATCAGAGTCAGACACTGATAGGTGGTGGCACCGCCAACATCGGGAACCCAAAAGTAATTCAAATTTGGAGCCTAAATTTGAATCCTCTTGGGGCCTATAAATACCCCTCAATTCTCAACAGAGAATACAACCTTTGAAAAGTTAGAGATTGAGATAAAGCCTTAACAAAGTCTTTAGCATGTCTTGTTTTCGATAGCTTAAGTGTTCACCTCCCTCTTTCTCTTTGAAAATATGTAAGAGTGTGAACCACTTATAAAATGTTGTAAGAGGGGTATTTGTCCTTCCCCTTCAAAGTGATTTGTTAGTGGAAGTTGGGAGCCTCATTGAAGAAGGCTTCGCAAGTGGATGTAGGACATTTTGACCGACCCACTTTAAATTGGTGTGTTCCTTGAATATGTGAGTGTTTACCTTTCTTAAACCGTTATTTACATAGTATCAAGCTTTCGGTTTTTATCTTCTCACTTTACTCGAGCTACTTTCACCAAGTTATTCATTGTTGAATCGAAATCTCTACGCATTTACGAAATTATTTTCAAACTTACGAGTTTTAATCCACTGCACTAATTCACCCCCCACCTCTTATTGTCGCTCTGATCCTAACAGATAAAACTAAAAATTATATTAATTATGTAATTATTTAAATTTTATGTCCAAACACATGAAAGATACACTTCTCCTTTCTATTGATGACAAAGGGGGAGAAGTATAATCATGTTATGCATGATGATGTGTTGCAAATATTCATGATGAAATTTGCATTGACTTAAATTCGGCTTGAATTCAAGGTTCTATCAATATGGCATATTGATAGGGGGAGTTTGTTTAAACTCCGGGAGTTAGTTTTAACTCCGTCATCAATTGGTTGTCATCATAAAAAAGGGGGAGATTATTGAGTCTTATATTTTGATGATGAAACCAATTGATAATTGTTTATAATTTGATCTGTGTTTTGAGTGACGCAGGATGCTTCGATCAGGATGAGACAATTAAAGCAGTAAAAATCTTGTTGGGTCGGAGGAAAACATGTTAGAAGATTGGACATCGTGCCGGTAGATCGGTCGACATATCGATAGAAGGCTTCAAGCCATGGATTCGGGCATTGGGCCAAGAAGAGTGGATATTGCACCAAGGATATCGGAGTTACGGAGTTAACTAACCAATTGGGCAATAGGCCACAAGAGAGGACAATGCGCCGAATAATCAGATGAAGCGTCGAGGGACCAATGACATGCCGAATAACATAATTAATGCTTAGTATTAATTGTCTAGATCGAAATATATTTTTACATATGTAGGATTAACTACAATAGTAAGGTATGATGCAAAATGAAGTCCCGGAGTCAAGGACGTGATTTCATTGGGAGTTCAAGAGTTCGTTCGAAGTTCTATCAGAACCAGCCGAGAAGTCTCGGAGCTTGCCAGAGAAGCTCATTGGAACTCGCCAAGAAGACCATCGTGAAGTCCAGGAGCTTGTCAGGAGTCTGCCAGAACATTGCCGAGAGATCGTTGGATGTTCGCCGGAAGAAATCAAGATATAGGGACTTGTTTAGCTTAGCAAATGTCTTAGGAATCGTAATTCGTATGTAATTGGGTTTGGATTTGGGCCAACCCAATTAGGGGCCAGCTAGGCCCATTTAAAGACTGTGTTAGGCCCAATGAGAGGCCCAAACAGTGCCCCAAGAAGTGGCATATATTGGGAAATCTTGGGGGGCGACATCAGATGCGCAGCGGAAGAACAAGAAAACAAAATCCCTGATTCCCAAAGAGATGTTCGTCGTCGTGCGAAGATTGGTGCGCAAAATTCACGAAACTTAAAACTGCGTATAGAGTAGATTGTGTTACCTAGGGAGATTGTATATCCTTGTTTCCTTGCAGATCCTTAGGAGAGGGTGAAGGAGGTCAAGCGTCCTCCTCTCTAGCGGTGATCCACACAGCAGGGCTGTGACGACGCTCCTCAAAACTCCAAGCCTGCTCTGAGGTGGAGAGGGAGAGGAGAATAGGAGAGGCAAGCAAAGGCTCTAGCCTATGAGGCTTTGAATCCCTCCTATTTATAGAGGTCCTCTGTCAAACCCTAATGGATCCTCCCCTAGTGGGTATTGGATCTGCATCCAATAATCCAAGCCTTTTAGATTAGTGGATCTCTATCCAATAATCTCTCATGGGCTCTTATTGGATCTTTTCCATGGGATCCAATAATTCGGGGGCTTATTGGATATCCAATAAGATAAGGGCTCTGTCGGATATCTCATATCCGAACCTCTACTCATCGCAATGCCTACCATATGTGTGTGACCCTCTAGGCCCAATATCGAGCTGGCCGTGAGTCATACCTATCAGAACTCCTTCTAACTTAGTGAATTATTATCTTTGTAATAATTCACTAGACTCATTGACTACGGACATACTAGGCCACTACGCCGTAATCCTCAAACGATATAGGGGAATCCAATCCATTGGACCTGTCTGTCCTCAGTTACCATGTACCTATAGTCCCTCATCCATCTAATATGCTAGAGACCGTATATCGAGCATGGTGCTGTCAGACCCATACGGTTTCTACTCGAGTCTCGCTCTAATCGGATTCTCCCGCAGAACTCTTTCTCTCTCAACCCGAATGACCCTGGCCAGGGATTTATCTGAGCAAGAACATATAGGATATTCCTCTCATGACGCCAAGAGTGGATGATCCTTTATCGACACTCAATAGCCCTCGTAAGGTCGACTACCACTCCCAATGACCAGTTGTACTAGATCTGGGACAGCCAAACCTATAAGTCTAGTATCAAAGAGTGGAGCACTTATGTAGGACATCCTTGGTGTCTCAAGTCTAAGGACCAGATATACCACTAGGACTACGGAATCGCTGTCTGACAATAAGGCATCATCAACCATCCAGTATTCCGTAAGCGGATCAATCAGTAAATTCATTATCCAATGAGCACCTGTACTGTATCCTTAGTGTCCCTACATGAGCAGCTATAAGACCAGCTGCATCCATCATATGGACGGGTATACGACACACCAATCTGTCCAGTTATCACGATGTCCCTCTCGAGTAACCTATGACCGGGATTATTTAGGATCTGTGTTTAAAGGTGAATCGATCTCATTATCGTGATCTCATCACGATCAGATTCTCATTGCACAAATCCAAGGACATCACAGTATATATGCATATATGCAATAGTTATAATGACAGTATATATGCATATATACAATCTCCCCCTTTATGATAATGACAACCAATTGATGGCGGAGTTAACCTTAACTCCCCCTATCTATATGTCATACTTGAATTCAAAGCCTTTGAATTCAAGAGACATATTGATAAGTCAATTTCATTTAAATTTATCAATACCCTCATCATGATTCCTATCATGATATAGCAATTCTGAAAATGATGTCAAGGCATGACATCCATTTTCAAGTCTTATATTTCAAACATGAAGGATAGCAATCATAGCAAATCATCATATGGTAAGATATCAATATTATAAAATTACAATGTAAGCTCTAGATATCTTAACATAATACAAATATTTCTAGTGTATAACAATTCATTCTATCATCAATTTACCACAGATTTCTCCCCCTTTATCATCAATAAAAAGGAGAGTGATTCAAGAGTATTTCAAGTGTTGTAAAAATTCATATCGTAAAAAAATTCATGTCATTTTTCAACAATAAGCGGTAAGATATCATTCATACAACTTATTTTTCAAGCAATCATGACATGGTATTATTCAAAAGTCCATTAAGGAGATAGCTTTCATTACTTCTTTCCTTTTTATTTGTCATTAACGTTTTGTATGAAGGAGGAAAGCCATTGAGAACTAACTTTAAATGAAGTTTAAAAATGATAAGAGATTAAATCATGCTTCATTTTTACAAGGATCAAGATATACATGTGAAATTAAATCCTTGCAAGTGTCCATCTAAAAAAAATCTTCCTTCATCAAGAAAGAATTTATGTGAAAGAATGATTACATCAAATCTATTTCTCAAAAAAAAAAAATTACAAAAGATAAGTCCATGAGAGATGCATTTATCAATTAATTTCATGTATCAAAAATTATTTAGTGATGGAGCATGGATATGTAATAAATTCGATATAGTATAGGCTCATGAAAGCTCCATTCAAGAAATATCTTAAGTCCAGAAGAGAAGTACAAAATCATACATTTGGACAAAGTTTTATTATGGCTCTTCAATCATAATTATGCAGCAAAATTATTAATGCATTGTAGTACTCAAAGATTAAGAATCCGATGAATGAACCTTCTCAAATCACAATGAGAATATAAGGTGCTCATCATGGAAACTTATAGCCCCAAGGCACACAATTTTCAATACAGAATTTAAGTAAATGATCAAAGAATCAAGAAAGTCCAAAAATGAGATTTAATAAATTCATGCATTCGAACAAGTCAACATTGCTAATTCTCTTCTAATAAAATCAAATTGTTCTTCACTTAAAGGTTTTGTAAAAAAATCGGCCAATTGATGTTTTGTATCAATAAACTCTAGGATTACATCATGATTAGTGACATGATCTCATATAAAGTTATGTCTAATGTCAATATGTTTTGTTCTAGAGTGTTGAATGAGATTCTTTGTTAAATATATTGCACTTGTGTTATCACATTTATTGGGAATCTTTTTAAGATGAATTTTATAATCTTCTAAGGTGTTTTTCATCCGCACATCTTGTGCACAGTATGTACTAGCTGCAATCTACTCAACTTCAGTTGTTGATATTGCAATTGAGTTTTATTTCTTAGATGACCAGGAAACAAGGGTATGTCCAAAAAATTGACATGTTCCTGATATGCTTTTTCTATCTAGTCTACATCTAGCAAAATCCACATCAGCATAAGCAATTAACTCAATTTTTTTAGATTTTAGATATCATAATCCTAGATTTGTGGTTCCTTTAAGATATCTAAGTATTCTTTTAACTGCTTTGAGATGAGATATCTTAGGATTAGATTGAAACCTAGCATAAAGTCCTACACTAAACATGATATCCGGTCTAGTTATAGTGAGATAAAGTAAACTTCCTATCATACCCCTATAAGTTTTTTTATCAAAGCTTTCTCCACTTTCATCAATTTCTAACTTTGTGGAGGTGCTCATAGGAGTGTTGATAGCTTTTGAGCTATCCATATTAAACATTTTTAGTAAATCTAAAGCATATTTTATTTGACTAATAAATGTGCCATTACTTAGTTGTTTGATTTGTAAACCTAAAAAGAAGGTTAATTCTCCCATCAAACTTATTTCAAATTCAAAGCTCATACTTTTAGCAAAAGATTCACAAAGAGATTCGTTCATGGAACCGAAGATAATATCATCAACATAAATTTGAACAATGAGAAAATTATTTTCAAAATTTTTGATAAACAATGTAGTATCGACCTTGCATTTAGAGAAATTAGTTTCAATAAGAAATGAACTAAGTCTCTCATACAAGCCCTTGGGGCTTGTTTTAAATCATAGAGAGATTTAGTTAATTTAAACACATGATTAGGGAGACTATTATTCTCAAATCTAGAAGGTTGTTCAACATAAACTTCTTCAGAAATAAAGTCATTTAGAAAAGCACTTTTAACGTCCATTTGAAATAACTTAAAATTATTGCTACTAGTATAGGAAAGGAGCATCCTTATGGCTTCTAATCGAGCCACATGTGCGAAGATTTCTTCATAATCGATACCTTCTTCTTGGTTGAAACTTTTGGCCACTAATCTAGCCTTATTTCTAACCACAATACCATATTCATCTTGCTTGTTTCTAAAGACCCATTTAGTACTAATAACTAAATGGTCATTTGGCCTAGGAACAAGCTTCCACACCTCATTTCTCTCAAATTGATTTAACTCATCTTGCATTGTGATAATCCATGAATCATCTTTCATGGCTTCGTCAATATATTTAGGTTCAATTTAGGAGAGAAAAGCGACGTTGGCATAAAAATTTTTAAGAGAAGAACGTGTTTGAACCCCTTTAAATATGTCTCCTATGATTAGCTCCTTAGGATAAGCATCTACATACTTTCAATCCTTGGGTAAGGATGTTTTGGAAGTAGATGCATCCAAGTTGCTAGTTGGAGAAGGGGTTTCATTTAAATTCACGGTATCAAAGTTAACATCATCATCAAAATCATTTTTTTTAATTTCAAAAATCTCATTAAAAATAACATGAATGGATTATTTTATAATTAATGTTCTTTTATTGAAGATACGAAATGCTTTAGAAATCGAAGAATAGCCAAGAAAAATTCCTTCATCGGATTTTGCATCAAATTTTCCTAAGGCATCTTTTTCATTCAAGATAAAACACTTACACCCAAAAACTTTAAAATATGAAACATTGGATTTTTTGTTATTCCATAACTCATAAGGAGTTTTGGTGAGTAAGGGTCTTATTAGAATTCTATTCATGACATAGTAAGCCATGTTTACAGTTTCGGCCCAAAAATATTTGGGTAGGCTATGTTCATTCAATATGGTTCTTACCATTTCTTGTAAATTTCTATTCTTTCTTTCTACTACTCCATTTTGTTAAGGATTTCTTAGAGTAGAAAAGTTATGGTTGTATCCATTAGATTCATAAAATTCTTGAAAATCACGGTTTTAAAATTCACCACCGTGATCACTTCGAATTGATGAAATCATAAAACCCTTTTCATTTTGAACAAGTTTACAAAACTTGGTGAAATATCTAAAGCATTCACTTTTGTGTTTCAAGAAATAAGTCCATGTGTATCTACTATAATAATCTATAATAACAAGAGCGTATTTGCTACCTCCTAGGCTTGATATAGAGATTGGTCCGAAAAAGTCCATATGGATCAATTGCAAAGGTCTAGAGGTGCTTATTTGATTCTTAGGTTTGAAGCTACATTTTGTTTGTTTTCCTAATTGACAAGCATCACACACATTATCTTTGATCAACTTGATATGAGGAATTCGTGTTACAAGTTCTTTGGATAAAATTTGGGTGATTAGTTTTATGCTAGCATGACCTAATCTCCTATGCCAAAGCCAAGCATCGTCATTCAAAACCAAAAAACATATTTTATTGCAAAGATCATTGATGTCAATAGTGTATACGTTATTTTGTTTTAATGCAATCATAGATGTGTTCTTGTATGGTTTGTCAATAATGCAAGCATTAGATTTGAATTTAACAATATATCCTTTATCACACAATTGACTAATGCTTAAGAGGTTATGTTTTAAACCATCAACTAACAAAACATCTTCAATAAAGAAGTTGGATTTATTACCTATGGTTCCTTTGCCAATGATTTTACCTTTGTTGTCTCCGAAGGTGACATAGCCTTCATCTATGCTAGTGAGCTTAGAGAATTGAGATAGATCTTCGGTCATATGCATTAAGCATCCACTATCAAGGTACCATCTCTTGCTCCTAGCTTGGTGATATATGTTTCTACAAAAAAGGATGATTTTTAGGTACTCATTTGACCTTGGGTGCCTCAAAAACTGATCTAAATTGCTTATCATATTGCATGGAGTTCTTAATGGTTCCTTTTGGAACCCAAATCAATTTATTTGGACTAACTTTCTTGAATGGACAATGATAAGTTCTATGTCCATGTTTGCAACAAAAGTTGCATTTGTTTTGGTGCGAAATATGCAAGATAGGGCCTTTAATGAAAGTGGTTAGATTTTGGTGAGAGCTTCTCATAAATCTGATTCCACTTCTTTTATAAATGTGACCCTTATTAGTAAGGATCATGTTTAAGGACTTGCTACCAACCTCAAATTTCTTCACGGTGTCCTTGAGTAGTAAGTTCTCCTTTTGGAGTATTTCTAAGTTGTGACATTTCGTACATGGAGCTAAGCTATCATTATGCTCAATTTTTAATTTATCAAAATTACTAACAAGAGTATCATGCTCCTTTTTTAATAATTTATATTTTCTACTAATTATTTTACATTCATTAAATAAATCATGGAAAGCATTTAACAATTCATCGAATGATAAATCTACATCAATTAAATTTGTTACCTCCTCTCTAATGGCCATTAGTGCATAATGAGCAACTTGCTCGGTGTTGGACTCCTCTTCTTCGGATGCGCTTGAGTCATCCCATGTTACTTTGAGCGCCTTCTTCTTTAGTGTTCTCTTCTTGGCTTGGGGACATTCACTTTTATAGTGTCCCGGCTTCTTGCATTCGTAGCAAATTACATGGTCTTTCTTGGGTTCAAATTTACTTTTAGTGTCATTTTTAAAATTATTATTATTTATTTAATTTTTTGAATTTTCTTGTTAAAAGTGCCAAGTCATCGTCAAAGTCCTCATCATTTGAGTTTTCTCTCAAGTAGTCATCTTGAGTTCTAAGTGTCATATCCTTCTTGTTCTTTGGAAGAGTGTCCTCATGCTCTTTATAAGCTTTGCAAGTCATTTCGTAGGTCATTAGTGACCCGATTAATTCTTCAAGAGGGAAGTTGTTTAAATCTTTAGCTTCTTGAATGGCCATGACTTTAGGGTCCCAACTCTTTGGAAGGGATCTTAGAATTTTATTAACGAGCTCGAAATCTGAAAAACTTTTACTGAATCCTTTTAGACCATTGACGACATCTGTAAAATGGGTGTACATGTCTCCTGTGGTCTCACTTGGTTTCATTCAAAAAAGTTCATAAGAATGTACTAAAAGATTGATTTTTGACTCTTTCACTCTACTCATGCCTTCGTGAGTCACTTCGAGTATATGCCAAATATCAAAAACAGTTTCACAAATCGAAACACGATTGAACTCGTTTTTATCTAGTGCACAAAATAAAGCATTCATAGTTTTTGTATTTAAAGCGAAAGTCTTCATCTCCAATTCATTCCAATTGATCATTGGAAGAGAAGACTTTGAAAATCCATTTTCTACAATATTCCAAAGCTCAAAATCCATGGAAATAAGGAATATCCTCATTTGAGTCTTCCAATAGGTGTAATTCGTCCCATTGAACATGGGCAGACGTGTAATAGAGTGACCCTCTTAGTTCCTGACAATTACCATCTCTCTTGGGTTTTAATCCAACTGAGAGTGAACCCGCTCTGATACCAATTGTTAGGATCAAGAGCGCACTAAGAGGGGGGAGGGGGTGAATTAGTGCAGCGGAGAACTTTCGTCGGTTAAAATCTGATTTCGTCAAAAATAGTTTCGAAAAGATCTTTAAATTGAGAGTGTGTGGAAGTATAGTTGATGTAAAGCAATAAAGGCAGTTTGCAGTTAAGATAAATAGCAGAAAGTAAATGCAAACCGAGATTTAGAGTGGTTCAGTCAATCTTGAGCTACATCCACTTTTGGCTTCCTCTTCCGACGAGGTCACCGACATCCACTAGAGGCCTTCCTTCAATAGGTGAAGGCCAACCACCCTTTTATAGCTTTTCTCCTTTTGACGAGCTTAGGAGACAACCTGTACAAGTTTTCACTCCTCTCTTGAATGATCAACACTTAGAAAGAAAGAGGGAGAAGAACTCTAGCTTTTACAACACTTTTAAGCCTTCAAATACTCAGAATTAAAGCAAGCTTTCGGTTGCCCTTTCATGCAGGAAAGGGTGGGGTTTATATAGGCCCCGATCAGTTTGAAATTGGAGCTCAAAAGTGTCCATTCCCGGATTTTCGGGGTCTTGGCGATACCACCGCCATAATTGGGCGGTACTACTACCTGTCATCTATCACTGAGTAGTACTACCACTCAGTCTGGGCGGTACTACCACTTGATAGCGCTTGAAGACCGAGCTCAGGTGGTGCCACCGCTGGTAGTAATAACTGCCAATGGTACCACTACCTTAAAGGGGCGGCACTACTGCCCAGAACTCCTAGGAGACTGAGTCTCCTAGGCAGTGCCACCACCGACCAAGAATTCTAGGTCCGAATGGGCTATTTCATTCGGCCCAATTTGGGTCTGTTAAGGGCCCAATTGGCTCTTGATTAAGTTAGTGGGATCATCTCCCAATCCTAACTTAATCTACCTACTAACTATGACAATTAAGACATCATTACTGTAATTCATGTTCTGGTGCGTCAATTGCTTCTTCCGGTGAGCTTCCGACGAACTTCCGGCAAACATCCGACGAACCCTCGGCGATACTCCAATGGACTCTCGGCAAGCTCCTAGACTTCACGACGATCTTCTTGGCGAGTTCCGACGAGCTTTTTTGGCAAGCTCCTGGACTTCTCGGATTGTTCCCGCAGAACTTCCGACGAACTCTCGAACTCCCAACGTGATCTTGGTCTTGACTCCGGCTCAACACCTACTGCATGTCTTACTGCCATCGTAGTTAATCTTACACACTTATCTCAACATATATATTAGATAAACAAATGATAATTTACTTCATCATCAAAATCCAAGATTCAACATGGAAAACTAAGCATGAAAATTGATTCACCTAAAAATAAAAATGCTGTATGAAATCAATTTCGATGATACATAATGATGTAATTATGTAATGAAAATATTAAATATTTTGAAACCATGTTTTGATGTCATGCATAATAATCATACTTAATAAATTTCGAAATTATGCATGATGATTTTCAAGTAATTTATGGTTTATTGATCTTGATGGTTTTTATGACGTAACTTATTTTTCAATCCTAAACGATTAATGATTTATATATTTTTTTTTGGCATAAAAAGGACAAAGGCATGCTTGTATGAAACAAACTAAAAAGAAAAATGTTTTCTCTTAGAAAAAATTCTCTACTTTATCGATTTTTTCAAAAAAGAGATTAATGAATCTATTTGTATCACTTTTGTTAATCTCTTAAAAATGATTTTGAAAATATTTTTGATGATTTGGACGATTTGAATTTGAATGAGTTTTATCAAAATCATGATTTTGATTTCTTGGAATTACATGAGATATTTTTTTTAAGATCTCTTCTTTGTACACCTATATTTTTTTGACATTTTATTTAAAGAAGAGATTTACTATATGAATCATATCTTTTAGTATTTAATTGGTCTTATCCTTCATGATATGATTTCTTTGTATTTATGGCTTGTATGGCTTGAAATGTTTTGGAATGATGCATGCAACACTATGAGTTTTCCCTTAGATAAAAATGCATGCAACATTATGATTTTTTGAAATAATATAAAAATTAATAATTATTATTTTCTAAAATAATATTCTAGAATGATGATTTGGAATTATGCATGCAATGATGATTTTATATTTTATATACATGATGATTTGGTATTATGCATGCAATACTTTATCTTGTGATAATGATACATGCAATGATGAAATATTCATGATAAAATAATTGTTTTGACATTCATGACTTGAATTTTCGTCTATGCTAATTACCTTTATCATAATTTAAAAATTGATATAAAGGGTCTTCCCTACTTTTTGACAATGACAAAGGGAGAGCAAAACTTGCTAGAAAGCAAATTTGCTAGCTTGCTAATCTCAAAAAGGAAGCAAGAGGTGCTATCTTGCAAATCTCAAGAGAAGCAATGTTTGCCAAGTTACACATTTCAAAAAGAGGCAAAAAAGTCCATCTTGCACATCTCAAAAGATGTAAAAGTTTGCTAACTTTTTTATATGCAAAATTTTATAGCTTGCATACTATAAATTTGCATACCAAAAGTGCTATCTTGCCTATCTCAAGATGCAAAATATGCTAACTTGCACTTTGCAATGGAAGCAAAATTGCTAACTCAAACATTGCAAAGGAAGCAAAAATTTGCTAGCTTGCAACTTGCATATTTCAAGAAGCAAGATATACTTTCTTGATCATCTCTAATTTGCTAGCTAGCATGATGTAGAACTTGTGAACATTATAAAGAAATGCTATCTTGCACATCTCAAAGAAAAGCAAATATGCCAATTTGCACATCTTTAAATTTGCTAGCTCATATGTTGTAAATCTTGCATATCTAAAATTTGATAGCATGAATGTTCTAAGCATGATGTAACACTTGCTAAATTTTCTAGCTTCAATTTACATGATGATAAAACTTGATATTGTGTTTTTCATGCAATGAGTTGAACTTATATTTCCAAACACATGAATAGTTGGACTTCTACTTTTTGTTGATGACAAAGGGAGAGAAGTATGTTGATGTCATGCATGATTTGATCATGACATGTTTGCTTGGATTTTTGAATCCAAGAGTTTCTATCAATAAGGCATATTGATAGGGGGAGTTTGTTTAAACTCTGGGAGTTAAGGTTAACTCTATCATCGATTGGTTGTCATTATCAAAAAGGGGAAGATTATTGAATCTCGTATTTTGATGATGAAACCAATTGATATGTGTTTATGTTTTAATCTGTGTTTTGAGTGACATAGGATGTTTCGATCAGGATGAGATAATTAAAGTAGGAAAAATCATGTTGGACTAGAGGAACATATCAGAAGATTGGACGTCGGGCCGGTAGATCGATCGACGTATCGACAGAAGGCTTCGAGCTATAGATTCAGGCATCGAGCCAAGAAGAACGGATATTGCGCCAAGGATATCGAAGTTGCGGAGTCAATTGGTCGATTGGGCAATAGGTCACAAAAGAGGACGATGCGCTGAAGAATCAAACAAAGCGTCGAGGGACCAATGACATGCCGGACAACTTGATTAATGCTTAGTATTAATTATCTAGATTGAAGTATGTTTTTACATATGTAGGATTAACTATGATAGCAAGGCATGAAACAAAATGAAGTCCCAGAGTCAAGGACGCGATTATGTTGGGAGTTCGAGAGTTTGTCGGAAGTCCGGACGTTCATCAGATGTTCTGGAGGAACCAGCCGAGAAGTCTAAGAGCTTGCCAGAGAAGCTCATCGGAACTCGCCAAGAAGATTGCTGTGAAGTCCAGGAGTTCGCCGGAAGTTCACCGGAAGCTCGCCGGAAAAATAGACATAGGGACTTGTTGTGCTTAGCAAATATCTTAGGATTTCGTAGTTAGCACATAATTGGGCTTAGATTTGGACCAACCCAATTAGGGGCTAGCTAGGCCCATGTAAGGACTGTGTTGGGCCCAATAAGAGGCCCAAATAGTGCCCCAAGAAGTCTCACTATCATGGCACAATCTTCGAGATTGTGTCAGGCGGTGGTACCGCTAGTTTGGGCAGTTGTACCGCCCCTAGCAGGGTGCCAAGCGATTGTACTGCTAGTCTGAGTGGTGGTACCGCCCAACACTGCCCCCCAGGCGATGGTACCGCCTAGGACAATGTCAGTGTCGACTGACACTAGGCGGTGGTACTGCCCAGCGCAGGCGGTAGTACTGCCCGTGCCCGGGGAACCCGGGATAGGAAAGTTTTAGGCTCCAAGTTTAAATCAACTTGAAGCCTATAAATACCCCTCTCATCCCTGGTTAAAGCACACAAGAACAGAGAGTCTAAAAGCAAAGAAACGCTGCTGTAATCTCTTTAGAAATTTCCTCCTCCAAGTCTAAGTGTTAGAATTATGTTTAAGTGAGGAGAGTGAGTGCTTGTAAGGGTTATCTCCTAAACCTGGTAAAAGGAGAAGAGGGGTGTAAAAGATGGTTGGTCTTCGCCTATTGAAGGAAGGCCTCTAGTGGACGCCGATGACCTCATTGGAGAAGGAAACCGAAAGTGGATGTAGGTCACGTTGACCGAACCACTCTAAAATCTTGTTTGTATTTCCTTTGTGCAATTTATCTTTACTGCAAACCTCTTTAATTGTTACTGCTTTCAATATATTTACAAACGGGTTTCAAGTTAAGATCTTTACGAAAAGGTTTTCATCGGAAACGATTTTTATCGAATGAAGTTTTAATCGAGACGTAATCTTTCCGTTGCACTAATTCAACCCCCCTCTTAGTGCCAACCCCGATCCTAACACTAACATCTTCCACTCATCATCTATTATAGTTGCGAGCTTTGCACTATCCCTCTACAAAAATCCATACAAATCTTTGCAATACAAGATATCTTCTATTCTTGGTTTTCATATCATCTAATTTTTTCAATTCAAGCTAATCATATGAGAAACACTACCAGCCTCCATGTTCGAACATAAAAGTTAAATTACCAAAATCTTGCTTTAATACTAGTTGATGGGATATAAAGGAGAACAAACTTTATATGGGATATAAAGGAGAACAAACTTTATATACGAACAAATACTAGCAGGCCGTAATACACAATGGAATTAAATAAAAATCATAATCAAATAAGACACTAATATTTACGTGGAAAACTCATCCAACGTAAAGGGTAAAAATCATGGGGCAAACCAGAGATAATCCACGATAAGAATAATGAATATACAAATCATAGAGTCTTTTGCCCAAAACCCAAGCAACAATCTCAAAAGAATAACTGGGATACAAAGATTATGTCACTATGCACAATATCCAAATTCTTCCCAGGTAATCACAGCAAGAATGTACTGTAGATATGATCTAACCTAAGATAAGAATACTGCCTGGATGATTGAGAACAGTTTCTCTACGTTGTCCTTATCTTATTCTCTTTCCTTCTCTTATTTTTTTATCATTTTCTTCTCTTTTTTGAATCAAGTTGCTGCTACAATTTTCTGCCTCTGTTGTTGTAATTGTCTATCTTATTGCTGTAATTTTTCTCTCTCAATTTTTTACGATCATCATACCCCTTCATTAGATCTAGGGTTAGGTTAAAAGGGAGGTAAGCTATGGACCGTTAAAGTCCACTATGGACTAACTTATAGGATCCCAGCCCAAAAAAAACAAAAGTGAGTTAGAGAGAGATTTCTTAGTCCATCGTTGTGTTTTGTGGTTGGCTTTGTGGCCTATGCTGTTTCAATTAATTTGGTCATTTTTTGCATGATGGCTTAAATAAATGATATCAAGATGACAAAATGAAGCTATGGAAGATGGATTCAACCAAACTAAGACAGCAACACAAAATATACACAGTTCACAAAATGTTCAGTGTTCTCGTAGAGTTGGTCAAATTTATCTTGTAATCAATTTCTACACATGAAAATGGAAGTTATAGGTCAAACTTTGGAAGAGTCTCCACTGAGGTCAGCATCATACTAGCAGTTACCAACAGCCTATTTCTTTCCATTGGTGTTGACATTTCCAAATCCAAAAAATATTTTACCAAGATTTTATGTTTTGTTTATAGAGAGAATATTCCAACTGAAAAACGTATCATAACTTTGTTCGTATACATTATATCGATTCAAAGCTACAAAAAATACATAGACAAAATCATAAGGATGACTTTTCCACTTTAGCTCAACAAAAGGTGCCGCCACTGTTTTGTTTTTGAGTGACTTTTCTACTTAGGCGGATAACTTTTTCTTTAGATCCTGCATTGACCAAGGATTCAGCTAAATCTAGTTTCTTTTAGTTGTTTTTAATAAAAGTTTTAAGTTTTTCTATATCTCTTACTTATTTCTTGTAAAAATTACAAGTCCTTTTTTTATATTATGTCGAGTAAAACTTTTCCTATATCTCCCAATTTTTATGATCTGATCAATTAATAACAGATAACTATAATTAATAAAAAATTATTAAATATGATATTTATTATTGTTTATTAAATAATAATTATACAAATGATAGATACCTCATCAACTAATCCCCCACTAATAAGATTGCCAACTACTCATGCCACATCATCACTTTGGAGGAAACATTATCCACATGAATTTTTCATAGGATTATGCAGTGTGACATCCAAAGAATTATATGTAAAGCAAGAAACTTGAAGATTCTTTTTTTTAGGGGCTATTAGCCTCTTGTCCTGTTGAATTTAGATGATCAAGCTTACATGTTGGAAACTAAACTTTATTTTGGATTACAAGTTGGCAAGTTGTGTTGGTCCAATTAGAAAGATTTCTTGTATCAAATTTAGATTTTTATTAAAATTAAAAAAATATATAAAATGATGTATATGACTTCTCATGTATAGACTCAAACAACCTAAGACCCATCACTTATACAATGATAAACTAACCAACTCAGATGCCTCAACAAAGACTCAAATTTGGATTGTCGAACATGACAAAAAATAATAAATTCTTTAACTCATCTATTTCTATTTTACTCGACAAAAAATGAGCAATTCTAAAACTACAATGTATAACATATGGTGAATAAATACCTAAAAGATTCACACTTGTTAAAGATTGAGAATTCAAAATATTATTTAATAAAATTTTAAAATGTATGTTAGGTATCTCAGCTGCTAAAAGTTTCGATGGTTGATAGCAAGGGTTTCGGATCAAGTCATGTCTTCACCACTTTTCTTTACCAAAGAATAAAGAGATATGTTGAATAAAAAAAAATATATATTTTGTATATCTTCACCTTTACTTGTTGACAAAAAGATGGTTATTGGTATTTTAAAGATATGAAAAATTATATTTTGTATTTTTTTTTTTCTCCTCTACCTGTTGACAAAAGAGGGTTGTTAGTATTTTAAAGTTATGGTGAATAAAAGATTATATTTTATTTTTTTTTTTCTCTTCATATTGATTTTTAAATGATAAACGATGAGGATGCGATTTGATTCGTAACGGTCATTAAGGTTTTGAGTTTAGAAGGAAGTCATTTGTTTACTATATTCTATACTAATGAACGAATGCTAAATTCAACATGATGATGTGCACTAAACTAAATTCTTTTCAACAAGCAATTGTGCTGACGTGATGATTTGGAGTTTAGAATGAGTCTCCTAATAGCTGTATGTATCATGCTTAATATTTTTCTTTAGCGCTCTGTTTGGTTACCGCTACATGGGCAATGAGGTCACTGTCTTATATTAGTTGCGAGATAGATGTGCGACAGAGATGATTTAAAACAAGCTACTGCGTAATAGCTTACTTGACTTGTGTGTTTCATTATTGTTGCGTGGTGCAGTAGTTTCGATGTTTGTCGACTTTCTTCAGTACCATGTGATAGAAATAATAGAAGATAAGAATAATATAATATAAGAAGCTTTATTGAAGTAGATAAATTTTAGCTTGAATACGTTAACATGTTCCTCTCCTATTTATAGGATTAAGAGGGAGGATTTTCCTCAACAGAATAAAGGATTTTCCTCAACAGAATAGATAAGATTTCCTCATATAGTGGGGAAATCTTATCTTCTATCATGCCCCCGCAAAATGGTGCTCCTGACAAGGATACCGGCTTCGTGAGTAAGATAAGTGTAGATCGCTGCTGCTGTTGCTGCGATTGCTATTGCTGTGATGGCACAGGCATTCCCTTCATTCTCCTTAAGTCTGCCGAATGTTGATAGATCAGCGAAGACTACCGCGGTGAGAAATATGAGAATTGACTACGGAGCCTCTTAGGAATGCAACGACGTTGGTCGCTGGCCGAAGGGTAAAGCTTCACTTTTCTCAGCGACGTTGGTCGCTTGCCGAAGGCAAGAGCGAAGCTTCGCTTTTCTCAACGACGTTGGTCGTGGTTGCGATTACGACGGCTACGACGGTAGAGAAGAAATCTACAGCAATGTTGCAGTGATGCTACTACAACAAAGGAGGAAACTGCAACAGAGGAGGAAGCTGTAGTAGAAGAGGAAACTGTAGCAGAAGAGGAAGGAAAATAGTTACAACGACGAAGAAAGGTGGGGCAGTGCTGATGAGCAGCACTAGAGATGCCGTAACGGAAGGGAACGGACGTTGGCGCAGAGTGGCAACACCAATGATGAATTGGCAGCGAGAAGAGAGCTTGCTCTAGGCAAGCTGCTCTGATACCATGATAGAAATAATAGAAAATAAGAACAATATAATATAAGAAGCTTTATTGAAGTAGATAAACTTTAGCTTGAATACATTAACATGTTCCTCTCCTATTTATAGGATTAAGAGGGAGGATTTTCCTCAACAGAATAGAGGATTTTCCTCAACAGAATAGATAAGATTTCCTCATATAGTGGGGAAATCTTATCTTCTATCACTATGAACATGCTTATTAATTCTCGATTCTTAAAGCAAGGGTGTTTTGCTTGCGTTAGCACTTAGTCGTCGTTGCTTGTTCCTAAGTGCATAGGTTTTTTTAGTCTAAAGGTCATTCCTCTGGGCTGGGGAGAGGGCCCAAGAGACAAATTCTGAAGAAGCCTTAAGAGTTCTTAAATGAAGCAAAGCAGTAGTAAGGCTAGCAACAAGCAAGGGAACAATTAAGTTGTGCATTATGATCTGATTCGATGAGGTATTGGTTTACTAGCCCAACTCTGCCTAATGCTCGAAACATCATTCAAGTATCATATGGTGTGGGTGTGATAGATGCAGCAAGCTAACGCGCCTTGAGAGTCATAGGTGTTTTGTTACCCTTTTACATAAGTCAATGAGAGACTCCTTAAGAGAGTTTTAAAGCAAAAGGTGCACGAGCAGTGTTTTTAAGTGAGTTTTGAAGCAAAAGGAAAGCAGTTAAAGTAAATAGAACAAGCAAGTGTGGAAGACGTTGTGCTCACATGAGCTCGAGCTCAGAGTTGTAAAAACCCTTGTAGTGGTTGGTTCAGTGAAGATGCAGCCTCAATACTAAGTGCATTAGTGAATCTAGAAACAATGCTCTGTATAAGTGAGTTTCGATTGGAGTTTTCGATTGCGAAAAGAAAGTAAAGGCAAAGTGGTGCAAAGTAAATAATGAGTATAGATTGGTGGTACCTCTGTCCTTATTATAGTTAAGGATAAGGCTACCTCAATTC
The DNA here is from genome assembly GCF_036884655.1 of Musa acuminata AAA Group. Taxonomy (NCBI): domain Eukaryota; kingdom Viridiplantae; phylum Streptophyta; class Magnoliopsida; order Zingiberales; family Musaceae; genus Musa; species Musa acuminata. Next base: position 678,142 of record NC_088328.1, read on the forward strand.
AATAAGCAACACATGGTCCTCTGCTAGAAATAAGCAAACAACTTATTATTGTGCTCAGGGTTTGCCTATTCATTCTTAAAAGAAATAGTCAGGAGCAACAGGAGTGAGTTTTAGTCCTATATTATATGTGCACTAAATTATTTTCTTTCGCATCCTTGTTTGTTCTTTCGATCTACCCGTTGTGCACATTAGCTTATTGCCATAGAGGGTGCATTAGCTTTGTTTTGAGTAAACAGATCTATCATATGCTACTTGCAAATAGTGGTAAGACCTCTGTTCAACTTTGCTAATGGCTAATACTTGTGCCCTTCTTAAAGTTAAGTGTGCAAAAAGTAGAGAGTTAGAGAGATACTTTAATATCTAGTAATATTTTTAATAAGCCCAAAAGTAAGCATTGTTAGGATTAAGAGCAGCACTAAGAGGGGGGGGGGGGTGAATTAGAGCAGCGAAAAACTTTTACGTTCGTATATTCGAAGCAAATCGATTCGGAAAGATTGTAACTTTAAAACGTAAGAGAGCATAAGTGTAGTGAAAGCAAGATGAGGAGAAGAAGCACTTTACTATGAAATGATTTACAATTAAAGAAGATTGCTCAAACCGAAATACAAACCAGATTTAGAGTGGTTCGTCAACGTGACCTACATCTACTTTTGGTTTTCTCCTCCGATGAGGTCTCTGGCATCCACTAAAGGCCTTCTTTCAATAGGTGAAGACCGAACATCTCTTTACAACACTTTCTTCTTTTCCCGGGTTTAGGAGATGAACCCTTACAAGTCTCACTCCTCTTTCTTGGATGGTTATAAGGCTAAGAGATGAAGGAGGAGAACTCTAACTTTTACAATACTTTAAGACTCAAGAACTCAAGATTATGCCAATAAGTTTCATGTCGTTTCATGCAGGAAAGTGTGGGATTTTTATAGGCCCCAAGGGCTTCAAAAATGAAGCCAAAAAGTATCTAATCCCGGATTTCCGGGGTCCTGGTGGTACCACCGCCATTACTAGGTAGTACTACAGCTTGACACCTGACATTGGGCAGTACTACCGCTCAGTTTGGGCGGTACAATCGCTTGACAGAGCTCGGAAACCGAGCTTTGGCGGTATCACCGCCTGACAAGAGCAGTACCACCGTTGGCAACAATAACTACCGATGGTGCCACCGCTTGACAGGGGCGGTATCACCACCTAGAATTCTTAGGAGACCGAGTCTCCCAAGCGGTGCCACCGCCAACCCTAGCGGTGCCACTGTCGGCCAAGAATTCAGGGTCCTGGTTGGGCCTTGAATCTAGCCCAAACCAGCCCAACTTAAGGCCTAGTTGGCCCCTAATTAAGTTAGTAGGATTACCTCCCAAACCTAACTTAATTTACGCTCTAACTACGATAATTAAGACATGATTATTGCACTTCATTTTTCGGTACGTCAATTGCTCTTCCGACGAGCTCCAGCGTGCTTCCGGCGAACATCCGACGAATTCTCGGCAATGCTCTAGCGAACTCCAGGCAAGCTCTTGGACTTTACGATGATCTTCTTGGCAAGTTCCGACGAGCTTCTATGGCAAGCTCCTGGACTTCTCGGTTGGTTCCCGTAGAACTTCCGACGAACATCCGGACTTCTGTCAAACTCTCAAATTCCCAATGAGATCTCGATCTTGACTCCGGCGTAACACCTGCTTTATGTCTTACTGCCATCGTAGTTAATCCTGCACACTTTTATCAACATATAGATTAGATCAAACAAATTATAATTGACTTCATCATCAAAATCCAAGATTCAACAATCTCTCTCTTTTCTATGATGACAATCAATTGATGACGGAGTTAACCTTAACTCCCCCTATCTATATGTCATATTTGAGAAAAGACATTCTTGAATTCAAGGCCTTTGAATTCAATAGACATATTGATAAGTCAAATTCATTTAAAATTATCAATACACACATCATGATTCCTATCATGATCTAACATTCTCAAAATGATGTCAAGCATGACATCAATTTTCAAGTATGATATTTCAAATATGAAAGATGACAAATATAGCAATTTATCATTCTATGGCAAGATATCAATTTGTAAAATTACAAGTTAAGCTCTTGATATCTTATCATAATGAAGAAAATTTATCAACCAAACAATTCAAATATATATGATTTTAAATATATATATATATATATATATATATATGATGAAATACATTGCATACATTTATCATCAATTTACCATATTTTGGTATTATTTCTCCCCCTTTGTCATTAACAAAAAGGAGAACGATTCAACAATACAAGTGTGGTAAAAATTCATGCCACATTTCAATTTATATACCAATCATATTTCAAGCATTCATGATATGGTATCATTCAAAAGTTCTCACATTAAAAGTTATAAATATTTAAAGAGATGACTTCCATCAACTTCTCCCTTTTTATTTTTCATCAAAACTTTGCATAAAGGAGAGTAAGGAGGAAAATCTATTGAGAACCAACTTTGAATAAAGTTAAAAATGATAAAAGAGTTTCATTAAATCATGCTTCAATTTTCACAAGGATCAAGATATTCATATGAAATCAAATCCTCATTCTTGCAAGTGTTCATCTCATAAAAAAGAATCATAAAAATTCTTCCTTTATTAAGAAAGAATTCATGTAAAAGAATCATCATACGAAGAATAAAAGAAATTCCGTGAATAAGCCTTCATAATGAGAGGATTATCACATCAAATCCATTTCTCAATAAAAGTTCACAAGAGATAAATCCGAGAGATGCATTTGTTAATGAAATCCATGAAGTGATTGAGTGTATCAAAAGTGATGGAGCAAGAGTATGAAGTAAACTTGATATGGCATAATCTCATGAAAGTTCCATTCAAGAAATTCATAAAGATAGTTCGAAAAAAATATACATCAATTCATGCATTTGGACAAATTAACATTCCTAACTCTCTTATAATAAAATCATATAGTTCTTCACTTAAAGATTTTGTAAAGATATCAGCTAATTGATGTTTCATAACAATAAACTCTAAGATTACATCATGATTAGTAACATAATCTCGTATAAAGTGATGCCTAATAATAATATATTTTGTTCTAGAATGTTAAATAAGAGTTTTTGTTAAACATATTGTACTTGTATTATCATATTTTATGGGAACATTTTTAAGATGAATATTGTAATCCTCTAAAGTGTTTTTCATCCACACAACTTGTGCACAACATGTACTAGCTGCAATGTATTCAACTTCGGTTGTAGATAATGCAATCGAGTTTTATTTATTGGAAGACCAAGAAACAAGTACATGTCCTAAAAATTGACATGTTCTGGAAGTGCTTTTTCTATCTAATCTACATCCAGCAAAATCCGCATCAGCATATGCAATTAGTTTAAAGTTCTCGAATTTTGGATACCATAATCCTATATTAGTGATACCTTTTAGATATCTAAGAATTCTCATAATAGCTTTAAGATGAGATATCTTAGGATTAGATTGAAACCTAGCACAAAGACCTACACTAAACATGATATTTGGTCTATTTGTGGTGAGGTATAGTAGACTTCCTATCATACCCCTATTAGCTTTTTGATCAAAGCTTTCTCCACTTTCATAAATGTCTAACTTAGTGGAGGTACTCATGGGAGTATTGATAGCTTTTGAGCTATCCATATTAAACCTTTGTAGTAAATTTAAAGCGTATTTTGTTTGACTAAGAAAGAAGTCATTACTTAGTTATTTGATTTGTAAGCCTAAAAAGAAGGTTAATTCTCCCATCAAACTCATTTTAAATTCAAAACTCATACTTTTAGCAAATGATTCACAAAGAGATTCATTCATGGAACTAAAAATAATATCATCAACATAAATTTGAACAATAAGAAAATTATTTTTAAATTTTTTGATAAATAATGTAGTATCGACCTTGCATTTAGAGAAATTATTTTCAATAAGAAATGAGCTAAGTCTCTCATACCAAGCCCTTGGAGCTTGTTTCAATCCATAAAGAGTTTTAGTCAATTTAAATATATGATTAGGGAGATTATCATTCTCAAATCTGGGAGGTTATTCAACATAAACTTCTTCGGAAATAAAGCCATTAAGAAATGAACTTTTAACATCCATTTGAAACAACTTAAAATTATTACTACTAGCATAGGCAAGGAGCATCTTTATGGCTTCTAATCGTGTCACAAGAGCGAAGGTTTCTTCATAATTGATACTTCTTCTTGGATGAAACTTTTGGCCACTAATCTAGCCTTGTTTCGAACTACGATACCAAATTTATCTTGCTTGTTTCTGAAGACCCATTTAGTATCAATAACTAAATGGTCACTTAGGCTTAGGAACAAACTTCCACACCTCATTTCTCATAAATTGATTCAACTCCTCTTGCATTGTGATAACCCATGAATCATCTTTCAAGGCCTCGTCAATACACTTAGGTTCAATTTGGGAGAGAAAAGCGGCATTTGCACAGAAATTCTTAATAGAGGAACGAGTTTGAACCCCTTTAGATGTGTCTCATATTATTAGCTCCTTATGATGATCATCTATTTGCTTCCATTCCTTTGGTAAAAAAGGTTCAGAAGAAGATGTATCTAAGTTGCTAGAAGGAGAAAGGGATTCATTCAAGTTCAAATTTTCAAAATTAAGATCATCATCAAAATTATTTTTCTTAACTTCAGAAATTTTATTAAAAACCACATGAATTGATCTTTCTATAATCAAAGTTCTTTTGTTAAAGATACGAAAGGCTTTAGAAATGGAAGAATAACCAAGAAAAATTCCTTCATCGGATTTTGCATCAAACTTTCCTAAGGTATCTTTTTCATTCAATATAAAGCATTTATATCCGAAAACTTTAAAGTATGAAACATTGGGTTTTTTTGTTGTTCCATAACTCATAAGGAGTTTTGGAAAGTAATGGTCTTACTAGAACCCTATTCATGATATAACATGCCGTATTTACGGCTTCGGCCCAAAAATATTTGGGTAAGCTATGTTTATTTAACATGGTTCTAGTCATTTCTTGTAAGTTTCTATTCTTTCTTTTTACTACTTTATTTTGTTGAGGATTTCTTGGAGTAGAGAAGTTGTGGTTATATCCATTAGATTCACAAAATTCTTGAAAATCATGGTTTTGAAATTTACCACTGTGATCACTTCGAATTGATGAAATAATAAAACCTTTTTTCATTTTGAACAAGTTTACAAAAATTAAAGAAATACCTAAAGCAATCATTTTTGTGTGCTAAGAAGTAGGTCCATGTGTATCTACTAAAATCATCCATAATGACAAATACATATTTGCTACCTCCTAGGTTTGATATAGCAATTGGTCCGAACAAGTCCATATATAGATCAATTGCAAAGGTCTAGAGGTGCTTATTTGGTTCTTAGGTTTGAAACTATCTTTTATTTGTTTTCCTAGTTGACATGCATCACACACATTATCCTTGACAAACTTGATATGAGGAATTCCTCTTATAAGTTCTTTAGATGAAATTTGAGAGATTAGTTTCATGCTAGCATGACCTAATCTCCTATGCCAAAGCCAACCATCATCATTCACAACCGAAAAATATATTTTGTTGCAAAGATCATTGATGTTAATAGTGTATACATTATTTTGTTTTAGTGCAATCATAGATGTGTTTTTGTATGGTTTTTCTATAATACAAGCATTAGATTCAAATCTAACAATATATCCTTTATCACACAATTGACTAATGTTTAAAAGATTATGCTTTAAGCCATCAACTAATAACACATCTTTAATAAAAAAGTTGGATGTGTTACCCATAGTTCCTTTGCTAATGATGTTACCCTTATTGTTGTCTCTAAGGGTGACATATCTTTCGTCTAGGCTAGTGAGCTTAGAGAATTGAGATGGAGCTCCGATCATATGCCTTGAGCATTTACTATCAAGGTACCATCTCTTGCTCCTAGCTTGTGATGGTATACGTTTCTATAAAAGAGGATGATTTTTAGGTACCCATTTGACCTTGGGTGCCTCAAAAACCGATGGGCTTAACTTATCATTTTGCATGGAGTTCTTTATGGTTCCTTTAGGAACCCAAATCAATTTTTGTGGACTACACTTTTTAAATGGATAATGATAAGCTATATGTCCACGTTTGCAACAAAAGTTACATTTGTTTTGGGGTGAAATATGCAAGATAGGGCATTTAACAAAGGTTGTTGGATTTTGGTGAGAGCTACTCACAAATTTGATTCCACTTCTTTTATGAACGTGACCCGTATTAGCAATAATCATGTTCAAGGACTTGCTACCACCTCAAATTTTTCTAAGGTATCTTTGAGTAGCAAGTTTTCCTTTCTAAGTGTTTCTACTTCATGGCATTTCGTACATGGAGCCAAACTATCATTATACTCAATTTTTAATTTATCAAAATTACTAACAAGAGAATTATGCTCCTTTTTTAACTATTTATATTTTTTACTAATTGATTTGCATTCATCAAAAAATATCATGAAAAGTAATTAATAGTTCATCAAATGATAAATTTGCATCAATTGAACTTGTTACCTCATCTCCAATGGTCATTAGTGCATAGTGAGCAACTTGCTCGGTGTTGGTTGGCTCCTCTTCTTTAGATGCACTTGAGTCGTCTCATATTGTTTTGAGAGCCTTCTTCTTTGGTGTCATCTTCTTAGCTTGGGGATATTCACTTTTGTAATGTCTTGACTTCTTGCATTCGTAGCATATTTCTTGATCTTTCTTGGGTTCAAATTTTATTTTTAGTGTTATTTTTAAATTTATTTCTTCTTATGAATTTTTTAAATTTCCTAATTAAAAGTGTCAAGTCTTCATCAAGGTCCTCATCACTTGAGTTTTCCTTCAAGTGGTCTTCTTGTGTTCTCAGTGTCATATCCTTCCTGTTCTTTGGAAAGGTATCCTCAAGCTCTTCATGAGCTTTATATGTCATTTCATAGGTCATTAGTGACCTAATTAGTTATTCAAGAGGAAAATTATTTAAATCTTTGACCTCTTGAATAGCTATTACTTTAGGGTCCCAACTCTTTAGAAGGGATCTTAAAACTTTATTGACGAGTTCAAAATCTGAGAAACCTTTACCAAGTCTTTTTAGACCATTAATGACATCCTTAAATCGGGTGTACATGTCTCCAATGGTCTCACTTGGTTTCATTCGAAACAACTCATAAGAATGCACTAAAAGATTAATTTTTAACTCCTTCACTCTACTAGTGCCTTCATGAGTCACTTCGAGTGTGTGTCAAATGTCAAGTCATTTCACAAATCAATACTCGATTAAACTCGTTTTTATTTAATACATAAAATAAGGCATTCATAGCCTTTGCGTTTAAAGTAAAAGTCTTCTTCTCCAACTTATTCCAATCATTCATTGGAAGAGAAGACTTTTGAAAACCATTTTTGATAATGTTCCAAAGCTTAAAATCCATTGAAATTAAAAAGATCCTCATTCTAGTCTTCCAATATGTGTAATCCGTCCCATTGAACATGGGCGGACGTATAATTGAATGGCCCTCTAGGTTGCCAGCAAATGCCATCTCTCTTAGGTTTAAAACCAAATGAGAGTGAACCTTGCTCTGATACCGATTGTTAGGATTAAGAGAGGGGTTGAATTAGTGCAGCGAAAAACTTTTATGATTTCAGAAAATATTTCGTACATTCGAAGGAAATCGATTCGGAAAGATAGTAACTTTAAAACTTAAGAGAGCATAAGTGTAGTAAAAGCAAGAGGAGGAGAAGACGTATTTTGCTACGAAATGATTTATAATTAAAGAAGATTGCTCAAAATGAAATGTAAACTAGATTTAGAGTAGTTCGGTCAACGTGACCTACATCCACTTTCGGATTCCTCCTCCGACGAGGTCTTCGGCGTCCACTAAATGCCTTTTTCAATAGGTGAAGACCGAACACCTCTTTATAACACTTTCTCCTTTTCCCGGGTTTAGGAGATAAACCCTTACAAGTCTCACTCCTCTTTCTTAGATGGTTACAAGGCTAAGAAATGAAGGAGGAGAACTCTAACTTTTATAATACTTTAAGACTCAAGAACTCAAGATTATGCCAATAGGTTTCGTGTCGTTTCATGCAGGAAAGGGTGGGGTTTTTATAGGCCCTAAGGGCTTCAAAAATGAAGCCAAAAAGTGTCTAATCCCATATTTCCGGGGTCCTGGTAGTACCACTGCCATTACTGGGTGGTACTATCGCCTGACACCTAACACTGGGCGGTACTACCGCTTAGTCTGAGTGATACAATCGCCTGACAGAGCTCAGAGACTGAGCTTTGGTAGTACCACCGCCTGACAAGGGCGGTACCACCGCTGGCAACAATAACTGTCGGTGGTGCCACTGCCGGTCAGGAATTTAGGGTCTTGGTTGGGCCTTGAATCCGGCCCAAACCAGCCCAACTTAGGGCCCAATTGGCCCCTAATTAAGCTAGTGGGATTACCTCCCAAATCTAACTTAATTTACGCTCTAACTATGATAATTAAGATATGATTACTACACTTCATGTTTCCAACGTACTTCCGACGAACATCCGACGAACTCTCGGCAATGCTCCGACGGACTCCTAGCAAGCTCCTAGACTTTACGATGATCTTCTTGGCAAGTTCCGATGAGCTTCTATGGCAAGCTCCTGGACTTCTCGGTTGGTTCTCGTAGAACTTTCGACGAACGTCCGGACTTTCGTCGAACTCTCGAACTCCCAATGAGATCTCGATCTTGACTCTAGCATAACACCTGCTTTATGTCTTACTGCCATCGTAGTTAATCCTATATACTTTTCTCAATATATATATTAGATCAAATAAATTATAATTGATTTCATCATCAAAATTAGAGATTCAACAAGCATTAGCATGCTTCTTGAACTCGAATAAGCTAACATGCAAGGGCTTTCATGCAAGAAAAGAGGAAAGCAGAGTATCTTGTCTAATTGTGATTCAATTCAAACAAGTAATGGAACAATAAATGATGGGAAGCAATGCTATGTAATGTTCATATCTTATATGCTATGCTTGAGAGATTCATTAAGCTATTATTGATAGAAATAAAATACAAAGAAGAAGATTGAATTAAGTTGAAACAATACAATACTCCCTATTTATACATATTAGAAGTGAGTATTTTCCTCAACATAGGAGGATTTTCCTCAACATATTTACGACATCTCCTCAACAGAGTTGGGGAGATCTCGGTTGTTGTTGAAGTTGTTATTACGGGAGATCTTGACTATTATCATGCCCCCGCAAGACGGTGCTTCTGTCAAGGATGTCGATCTTGGACCGATGTGATAAAAGCGAGTTGCGAGTGAGAGGCTTTGTGAGGGAGTCCGCTAGTTAATCAGTCGTATGTACGTGAGAAACACATAGTTGATATCTGATAATTTGTTCTTGCACGAAGTGAAAGTTGATGACTATGTGTTTCATGCGTGAGTGAAATACTGGATTAGCACATAGATAAGTGGCTCCGACATTGTCACAATATATTGTAGGAGTAGAGGTGATGTTGATGCCAAGTTCCTTGAGAAGATTCATGACCCAATTGAGTTATGCAGTAGTGATGGCTATGACGCGGTATTCAGCTTCAATTATAGAATATGCAACTGTCTTTTGCTTCTTAGAACTCCAACTAATTGGATTAGATCCAAGGAAGAGAATATACCCCGACGTAGATGTTCTTTCATCAAAATTCCCTGCCCAATCAGCATCGGCAAAGGCGTGGAGATTAAGGGGGGAGTGTTTGCAGAAAAAGAGGCCATATTGATAGTCCCATGAAGATACCGCAAGATTCGTTTGATTGCAGATCAATGCATAGTAGATGGTCGATGCATGAACTGGGATAATTTATTGACTGCAAATGAGATATCTAGACGGGTGAGAGATAAGTACTGTAAGGAGCCAAAGACTTGATAGTATTGAGTTGGGTCTATAGCAGGGCTTCCATCACATAGTTTGAGTGACTCGCCAGTAAACAGAGGTGTTGTAACTGCCTTTGCATCTTACATGTTTGTTTTAGATAATAGATCTTGAATATATTTTCTTGTGATAGGAAGAGCCCGGAAGATGTGTATGTTACTTCCACTCCCAAAAAATAGCTCAAGATTCCTAGATCTTTAAGGGAGAATCGATCTGCTAAATGCTTGAGGAATGCCTTGATTTTCATAGGATTGTTGCCTGTGACAATAATATCATCCACATATACCAGAAGATATATTATATTGCTACTTTGGTGACAAAAAAATAAAGAGGTATCAGACTTGGAGTTGATGAAGCCAACTGATGCCAAAAACGAGCCAAGTTCGATATACCAAGCTCTTGGAGCCTAACGAAGTCCATAAATAACTTTTTGTAGTTTACAAACATATTTTATATATTGAGGGTGGATGAAGCCAGGAGGCTGCTGCATGAAGACATCGTCCATTAGGGTCCCTTGTAGAAAGGCATTGTTAACATCAAGTTAACGTAAATGCCAGCCTTGTGAGATGGTCAAACTTAGAATAAGTCATATTGTTGTGGGTTTAACAACAAGGCTAAATGTCTCTGTGAAGTCAACACCAGGTCGTTGATGAAACCCTTTGGCCACTAGACGCACTTTATATCTGGCTACGGATCCATCTAGGTTCCACTTAATTCGAAAGACTCACTTATACCCGATGATGTTTTATGTGGGATGAGAGGGTACAGGGGTCAATGTAGAATTATGAATGAGTGCATCATATTCTTCACACATGGCTTTATGCCAGTATGGAGATTTTTGAGCTTGAGTAATTGTGGTAGGTTCAGTGGTCTCTAACGAGGATGTTTGTGATCGTATGTAGGTCAAGGATTTGTCGTGGTTTAAAGACACCACTTTTGGATCGTGTTGTCATTAGATGTCCAGGGGCTATAGGGTGTGTTGTAGGTATGAGTGGTGGAGGGGCACTAACACATATTAGGGTAGGCTGAGGGACTTCAGTGTCATTGGTCCCAAGAGAGGATAAAGGTAGTGATTGTGATTCCGAGAGAATGCCTTCAGTCGTAGGGGAACCTAGTGAAGAAGGGAGAGGCACAATGGAGGGGGTGAGAAGTTGTTGCACCAGGAGAAGGAGAGAGTGTAGATCCTGAGAAGAAGGACTGGATGATATTATGGGAGACTTAGTTAACGGGATTGATGGCGTACTCCAGTGATGTATATGTGATGGAGTAGGTCACACAGCAGGAGACTTAGGGTTGTGAAACGAAAAGGTAGTCTCTATAAAAATAACATGACGGGATGTAAAGACTTTTCGAGATTGGGGTTCATAGCATCGAAAGACATTATGGTCATGGGAGTATCTAATGAAAATGCAAGATTTAGATTTTGATGTTATCTTATGTGAGGCATATGGACACAACCATAGATAACATTAGAAAACCAAACACTTTGAGTTTTTGAAGGTTTTGGGATTTGTGAAATAATTTTTCAAATGATGACTCGTACTCGAGGACTAGAGTGAGCATACGATTAATGAGGTAGACAACAACTTAAAATGCCGCAGTCAAAAAAGTTAGTGGCATAGAGGCTTGGTGTTGGAGTGTGAGACCAGTTTCAACTATATGTCGATGTTTGCGTTCAGCAGAGTCAATGAGTTGAGGAGTGTGTGGAGGTGACTTGAGGTGTTGTTATTAGGAAAGGGGTCGGCACTAAGAGGGGGGGTGAATTAGTACAGCGGTAAAATAATGTCGGTTTAAAAAACCTTCATACGATAAAATCTATTTCCGACAAAAACCATTTCATAAAAATAATAATTTTAAAAGCGTACATAAGAGAGTAGTGGATGTAAAGAGCAAGTAAGGAGGTTTGCAGTTAAAGTAAATTGCTCAAAGAAATGCAAACCAGATTTTAGAGTGGTTCGGTCATCGTGACCTACATCCACTTCGCCGATTCCTCTTCCGTCGAGGCCATTGGCATCCATTATCAATCTTCCTTTAATAGGTGAAGATCAACCTCCTTCTTACACCCCTCTTCTCCTTTTACCGGGTTTAGGAGACAACCCTTATAAGCACTTACTCCTCTCTCAAACTATTCTAACACTTAGACTAGAGGAGGATTCTCACAAGAGATTTCTACAACGTTTTTCCCTTTTTAAATTCTCAACGCCTGTGTTGGTTAACCAGGGATGAGAGGGGTATTTATAGGCTTCAAGTTGATTCAAATTTGGAACCTAAAAAGGTCTCATCCTAGATTTCATAGGTACTGGCGGTACCACCGCCATTCCTGGGCAGTACTACCGCCGCAGGATCTGGTATTAGGCGGTACCACAATTGGCAGTATTGCTGCCGGGGGTACCACCGCCTAGGAATCCTGGGGTGCTGTTCCGGTGAGCTGCCGGGGGTACCAAACCAGTCCAACTTCGGGCCCAGTTGGCCCCTAATAGAGTTGATGGGACTACCTCCTAATCTCAACTCTAATTATGTACTAACTATGAAATTTAAGATATTTCCTAAGCTAAACAAGTCCCTATGTCTTGGTTTCTTCCGGTGAGCTTCCGACGATCTTTCGGCGAACTTTCGACGATCTCTCGGCAACGTTCTAGTGGACTCCCGGCAAGCTCCTAGACTTTACGATGATCTTTTTGGCGAGTTCCTACAAGCTTCTTCTAGCAAGCACCTGGACTTCTCGGCTGGTTACTACAAAACTTTCAACGAACGTTTGGACTTCCGACAAACTCTTGAACTCCCAACGAAATCATGTCCTTGACTCCGGGACTTCATTTTGCTTCATGCCTTGCTATTGTAGTTAATCCTGCACATGTAAAACACACTTCGATCTAGACAATTAATACTAAGCATGAATCATATTGTCCGGCATGTCATTGGTCCATCGAGGATTCGTCCGATTCTTCGGCGCATCGTCCTCTCTTGTGGCCTATTACCCAATCGGCTAGTTGACTCCGCAACTCTGATATCCTTGGCTCAATAACCGCTCTTCTTAGCCCGATGCCCAAATCCATGGCCCGAAGCTTTCTATTGATACGTCGACCGATCCTCTGGCTCGACATCCTATTATCTGACATGTTTTCCTCCGGCCCAACATGATTCTTCCTGTTTTAATTGTCTCATCCTGATCGAAGCATCCTGTGTCACTCAAAATTAAAACAATTATCAATTAGTTTCATCATCAAAATATGAGATTCAACAATCTCCCCTTTTTTGATGATGACAACCAATTGATGACAGAGTTAAAACAAACTCCTGGAGTTTAAACAAACTCCCCCTATCAATATGTCATATTGATAGAACCTTGAATTCAAGCTGAATTCGAGTCATTGCAAATTTCATAATGAATATTTGCAATACGTCATCATGCATAACATGATCATACTTCTCCCCCTTTGTCATCAACAAAAAGGAGAAGTGTAACTTTCATTTGTTTGAGATATAAGTTCAAATCATTGCATGAAAAATATAATATCAAGTTTTATCATCATGCAATTTGTAAGCTAAAAAATTTAGCAAGTGTTATATCATGCAAGCTATCAAGTTTTAGATATACAAGGTAGTAAGATAGCAAGTTTGTACAAGCTAGCAAAAATTTTGAAAGCTAATGCAAGATAGCGATGTTCAAGATAAGCAAGCTCTTTCTTCTCTTTTGAGAAGTGCCATTTTTGCTTCCTTTACAAAGTGCAAGCTTGCAAAATTTTATAATATTTTAAAACATGCAAATTAACAATTTTGAGATGTTCAAGAAAGCAACTCTTGCTTCTAGAAATATAAGTTTTACTATATGTGCAATTTAATATTTTTTGCTTCTTGAGATAGGCAAGATAGCACTTTTTGCTTCTTTTGAAATTGCAAGCTAGCAATTCTTAGTGATGTTTAAGATAGTAATTTCTACATCATGCAAGCTAGCAAATTTTTTTTTACATCATTAAAAAAATATAAGCTAACAATATTGAGATGTTCAAGAAAAGTTGCTTCTTAAAATATACAAGTTAACAATCTTTGCTTCTCTTTTGAGATGAGCAAGCTAGCATGTCTTTACATCTTCTTGACTTGTACAAGCTAGCTAGCAAGCTAGCTATCTCCCCTTTTATCATTGTAAAAAAGAATGGAAGAATACAATTTTGTAATTCTTTTCCTTTTACAGTAATTTTTAAATTATGACAAAGGTAAGTTATCAATCTTATTTGTGTATCATTATATTTTTAAATTAAAACTTGCACATTTTCAAAACCTTATATTTGTATCCTTACTTCATGCATGACACAAATAAATCAATCAATATGAGCATATCATGTATGATATTCAAGCATTCATGATACATCATTTTGGCAACAAATCATAGCATTTTAAATCATGATAGTATCTAAATGTCAAATTACATTACATCCCATATTTCAAGCATATTTTTTATTTCATCATTCATTCAACTCATCAAGAAAAATTAATTGGGTGATGAATACAAGGAGTTATTCAAAAATAAATCATATCATGAGAGATAAGAACATGTAAATACCAAAAGACATGATTCATATATTAAATCTCCTCTTAAATAAAATACCAAAAAAAATTATAGGAGTACAAAGAAGAGATATTGATTAAAAAACATCTCATGTAATTCTAAGAAATCAATATCATGATTTTGATAAAAACTCATTCAAATTCAAATCATCAAAATCACTTTCAAGATATTCAAAATGACATAAACAACTTTATCAATCTCTTAGTGAAAAATTGATAAGATAGAGAAAAAAAAATTTCAAGAAAACTGTTTTTCTCTTTTTAGTTGTTTCAATTCATGTGATTTATTTTATTTATGCCAAATAAATAAATGCATCAACGTTTAAAATCGAAAGTGCAAGATTTATTATGTCAAAGATCAATAAGACATAAATCACAAAAATCATCATGCATCATTTTTAAATCTCATGCATAGTATAAAATCACCAAGCATGGTATTAAAAATTTTAATATTTTTATTACATAATTACATCATTATGCATCATCGAAAATGATTTTATCAAACAAAGTATTTTCAATCAAGTTCATTTTGTTTGTTGTAGTCATGCATTTTTCTTTTTAGGTGAATCTAACTTTTCATGCTTAGTTTCCATACAAAAGCCATGCATCATTTTTAAAATCAAAAAACAACTTTCATTACGGTAAAAATCGATAATCCATAAATCGCAAAGATCATCATGCATCGCTCATTAAGCATGATATTAGACCTCTTAGCCTTTTCATTAAAACATCAAGCATGGTTTCATAAGATATCTTCAGTCAAAATCAAAAAGCCATATGGAAATCATCAAAATACACATTCTTGCTTCAAAAATATACATAGGATTATCATTAGATTTAAATATAACATTTTATTCCTTTAACATAAAACATATAATTTTTATTATCATTTTCAAAATTACTAGCATGATCCTAATTTTTGTATTTTCATTACATTATTAAACATGCAATCCAAAAAAAATTATATAATTTTTTAAATTAAATTAAAAATAATTCATGAAAAATATCAAGTAATTTCAAAGTAAACTAAAGGAGTTTCATTTGAGTTGTTTACCTCATTGACGAGAGTCATCAAAGCAAGGTTTGCCACTTCGTCTTCATCGGTTTGCTCCTCATCTTCGGATGAGCTCGATTCATCCGAATTTATGTTCTTCTTCTTGCATTCATAGTAAGTAGTTGTATTCATTTTATTTTTTAATTTTTGTTTCATAAACTTTTTAAATTTCATGAGTAGTTCAAGTTCACCATCACTTGAGCTTATGCTCGAGTGGTCTTCAATTGTTTTAAGTTCAAAATCCTTCCTGTTCTTTGGAAGGTGGTTCTCATATTCGTCAAGTGCCACATTAGTCATTTCGTAGGTCATTAAAAACCCAATTAGTTCTTCAATTGGAAAATAGTTTAAATCTTTTAAATCTTGTATTGTCGTTACTTTCGAATTCCAATTTTTAGAAAGAGATCTTAAAATCTTGTTAACGAGATTAAATTTTGAAAAGCTTTTACTAAGAGCTTTTAAATCATTGACAATATCCGTAAAATAGGTATACATGTCAATAATAGTTTCGCTTGGTTTCATATGAAACAATTCGAAATCATGTATTAAAAGATTAATCTTTGAAACTTTTAATCTATTAGTGCCTTCATGTGTAGTTTCAAGAATGTACCAAATATCAAAAGCTGTTTCGCACAAAGAAACCCGATTGAATTCGTTTTTGTCTAAGGCACAAAATAGAGCATTCATTGCTCTAGCATTTAAAGAAAACATCTTCTTCTCCAAATCATTCCAATCGTTCGTTAGAAGAGAAGACCTTTGAAATTTGTTTTCGATAATACTCCATAAATTTAAATCCAAGGAAAGTAAGAAAACTCTCATTCGAGTTTTCCAATAAGTGTAGTCTGTCCCATTGAAAAAGGGAGGACGAATGAGAGAGTGACCCTCTTGAAAGCTGAAAAGAGTCATTTCTATTTGGGTGTTAAACCAAATATTAAAAATGTGGCTCTAATACTAATTGTTAGGAAAGAGGTCGGCACTAAGAGGGGGGGGGGGTGAATTAGTACAGCGGTAAAATAATGTCGGTTTAAAAAACCTTCGTACGATAAATTTCGTTTCCGATAAAAAACTATTTCGTAAAGATAATAACTTTGAAAGCATACATAAAAGATTAGTGGATGTAAAGAGCAAGTAAGGAGGTTTGTAGTTAAAATAAATTGCTCAAAGAAATGCAAACTAGATTTTAGAGTGGTTCGGTCATCGTGACCTACATCCACTTCGCCGATTCCTTTAATAGCTGAAGATCAACCTCCTTCTTACACTCATTTTCTCTTTTACCGGGTTTAGAAGACAACCCTTACAAGCACTCACTCCTCTCTTAAACTATTCTAACACTTAGACTAGAGGAGGATTCTCACAAGAGATTTCTATAGCATTTTTTCCTTTTTAAATTCTCTGTGTTGGTTAACCAGGGATGAGAGGGGTATTTATAGGCTTTAAGTTGATTTAAACTTGGAGCCTTAAAAAGTCTCATCCCAGATTTCTTGGGTACTAGTGATACCATTGTCGTTCCTAAGCGGTACCACCGCCGAACAAGGGCGGTTCCATTGTTGGCAGCATTACTGTCAGTGGTACCACCGCCCAAGAATCCTAGGGTGCTATTCCCCAGGTGGTGCCACCACCAGCCAGGGTTTCAGCACCCTGGTTGGGCCTTGAATTCGGTCCAAACCAATCCAACTTTGGGCCTAATTGGCCCCTAACAGAGTTGATGGGATTACCTCTCAATCCCAACTCCAATTATGTGCTAACTATGAAATTTAAGACATTTCCTAAGCTAAACAAGTCCCTATGTCTTGGTTTCTTCCTACGAGCTTCCGGTGATCTTCCGGCGAACTTCCAACGATCTTTGGCAATGTTCCGGCGGACTCCCGGCAAGCTCCTGGACTTTACAACGATCTTTTTAGTGAGTTTCGATGAGCTTCTTCCGGCAAGCTTCTGGACTTCTTGGCTGGTTCCTGCAGAATTTTCGACGAATGTCTGGACTTCCGACGAACTCTCGAACTCCCAACGAAATTGCATCCTTGACTCCGGGACTTCATTTTGCTTCATGCCTTGCTATTGTAGTTAATCCTGCACATGTAAAACACACTTCGATCTAGACAATTAATACTAAGCACGAATCATGTTGTCCAGCATGTCATTGGTCCATTGACGCTTCGTATGATTCTTCGACGCTTCGTCCTCTCTTGCGGCCTATTGCTTAATCAGCTAGTTGACTCCACAACTTTGATATCCTTGGCTCAATATCCGCTCTTCTTGGCCCAATGCCCGAATCCATGGCTCGAAGCTTTCTATCGATACGTCGACCGATCCTTTGCCCGACATCCTATCATCTGACATATTTTCCGCCGACCCAATATGATTCTTCCTGCTTTAATTATCTCATCCTAATCGAAGCATCCTGCATCACTCAAAACGTAGATTAAATCATAAAATAATTATCAATTGGTTTCATCATCAAAATATGAGATTCAATAGTTGTATACCATAAGCAAATAGGCAGGATGTAAGGGTTTGATATTCATCGCCACCATCAGAGTAAACAGTCTTAATTTTAGATTAAAAGAAGTTCTCGACCAATCTCAAAAGTTGGTAAAGACTATCGAAACTTCAGATTTATGGTGAAGAGGGTATAACCATGTATATTTGGTGAAATAGTCTACGAAAATAACTTAAAATCTGAATTTGTCAAAGGAAGTAATTGGAGTGGGGCCTCAAACATTAGTGTAAATAACCTCAAGGGGTTTAGAGCAGGATATGGAGGATTTTCCAAAGGAAAGTCTATGACTTTTATTACTTAAACAAGTATCACAATGAGTTATGATGTTATTGGTTTCAAGCATAGGAAGAAAACAACGGGAAAATAGCTTTTGCTGAATAAGAGTTGAGAGATGACCAAGACGACGATGCCACACATCAGTTGGAGCTACGATCAAAGAGTAGGCAGTGGGTTGGGTGATTTATGGAACTGACGGCCACTCGTAAATATTGTCTTTACTCTGGCCTCGGACCAAGGATACCCCCGTGCTCAAATCCTTAACAAGAAAGGAGTTAGGAAAGAATTCAATTGAGGTATGATTCTGTTTGCAGAATTGAGAAACAGAAATGAGGTTTCGTTTGATGTGGGGTGCATACAAAACATCATCTAGCATAAACGAGGTATTATATGAATTAAGCATTGTGGAACCAATATGAGTAATGGGTTGTCTGTTACCATCACCAATGATGATGTCTTCATTTCTACCATAGTCACTATGGATGGACAAGTTTTATAAATCAGAGGTGATGTGATGAGATACGCCAGAGTTCACAATCCAATTTTGATCACCAGTAGCCGAAGTAGTTGTAAGATTTGCGTGAGGCCAATGCGACGGAGGAGGAAGTCTGGGTCGAGTTCTACAGACTTTTGTAGAGTAGCCAACTTTGTCACATAGCTGGCAGACAACCCTTTATTGATTTGTGTGATCAGGACTCCAGGGATGAGGATAATTGAAGTAGCCACCTTGATGGTTGCAATTAAAATGTTGAGAAGGTTGAGGAGGGGAGGTTTGTTTGGAACCCTTGTTGTACCGGTTGCTCTTTTTCTTAGATTTTTGACTGACTTAAGCTATGATGGATGGTCTTAGCAACTTGTCCTCATACTTGAGATATATCTCATAGTCAGTCAATTTGTCATAGTGTTCTTCAAATGACATTGGTGAATCATGTGCCCATATTACTGCTGCTAATTCCTTGTACTCGTCTCCTAGGCCGTTGAGGATATGGACAGTAACTTCTTAATCACTGAGGGAATGACCTATCAAGGCTAAGTTATCGATGATAATCTTTATGTTATGTAGATAATCAATAACAATACTTCCCTTTTATTTTATCTTCATGAGACTGGATAGGAGACTAAGCATGCGAGTGAGGGAACGATTGGCCAGGGTGGTTTACAACTTGCACTAAGCTTCGACAGTAGTGTCACATGAAGAAATGAGTGGGGCGAGGGATCCAGCGACCGACTTGAATTGCTTAAAGGATGAGACAATCCTAGCGTAACCATAGTTTATGGTCCGGATTTGGTACTAGACTAGATGCGCTTGGGATATTGAGCATCGCCGGTGGACAACAAAGAGAGCCATCGATAAAGCCTAAAAGATCATAGCCAAATAGTAGATTAGAGAATTGAGCACACCATGATGCGTAGTTGCCACCTTTGGATACTTTGAATGGGATGAGAGTGACAGCATTGATAGAAATAAGGCCCAAAGAGGAAAAGGTATTGTGGTTTCCTACAAGAATAGTAATTGGAACATCATATATAGATGATAAGGACATGTTAGGCATATATACCAATCTAAGGGAGCAAGGTGGGAGTCTGCAATGATTAGATAGGTAAAAAAAACTACTACGATTAAGTGCGAGGAGTTATACTTCTCGAAGGAAAAGTAGTTTTATTCTGCTACGAGGAGGCCTCCTGTACCGATCACTTGCCAACCTTCCAAGCAAAAGGTCTTCTTGTATTTGTCATATGATGCTGCACCTTGACAAGTCTTCATTGAGGCATTAATGGCAAGCAAGCAATGAGCTCCATGCTACCACTATTCATGATGCAGCTGTAGTTGTTGATGTTGTCGCAAGCAACAACGACTGCAGCAACAGCGGCACCACTACCACTGAACGTGCTACAGCTTGCAGGTCTGTGAGATGCTGCAGCTTGCAGGTTTGTGAGATGCTGCAACTTGCAGTTTTGGGAGAAGCCAGTGATGCTATGGGCGTAGTCCCACTTTGGGAGAAGTCGACGATGCTATGGGCGCAGAGCGGCCGATCAATAATGGTTTTCTACCGATGGACTTCTACGCGGCCACGAATAAGATCGAGGGAGAAGGTTCGGCTCTGCCTCTATAGGAAGAAGGTGGGGGCATTGATGTGCTCTTTGAGAACTTTGACTTCACCGGAAAGCTGTCTACTTGGTTTGTAGAAGTTTTGGATTACTGTCGTTGGATGTTGTTGTTGCTGCAGCGACGATAGTGACGGGCAGTAATGGGGTTAAGAGCAAGTAGTGACAGTCTATGATGAGAGACAACGGTGGTGAAGGATGTGATCTGAAGTAGCAAGAGGAAAAACTGTAGAGATCTGAAATCAACGAAGCAGGGGAAGATGAGCAGAGAAGACTCGAGTGATGTAGCATATTTTGGCACAGCATCAGCAGCAACAGGTGAGACGCCGGTGCAGAGTGGTAGTGGGAGAAGACATGTACTGTTTGCCGAGGAGATGTTGTAGTTCCCATAGAAAATGATGGTAGCGGGACCAATATCGCTGCAGTCACCAGAGGTAGAGGTCACACCTAGGGGGCTGTTACAGTGTAGCATAGGTGTTTGGCGACAAGATGTAGCGACAGAAAGATATGGCAACTAGGTTCATGGTGATGGGATTCATCGGAGGTCAGGCGTAGAAGACATGCCTCGCTCCAACGAGAATAGGATCTCGAAGAAAGAATAGAGCTTCCTAAGGCAGGAATAGGTCTGATACCATAATAGAAATGAAATACAAAGAAGAAGATTGAATTGAGTTGAAACAATACAATACTCCCTATTTATATATGTTAGAAGAGAGAATTTTCCTCAATAGATTTATGACATCTCCTCAATAGAGTTGGAGAGATCTTGACTATTATTGAGGTTGTTATCACGGGAGATCTTGACTGTTATCATGCCCCTGCAAGATGGTGCTTTTGTCAAGGACTCCGATCTTGGACCGATGTAATGAAAGTAAGTTACGGGTGAGAGGCTTTGTGAGGAAGTCTGCTAGTTGATCACTCGTATATACGTGAGAAACACGTAGTTGATGTCTGACAACTTACGATTTTGGGAGAAGTCGGTGATGCTGCGGCCGCAGTCCCACTTTGGGAGAAGCCGACGATGCTACGGGCGCAGAGCGATCGATCGGCAATGGTTTTTTGCCGACGGATTTCTACGTGGCCACGAGTGAGATTGAGGGAGAAGGTTCAGCTCTGCCTCTACAGGAAGAAGGTGGGGGCGTTGATGTGCTCTTTGAGAACTTCGACTTCACTGGAAAGCTATCTACTTGGTTTATAGAAGTTTTGGATTACTATCGTTGGATGCTGTTGTTGCTACAACGATGATAGTGATGGGCAGCAATGGGGTTAAGAGCAAGTAGTGACAGCCTCTAGTGAGAGACAATGGTGGTGAAGGATGTGATATGAAGTAGCGAAAGGAAAAACTATAGAGATCTAAAATCAACGAAGTAGGAGAAGATGAGTAGAGAAGACCCGAGTGATGTAGTGGATTTTGGCACAACATCAAAAGCAATAGGTGAGGTGTTGGCGCAGAGTGGTAGTGGGAGAAGACAGGTGCTGTTCACCAAGGAGATGCTACAGTTGCCACAGAAAATGATGGTAGCAAGACCAATATCGCTGTAGTTGTTAGAGGTAGAGGTCACGCTTAGGGGGTTGTTGCAGTGCAGCATAGGTGTTTGGCGACAAGATGTAGCGATAGAAAGATATGGCAATTGGGTTCTCCCATAATATCATCCAGTCCTTCTCCTCAGGATCCACACTCTCTCCTTCTCCTTAGCTTCCTCCTTTGCTGCAGTATCGTTGCAGCTTCCTCCTCTGTTGCAGCATCGTTACAGCTTCCTCCTCTACTACAGCTTCCTCCTACTGCAGCTTCTCCTCTTACTGTATCTTCCTCATTTGCTATAGCTACCTCCTCTACTGCACCTCTACTGTAGCTTTCTCCTTTACTACAACTTCCTCCTCTACTATAGCTACCTCCTCTGCTGTAGCATCACTATAGCTTTCTCCTCTGTTGTAGCATCGCTACAGCTACCTCCTCTACTGCAGCTTCCTTTTTTGCTACACCTACCTCCTCTACTCCAGCTTCCTCCTTTGCTGTAGCATCGCTGCAGCTTTCTCCTTTGCTAT
Organism: Musa acuminata AAA Group; assembly: GCF_036884655.1. Taxonomy (NCBI): domain Eukaryota; kingdom Viridiplantae; phylum Streptophyta; class Magnoliopsida; order Zingiberales; family Musaceae; genus Musa; species Musa acuminata. The sequence continues at coordinate 700,603 of NC_088328.1, forward strand.
AGCATCGCTGTAGCTACCTCCTCTACTACAGCATCGCTATAGCTTCCTCCTCTACTGCAGCTTTCTCTTCTGCTAAAGCTTCCTCCTCTACTACAACTTCCTCCTTTGCTGTAGCATCATTATAGCATCACTGCAGCTTTCTCCTCTATTGCAGCTTTCGTAGCAGCCGTAGCTATTGCCGTTGCAGCCGCAGCAGCAGCAGCGATTTGCACTTACCCTACTCATGAAGCTTCTCGCTTGTAAATTGTTTGCTTTATATCGATCCAAGATTTGTATCCTTGATAGGAGCACCATCTTGCGGGGGCATGATGGCAGATAAGATATTCCTAACTATATGAGTAAATCTTTCTACTCTGATAAGATTTTCCTAACTGTATGAAAAAATTTCTTTACTCTGTTGAGGGAAATGCTCCCTTTTAATTTGTATAAATAGAGGGAGAATAGCTTTAATGAAAAATAGCTTCTTCAATAATTCATCTTGTCTTCTATTCTTTCCAACAATTATATGTTATGCTATATAATATATTATATAACTTTTCCGGTTGTTCACTAAATTCATTAATCTATTATATAAGTTGTGAATTAGCTGATTTGAAATCGAATAAGTGAGTATCAGGGGCTAGTGATTGACTTTCTACTTAACTGCTTCTATTTATGATTACACTTAATTTTCTGAACCGACAACACTCTAATCGTTACGTTATCGCACAGAATCACATAAAGGTTTGTTTGCTGTAAACCATGATTTTGAGTACAACACAGGATGTAAATCCATCTTTCTTTCCCGCTAACTTGATACCCTGACTTTCACCTATAATCTTTACTTTGTGTCGTTCCTAAGATAGCTTAATTTTCTTTATACAAACAAACAGGCATTTCACATACGTTAGCACAATGTATTTCTGAACTCAACTGCTAATACAAGACCATTCAACAAGCAAGCAATGTAGTTTGATTACTTTCTTTGTGTGGTATTATCCACGACAATTACAAGCTAATAGAAAAATTCAATAGGGTAGCAATCAAGGCTCAATTCAGGTTTGAAATCTCAAAAAATATATTTAAAGAGCTCGACAAGAGCTTAATAATATCCGTTATCGCTCAGTTCGCAGAGTTAATCAGCTATAAAATCTTAGAATATGTAGTTTAAGATTACATACCAAAAGCCATAGCCAAGATTTTTGAATTAATTTTTCTTAATTATTTTATGATAATCATGTGAATTATGAAAATAATTGAGTGAAAAAAAAAATATATATATATATATATATGCTTTGGCATTTTAAAGTAAAATAATATTTTAATTTAAGACTTACGAGTTAAAATGCATTGTCCTTGATAATTAAACTCGTCCGTCCATTCACATTGCCTTCATCCCATCCGCATAATAGTCTCCCTGAACCGAGCAAAACGAGGGGTAAAAACCGCAGTGGTCTCTCCTCAGTATTACACCTCTACTGCTGAGCCTGTGCGCCGCCCTCATCCATTTCCGTCGAAGGCGCTGAATCGAAGAGGGAAGAGGGAGGAGGGAAGACTAATCGAGCGATGGCATCCGCGCTGCGAGGGGCGATCCTTGGTCACGTCCGCGTCCCGATCCGAACCCTAGACCGGTTGGGATCCCTCTCATGCCTTCAGACCTCGATTCGATCGATGTCGTCCCACGGCGACGACCATCTCACCCGTGAGGAGGTGGTCGATCGGGTCCTCGACGTCGTCAAGAGCTTTCCCAAGGTCGATCCCGCCAAGGTAACCCTAGCAGGCTACCACTTGTTGCTTTCCTTGGTTTAGATCTCTTTCATCCGTGCTTCCAATTGCTTGCCTGCCAGGTGAACCCGGACGTGCATTTCCAGACGGATCTGGGGCTGGATAGCTTGGACAATGTGGAGATTGTGATGGCTCTGGAGGAGGAGTTTAAGCTGGAGATCCCCGACAAGGAGGCCGACCAGATCGTTTCCTGCCCCCTCGCCGTCGAGTACATCGCCGCACATCCGATGGCATCTTGATTGACGCGAAGCTCGGGGGTTTTCTCATTGCCTAATCTTGTAATTTCATTCTAGTGCCTCATCTGGTTACACTCTTTTTCTTGTTTTTTTGAATTCCCTTCAGGAGATAGACTTCGGAACTGATGGACGAATAATGTCGATCCGTCCAAAAACTTGCTTGGATGCACAACTAGAAGTTTCAAATTCATTGACTTGTGTTGAAACCGGCACTTATTGAAAATGTCTTGCCGATTGGTTTCGTCGCATGTCGTGTTCTGCACTTCATCTTTGATCCTGATGAGGTTTTGTGGATTTGGATTTTGATGATATCTTGTGCTGTAGGCTGAGCCATTCATGTGCACTTGGTTAACTATTCGTTTATTGGTGTCTCTAGTAATGCCGATGCTTTCTACACCCCAAAATATCTTTACCATTTTAAAGGGCTATTCTTGGGAGTCTCCATTGCGACGCTTCTGATGCCTATACTAGTATTTTCTTGACCAACGATATAGAACTTAGTGACCTTTTGAGGCTTAATGTGCCACTTCGCATTGGATTTCACCAAGAAAGTCTTCAATCCTAAACATTTAGGGCACTTAAAACTAGGTGCAATTCTATGCTATTACATGCTTTAATAAGGGTTTGCTGCATTTTTTTTGTCCACCAACACAGAGAAATGTTTCTATCTGTTTATTAGTTTTCATTGGTTTGCTGCCTATACTCATTAGATCACACTAGTGCCTACTTTTTTCTTCACGATGTTGACCAATGATTATAGTGAGCATGTACATGTGCTCCTTAGACATTTCTTCACTCATTTGGAATTTGTAGAACTATGTTCTTTTATGATGTAGTTATTTGTTCATCTCTTGTTGGACATTTTTTCTTGGATGAAATTGAGTAGTTCACTGGATTGAGGTTTAACTTTTCCTATGCTCCAACTTGCTTATGGATCATGCTACACTTCATATTATTTGAAGTACTAGGACATCAGTGATGGTCAATTACTTATTCTAAGCTAAACTTAATCTAATCTAATGGATTAAGGAACATTTGAAAGATTATCATATTTAAGCCCAATTTCGCCTGCAGGTCGGATAATTATTTATAGGCATTAATGCAGCCTTTAGTGTCTTCAAACATAGGGTTTTGTGATTATTAACATATTCATAAGTTGTAGTTCATCTTATATATACATATATTGAAGGAAAGATTAGAAAGTTTGAGGATTCTCATGTTGTCCTGAAATGCAAGCTACAAGTTGGACTTGGATTTTGAATTTGAAGCGGAGTTGGAATTTTTTATAATTTTTTAATTTTTGCATTTCTGTTTCATTTATAAAGGTAATATGTCATATAAAATACAAATATAAAAGAAATGTTTGACATAAGATATTTTTTACACAAATATTATTTTTTATTTTCCTAGTGTTTCTATTTTTTATAATTTTTATTTAAAAATCATTCACTTGGTTGATCCCCGTGTAATTGGATCTAAGTTTGAGTAATTGAATGATCTCGTTCTTATCATCCCTAGTGATCTTAGTCTTAATACCGTACTTGTGAACTATGAATTACCAATGACCTTTTAAGAGATGAAAGTTGTTGGAATTGTCTTTGTGGTTATTTGTTTCACTAGGATGGCATACTTCGTACATTTAAAGTTGATGGTTAAAGGTTTAACTTGGCAAATTCCATAGATTCATGAAGCAATCTGATCAATGTTATTTAATCTTAAGAGTGTTGGTTAAACTTCATCTAGAGGGTTGACTTGAAATACACTTCTTCTCTCAATTACTCCATTAACATATTAGGAGCATTCAAGTATTTATCCCATTTAGTTAGCTAGGTAAGCATTCAAATAAAGAGACTTAAATTTAGCTGGTTTAGGATAGTTCAACCCCATAATTTTGTTATTTATATCTTGGGTTGGTAGTAACACCTAGATTATTAAATATGTAGAGCGCTTACATCAGAGAAGTATGGGTTGGCAATTTATGATATGCTCCATGATCATAGTGTATTGACACAAGATGCATTAATAGACATGGATTGGCTTAGGATATATGTTAATCGACAGGGGCTTTGTTCTTGGCATGATGATATGCCTAATGTCAGCTTAGCATCATCTCAATGTCAGCTTGGTTGGCACCTTGATGTGAGACCATTGTAACATATTTCTTATTTAATAATTTCATCAGTTAAGGGAATATGATAGTTATCCTTTTTATTTTTTTTCCTCAATTAATATCTTCTTTTCGCCATTCCATAACTATCAAATCCTAGGAAAATAATATTTTCTTTTTTCCAAGAGCCTTCCATGTATTTTGTCCTACATTAGAGTTGATATCTGAGTTCGTTCTACATGACACATTCAGTGTTTAGCTTGGGAGGATAGCTTTTGGAGTTGTTTCTGGAGAATGATGAATGTTATGGTTAAAGTTGACAAGTAAATTGCATGTCACAGTCAACCTGTTGCTCTAGACAAAAGGCTGAACTGAGTGGTAGGTGTATTCTGAGGACTGAGTTCCAAAACCAATGAGCCAAAACTCATCTTTTTAAAGATCACTATAGCTGAGAAAAATTTATGAGTGAGGTTTGGTTAGTGGACATTAAAAATGATATAACCCTAAACTGCAGTTATGATAATGAATCAAAGGTTCTTCAGTTTTCTAGAGTTTTCAATTATTGAACAACAGTGTTCATCAACCTGATCTCATACCTCCTAATGTTGACCTAGTTAAGTCCCAGGAAGACCTTGAGATTCTAGCTAAAACTATTTCTTTGCCCATTGGAGTTGCAACAGCTATTAGCTGTTTATGAGACAGACATGCTTTTGGGATTCATCTCTGTTGTTGGGTGCTTTTGAATGGTGATCATTGTCTGGCTTTATGCTAGGTACTGAGGAGCCATATTGAGGATTTTACATGAGCTACATGAAGAATATCTAATGGTATTTGAGATTTTCTCCATGCTGAGGAAATTGATCTAGGCTCTTTGTTGAGGTCAAATGTGGGCTATCTAATTTGCTTTCCTATTTTAGTTGTATATCTGAATTGACCAAGTTGAGCCTAGATCAGTTAATATGGCATGATTAGAGATTCTATTGGATTGAGGCTCTTTCTCTTCTCTCACTGACTCTCCTGTCTTCATTTTAAGCTGGATTTCCCTTGATTTGGGTTGATCAGCAGCTTTCCTGTGGGCACCTAGTTATTCTTGCTATTCTCTTTCGATGCAACTCAGTTTAGTGCACAGGGAATGGCTCAATGATCTGGGACTATAAGACCCTTTTTGGCTATATACTGGAATCCAAATTGGACTCAATTTTTTGGTTGTATTGTGACAAGGAAAGTAGAATGCAACTGGGAATATTGATTCTAATTTTACTGGAGCCATTTGCATGGTTTATTTGTTTTCCCTATGAAAGAAGTACAGGCTTCTTGATTAACCCTCATTCCTCTTCCTGTTCTTAATATCAATATTCTAGCCTCTTCATGGATATCCGCTTGAATGTTCTTTTGTGTCCATCTGCTATTCTTCCGTCAGCAAGTTTTATAAATTTTGAGTTGTAGTATGGATTACGTGCAACGATTCATTGATTTGAGAGGACAACTAGGAAGTTTATTTGGAACTTGCATCAAGTACTGCACACAAATTATGAACCAGGTGCATTTTTTATTCCTGAAGTTTTCTTGTCTTTCATAACATGTTAATCTTACATTTTTAATGCCACAATAGTCCTCTGCATTGCTTATGTCTGCCTTTTTTAGTTGTGATTTTGGGCTGAGTGCTGCACTCTCTATTTGACTCTGACACCCAGATCTTTTGGCTATTTGCTGCACTCTTGAGTGTAGTTATCTTATTATTTTTTATTCCTGAAGTTTTCTCGTCTTTCATAACATGTTAATCTTACGTTTTTAATGCCATAGTAGTCCTCTGCATTGCTTATGTCTGCCTTTTTTCGTTGTGATTTTGGGCTGAGTGCTGCACTCTCTATTTGACTGGATACCGAGATATTTTGGCTATTTGCTGTACTCTTTGAGTGTAGTTATCTTGTTACTGGGAATCTTTGATGTAAGAATTGTGTTGAGCAAGAAAATATACATAGACTAGCTAAATCGATCAGTATATGCATATGGGTAGAATCTTTTCCGTCTAATTTGTCTGAAATCTTTTATGCAGATCACATGTCTTTTTGTAGGACATTGATGTCGTAATAATTTTTTTCAGAAAAAAGAAAATACACATTAGAGAAACGTGGTTGTGTAGCATAATTTCAATCGAATTACTGTCTGTTACATGTCCGAGGAGTCTTTGAAGTATCTTTGTTCCAGATCTCCATCAGGATTGTCAACCAAAGCATCGGATTGACATTGCCAGAGTTTTTCGTTGGACCAATCTCAGGTATCTATTAAAGAGATCAAATTAGTTGTGTTATTGTGATAAATTAAAAATTGCAACCAGGAAAAAAGTACTCATTTCTAACACAAGATTTCATGCATTGATGAACAAAATTAAGGAAACTCGAGTACTTGGATAATTTAGAAAAATATGATTTTGTCTCAAAGTCTCAGTATTTTAGGACTCAGAAAACTCTTTACTGTCGTGGTTTACATATCAGCAATCTAGTAAAAAGTTATAGGAAGCAAGAGTAAAACATTAGTTTATATCTTGTTTTAATCGATTATTATTATATTTGATGTTTCTTTCTTGATTCTTTTATCATCATGGACTTTGTTTGATCATATCTGAGTTGGTCTGTTTAACTTATATTTGACTTAACTTATTATATTATGCTTTAGGGGTTTAATTTGATTTGAATTATAATTTATTTGGTTAAAAATTAGTGTAAGTTGTGTGCTAGTAGGAAAGATTAGGTTCCCTTTGTATAATTTTTTTCAAAAAATAAAAAATTATTATGTTAATCAATGTACATGATGCTCATATGTGAATTCGGATATTGGATTTATCATTTATGTAATAATGTATTAACCAAACAGATGTCTGACTATCTGGAGTTGGAAAAAAATCTTCCAAAGAATATAAAAATGTAAACAATGATAGTTATATTAAGCCTTAAAAATATCTAAGCCCATTAAAAGGGACATCTGAAGTCTCCCCAATGCTAAAGCCCAACAACAAAATAAGAAATATAACCAAGTACATGGATCATCACAAAATAATCTAAAAACATAACGTGATTTGAGTATCACCCATAACCAAAATGGTTACTAAGATGTTCAGTTGGTAAAGATTTTGCTAACGTAAAGTTTTGAATCAAAACTTATCTTTATCATCTACCTTTTACAAAAAATAAAAATAAAAAAACCTGTTTTGAGTATAAACTAAATAAAATTTTAAACCATAATTCAATTTATAAATGAACTAATTCTGATCATCAAAAAATGGACCATTGAATTGATATGGAGCCTAGTTTTTACAATGAACTGATGATTCATGAATCTAGTAATTGATTTGGCGATTGTGTAATATAACATATAAATTTATGTCGTTATTAGTTGGCTTTAACAAAGTTGGACATGTATGTAGAAATAATAATTAACATAAATGAAATAACGATTATGTTGTTGTGTTAATCTAATGTGCTCGATCCTTTCGAGTGTATTCCCAAGGGTGGTGCCATATGACATTGATTAACATAAACAATAATTAACATAAGGCTTTAGTTGTAGGGTGGTGCCAAGTGACATTTGAGTGTATTACCGTGGGTTATGTGGGTTGAATCTGCCCCTATTGGGTATAATCCGATTTATGTTTAATGCAGACGTAGATGACAAAACCATCTTAGTCCGTACCAAGTTCGTAGTTTCTTTGGCAAAGACAATAATCTTACCTATTGAAATAAGAAAATAGGATACCACTTTGGACGGTTAAATCTTTAGGCTCTTGGATCGTAAAAGAAGAACAAAGTGATCTCGGTGATCGTAGCAAAAATGATCCAAACTGTACCAGTTTCAACCGAGTCTTGTATTTTAATTTATATAAATTATGATTTAACTTTATGTTTAACGTCAACATCATCGATAACCACAAAGGATGCATATAATGTCTTGTTATATTCAATGGTAGATATGTTAGGATTTTAATGGTAGTAAGAGGCGTGTTATTAATAAATTTTAATCAACTTTAAAATTTATCATAAAATTTGTATCTAAAACATAATTAACAAAATATTAAGTCCAAGTAAAGATTGTTAGTAAAATAAATAAAAATAAATAAGTAATTATAAACAAATATCACAAGCAAGAGAAGGAATACAAATCGATTTATAGTGGTTTTGTATTCTTAACCCACGTCTATGATTCATCTTCCTCCATTAGCTTTTACTATTAATCTTCTTTCCAATAGACAAAGTTCAATTACATTTATTATAAATTTTCTTCTTTTTACAAGCTTAGGAGAGAACATTCACACTCATTCTTTTACAGAAGATCTCTCACCTCCTATAACTTAGTATCACAACTAAACTCAAGAGAGAGGATGAGACTCAAACAATGCTTGAGTTATAACACTTCATGAACTCAGAAATTGATACTCCATCAACTAGCCTTAAGTGAGATATTTATAGGCTCAAAAGGCTTCAAGAATATAATCAAAATTTTAAATCTTTGAAAATTTTAAGATATGAGCGATACTAACGCTGATATTGGGTTGTACTATCGTAGAAACTTTTAATGTTATAATTGCTAGTCATAGGTGCCGTGTAAGCCAATCACGTGAGTGATGGCACGTGTGACCTAACAAGTAGTATTTTTACTTATTATTATTATTATTTGATATTTTATCACTTTATATTGTTTGTTGCTTGAATATATTGTGATATCTATGGATCTGTGCAATGGAAATCGGATCACGATGAGATCACGATAATGAGATCGATTCGCCTTTAAACATAGATCATAAATAATCCTGGTCATAGGTTACTCGAGAGGGACATCGAGATAATCAGAGAGACTGGTGTGCTATACTCGTCGGATGTAACTAGTCTCATAGTTGCTCGTATGGCGACACTATGGGTACAATACAGGTGCTCATTGGAGAATGAGTTCACTGATTGATCCGCTTACAGAATGTTGGATGGTTAATGATACCTTATTATCAAACAGCGATTCTGTAGTCCTAGCGGTGTATCTGATCCTTAGACTTGAGACACCAGGAATATCCTGTATGAGTACTCCACTCTTTGATACCAAACTTATAGGTTTGAATGTTCCAAATATAGCACAGTCGGTCATTGAGAGTGGTAGCCAACCTTACAAGGACTATTGAGTGTTGATAGAGGATCATCTAATTGGGCCAACCCAATTAGGGGCCAGTTGGGCCCATGTATGGACTGTGTTGGGTTAAGTGAAAAGCCCAAATAGTGACCCAACAAGTGGAACCATCGTGGCACAGTCTTCGAGACTATGTTAGGCAGTGGTACTACCCAAACACAATCTCTAAGAGACTATTAGGTGGTGGTACCACTAGTCTGGGCGGTGGTACCGCCCAGTGGTAGGGTGTCAGGCGATGGTACCGCTAGACTGGGCGGTGGTACTGCCTAGTGTCAGTGTTGTAGGTGGTGGTACCGTCAGGACCCGGGAAACCCAGGATGAGACATTTTTAGGCTCCAAATTTAAATTAACTTGAGGCCTATAAATACCCCTCTCATCCTTGGTTAACATACACAAGAATAGAGAGTAAAAAAGAAAGATAATGCTATTATAATCTTGTGTGAACTCCTCTCAAACTCTAAGTGCTAGTGAAGTTTAAGAGAGGAGGTTGTGGGGGTTATAAAGGTTCTCTCCTGAACCTGTCAAAAGGAGAATCAAGTTGTAAAGGTGGTTGATCTTTGCCCATTGAAGGAAGATCGATAGTGGATACCGGTGGCCTCGACGAAAGAGGAATCGATGGAGTGGATGTAGATCACGACGATCGAACCACTATAAAAATCTGGTTTGTATTTCTTTTGAGCAATTTATTTTAACTGCAAACTACCTTCTCATTACTTTTGCTGCACACCCTTCCGAACGTATTCCAATTTAATATCTTTTCGATCAGTTTGATCATATAAAGAATTTTTAAACCGATGATTTTACTGCTACACTAATTCACCCCCCCCCCCCCCCCTCCCCCTTTAGTGCCGACTCGTTCCTAACAGTTAGTATCAAAACTTAGTTTTTCTCATTTGGTTTAACACCCAAGAGAAATGATTCTTTTCGGCTTTCAAGAGGTTCACTATCTCTTTCGTCCTCTCATGTTCAAGGGACAAACTATACATATTGAAAAACTCGAATGAGAGTTTTCTTGCTTTCTTTGGATTTGAATTTATGGAATATTGTCAATAGCGGTTTTCAAATGTCTTCTCTTCTAATGAACCATTGGAATGATTTGGAGAAGAAGATTTTTTCTTTAAATGCTAGAGCTATGAATGCTCTATTTTGCACCTTAGATAAAAATGAATTCAATCATGTTTCTACTTGCGAAATGACTTTTGATATTTGGCACACTCTTAAATCATACACGAAGGCACTTGTAGAGTTAAAGACTCTAAAATAAATATTTGGAAATACGAATTTGAATTATTTCGTATGGAACCAAGCAAGACTATTGGAGACATGTACACCCGTTTATGGATGTCGTCAATAATCTAAAAGCTCTTGGTAAAAGTTTTTTTAAATCTTAAATTTGTGAGTAAAGTTTTATTATCACTTTCTAAAAATTAGGATTCTAAAGTAATGACAATATAAGAATCAAAGAACTTAAACTATTTTTTGATTGAAGAACTTATTGGGTCTTTGATGACATATTTATGTGACACTTGAACTTGAGAACAACCTTCCAAAGAACAAGAAGGATTTGACACTTAGAACAAATGAAGACCACTCAAGGGAAAGCTCAAGTGATGAGGACTTTGAACTCTTAACTATAAAGCTTAAAAAAATCTTAAAATAAGAATATAAGAACAAAAATGAACCTAAAAAGAAGAAGCTACAAAAGAAAAAGAAAATACAAGGTGGCATGAGACGAATCAAGTTAATCCGAAGATAAAGAACAAACCAACAAATTGTGGCAAACTACGCCTTAACGGCTTTCGATGATGAGGTAACTAAAATCTCTTTACTTTATTTCGAAATTACATGATGCATTTCATAAGCTATTTTTAAATTTAGAAATAAATAAATAAAAAAATTATAAAAAATATCATGCTTCTTTTTCTAGCTATTTTGAAAAAATGATCATGACAAATTGCATGTTTTATGAAAATATAATAAAATGATACTTGTACACCTAATAGGATTAATCTTATATTTAAGAAGCAATAATGTGTATCATGTTGATTTCTGTATTATTTTTCGATTTTGATTGAAGATGCCTTATGTTCAATGAAACCATGCTTCATGTTTTAATGAAAATGCTAAGAGGTTTGATATCATGCTTAATGATTTTATCTTTTAAAATTATGCATGATGATTTTTATGATTTATGGATTATCGATCTTTGCCATAATGAAAGTTTTTTTTTATTTTAAACGTTGATGCATGTTTTTATTTGGCATAAAAAGACAAAGGCATGCTTGTATGAAACAAACAACTTCAAATGAAACATATAAAAAAGAAATATATTTTCCATCTCCATCTTATTAATTTTTCGATAAAAGATTAATGAATCTATGTATATTATGCTTTTGTGAATCTCTTGGACTATGAAAATGATTTGATGAATTTGAATGAGTTTTATCGAATCATAATTTCTTGAGACTTATAACATGAAATCTTTTATGGATCAAGATTGCTTATTTGATCTCTTATGCTTCTTCTTGTCATTTACTAAAGAGGAGAATTTTGTAGATGAATCATGAATTTTTCAGAATTATAACTTTTTTTTTTAATTGAGACATTATGTATGAATCAAGTTCTCATGTGAATCTATCTACGTTGCCTTCATTGAATTTTCTGAAAAGTGATTTTGATGATGATTTTGGATCTATTATTATATGACTAATGAGATGATATATCCAACTAAATCATTTATCGTATTTACGACTTGTGATATATTCAACATGAAACATCTTTCTTGATGCACGTATGATTCACTCTTTTAAGAAAATATTTATCAAATCGTGATAAGATGAGATTCTCTTTATACGAATCAAGATTTTTCATGATCTCCTAAGAATTCTTTTCATTATTTATTCAAGAGGAGATTTGTTAAAATGAATCATGGTTTCTCTTGATTTCTAGAAATTATAACTTGAGAATTCTTTTTATAAATCAAAATTATTTACTATGATTCTTTCTTTTCGCTATTTGAGTTATCCAAAAAGAATCATAATATGTCTCTTGATATTCACAATTTGTCTTCATGATTTGTATATCTCATCACCAAATTTTTCTTGTTATCCTTCATGAGATGATATGAAATCATGCAATACTCATGATATTATGTTGATGCATACAAATGAGAAGTTATGATCATGCATGGTAGGATGTAATGTAATTTGACATTTTGATACCATCATGATTTGAATTATTTATGATTTGGAATGATGCATGAAATACGTATGATTTTATTATGATAATGTATATGATGTATTGCATATGATATGAATCATGATTAAAATTGCTTTGACTTGAATTCAATTTTAATTCAAGATTTATCTTAATTATGGCATATTAAAATAAGAATGATACTTTAACTTTGTCATGATTTGAAAATTGATATAAAGGGAAATGAATTACAACATTATATTCTTCCCTTCTTTTTTACAATGACAAAGGGGGAGAAAAATTGCTAGCTCAAGATGCAAAATTTGGAAACTTGCACATTGCAAAAGAAGCAAAAATTTGCTAGCTTGCTTGTTCTAATAGATGTAAAATTTTGCTAGCTTGCGCTTTGCCAAGGAAGAAAAAATTGCACTTCTCAAAAGAGAAGAAATAACTTGCTATCTTGAACATTACTAAGTTTGCTAGCTTGCATATTTCAAAAAGATACAAAAATATGCTATCTTGCACATCTTTAAAATTAATGATGATTTGGTGATTAGGAATGTTGTAAACTGATAAACAATTTGCTAGCTTGTATGTTACAAAACTTGCTAGTTGCACTTCTCTTTTTTGTTGATGACAAAGGGGGAGAAGTTATGATCATGCATGGAATGATGTATTGGATATTTTGATTATGCATGATTTTATGATACATGCAATGATGTGATAAATTAGTTATTTCAATACTCATGTTACATGCAATGTTGAAATACTATGGTTTCAAAGTTTCTATCAATATGACATATTGATAAGGGGATTTAAGGTTAACTCCGTCATCAATTGGTTATCATATCAAAAATGGGGAGATTATTGAATCTCATATTTTGATGATGAAACCAATTGATACTGTTTATGATTTGATTTTCATTTTAAGTGACGCAGGATGCTTTGATCAGGGAGAGACAATTAAAGCAAGAAGAATCATGTTGGGCCGGAGAAAAATATATCAAAAGATTGGACGTCGAGCCGAATGATCGGTCGACGTATCGACAGAAGGCTTCGAGCCATGAGTTCGAGCATTGGGCCAAGAAGAGCGAATATTGCGCAAAGGAAATTGGAGTTGCGAAGGTCAACTAGCCGATTGGGTAATAGGCCGCAAGAGACGACGATGCGTCGAAGAATCGGATGAAGCGTCGATGAACCAATGACATGTCGGACAACATTTGATTAGCTTAGTAATAATTGTCTAGATCGAAGTAGGTTTTAACTGTGCAGGATTAACTACGATAGCAAGGTATAAAGCAAAATGAAATCTTGGAGTCAAGAATGCGATTTTGTTGGGAGTTCAAGAGTTCATCGGAAGTCCGGACGTTCATTGGGAGTTCTACCAGAATTGATCGAGAAGTCTAGGAGCTTGCCAAAGCAGCTCATCAGAACTTGTCAATAAGATCGTTGTGAAGTCCAAGAGCTTATTGGAAGTCCGTTGTAACATTGTTGAGAGATCGCCGGAAGAAACCTAGACTTATGGACTTGTTTAGCTTAGTAAATGTCTTAAATTTCATAGTTAGCACATAATTGGGATTGGAATTAGGCCAACCCAATTATGGGCAAGTTGGGCCTATGTATAGACTATGTTGAGCTAAGTAAAAGGCCCAAACAGTGACCCAACAAGTGGAACCATCATGGCATAGTCTTTGAGACTGTGTCAAGCGGTGGTACCACCCAAACATAGTCTCCGAGAGACTGTCAAGTGGTGGCACCACCAGACTGGGCGATGGTACCGCCCAGTGTCAGTGCTACAGGTAGTGGTACCGCCCAGCACAGGCGGTGGTACCACTAGGACCCGGGAAACCCGAGATGAGATATTTTTAGGCTCCAAGTTTGAATCAACTTGAGGCCTATAAATACCCCTCTCATCCTTGGTTAACATACACAAGAATAGAGAGTGAAAAAGAAAGAAAACGCTGCTGTAATATTGTGTGAACTCCTTTCTGTTAGGAAAAGAGTTGGCACTAAGAGAGGGGTGAATTAGTGCAACGGTAAAAATTACGTCGGTTCAATCCATTTCCGATGAAAAACCGTTTCATAAAGATATTAATTTTGAAAGTGTACTGAAGAGTGTAATGGATATAAAGCAAGTAAAGTAGTTTGTAGTAAAGTAAATTGGATAAGAGAAATGCAAACCAGATTTTTATAGTGGTTCGGTCGTTGTGACCTGCATCCACTTCGTCGATTCCTCTTCCGTTAAGGCCACCGGCATTCATTATCGATCTTCTTTCAATGGGCAAAGACCAACTACCCTTTTACACCCCTCTTCTCCTTTTCACATGTTTAGGAGATAACCTTTTACAACCCTTTTTTATAAGGTATCCCTCTTACACCTTCCTTAGAACTCTCTTTAAGCTTTGGGAGGAGGGAACTCAACTTTCTAAGGTTTATAACTTTAGAATCATAGAGTTTTGCTCAATATTTCTTGCTTATCTATGCAGGAATAGCTGGGGAATTTATAGGCCCAAAATGGATTCAAATTTGGAGCCTAAAATTTAAACCCCCAAAATTTCAGGGTACGGGCAGTACCACCGCCTGCACTAGGCGGTACCACTGCCTGTAGCCTGACACTAGGCGGTACCACCGCCCAGATAGTCTTGGAGACTGAATCTGGGTGGTACCACCACCCAGACTGGTGGTACCACCGCTTGACACAATCTCGGAGACTGTGCCACGACGGTTTCACCTGTTTGGTCACTGTTTGGGCCTTTCTCTTAGCCCAATATAGCCCAAACTTGGCCCAACAATCTCCTAATTGGGTTGGCCCAATTCTAATCCCTATTATGTGTTAACTACAAATTTTAAGATATTTACTAAGCTAAACAAAGTCCGTAAGTCTAAGTTTCTTTCGGCAAGCTTCCGGTGATCTTCCAGCGAACTTCCAATGATCTCTCGGCAATGTTCCAGCGGACTCCCGGCAAGCTCTTGGACTTCATGATGATCTTCTTGGTGAGTTCCGATGAGCTTCTCTGGCAAACTCTGAGACTTCTCAGCTAGTTCCGGCAGAACTTCTGATGAATGTTCGGACTTCCGACGAACTCTCGAACTCCCAACGAAATCATGTTCTTGACTCTGGGACTTCATTTTGCTTTATGCCTTGCTATCGTAGTTAATCCTACACTTGTAAAACACACTTTGATCTAGACAATTATTACTAAGCATGAATCATGTTGTCCGGTATGTCATTGGTCCATCGACGCTTCGTTCGATTCTTCGGCACATCGTCCTCTCTTGTGGCCTATTGCCCAATCGGCCTATTGCCTAACAGCTAGTTGACCTCCACAACTCCGATATCCTTGGTGCAATATCCACTCTTCTTGGCCCGATGCTCGAAACCATGACCTGAAGTCTTCTATCGATACATCGGCCGATCCTCTAGCGCGACGTCCAATCTTCTGACATGTTTTCCTTAGCCCAATATGATTGTTCCTACTTTAATTATCTCATCCTGATCGAAGCATCCTGCGTCACTAAAAATGTAGATCCAATCATAAACACTTATCAATTGGTTTTATCATTAAAATCTGAGATTTAACAATCTCCCCCTTTTTGATGATGACAATCAATTGATGACAGAGTTTAAACAAACTACCGGAGTTTAAAAAAACTCCTCCTATCAATATGCTATATTGATAGAATCTTGAGTTCAAGCTGAATTCAAGTCATTACAAATTTCATCATTAATATTTGTAATACGTCATCATGCATAACATGATCGTACTTCTCCCCCTTTATCATCAACAAAAAGGAGAAGTGTAACTTTCAAGTGTTTGGATATTAGTTCAAATCATCGCATACTAAGCATAATCTTCAGTTTTATCATCATGCAAGCTAGTAATAATTTTATAACATTTTAAAACATGCAAGCTAGCAATTTTAAAATGTTCAAGAAAGCAATTCTTGCTTCTTAAAATATACAAGTTTGTAAATTTTGCTAGATGTGCAAGTTAGCATGTTTTGCATCTTGAGATAAGCAAGATAGTGTTAGGATCAAGAGCACTAAGAGGGGGGGGGGTGAATTAGTGCAGCGGAAAACTTTCGACGATTAAAAAGTGTTCGTACGATAAAAGTGATTTCAGTAAGAAAGCCGATTCGTAAATCACTTTAACTTTTGATTAAGCGAGATGCAGCAAAGATATAAATGCAGTTTGCAGTTATGGTTCAAATCAGATAGTAGGCGCAAACTGAAATATGATATTCGTACGAAAAAACTGATTTACGTCTAAATGCTGATTCGTAAATCACTTGATTAAGCGAGATGCAGTTAAAGCAATGATATAAAGGCAGTTTGCAGTTATGATAGAAATCAAAACGTAAGCACAAACTGAAATATGATGATCGTACGATAAAACTGATTTACGTCTAAACGCCGATTCGGAAAGTGCAAAGCTTGAAACCCAATCGTATATGCGTAGAAAGCAGTAAGCTTTTGAGGAGGTTTGCAGTAAAGATAATATGCTCAAAGTAAATGCAAACCGAGATTTAGAGTGATTCGGTCAATCTTGACCTACTCCACTTTTGGCTTCCTCCACCGACGAGGTCACCGGCGTCAACTAGAGGCCTTCCTTCAATAGGCAAAGGCCAACCACCCTTTTACAGTTTCACTCATTTTGACGGGCTTAGGAGACAACCCTTACAGAATTTTCTCTCCTCTCTTTAAAGATCAGAACTTGGAAGAAAAGAGGGAGAGGAACTTTTGGCCTTTACAACAATTTTGAACTCTAAGAATCACAGAATAAGATCAGGATTTCGGTGTGTTTTGAGTTACCTTTCAGTGCTGAATGGGTGGGGTATTTATAGGCCCCAACCCAGTTTAAATTTGGAGCTCAAAACTGTCAATTCCCGGAATTCCGGGATCTGGCGGTTGCACCTCCTGGCAGAGCTCGAAGACTGAGCCTCTGGGCGGTGCCACCTCTGTCAGGGGCGGTTGCACCTCTTGCTAGAGCTCGAAGACCGAGCTCAGGCGGTGCCACCGCCTGACTGACGCGGTTGCACCACTCAGCTAGAGCTCGGAGACCGAGCCCAGGCGGTGCCACCTCTTGGCTGGGGCGGTTGCACCGCCCAGTCTCACTCGGAGACTGAGCCCAGGCGGTGCCACCGCCTGGCTTGGGTGGTTCAACCGCCTGGCAGAAATCAGGGTCCGAATGTGTTGATCCATTCGGCCCAATTTGGGTTTTTCAGGGGCCCAATTGCCTTAAGATTAAGTTAATGGGATCACCTCCCATTTCCAACTTAATCATTATGCTAACTACGATATTTCCTAAGACATTTATTGCAACTTGCTCCGGTGCGTCAATCGCTTCTTCCAGCGAGCTTCCGGCGAACTTCCGTCGATCATCCGATGAACCCTCGGTGATGCTCCTACGGACTTCCGGCAAACTCCTGGACTTGCGACGATCCACTTGGCGAGTTCCGACGAGCTTCTTTGGCAAGCTCATGGACTTCTCGGATTTGTTCCCGCAGAACCTCCGACGACTGTCCGAACTTCCGTCGAACTCTCGAACTCCCAACGTGATCATTGCCTTGACTCTGGCGCAACTCCTGCTGCATATCTTATTTTCATCGTAGTTAATCCTGCACACTTATCTCAACATATAGATTAGATAACAAATGACAATTGACTTCATCATCAAAATCCGAGATTCAACAGATAGCACTTCTTTCTCCATGCAATTTGCAAGCTAGCAAATTTTTGCTTCTTTTGCAATGTTTAAGCTAGTAATTTTGCTTCTTTTGCAAAGTGTATGTTCTTAAATTTTGCAAGATGAGCTAGCGATATTTCTCCCCCTTTGTCAATGTCAAGAAGAATGTAAGAATACAATGTTGTAATTCTTTTCCCTTTACAATAATTTTTAAAGCATGACAAAGGTAAGTAATCATTCTTATTGCAAAATATCATAATTGAGATAAACCTTGAATTCAAATCAAAGTAATTTCAATCATGATTTACATAATATGCAATATGGGCAATAGGCTGTAGGAGAGGACGATGCACCGAAGAATCGGACGAAGCGTCGAGGGACCAATGACATGCCGGACAACTTGGTTAATTGCTTAGGATTAATTGTCTCGATCGAAGTTTTGTTTTAAGTGTGCAGGATTAACTACGATGAAAGTAAGACATGCAGTAGGAGTTGCGCCGGAGTCAAGACAATGATCACGTTGGGAGTTCGAGAGTTCAACGGAAGTTCGGACAGTCGTCGGAGGTTCTGCGGGAACAAATCCGAGAAGTCCATGAGCTTGCCAAAGAAGCTCGTCGGAACTCGCCAAGTGGATCATCGCAAGTCCAGGAGTTTGCCGGAAGTCCGCAGGAGCATCACCGAGGGTTCATCGGATGATCGACGGAAGTTCGCCGGAAGCTCGCCGGAAGAAGCGATTGACGCACCGGAGCAAGTTGCAGTAAATGTCCTAATTGACTCTGCAACTCCGATATCCTTGGCACAACACCCACTCTTCTTGGCCCGATGCCCGAATCCATGGCCCGAAGCCTTCTGTCGATATGTCGACCGATCCACCGGCCCGTCGTCCAATCTTCTGACATGTTCCTCCGGCACAACATGATTTTTTTGCTTTAATTGTCTCATCTTGATCGAAGCATCCTGCGTCACTTAAAACGCAGATTAAATCATAAACATATATCAAGTAGTTTCATCATCAAAATACGAGATTCAACACTCTAACCACATCATAGACCTAGTAGGGACCTTCCCTGTTCGGTGCAAGCTTTCCTCTTACTCGGGTTGGGTCACTTTCTTTGGTCTTTCGAAGGACGAGGTCTCTAGCCTTGATCAGTCGTCGGCGGACCCTGCGGTTGTAAAGTCGGGCTGTGGCCTTTTTGTATGCCAGGGTACATAGGTGCACCTCGGCCCTTCTCTCTTCGAGTAAGTCAAGGCTAGCCCTGAGGCCTTCCTCGGAGTTGTCTTCTTCGAAGGCGTCAGTGCGTCGAGTTGGGAATACCATTTCAGGTGGGAGGATCACCTCGATTCCGAACACCAGGTTGAATAGGGATTCCCCCGAAGCAGCTTTGGGGGTCATTTGTAATGCCCATAAGATGCTAGGGAGTTAATCTACCTAGGCTCCATGCGCTCCGGTCACCCTCCTTTTGATGCCTTCCAGAATTGCTCGGTTCGTGACTTTGACCTAACCATTGGTCTAGGGGTGTGTGACTGAGCTAAACTTCAACTGTATCCCATAGGACTGATAGTAGGCTTTGAACTTGGCGTTGTTAAACTGGGCTCCGTTCTCAGTGATGATGGCCTTCGAGAACCCGAACCGGGTGATGATGTTCCTCCATGTGAAGCCTTGGACTTGTTTTTTCGTGATGGATGCCAGGGGTTCAACCTCGACCCACTTCGTGAAGTAGTCGACCCCGACAATGAGGAAGCATCGTTGCCCCATAGTTGGGGGGAAGGGCCCGAGGAGGTCAAGACCCCATTGGGCAAAAGGGCCAAGCTGCGTCCATCGAAGCGAGGGGGACCGCGGGTTGGTGGTGTAACTGGGCGTGCCTTTGGCATTGTTGGCACCACCGCACGTACGATAGGGCATGTTAGCACATGGTCAGCCAATAGTATCCTTGTCTGATGATCTTGAAGGCCAATGTTCAACCACCGATGTGCTCCCCAGATATTCCCTCGTGGAGCTCGGCGAGGACCTTCTCAGCCTCAAGTGGTGCGAGGTGTTGAATCTCGGATTTTGATGATATAATCAATTGGTGGGTTAATTGATCTAATCCATATTATTGAGTTAAGTGTGCAGGATTAACTACGATAACCAGAAAACATAAAGCAAGGATACCGGAGTCGAGCTCGATGGACGTTTAAGAGACCGAAGAATCATCGGAGATGCTGCCGGAACCATCCGAGAAGAAATCGGGAACGTGTCGGAAGTTCGCCGAAGGAATCGTCGGAGGCTCGCGGAGATCACCGAGAAGGCTCGTCTACTCGTTAAAGTCATCACAAAGATTGGGAGCTTGCAGGGAGTCCGTCGGAAGAAGTTCGTCGGAAAGCTCGTCGGAACAAGACTCGACGTTCGCAGTTAAAAAACTTGCTTAGGATGTTTTTTTTGTGTTATGTAGTTCACCTGTAATTAGGATTAGGATTAAGAGATAATCCTATATCCTGGTTAGGGGCCAACTGGGCCCAAAGTCAGAGTTGGTTTAGGCTAAAAATTAAGCTAAACCAGCGAACTAGAGAGCCAAGATTGAAGCCCAACTAGTGGCTGAAAACACTGTAGTCGGGCTGAAAACACTGTAGGCGGTGGCACCGCCTAGCTGGGCGGTGGCACCGCCCAGCACCCGAGAGCTGGGCGGTGACACCTCCTTGGCTGGGCAGTTGCACCGTCCAGCACCCGAGTGCTGGGCGGTGGCACCGCCTGGTTGGGCGGTGGCACCACCAGCACCGGAAACCCTAAGAAAATTCAAATTTTGGAGCCCAAAATTTGAATCCTCTTGAGGCCTATAAATACCCCTCTAATCTCAGCTGAGGTAACAACTTTTGAGAAGCATTTTTGATTGAGAGAAAAGTCTTAGAAAGTCTTAGCAAGTCTTGTTTTCAATTTGCTAGAGAGTTCTCCTCCTTTCTTATTGAAAATTTGTAAGAGGTTGAGCTGCTTGTAAAAGGTTGTAAGAGGGGTGTTTACCCTTCCATTTCAAGAGACTTGCTAGTGGAAGGTGGGAGCCTCATCGAAGAGGGGCCTCGCAAGTGGAGTAGGTCATTTGACCGAACCACTCTAAAAATCGGCGTAATCTCTGGTTTGCTTTTTATTATTGTCATTTACATTACTGCAAATCTTCTTACTGCTTTAGTTTGTATTACTCTTGCTGCGCAACTTTAAGAATACGCCTTCAAGTTAAATTTCTCAAGTTTCGTTCTTAACGTACGAAAGATTTTGATTAAAATCGAAGTTTTAATCCGCTGCACTAATTCACCCCCCTCTTAGTGCCGCTCCGATCCTAACAAGTGGTATCAGAGCAAGGTTATCTCTCATATTTGGTTTAATACCCAAGAGAGATGGCTTACTCCGGCATGCAAGAGGGCCATTCTATTGCACGACCACCTTTGTTTAATGGGTCGGATTACACATATTGGAAGACTCGCATGAGAATCTTCCTCATTTCTATGGACTTTGAGCTTTGGTCTATTGTCGAGAATGGATTTCAAAAATCTTCTCTTCCGATGAGTGAATGGGATGAATCGGAGAAGAAGGTTTTTGCTTTAAATGCAAAGGCTATGAATGCCTTGTTTTGTGCACTAGACAAAAACGAATTTAATCGTGTTTCAATGTGTGATTCGGCTTTTGATATTTGGAGAACTCTTGAGGTCACTCATGAAGGCACTAGCCGAGTGAAAGAGTCCAAAATCAACATCCTTGTGCACTCTTACGAACTTTTCCGAATGAAACCAAGTGAGTCCATCGGAGACATGTACACCCGGTTTACGGATGTCATCAATGGACTCAAAGCTCTTGGTAAAGATTTTACTAACTTTGAACTAGTAACTAAAATCTTAAGATCCCTCCCTAAAAGTTGGGATCCAAAAGTTACGGCCATTCAAGAGGCCAAAGACCTTAAAGCATTCCCTCTTGAAGAACTCATTGGGTCTCTAATGACCTACGAAATGACATGTCAAGCTCATGACGAGCTCGAGAACCCCCTTCCAAAGAACAGGAAGGATATGGCACTCAAATCACAAGAAGACCACTTGAAAGGAACATCAAGTGATGAGGACAGTGATAATGACATTGCACTTTTGACTCAAAAATTTAAGAAATACTTAAGAAAGAACAAATTTAAAAACAAATTTGAACAAAAGAAGGACCAAGTGATTTGCTATGAATGCAAAAAAACGGGACACTACAAGAACGATTGTCCTCAAGCCAAAAAGAGAACATCGAAGAAGAAGGCGTTCAAGGCAACGTGGGATGATTCAAGCGCATCCGAAGAAGAGGAGTCCAACACCGAGCAAGTTGCTCATTACGCGCTAATGGCGTTAGGAGAAGAGGTATGTGATTTATTTAATGAAGAGTTATCTTTTGAAGAACTATCTATCGCTTTTCATGAATTATTTGATGAATGTAGAGCTGTTAGCAAGAAGTTAAGTATCTTAAAGAAAGAGCATGCTTTGCTACAAGATAAGTTTGATAGTCTTCAAACTCCTCCATGCTCTAAGTGTGAGCACTTAGAAGCAATAAAAAATGAAAATTTGCTTCTTAAGGAAACCTTAAACAAGTTTAAGGTTGGTAGCAAAGGATTAGATATGATCCTTGCACACAAGGGTCACATCACAAATAGAAATGGAATTGGATTTGTAAAAGGATTACATCAAAATCCTACCACTTTCATAAAAGGACCTACATTACATGTTTCCTCTTATATGAAATGCAACTTTTGTTGCAAATCCGGACATATTGCCTACAAATGCCCATTTAGGAAAATTAGTTCACAAAAATTAATATGGGTTCCTAAAGGAACTATAAAGAATTCAATCATAAATAACAAAGTTAGTGGGTCAATTTTTGAGGCACCCAAAATCAAATGGGTACCTAAAAATCATCCTCTTTTGTAGACAAACCCACAAGTTAGGAGCAAGAGATGGTATCTCGATAGTGGATGCTCAAGACATATGACTGGAGATCCATCTCATTTCTCTATGCTCACTAGCAAAGAAGAAGGGTACGTTACCTTCGGAGACAACAACAAGGGCAAAATCATTGGCAAGGGAACTATTGGTAACAAATTTAATTTTTCCATTGATGATGTCTTACTAGTTGATGGATTGAAACATAATCTCTTGAGTATTAGTCAACTATGCGATAAAGGTTACATCGTTAGATTTGAATCAAATATGTGCATTATTGAAAAACCAAATCATAACATGACTATGATTGCTTTAAAACAAAATAATGTCTATACCATCAATCTTGATGAACTAAGTAATGAAATGTGCTTCTCCGCCGTAAATGATGATGCTTGGCTTTGGCATAGGAGATTAGGCCATGCAAGCATGAAAACAATATCTAAGATCTCATCTCAAGAATTAGTACGAGGAATTCCAAATATAAAGTTTATTAAGGACAAAGTATGCGATGCATGTCAACTAGGCAAACAAATAAAAATAAGCTTCAAACCAAAAAATCAAATTAGCACTACTAGACCATTACAATTGATCCATTTGGACCTATTTGGACCAATTGATACAACAAGTCTAGGTGGAAGCAAATATGCTTTTGTGATTGTGGATGACTACTCTAGATACACTTGGACCTATTTCTTAGCTCACAAAAGTGATTGCTTCAAGTGTTTCTCTAAATTGTGTAAACTCACTCAAAACGAAAAAGGCTTCATTATTTCATCAATTCGGAGTGATCACGGTGGTGAATTCCAAAACCGTGACTTTCAAAATTTTTGCGAAGTTAATGGGTACAATCACAACTTCTCAACTCCAAGAAATCCTCAATAAAATGGAGTAGTTGAAAGGAAAAATAGAAACCTACAATAAATGGCAAGAACTATGTTAAATGAACATAGTTTACCCAAGTATTTTTGGGTCGAAGCCGTAAATACGGCTTGTTACATCATGAATAGGGTCCTAATAAGACCATCTCTATCAAAAACTTCCTATGAATTATGGAATAACAAAAAACCAAATATTTTTTATTTTAAAGTTTTTGGTTGTAAATGCTTCATTTTAAATGAAAAGGATGCCCTAGGTAAATTTGATGCTAAATCCGATGAAGGCATTTTTCTTGGTTACTCCTTCGTTTCTAAGGCCTTTCGTGTCTTTAACAAAAAGACCTTAGTAATAGAAGAGTCTATTCATGTAGTTTTTAATGAAATTTCTGATTTAAAGAAAAATGATTTTGATGATGATCTTGGTTTTGATAATTTGTATTTAAACGAACCCCCTCCTCAAAATAGCCATTTGAATGCATCTTCTTCCGAAATTTCTTTACCCAAAGAATGGAAGTATGTAGATGCTCATCCAAAGGAGCTAATTATAGGAGATACAACAAAAGGAGTTCAAACTCGTTCTTCCTTCAAGAATTTTTGTGCTAACGCAGCTTTCCTTTCTCAAATTGAACCTAAATGTATTGACGAAGCCTTAAAAGATGATTTTTGGGTCATTGCAATGCAAGAAGAATTGAACCAATTTGAAAGGAATGAGGTATGGAAGCTTGTTCCTAGACCAAGTGACCACTTAGTCATAGGTACTAAGTGGGTCTTTAGAAACAAGCAAGACGAAAATGGTATCGTGGTTAGAAACAAGGCTAGATTAGTGGCCAAAGGTTTCAACCAAGAAGAAGGTATCGATTACGAAGAAACCTTCGCTCCCGTGGCTCAATTAGAAGCCAAAAGGATGCTCCTTGCCTATTCTAGTAGTAATAATTTTAAACTATTTCAAATGGATGTTAAAAGTGCTTTCTTGAATGGTTTTATTTCCGAAGAAGTATTTGTCGAACAACCTCCCGGATTTGAAAATTCTCTTCTTCCTAATCATGTATTCAAATTGACTAAAGCTCTCTATGGCTTAAAACAAGCTCCTAGAGCTTGGTATGAAAGGCTTAGTTCCTTTCTTATTTTAAATAATTTTACCAAAGGCAAGGTTGATACTACATTGTTTATTAAACATTTTAAAAATAATTTTCTTATTGTGCAAATTTATGTTGACGATATTGTGTTTGGCTCTTCGGATGAATCACTATGTGAATCATTTGCCAAATGTATGAGTCTTGAATTTGAAATGAGTTTAATGGGTGAATTAACTTTCTTTTTGGGATTACAAATCAAACAACTTAGTGATGGTATATTTCTTAACCAATCCAAATATACATTAGAATTGTTAAAATGATTTAACATGGATAATTCAAAAGCAATAAACACCCCTATGAGTACTGCGACTAAGTTAGATATGGATGAAAATGGTGAAAGTTTCGATCAAAAAACATATAGGGGAATGATAGGTAGTCTACTCTACCTCACTGCGACTAGACCGGATATTATGTTTAGTGTAGGACTTTGCGCTAGGTTTCAATCTAATCCTAAATTATCTCATCTTAAGAGTGTTAAAAGAATATTTAGGTATCTTAAAGGAACTCCAAATTTAGGATTATGGTATCCAAAATCTGAAAAATTCGATCTAATAGCTTATGCTGATGCCGATTTTGGCGGATGCAGGATAGATAGAAAAAGTACATCCGGAACATGCCAATTTTTAGAACATGCACTTGTTTCTTGGACTTCCAAGAAACAAAATTCAGTTGCACTATCTACGACGGAAGCCGAATACATTGCTGCAAGTGCATGTTGTGCACAAGTAATTTGGATGAAAAATACATTAGAAGACTATGGAATTCACATTGAAAATATTCCCATAAAATGCGATAATACTAGTGCCATATGCCTTACTAAAAATCCAATTCAGCATTCTAGAACTAAGCACATTGACGTTAGGCATCATTTCATACGCGATCATGTCCTTAACAATAATGTTGTTCTAGAATTCATTGACACAAAGCATCAATTAGCAGATATATTCACAAAAGCCTTGAATGAAGACCAATTTGAATTTATTAGAAGGGAATTAGGTATGTTAAATTGTCCCTAAACAATAAACTTGTTTGATTGGATTTTTCGTAAAGTTTTTCATCTTCTTTCCATCTCTCATTCTCCTTCAAATTCCATATGACATGTTGTGAAATCTCGAAATCGACTTTGATGACTTGATTATGAATTTCAAGTTAGCGATTTGATTTAAATAAGTTTTATCTAAATCATAATCTTGATCTTGCAAAATTGGAATCACAAATAATATCTTTTGGCATTCATGAATTGATACTTACAAATATGAAAGTATTGGCATTCATGACTTGAATTTGATTGAAACATTGTATGCTTAAATTCATCATTCTCCTATGTTTCAAAAATTCTTTAAATGCCTTATGTGATGATTAAAAAGTAATGTTGAGATTTTCATGAATTTGACGATTTGAATGAGTTTGTATTCGAATTATGATCTTGACTTTGTGAAATTACTACTTGAATTTTTTTATCCCAATTTCTCTCTTATACATCTACAATTTCTATTATTCATAGAAAGAAGAGATTAGATAATATGAATGCATGCTGAATTTTCCTCTAAAATGAACTCTGCGTAAATATTTTTGCATACTTAATTTTCAATGATAAAATCGTTGTATGACAAAATATGTGCTTCAAGTCTCATTTTCCTTTTTGTTGATGACAAAGGGAGAGAAAAGTGATGACTTATATCATTCTTAATAGCATGACAAAATATGAATTGTAAAATTCTTGAGAAAAGTGATCGATCGATGATTATCTTATATGCCTTGCAAAATCCTTGAAAATATCGTAAGATTGATTGATCATATTGAATGCATGTCTAAAATGTATAATCATGCAATTCAAGTTGAAAATCTTTATCTCTTGTCATAGTAAAATTTGTCTCTTATCTTTCGACTTGAAAAAGATTTTCATCAAAGTTTCGTACTTACTATTGTTTAATGAGGATAACGATAGAGTTCTACGATTAGAACTTATCGGGTTATGCTTGAATCCAATGGGATGGAATTCAAGTGTTTTTTATCTTCTCATAATATGGCATATAGATAGGGGGAGTTATGTTTAACTCCGTCATCAATTGATTGTCATCATCAAAAAGGGGGAGATTGTTGAATCTCGGATTTTGATGATATAATCAATTGGTGGGTTAATTGATCTAATCCATATTATTGAGTTAAGTGTGCAGGATTAACTATGATAACCAGAAAACATAAAGCAAGGATACCGGAGTCGAGCTCGATGGACGTTTAAGAGACCGAAGAATCATCGGAGATGCTGCCGGAACCATCCGAGAAGAAATCGGGAACGTGTCGGAAGTTCGCCGAAGGAATCGTCGAAGGCTCGCGGAGATCACCGAGAAGGCTCGGCTACTCGTTAAAGTCATCACAAAGATTGGGAGCTTGCAGGGAGTCCGTCGGAAGAAGTTCGTCGGAAAGCTCGCCGGAACAAGACTCGACGTTCGCAGTTAAAAAACTTGCTTAGGATGTTTTTTTTGTGTTATGTAGTTCACCTGTAATTAGGATTAGGATTAAGAGATAATCCTATATCCTGGTTAGGGGCCAACTGGGCCCAAAGTCAGAGTTGGTTTAGGCTAAAAATTAAGCTAAACCAGCGAACTAGAGAGCCAAGATTGAAGCCCAACTAGTGGCTGAAAACACTGTAGTCGGGCTGAAAACACTGTAGGCGGTGGCACCGCCTAGCTGGGCGGTGGCACCGCCCAGCACCCGAGAGCTGGGCGGTGACACCTCCTTGGCTGGGCAGTTGCACCGTCCAGCACCCGAGTGCTGGGCGGTGGCACCGCCTGGTTGGGCGGTGGCACCACCAGCACCGGAAACCCTAAGAAAATTCAAATTTTGGAGCCCAAAATTTGAATCCTCTTGAGGCCTATAAATACCCCTCTAATCTCAGCTGAGGTAACAACTTTTGAGAAGCATTTTTGATTGAGAGAAAAGTCTTAGAAAGTCTTAGCAAGTCTTGTTTTCAATTTGCTAGAGAGTTCTCCTCCTCCTTTCTTATTGAAAATTTGTAAGAGGTTGAGCTGCTTGTAAAAGGTTGTAAGAGGGGTGTTTACCCTTCCATTTCAAGAGACTTGCTAGTGGAAGGTGGGAGCCTCATCGAAGAGGGGCCTCGCAAGTGGAGTAGGTCATTTGACCGAACCACTCTAAAAATCGGCGTAATCTCTGGTTTGCTTTTTATTATTGTCATTTACATTACTGCAAATCTTCTTACTGCTTTAGTTTGTATTACTCTTGCTGCGCAACTTTAAGAATACGCCTTCAAGTTAAATTTCTCAAGTTTCGTTCTTAACGTACGAAAGATTTTGATTAAAATCGAAGTTTTAATCCGCTGCACTAATTCACCACCCCCTCTTAGTGCTGCTCCGATCCTAACATGAGGCAGCATAGGAGGGCTTGAGAGAAGGCTCTTCGGTACAGCTTTCCACTAATCTCACAGTACCAGGCTTGGGTTCGTCTTAGTCATCGCATGACCATCGGGTCATCGGGTTATGTCCCATCCCTCTTGAAGCGAAGGATTTCCTCCATCCAGTTTGGCGAGACCTTGGCCCTAGCGACATCGCAGGTCAACACTATCGGGGCCATGAGGGACTCGGTTGTCGGGGCTCCTCCCGAGTTACGAGCGGAGGCCAGCCTGGCTAAGGCATCGGCCTGCGCATTCTATGCATGAGATATCCTCGTAATCGAGAGGCAGCCGAAGCGACAAGCGAGCCATCTTATTTCCGCCAAGTATAACACCATGATTGGGTCTCGAGCTTCGTAGCTCCCACTGATGTGTCTCGCCACTAGCTATGAGTCGATGAAGACCTCGAGGTTGCCCACATGCATTTCCAGGGCAAGGCGCAGTCCATGGAGTAATGCCTCGTATTCGGCTTCATTGTTGGTGGTCTTGAATCGTAGTTGAACCACCCGTTCATAGGTTTCTCCGGTTGGGCTCCTGAGGATGAGTCCGACCCCTACTCCCTTGACGATTGTTGACCCATCCACATATAGGGTCCATGTGCACTCGTTGTGTCCCTGTCCAATAGCATGGTCTTCGGGGGTTAGTTCGGAGATGAAGTCAACCAATACCTGGGCTTTTATGGCCATCCTAGGGGTGTATTGGATGTCAAATTCGCTGAGCTCGACTGACCATCGTAGAATCTGACCAGAGGCATCGAACTTCGGGAGGATTTGCTGTAGGAGTTGGTTGGTTATCACCTTGATCATGTGGGCTTAGAAGTATGGTCGTAGCTTTCGGGCCATCTTTATCAGTGCGAGGATCAACTTTTTGATTGGGAGGTATCGTGCCTCAAGTCTGATAAGAATGTGACTGACATAATAGAAGGGTTACTGTGCTGATGGTGCCTCTCAGATTAACACCGAGCTGACCGCTTATGCCGAGGCTGCAAGGTAATGACCAAGGACTTCACCCAACTTGGGTGATGCGAGTCGGGGCAATCGGGTGAGGTATGACTTCAGCTTTTTGAAGGCTTCCTCGTATTCTGAGGTCCATGCGAAGCTATCGGCCTACTGGAGAGCTCGGTAGAAGGAAGGTGAGGCACTGCACTTCCTTGATCGAGTGTGGAGGCTGTATCTCTATTATGGCCCGAACCTTTTCCGGGTTGGCATCAATTCTTCTCTGTTGGATGATGAACCTGAGGAATTTCCCCGAACGGACCCGAAAGACACACTTCAAAGGATTTAGGCGAATGTCGAATCGCTTGAGGGTCTGAAAGGTCTCTGCTAGATCGGCCAGATGTGTGCTTGCCGACTTACTCTTCACGATCATGTCGTCGACGTATACCTCCATGTTCCTCCCAAGTTGTTGCTTGAACAGCTCATTGACCATCCTTTGGTACGTTGCCCCAGCATTTTCAGGCCGAAAGGTATTACTTTGTAACAATATATTCCCCTATCAGTAATGAAAGCGGTGTGCTCTTGATCTTGTGGTGCCATCCGGATCTGGTTATAGCCCGAGAACGCATCCATAAATGTAAGAAGTTCATAGCCTAATGTGGCATCAACCAGCTGATCTATTCTCGGGAGTGGATAGCAATCTTTGGGGCATGCTCGGTTGAGATCGGTGTAGTTAACACACATCCTCCAACTTCCGTTGTGTTTTTTAACAAGGACTACATTTGACAACCACCCGGGGTATTTAACTTCGGTTATCAATCCAGCCTTTCTAAGGCAGTCTACTTTGTTGCTGATTGCTTTTTGTCAGTCGAGGGCAAACTTTCTCGGCTTTTGCTTCATAGGTCATGCCTCGGGGTGGACGTTGAGGTGGTGCTGGGCCACCCCCGAATTGATCCCAGGCATATCTTTTAAGGACCATGCGAACACATCAGCATTTTTCTTCTGGAAATTGATAAGCTAGAGCTGGTTTGCTTCAGGGAGTGTTGTTCCGACTTTCATGGTCATGTTAGGTCGGTCCCTTTTCAAGAGTACTTCAGCAAGTTGTTCAGGTGGTTCCAAGTGTGTTGGTATCCTAGCTTCCTCATGGGGATCGAGGACTTGCTAGGGCCATGACTTCTCCGGAAGAGTGACCGCTGTTAGCTAGCACCGCCTTGATTCTCTGGGGTTACTTCGGGATATCCCGACCCCTGTTGAGGTCGGAAACTTGATGACTCGGTGGTAGGTGGAGACCACCGCTTTCAATTTATTGAGTGTCGGGCAGTCGAGGATGACATTGTAGGCCAAGGTCGACTACCATGAAGGTGATCATCATCGTCTTAGCTCTCGGTTCTTCCCTGATGGTAACGGGAAGGATGGTGGGTCCGAGTGGGGAGATGGAGTCCCCCGTGAATCTGGTGAGCGCCGATGCCATGGGGGTGAGGTCATCATTAGTTAAGTCGAGCTTCTTGAAGGCGTCGAGGTACAGCACATTGGCAAAGCTCCCGGTGTCAACCATCACTCTCTTCACCCGAGCGTTGGTGATCTGGATGGAGATCACTAAAGCGTCGTCATGGTGGGAGTGTTCGGCCTCTTTGGTTCCGAAGGTGATTTCGGGTTCGAACTCGGGCCGAGGAGGCTTCTCCACCGTGCTGTGGGCGTAGGCCTTTCTCACCGTCATACTACTGCCGCCAGCAACTAGTC
The DNA here is from genome assembly GCF_036884655.1 of Musa acuminata AAA Group. Taxonomy (NCBI): domain Eukaryota; kingdom Viridiplantae; phylum Streptophyta; class Magnoliopsida; order Zingiberales; family Musaceae; genus Musa; species Musa acuminata. The sequence continues at coordinate 731,788 of NC_088328.1, forward strand.
CACCGGTGATGACATCGATTTGCTTCTTGACGGGACCCCTGGGGTGTGGCGATGCTTCTCTTGGTTCCTTGAGGTAGCGCCTAAGGTGACCTCTCCGAATCAACTCTTCAATTTGATTTCAGAGGTCATGCAATCTTCCATATCATGGTCATAATCTCAATGGAACCTACAATATTTAGATCGATCCTTATGAGTAGCTTTCAAGGGGTTGGGTTGTCGCAAGAGCCCTTTCTCCCTGATCTGGAGAAAGATCTCGGTACAAGAAGTGTTCAAAGGCAAAGGTGGGGGCCTTAGGAGTAGCTACTTGGGTCGGTAGGGCCTCCTGCGGGGTTGCGCTACTGGTGATCCCTATTAGGATCAAGAGCAGCACTAAGAGGGGGGGTGAATTAGTGTAGTAGAAAAACTTTCGAATTCGAAAGACTTTTGTTTCGATTAAAATTGATTTGGATGAAAATGGTTTTGATTCAATCCGTTCTGGAGAGATTATGAACTTGAAAGCTTTCGTAAAAGTGCAAGAGAGAATTAAGGAGATTTGTAGTAATGTAAATTGCTCAAATGAAAAGCAAACTAGGATTTAGAGTGGTTCGGTCAACATGACCTACATCCACTTTCGGATTCCTCCTCCGACGAGGTCTCCAGCGTCCACTAAAGGCCTTCCTTCAATAGATGAAGACCAACCACCTCTTTTACAATGCTTTCTTCTTTTCACGGGTTTAGGAGAGAACCCTTACAAGTCTCACACCTCTCTTGAATGATCTCAAAACTTAGAAAGGGAGGAGGAGAACTCTAGCACTTGTTTACAACACTTTTACACCCCAACAACTTAAAATTATCTCAATGCTTTCGTGTCCTTTCATGTAGAAAAGGATGGGAATTTTATAAGCCCCAATGACTTCAAAAATGGAGCCAAAAAGTGTCTGATCCGGAATTTTTGGGGTCCTAGCGGTACCACCGCCTAACACCTGGCATTGAGCGATACCACCGCCTGACAGAGCTCGGAGACTGAGCTCTGGCAGTACCACCACCTGACAGGGGTGGTACCACCACTGGCAGTAATAACTACCGATGGTACCATCGCCCAAATTTCCTAGGGCATTGCTTTCCATGCGATGCCACCGCTGGCCAAGAATTCAAGGGCTGAATTGGGTGCTTAATTCGACCTAATTCAACCCCGTTAAGGTCCCAATAAGCCCCTAATTAAGTTAGTGGGATTATCTCCCAATCCTAACATAATTTATGCTCTAACTATGACAATTAAGATATGTTTACTGCACTTCTTGTTCCGGTGTGTCAATTGCTCTTCCGGTGAGCTTTCGACGTACTTCCAGCAAACATCCGACGAACTCTCGGCAATGCTTCGGCGAACTCCCGGGAAGCTCCTGGACTTTATGACGATCTTCTTAGCAAGTTCTGATGAGCTTCTTTGGCAAGCTCCTAGACTTCTCAGTTGGTTCCGACAGAACTTCCGACGAACGTCCGGACTTCCGACGAACTCTCGAACTCCCAACGTGATCTCGATTTTGACTCCGGCATAACACCTGCTTTATATCTTACTGCTATCATAGTTAATCCTGCACACTTTTCTCAACATATATATTAGATCAAATAAATTACAATTGACTTCATTATCAAAATTTGAGATTCAATAATCTCCCCCTTTTTTATGATGACAATCAATTGATGATGGAGTTAACCTTAACTCCTCCTATCTATATGTCATACTTGAGAAAAGACACTCTTGAATTCAAAGCCTTTGAATTCAAGTATCAAACTGATAAGTTAGATTCATTTAAACTTATCAATATGCACATCATGATTACTATCATGATTTAACATTCTCAAAATGATGTCAAGGCATGACATCCATTTTCAAGTATGATATTTCAAATATGAAAGATGACAAAGATAGCAATTCATCATTCTACGGTAAGTTATCAATTGTAAAATAGAAAGTTAAGCTCTAGATATCTTATCATAATGAAGAAAATTTATCAAGCAAACATTTCAAGTATATATGATGAAATACATTGCATACATTTGTCATCAATTTATCACATTTTGGTATTATTTCTCCCCATTTGTCATCAACAAAAAGGAGAACGACTCAATAATGCAAGTGTGGTAAAAATTCATACCTCATTTCAATTTGTATTTGATGATACCAGTTATATTTCAAGCATTCATGAAATGGTATCATTCAAAAGTTCTCACATTAAAAGTTATAAACATTTAAAGAGATGGCTTCCATCACCTTCTCCCTTTTTATTTTTCATCAAAACTTCGTATGAAGAAGAAAAATAAGGAGGAAAATCCATTGAGAACCAACTTTGTGAAATGATTTGAATCAAGTCAAAAATGATAAAAGAGTTTCATTAAATCATTGCTTCAATTTTCATAAGGATTAAGATATTCATGTGAAATCAAATCTTCACTCTAGCAAGTGTTCATCTCATACTAAAAAATTCATAAAAATTCTTCCTTCATTAAGAAAGAATTCATGTGAAAGAATCATCATATGAAGGATAAAAGAAATTCTAATAAAATAAATTCCATGAATGATCACATCAAATCCATTTCTCATTAAAAATTCACAAGAGATAAACCCCTAAGAGATGCATTTGTCAATTAATTTCATGTATCAAAAATCATTAAGTGATGAAGCAAGGATATGAAATAAACTTGATATGACATAGACTCATGAAAGCTCTATTCAAGGAATACATTAAGTGAAAGATAGTCCGAAAAAGATATATATCAAATTCATACATTCTGACAAATTAGCATTCCTAATTCTCTTCTAATAAAATCAAACTGTTCTTCACTTAAAGGCTTTGTAAAAATATCGGCTAATTGATGTTTTGTATCAATAAACTCTAGGATTACATCATGATTTTTAACATGATCTCGTATAAAGTGATGCCTAATATCAATATGTTTAGTTCTATAGTATTGAATGGGATTTTTTGTTAAACATATTGCACTTATGTTATCATATTTTATGGGAATGTTTTTAAGATGAATCTTATAATCCTCTAAAGTGTTTTTTATCCACACAACTTGTGCACAACATACACTAGCTGCAATATACTCAGCTTCGATTGTAGATAGTGCAACCGAGTTTTGTTTCTTGGATGACCAAGAAACAAGTGTGTGTCCTAAAAATTAACATGTTCCAGATATTCTTTTTCTATCTAATCTATATTCAGCAAAATATGTATCAGCATATGCAATTAGTTTAAAGTTCTCAGATTTTAGATACCATAATCCTAGATTAGTGGTACCTTTGAGATATCTAAGAATTCTCTTAACTGCGTTAAGATGAGATATCTTAGGATTAGATTGAAACCTAGCACAAAGACCTACACTAAACATGATATACGGTCTAGTTGTGGTGAGGTATAGTAGACTTCCTATCATACCCCTATAAGCTTTTTGATCAAAGCTTTCTCCACTTTCATCAAAGTCTAACTTAGTGGAGGCACTCCTAGGAGTATTGATAGCTTTTGAGCTATTCATATTAAACCTTTTTAGTAAATCTAAAGCGTATTTTGTTTGATTAAGAAATATGTCATTACTTAGTTGTTTAATTTATAAGCCTAAAAAGAAGGTTAATTCTCCCATCAAACTCATTTCAAATTCAAGATTCATACTTTTAGCAAATGATTCACATAGAAATTCATTCGTGGAACTAAAAATGATATCATCAACATAAATTTGAATAATAAAAAAATTATTTTCATAATTTTTATTAAATAATGTAGTATCGACCTTGCCTTTAGAGAAATTATTTAGAATAAGAAAAGAACTAAGTCTCTCTTACCGAGCCCTTGGGGCTTATTTTAAACCATAAAGAGCTTTAGTCAATTTAAACACATGATTAGGGAGATTATCATTCTCAAATCCAGGAGGTTGTTCAACATAAACTTCTTCGGAAATAAAGCCATTAAGAAAAGTATTTTTAACATCCATTTGAAATAACTTAAAATTATTACTACTAGCATAGGCAAGGAGCATCCTTATAGTTTCTAATCGTGCCACAGGAGTGAATGTCTCTTCATAATCGATCCCTTCTTCTTGATTGAAACCTTTGGCCACTAATCTAGCCTTATTTCTAACCACGATACCAAGTTCATCTTGTTTGTTTCTAAAGACTCATTTAGTACCAATAACTAAATGGTCATTTAGTCTCGGAACAAGCTTTCACACCTCATTTCTCTTAAATTGATTTAACTTATCTTGCATTATGATAACACATGAATCATCTTTCAAGGCCTTGTCAATGCATTTAGGTTCAATTTGGGAGAGTAAAGCGGCGTTTGTACAAAAATTCTTAAGAGATGAACGAGTTTAAACCCCTTTAGATGTGTCTCCTATAATTAGCTCCTTAGGATGAGCATTTAAATTCAAAGAATCAAAATTAACATCATCATCAAAATCATTTTTCTTAACTTCGAAGACTTCATTAAAAATAACATGAATAGATTCTTCTATAATCAAAGTTCTTTTGTTAAAGATACGAAATGCTTTAGAAACAAAAGAATAGCCAAGAAAAATTCCTTTATCGGATTTTGCATCAAATGTACCTAAGGCATCTTTTTCATTCAAAATAAAACATTTACATCTGAAGACTTTAAAGTATGAAACATTGGGTTTTTTTGTTGTTCCACAACTCATAAGGAGTCTTGGAAAGTAGTGGTCTTACTAGAACCCTATTCATAACATAGCATGTCGTATTTATGGCTTCGGCCTAAAAATATTTGGGTAGGCTATGTTCGTTTAACATGGTTCTTGTCATTTCTTGTAAGTTTGTATTCTTTCTTTCTACTACTCCATTTTGTTTGAGGATTTCTTAGAGTAGAGAAGTTGTGATTGTATCCATTAGATTCACAAAATTCTTAGAAATCATAGTTTTGAAATTCACCGCCATGATCACTTCGAATTGATGAAATCATAAAACCCTTTTCATTTTGAATAAGTTTACAAAACTTAGAGAAATACCTAAAGAATTCACTTTTGTGTACCAAAAAATAAATCCATGTGTATCTACTATAATCATCCACGATGACAAATGCGTATTTGCTACCTCCTAGGCTTGATATAGCAATTGTTCCGAACAAGTCCATATGGATCAATTGCAAAGGTCTAGAGATGCTTATTTGGTTCTTAGGTTTGAAGCTACCTTTTATTTATTTTCCTAGTTGACATGTATCACACACATTCTCTTTGACGAACTTGATATGAGGAATTTCTCTTACAAGTTCTTTAGATGAAATTTGAGAGATTAGTTTTATGCTAGCATGACCTAATCTCCTATGCCAAAGCCAAGCATCGTCATTCAAAATTGAAAAGCATATTTCATTACAAAGATCATCAATCTCGATAGTGTATACATTATTTTGTTTTAGGGCAATCATAGTTATATTTTTGTATAGTTTTTCAATAATACAAGCATTAGATTCAAATCTAACGATATATCATTTATCACATAATTGACTAATAAAGGTTATGCTTTAAACCATCAACTAACAATACATCTTCAATAAGAAGGTTAGATTTTTTACTTATGGTTCCTTTGCCAATGATTTTACCCTTGTTGTTATCTCCAAATGTGACATATCCTTCATCTAGGCTAGTGAGCTTAGAAAAATAAGATGGATCTCCAATCATATGCCTTGAGTATCCACTATCAAGGTATCATCTCTTGCTCCTAGCTTGTGATGGTATATTTTTCTACAAAAAGAGATGATTTTTAGATACCCATTTGACCTTGGGTGCCTAAAAAATCGATCTACATAGCTTATCATGTTGCATTGAGTCATTTGAGATTCTTTTAGGAATTCAAATCAATTTATGTGGATTACATTTCTTGAATGGATAATGATAAGCTACATGCCCAAATTTACAACAAAAGTTACATTTGTTATGGGATGAAACATGTAAAGTAGGGCCTTTAACAAAGGTGGTTGGATTTTGGTGAGAGCTACTCATAAATCCAATTTTGCCTTTTCTATGAACGTGACCCTTGTTGGCAAAGATCATGTTCAAGGACTTGCTACCAACTTCAAATTTTCTTAAGGTTTCCTTTAGTAGCAAGTTTTCTTTTTGAAGTATTTCTAGTTCATCACATTTCATACATGGAGCTAAACTATCATTGTGCTCAACTTTTAATCTATCGAAATCACTAATAAGAGAAGCATGCTCCTTTTTTAATAATTTATATTTTCTACTAATTAATTTGCATTCATCAAATAGATCATTAAAAGCATTTAATAGTTCATCAAAGGATAAATTTGCATTAAATGAACTTGTTGCCTCATCTCCAATGGTCATTAGTGCATAGTGAGCAACTTGCTCGGTGATGGTAGGCTCCTCTTTTTCGGATGCACTTGAGTCGTCTCATGTAGCTTTCAGAGCCTTCTTCTTTGGTTACCTCCTCTTTGCTTGGGGACATTCACTCTTGAAGTGTCCCGGCTTCTTGCATTCATAACATATCACTTGTTCTTTCTTAGGTTCAAATTTATTTTTAGTATCATTTTTAAATTTATTTCTTTTTATGAATCTTTTGAACTTCTTTGTTAAAAGTGTCAAGTCATCATCAAAGTCCTCATGACTTGAGTTTTCTTTCAAGTAGTCTTCTTGTGTTCTCAGTGCTATGTCCTTCCTGTTCTTTGGAAGGGTGTCCTCAAGCTCTTCATGAGCTTTACATATCATTTCATAGGTCATTAGTGACCCAATTAGTTCTTCAAGAGGAAATTTATTTAGATCTTTGGCCTCTTGAATGGCCATTACTTTAGGATCCCAAATTTTTGGAAGGGATCTTAAAATCTTATTAACAAGTTCAAAATCCGAGAAATCTTTACCAAGTCCTTTTAGACCATTGACGATATCCGTAAATCGGATGTACATGTCTCCAATGGTCTCACTCGGTTTCATTCGAAACAACTCATAAGAATACACTAAAAGATTAATTTTTGACTCCTTCACTCTACTAGTGCCTTCATTAGTCACTTCGAGTGTGTGCCAAATGTCAAAAGTCGTTTCACAAATCGATACTCGATTAAACTCGTTTTTATCTAATTCACAAAACAAGACATTCATAGCCTTGGCATTTAAAGTAAAAGTCTTTTTCTCCAACTCATTCCAATCGTTCATTAGAAGAGAAGACTTTTGAAAACCGTTTTTAACAACGTTCCAAAGCTCAAAATCCATTGAAATTAGGAAGATCCTCATTCTAGTCTTCCGTAATCAGTCCTATTGAACATGGGCAGACGTGTAATTGAATGGCCCTCTAGGTTGCCAACAAATGTCATCTCTCTTGGGTTTAAAACCAAATGAGAGTGAACCTTGCTTTGATACCAATTGTTAGAATCAAGAGTGACACTAAGAGGGGGTGTGAATTAGTGCAGCAGAAAACTTTTCGAATTCGAAAGACTTTTGTTTCGATTAAAACTGATTTAGACAAAAATGATTTCGATTCAATCTGTTTTGGAGAGATTATGAACTTGAAAGCTTTCGTAAAAATGCAAGAGAGAATTAAAGAGATTTGTAGTAATGTAAATTGCTCAAATGAAAAGCAAACCAGGATTTAGAGTGGTTCGGTCAACGTGATCTACATCCACTTTCGAATTCCTCCTCCGATGAGGTCTCCAGCATCCACTAAATGCCTTCCTTCAATAGGTAAAGACCAACCACCTCTTTTACAGTGCTTTCTCCTTTTCACGGGTTTAGGAGAGACCCCTTACAAGTCTCACACCTCTCTTGAATGATCTCAAAACTTAGAAAGGGAGGAGGAGAACTCTAGCACTTGTTTACAACACTTTTACACCCAACAACTCAAGATTATCTCAATGCTTTCATGCCCTTTCATGCAAAAAAGAGTAGGGTTTTTATAGGCTCCAATGGGTTCAAAAATGGAGCTAAAAAGTGTCTAATCCCGGATTTCTGGGGTCCTGGTGGTACCACCGCCATTACTGGGTGGTACCACCGCCTGACACCTCAATTTGGGTGGTACTATCGCTCAATCTGGGCGGTACTATCGCCTAACATAGCTCGGAGACCGAGCTCTAGCGGTACCACCACTTGACAGGGGCGGTATTACCGTTGGCAGCAATAACTGCCGGCAGTACCACCGCCCAGATTTCCTGGGGCACTGCTTTCTAGGCAGTGCCACTACCGGCCAAGAATTCAGGGGCTGAATTGGGTGCTCAATTTGGCCCAATTCAGCCATTGTTAAGGGCCCAATTGGCCCCTAATTAAGTTAGTGAGATTACCTCCCAATCCTAACTTAATTTACGCTCTAACTATGACAATTAAGACATGTTTACTGCACTTTTTGTTCCGGTGCATCAATTGCTCTTCCGACGAGCTTCCGGCGAACATTCGATGAACTCTCAGCAATGCTCCGACGGACTCTCAACAAGCTCTTGGACTTTACAATGATCTTCTTGGCAAGTTCCGATGAGCTTCTTTGGTAAGCTCCTGGACTTCTCGGTTGGTTCCGGCAGAACTTCCAACGAATGTCCGGACTTCCGATGAACTCTTGAACTCCCAACGTGATTTCGATCTTGACTCTAGCATAACACCTGCTTTATGTCTTACTGCTATCGTAGTTAATCCTTTACACTTTTCTCAATATATAGATTAGATCAAACAAATTACAATTGACTTCATTATCAAAATCTGAGATTTAACAATCCCGAAGTTGTTCCTCGGGCCTATTCTACCCTCAGCGTCTTGCTATCCTCGCGCCTACCTGCCATTAAGGCTTCGGCGGCAATGTACTGGTTGGCTATTGGAGCATCTTGGGGATGGTCGCATGTGGCTTCTTGATTAATGACTAGAAGAACCTCGAGGGTCTTAGGCTGATAAAAAATGCTTGCATGATCAGAGGGGGATGAGCGTCCGGGAACCCCGGATCTCAACGGCAAAGCACGCCACGAATTGAGAAAGTGATTCATCCTCGCCCTAGGATAACGCTAGTGTGGCCATGGAAGGCCTGGGTCACACGCTAGCCAGGAAATTTTGCTCAAACTCCCTTGTGAGTTAATCAAAAGAAGAGATCGAGGATAGATGTAGTCGGTTGAACCACACCTGCGTCCTCTGAAGGTAGTCGGGAATGCCCAACACATTAGGGCGTCGGAGGTGTCATAAAGGGCCATTTGAGCATGAAACGTAGCGATATGTTCTGTGGGGTCAGAGCTGCCATCGTATGTCTCTAATGTCGGGAGTCTGAAGTTGAGCAGCACAGGCTTGTCCTGGATTTCTTGAGAGGGGATCCACCCGAGCTGCTTTCGCCAGCCTCGCCACGCGACTTCTGGATTTTGCACTGGAATTCGTCTAGGCAACGTTTGACCATGGATAGTTGGACCCTGAATGAGTCGTCCGCCGAGTCCAATGATAAGGTGTCGGGCTCGGGGAGTGGAGCGGCTCGGCGAGGCGCGGGGGCGCTCTGCTCGGGAAGGTTTCTTGGGATTGTAGTCTGCTCTCGAGCTTCTCCTATCTTGACTTGTTCCCCATTGGGCCTCTGGGGTGTCAGGTCAATCGGGGGAGCTGCTAACTACACGATCTGCGGGATGAGTGGGACAATCGTTTGCATCATTCCTGCCAAAGTTTGTACTTGCTTGGCCAAGCCAAAGAAAGCCTCGAGCGAAACGACCGGGGGTCTTATAGTATTCCAAGGGGGAGAAAGTCCTAGGTCATTGAATATGCGCTAGTAATGATCTAGTGTCGAAGTCTGGATCCCCATCCCTGAGGACGGGTAGGGACTGATCACCGAGTCCGAAAGGGAGGTGAACAATTGGTGGTTCTCTCTCAGGGTGAGCTCCTGCGACATCGGCCCTCCTTCTAGTGCCAAAAATGTTGGTGAACTGATGCGTCGTGGCCGAAGAGTTAGCACGGCTTGGTCCACGGGTCGATGTCCGAAGTTCTCGGTCGGTTGGAAGAGGCGCTGGAGCTAAATGAATCAGGGGTAATGATGCTGACGCCGTCTTTTGGGACTACGTCTCTCGGTTGGGTCGGTCGCGCCTCCAGGGGTGGCCGAGCTCCTGCACAAAGGCCCTCGTCGAGGGATTCTCGACTTTGGCCCCTCGTAGATTAAGTTAGTGGTCGTTCCTCTCTCCCTTTTCATCCCCTGGCCAGATGCCAGTCATGGGCTTTTATATTGTTGCACGAGGATTGATCGTATATGGATTTGGCGTGGCGGCCGATCCCTCGAGTGACGAGATGGTACCGTTGTGCGGTCACCGCCCGGTATGCACAGAACGACGCCAAACGACGTCGTCATGAGCTTTCCTGGATGGGACTTGCCGAGGGGGTGGCTCTTTGTACGGGTCTTAGCTCGGTGCGGAGAAGCGCCGCCCAGTATGCACATAACGACGCCAGACGACGCCGTCCCGAGCTTTCCGGGACGGGACTTGCCGAGGGGGTGGCTCCTCCCTGTACGGGTCTTGGCTCGGCGCGGAGAAGCACCCCTCGTGCTGACTTGGCAGGGGTGTGATGCGGCACGGGTCATGATGTGGCTGTGATCCAAAATATGCTTTATCAGCAAGGTCTAGATTAATCAATGTATATATATATAATAATCAACTTTATGAAAACTGTTAATGCTGTATGTGTCCGGCTAAATTGGCGGATAGCAAGAAATGAGAACAAGGCTAGTTCCCGACGGCGTTCCAAGGAAAAGTTAAAATGAAGACATCAGAGATGTGCCTCCGTTCACAGCCGAGAAATTAATCGAGACGCACTTGCTGGTATGTATTGTTCTAAATCAATAACAAGACAAAATGACTAAGTAGATTTTTCTCGGATATATAGCAGGCTAAAGAGTAGCACGTCCAAATCTGAGAGCTGACTTCTCCTACGAGGGAAGTCACATGAAGCTGGAGTCAACCCCATGTTCCGCCTCCTGCCCACTCCTACCATCTCTTTCAGAAACAAATGGAGAACTGCTGATGCATAGGATTCGAATGAAGGAGCGGACGGGCTGCCAGAGGGTGGATGACAGGGGCAGAAGGAGAGAGAGAGAGAGAGAGAGAGAGAGAGGACTAAGCGAGTGTTGTCAGCGACTCTTGCGGACGACACACTGTTCAGACAGCCTCTGCTCGGTCTCTGCCTCTTCGACTGCAGACAACCCTCTCTTTGTCCTCTACCTCCGCACACTGCTGCTGCTGCTACGCACCGTCAAGGGGGGATTGAATCTGAACGCGACTGCAACAGTAACTCGCGCGCGCGCGCGCGCGCGCATACTCTCTCTCTGCAGTCTTGGTTGGACAAGGTCAAGTTGCAGCAGGTATTTTGATCAGCTGTAATGGCGTGCGGATAAGGTAACGTGGATCCGACAGGGCGACGTGTGTTACTTGGTCGACACGCCACAAGTACTGAAGCAAATCCCTACGAGCAGAATGCCAACTCGGGATACTGAACGCAGAGGAAAGTGACCAGCGGAAAGCTGTGTCGTCGGACACCAATTTGGACTCCCTCAAATTGTAATCTATGTATGCTAAGTACTACAGGCAACGAAGAGGAGGGAATACTTCAGTTTGAGACAATCCACTTCCGATGATTTGAAAAAACAAAGACGATTGAATATGATACATCTTTCTTTCTATACCATTGAGAAAAATAAATATCGAGGACAAGGCATTGTTAAACTAAACTTAATTAGCTCGGGTACAATAATAGTCTGCACGATTCTATCACAGGCGTATAGTCTCGGAAGACGCGTCGAAAGAGAACACGTATCTGAGGTCATGACTCTCTAATTGATATAAAACTAGATGAATAATTGCACGGCCCACTGATTTCATTGTTTGAATAATGCATTAGAATTAGTTTTCTTCCGACTGCCTTTAACTATGCTTATCCTACAAAACATAATTGAAATCATGTTAGCCATTTTTTTTTATTTTCTATTGTTTTCGAATAAAGATATATTGGTAGCTACATTGTAATTTACCTAATAAATTAAATGTCATTAAAAAACAACGAGCCTATATTCATCAACTTCCTGAATCATTTAGGCCAAATATTATTTTTGCCATTGACGATTGCCTTGAATTTTCTTTGAAATTTGGCTATAGTGACATTGATATTAGGGAACAACATAACCCCCACCTTGATGGGATATAAAGAGAAATAATTTTTTATATTTGAACAAATACTAGCAGGCCATAACACGCAGCGGAATTAAATGGAATCACAATAAAATAGAACATTAAGATATATGTAGAAAACCTCTTCAATATGAAGGGTAAAAACTATAGGGCAAACTAGAGATAATCCACTATAAGAATAATGAATATACAAATCTCAATCTTTTGCCCAAAACCCTAGCAACAATCACAAGAGAATAACTGGGATACAAGGATCATGTCACTATGCACAAAATTCTAAATCCTCCCTAATTCTCCCCAAGTAATCACAGTAAGAATCTACTATAGATTTGATCTAACCTGAGATGAGAACACTGCTAGATGATTGAGAACAGTCTCTCTGCATTGTCCTTATATTCTTTTCTTATCACATACATCATCATAATAAAAAGCATAAGTATTGTATGCATCATTCCAAATAATTCAAATCATGATAGTATCAAAATTTCAAATTACATTGCATCCTACCATGATCATAACTTCTCATTTGTATGCATCAACATAGTATCATAAGTATTTCATGCATAATTTTAAATCATCACATTCATTTCATCACATGAAGAATATCAAAAATTAATTGGGTGATGAGATATACACTAAATGAATACAAGGGGGTTTGTGAAAGAAAAGTCAAGTTATGTATACTATGTTCCAAACTTCAAAGCACATCATCTCAAGTTGTGAGTATAAAAAAAATCATGGAAACATTGTGATTCATTTGGACAAATATTCTCATTAATAAACTACAAGAAATCATTCGAGAATAAAAAGTGAGGGATCTTTATTCAATTAGGGAAAATATCAAGATTTAATTCCGAGAATCCAAGATCATGAGTTCAATAATACTTCTTTTTAATATATAGCAAGTAGAATCATAGGAGATCAAATAGTAAAAGATCTTCAACAGAAATTTTAAGTCATGAATTCCTAAAAAGATATTCTCTTTAGTAAATCGCAAAAAGAAATATAGGAGAAAAAGATTTCAATTCATGCATAAGAAATTTTATAATTCAAATTCAAATCTCAAGTAATTCCGAGGAATCAAAATCATGATATAGGTAAAAACTCATTCAAATTCAAATAATCAAAATCGTCAACATCTTTTCAAGAAAAATCAATGAAGACAACGTAAATAGATTCTCATGAGAACTCGATTCATGCATACTGTCTCATTTTTCATGAATGTCATAAGACATGATTTACGTCAATAGATCTCTTTCTATAAGTGGATAAAAGAAACATAGGAGATCTTGATTCGTGCATAAGAAATCTCAAGTTATAAATTTCAAAAAAATCAAGATAAAGCTCATTTAAATCTAAATCGTCAAATCAAGATCATTTTTAAGAGATTACATAAGATAGATTCATCACTAAGAATCACTTTTTGAAAAAAATTGAAAAGCTTTAGAGGTATTTTTAAGAAAAATATGCATTCTCCGTTTTGTTTTAATCTAAGTGATTTGATTTCATACAAGCATGCCTAAGGTTTTTTTTTTTTTTTTTTTGTATGAAAACTATACATCATGGTTTAAAAATTGAAAAGGCCATATTCATTATCGTAAAAATCGATAATTCATAAATCTCAAGAATCATCATGCATAAATTTGAAATATAAACTTATTAAGCATGATATCAAATCATTACTTCAAATCAAACATGATTTCATTAATCATAGAACATCTTTAATCAAAATCGAGAAATAATATGATTCATCTTTTTAGGTGTACAAGCATTAGATTTATATCTAACATTCTATTGCATTATTAAAACATCAAGCATGATTTCATAAGACATTTTTAATCAAAATTATTTTGTTTGTTTATCATAAAACATGTAATTTTCATGATTATTTTTAAAATCACTAGAAAGGTAAGCATGATCCAATTTTATTTTTATATTTTCATTAAACATGTAATTCAAAATATATATATTTTTTAAACTAATTTAAGAATAACTCATGAAAAGCATATGTAATTTCGAAATAAATTAAAGAAGTTTCGTTTGAGTTATTTACCTCATTGTTGAATGTCGTTAAGGCGTAGTTTACCACCTCACCTTTGTTAGTTTGCTCCTCATCTTTGGAGGTATTCGTTTCATCCCAAAGTACTTTTTTCTTCTTCAATTTGTTTTTATTTTTTGATTCTTGTTTTAAGTACTTTTTAAGTTTTATTGTGAGAAGTTCAAGTTCATCATCACTTAAGCTTTCGCTCGAGTGGTCTTCTTTTGTTCGATGTCTGAAATCTTTCATGTTCTTTGGAAAGTAGTACTCAAGTCTTTCACATGCATTATACGTCATTTCATAGGTCATTAAAGATCCAATTAGTTCTTCAAGTGGAAAATAGTTTAAGTTCTTTGATTCTTGAATTGTCAATACTTTTGAATCCCAAGTTTTAGAAAGTGAGTGTAAAACTTTGTTTACAAGTTCAAAATCCGAAAAGCTTTTACCAAGTGCTTTTAAACCATTAATGACATCCATAAAACGGGTGTACATGTCAACAACGGTTTCGTTTGGTTCCATTCAAAATAACTCAAAATCATGCATCAAAATATTAACTTTAGAATCCTTAACCCTACCAGTGCCTTCGTGTGTGATATCAAGAGTGTGCCATGTATCAAAAGCCGTTTCGCAAGTAGAAACCCGATTAAATTTGTTTTTTATTTAAGGTGCAAAATAGAGCGTTCATAGCTCTAGCATTTAAGGAAAAAGTTTTCTTCTCCAAATCATTCCATTCTTTCATCGGAGTAAAAGACTTTTGAAATCTGTTTTCAATGATATTCCATAAGTTTAAATCCAATGAAAGCAAGAAAACTCTCATTCGAGTTTTCCAATATGTGTAGTCCATCCCATTGAAAAAGGGAGGACGAATGAGAGAGTGACCCTCTTGAAAGCCGAAAAGAGTCATTTCTTATTGGGTGTTAAACAAAATGAGAAATCGAGCCTCTGATACCAATTGTTAGGAAAAGAGTTGGCACTAAGAGGGAGGGTGAATTAGTGCAACGGTAAAAATTACGTCGGTTCAAAACTTCGTTGCGATTAAATCCGTTTTCGATGAAAAATCATTTCATAAAGGTATTAACTTTGAAAGCATACGGAAGAGCATAGTGGATGTAAAGTAAGTAAAGTGGTTTGCAGTAAAGTAAATTGCATAAGAGAAACACAAACTAGATTTTTATAGTGGTTCGATCATCGTGACCTACATCCACTTCGCTGATTCCTCTTCCGTCGAGGCCACCAGCATCCACTATCGATCTTCTTTCAATGGGCGAAGACCAACTACCCTTTACACCCCTCTTTTCCTTTTCACAGGTTTAGGAGACAACCTTTTATAACCCTCTTTTATAAGGTATCCCTCTCACACCTCCCTTAGAACTCTCTCTAAGCTTTGGGAGGAGGGAACTCAACTTTCTAAGGTTTACAACTTTAGAATTATAGGGTTTTACTCAATATATATTGCTTATCAATGTAGGAATAGCTGGGGTATTTATAAGCCCCAAATGGATTCAAATTTGGAGCCCAAAATTCAAACCCCCGAAATTTCAGGGTATGGGCGGTACCATGACACCTTGTATAGCCTCTCTTTATAGTATATACTCTCTTCAAATATAGCCGTAAGAGTGAAGGTTTCTTTATAGTATATACTCTCTTCTTAGTTGAAACATTTAGTCACTAATATAGTCTTGTTTCCAATCACAACACCTTGTTTATCTTGCTTATTCTTAAAAACATATTTAGTGTCAATTACAAGATGGTCACTAGGTCTAGGAATAAGCATCCAAACTTTGTTTGTTTTAAATTAATTTAGCTCTTCATGCATTATCGAAACCTATGAGTCATCTTGAAGAGCATCATTAATACATTTAGGCTTAATTTGAGAAAAGTAGTATTTGCACAAATATTTTTTTAAAAAATGAGTTTAAACACTTTTTGATGTATCTCCAATAATTAGCTCCTTAGAATATGCATCTATATACTTCTATTATTTTGGTAAGGTTTTTTTAGGAAGTAAATATATCCAAGTTGCTTTGGGGAGAAGAATCTTCATTCAAATTTAATTTATCAAATTAAAAATTATCATCAAATTTTTTTTTAGCTTTAAGAGATTCATTAAAATTAATATAAATAGATTCTTCAATAACTAAGACTCTCTTATTAAAAACTCGATAAGCTTTAGAGATAGAAGAATATTCAATAAAAATGCCTTCATCAAATTTTGCATTGAATTTTTCTAAGGTATCTTTGTCATTTAAAATAAAATATTTGTAACCAAAACTTTAAAATATGAGATGTTGGGCTTTTTATTATTCTACAATTTATAAGGAGTTTTAGATAGATAAGGTCTTATAAGAATCCTATTTATGGCATAGCAAATCATATTAATAGCTTTGGTCTAAAAGTATTTGGATAGACTATGTTTATTATGTATGGGCATTGTCATCTCTTGTATGTTTCTTTTCTTTCTCTCAATAATTCTCTTTTATTGTGAATTTATTGGAGTGAAGAAATAATGATCATACCCATTCAAATTATAAAATTCTTGAAAATTATGATTTTTAAATTCACCACCATAGAAAAAATTATAAAACCTTTTTTAGTTTAAGCTCATTTGCAAAACTTGATAAAATATTTGAAGCAGTCATTTTTATATGCTAAGAAATATATCCATGTATATCTACTATAGTCATCAACAATCACAAAAACATATTTACTACCTCCTAAACTCGTGATATCAATATGTCCAAATAAATCCATGTCAATTGGTTGTAATGGTTTAGAGGCACTTAGTTTTTGGGTTTGAAGCTACTCCTTATATGTTTTTCTAATTGACATGCATCACAAATTTTATCTTTAATAAATTTGATTTTTGGCGTTCCTATTATAAGTTTCTTAGTTTCAATTTATAAAATTAATTTTATAATTGCACGTCCTAGTCTCCTATGTCAAAGCTATGCATCATCATTCAAAACCAAAAAATATGTTACATTACAAAAATCATCAAGATCAATAGTATTAATATTATCACTTCTTAAGGCTATCATAGATTTGTTCTTACTTGATATTTCTATAATGCAAGCATGAGATTCAAATTTAACATTATATCTCTATCATAAAATTGGCCGATGCTTATTAAGTTGTGTTTCAAGTTATTTACCAAAAGTACATCTTCAATCAAGAGATTTGATTTGTTATCAATATTTCCAATGCCAATTATTTTTCCTTTATTGTTACCTCCAAAGATAATATATCCTCTATCTTGGCTAGTGAGTTTTGAGAAGTTTGTAAAATTTCTACATGAGATTCAAATTTAACATTATATCTCTATCACAAAATTGGCCGATACTTATTAAGTTGTGTTTCAAGTTATCGACCAAAAGTACATCTTCAATCAAGAGATTTGATTTGTTATTAATATTTCCAATGCCAATTATTTTTCCTTTATTATTGTCTCCAAAGATAATATATCCTCCATCTTGGCTAATGAGTTTTGAGAAGTTTGTAAAATTGTCTTAAGATTCTACTTTCAAGATATTATCTTTTGCTCATATCTCTTGTTTGAAAGCATACCTATAAGAAAAAAGTGTTTGCTTTATGTACTCATTTAGTTTTGGGTCATTCATGGTTAGATTTACCTTTCTTGTCTTTTGACTTTAAATCACTTATGGTTCCTTTAAGAATCCAAATTAGTTTAAGATAACTATATTTCTTAGGAGAGCATGTGTTATTATATTGACCAAACTTTTTATAAAAGTTATATTTAACTTTAGGATGTGTATGAGTATGTAATATAAGTCCTTTTACAAACTTGGTTAGCTTTTTAGGATGTGTATGAGTATGTGAAGCCAATGTCTTTTATTCTTAATACAAAACCTCGTTTAGCAAGAATCATATTAAGTGACCTATTTTTAATTTTAAAATTTTCTAATGTTTATCATAATAGTATGTTATTCTTTTTATGTGATTTTATTACAGCATTACTATCAATAGACTCCTTTAAGCAATGTTATAGTTTTTTATTCATTGCAAGTCATTCTTTGTATTTTTCTAGACATGCAATTCTAGTGATTTTTGAATTAACTCATTTTTAAGTTCAAGATTAGATGATTCTAAATCTTCACATTTAGTATAAAAAGTATAAGATGTTGACATATAGTTGTCATACTTATTTTTCAATGCATCAAATCCATTAACGAGTGAGACATGATCCCTTTTTAGCAAACTATAATTTTTATGAACTTTTTGAACATCATATAAATCATGAAATGCTTCAAGTAATTCATCGTTGAAAGTCATTAAAATATAATGTCACTTCTTATTCATTGATTTGCTCTTCCACTTTTGACTCACTTGATTCATCTCAAGTAATTATGAGTGCTTTCTTCTTCTTTTGGGTTGATGTCTTCTTTTTCAATTGTAAACACTTATTTTCTAAGTATCCTGACTTTTTGCACTCGTAGTATATGACTGCATATTTCTTGGGTTCACTTTTATTCTTACCTTCTTGTCTTGTAATATTTGTCTTATTTTTTCTCACAAACTTTTTGAATTTTTTATAAGAAATGTCGATGTCTTTATCATCATCATTTGAGCTTTCACTCGAGTAATCTTCTTTGGATTTGAGAGTAATATCCTTTCTTTTCTTTCGAAGGATTTTGTTTTCTTCATTATGTGTTTTGTATATCATTTCATAAGTCATTAAAGATTTTATAAGTTCTTCGATAGGAAGATTATTCAAGTCTTTAGTTCTTAGATTATTATTACCTTTGGATCCTAACTTTTAGGAAGAAACCTTAAAATTTTACTCATTAATTCAAGATTAGTATACTTTTTACCAAGAACTTTTCATCTATTGACAACATCTATAAAATGGGTGTACATGTCATCAATAGATTTATTTGGCTTCATTTTAAATAATTCATAACTATAAATCAAAAAATTAATTTTGGATTGAGTCAACACTAAGAGGGGGTGGGGGGTGAATTAGTACAGCGGATAAAAACGTCAGTTTAAAATTTCTTTATACGATAAAAACTAATCTCGGAAGATAACTTGAAAACATACGGAAGAGTGTAATGAGAAAGTAAAGTAAGTAAGGCAGTTTGCAGTAAAGGTCAATTGCAAGAAGTAAATGCAAACCGAGTTTTATAGTGGTTCGATCGTCATGACCTACATCCACTCCCGATTCCTCTTCCGTCGAAGCCATCGGCATGCACTAACGGTCTTCCTTCAATAGGCGAAGACCAACCACCTTCTTACAACTCTATTCTCCTTTTAACGGGCTCACGAGAGAACCTTTACACCTTTCTTGACCTCTCTTCTCCCTTTAGAAGAACTTTCTAAATACTAGGAAGAAAGCACTCTACTCTTCAAGAGAGATTATAATTTTTACTCAAGGATTCTTTTCCTCTTTTCAACTCACTTTCTTGCTTTGCCAAGCAGGAAAGAGTGGGGTATTAATAGGCCTCAAATAGATTCAAATTTAGAGCCCAAAATTTAAATCCCCGAGATTTCGGAGTACGAGCGGTACCACCGCCTACAACCTAACATTGGGCGGTACCACCGCCTGACAGCCTCGGAGACTGAGTTTTTTGAGATTTTCAACTCACAAGTGGTTCCACCGCTTGTTTTGGTGGTGCCACCACCTTATCCAACTTTTGGGTCATTGAATGAGCCTCCCAATGAGCCCAAATCAGTCCCAATTAAGGCTCAATTGGTCCCTAATTGAGTTAGCATGATTACACCAAAATCTAACTCAATTAGCCCCCTAAATTACTTTAATCTTAGATAAATTATTATAAAGCATGAATCATTTTTCTGGCATGTCATTGGTTCATCGGTGTTTCGTCTAATCCTTCAGCGCATCATCCTTTTTTGCAGCCTTTTGCTCGATCGGCATGTTGATCTCCACAATGTCCACTCTCCTTGGTGCAATATCTGCTCCTTCGGCTTGATGCTTGAATTCATGGCACGAAGCCTTCTGCCGACATGTCGACCAATCCTCCAACCCGATATCCAATCTTCTGACATGTTCACTCCGATCAAACATTTGATTCCTCTTGCTTTAATCAATTTGCCACTCCTTGATCGAAGTTAGTCCTACATCACTCAAAACGCATATTAGATCACAAACTCATCAATTGATTTCATCATCAAAATTCGAGATTCAACAATCTCCCCCTTTTTTATAATGATAACCAATTGATGATGGAGTTTAAACTAAACTCCCCCTATCAATATGCCATATTGATATAACTTTGAATTCATAGAATCAAGAGCATTTCATCATTGCATGCATCATGAATATTGAAAGAACCAATTAATCATATCATTGTGTGCAACATAAAATCATGCATAATCAAAATATCCAAGTACATCATTCCATGCATGATTATCATCATAACTTATACATCATCATCATCATATCTTCTCTCCTTTATTATCAACAAAAAGGAGAAGTACAACTATCAAATTACTGAGATATAATTTCAAATCATTGCATTATAAACATAATTGTAAGTTTTTGAAACATCATATATCATCATGCAAGCTAGCAAGTTTTTCAGATATA